>NC_138771.1:453967201-454567201 GCF_965119305.1 Pelophylax lessonae | reverse complement strand
CTACTGGTGGGTACTGATGGTGGGTACTGCTGGCTGGTACTGCTGGTAGGTGCTGCTGGCTGGAACTGTTGGTGGGTACTGCTGGCTAGTACTGTTGGCAGGTACTGCTGGTGGTTACTGCTGGCTCCTCTGAGACCCAAACAGAGTGTGACAAGAGCGGCGCTGGAGGAAGCATGTGGCTTCAGTAGAAAGCAGAGCCGATGCTTCCTGTATGGCCCCTGTCACAGGCGGAGTACACTTGTTATCACTCCGTCTATGACAGGAGCCGGAATGATACAGGAAGCATTGGCTCCGTTACTCACAGTAATGCTTGGGGCTGCTGCAGCTGACAGCCGGGATATCGCGTGGCACTTGCTGGTGTCAGGGAGCCTCAGCCCAAATGCGGGAGACTCCCGCACCTCGCGGGAGACTTGGAATGTCAGGTGATAGGGGATTCTACTCTGGTTCGACTTGCATCGGGTTTGGCAATTTTTGTTTGAAATTTGGATGGGGTGCAAAATGTGTTAAATTCGGTGCATTTTTAGTGCTGATAAGCAAATCACAGTAAAATAAGGCATTGGAAGCTAGACACTGCATTGTAGGACATTTACCAATGCAAAAAAAATACCATGAGAGTCTATACTGTGAATAGAGTTTCTATTCATGCAGATACACAAATCAAATCAATAAAATGCTTGTGGGATTTCTTTAAGCTGTATGTGGTGTTATGGAACAGTAGGATTTTCATGGACAGTCTCAGCAAGAGGGTACACTGGCCATGGAATTGAGATTTTTTGTCTTTTACAATTAGCTCGGCTTGCATACAGCAGCAGCATCCCAAACAGGTTCATTTCAGTTTGAAAAAAAAAAAAAGGTTTGTTTTTCTGGTAGTTTTAGCAGTGACGCCTTCATAAAATTTTAGTATTATTAGTATGCGGTGGCTATCTCTGCACTCACTGATGTAAAATTGGCCTGCCACAAGAACATTTCTGTCAAGCTCCTATGCAGAATTAAGAGATGGCAGTTGATACAGCAGTGTAATACTTACCAGCAGAAGGATACTTTTAGTTGCAATCATTTAGAAACAAAAATACAAACAGTAACGTCTTCTGTTTAACTGGATAACAAGTAACATAAATTTTTGTATATGAGTACATTGGCTGTTAGTAGCACAGTAGATTTAAAGCAGCAGTAGTGAGATAATAGGTTAATGGTAGCTGTTCAAATGGTGTGGCACCTACAGTATGGAACCAGTATTTAGGATGTTGCGAGGGGTAGAGCATATTGTCATAGTATCACCCAAAGGGGTACTAACGGATGCAGTATTCAGTTGGAGTATAGTCTATGAGATAGCCATACTTGTCATTTGGAACGAAAGTGTGATAGTGTGTCATATTTGCTGGCTAAGGTGCCTTCTAGTAAGCAAGTACGGTTGAGATCATTGATTACATCAGACAAGTTAGGTATAGAGAGGGACTTCCAATTCCGAGTGATGTTTAATTTAGCTGCCAGGAGAATATGAATTATTACAGTTCCGGATTGTATACTGTAGGTACAGTGTTCATGTTGATATGGAGAAGGCCGGTTTCCACAGAGGGAAGTGTAGATTTGGGTGTGAGCTCTAAGATAAGTTTAAATATTTGGTTCCAGTATGATGTCAAAGAAGGACAGTACCAGAGGATATGTATTAGCTTTAGCGCCGCAAGAGCGCCAGCAGGTAGAAGTGGTAAATATGTGCACTCTAGACAATCAGTAACGGGTAGGATACCATCTGTGTGAAATATGCCGACAAGGGGATGTTGAATTTAAGATAGATTTTTGGGAACGGGGCCAGTGTATTATTCTCAGAGATTTCTTCTATGATTTGGATTGCAGTTTGGGGCCAGCGTGTGAGGTTATTCGAGGGGATGGCAGTTTGGAAGTAGTAGAGTGGCAAAGGAATTTTGGTGGTGGGGGATGCATTACTTAGTTTGGCATAGGATGTATGTAAGGCTTTAATGGTTGTGTGTACTGCAGGATAGGGTGAGTTTGTGGGGAGGTGATCAAGGAAAGGCCAGGAGCAAGGTTTTAGTATCATATCCAGGTAGGGTGAGCCCTTCTAGTTGTGAGTTTAACCATTGTTTATGGGGGGGGATTGGTCCACTAGAATTTTGCTTAATCTAATAGCGATGCTATGAAGTAATGATAGGTTGGGGACTGATGTACCTCCCACTGTAGTATGCTTTTCCAATATGGAGAAAGCACATCTAGGCTTTTTCCCTTTCCAGATATATTGAGTTAGCAGAGATTGGAGTTTATCGAAATAACGCTTGGGGATAATTATGGGTATTGTGCAGAATATATACAATAATTTGGGAAGTATAATCATTTTAAACGCCGCTATCCTCCCTAATTTCGATATTTCTAAATTTTTTAGGCGTCCCAATTCCTTGAGAAGATTATCAAGAAAAGGAAGAAAGTTTAATGTAAATAGTTTCCCTGACTGCAGTGGTATCAGGATGCCTAGATACGATAGGTGGGAGTCTGTCCAAGAATAACGGAAGCGTGATTGGAGTAGGGTTTTGAGTGGTGGGGGTATATTGATGCCTAAGATTTGGGATTTACTACTGTTAACTTTATAATAGGATACAGATCCAAATGTATCTAATATATTTTGGACATTGGGCAGAGATTTGATAGGGTCCGTGATGATTAAAATAACATCATCGGCAAATAATCCTATTTTATTGTGAAAAAGACCTATTTGTAAACCAGTAATTGTTGACGAGGATCTGATTAGGTGTGCTAGAAGTTCCATAATTAGTGCAAAAATGAGCAGGGCAACATTGCCTAGTCCCGTTTGTAATAGAGAATTCTGAGGATAGAGCTCCAGTGGAGTTGACTTTAGCTGATGGATTGGAGTAAAGGGCCATTATAGCCAATTTAACTGGGCTATTAAAGCCAAACTTTCTAAGGACCTCTTTAAGGTACCCTCAGTGAACCCAGTTGAAAGCTTTTTCTGCATCTAGGGCTAAAAATATTGAGGGGAGTTTGTGAATTTCTGCTTGTCTAAGAAGGTGGAGAATTCTTCTAGTAGCATAAGGAGCTTGTTGGTTTTTAATAAAACCTACTTGGTCGGGGTGGATTAAGGAGGGTAGCATGTCGATCAATCGGAGAGATAGGGATTTGGCGTTTATCTTAATATCTGAGTTTAGTAAAGAAATTGGTTAGTTAAATAGATTGAAGGGTGATATCATTGCCCGGTTTAGGGATGGTGGATACTGCGGCTTGCAGCATTACTTTAGGAAATTTACCAGTCTCGAGTGCTGCATTGAAAATTTTTGACAGGTGTGGGGAGAGAATTTCTGGTAATACTCATTTGGAAAGCAGTCTATTCCTGGGGTTTTGGATGTCGGGAGAGTACGGATTGTTTTAGCAATTCCAGCCGGATTGAAGGGGCAAGATATTAGTTGAAGTTGCTTCGTATCTAGGGATGGCAATTTTAGCAGTCCAAGGAAGTCTTGGATCTGTTGTGTTTTGGGTTGGGGGGTGGATGAGTCTTGTACCAGATTGTAGAATTTTGAGTAGTAGTCTCTAAAAATCTCCATTATCCGGGCCGGGGCATTTTGGATAGTATCCGATTTCAGGTCAGTGAGATTTTGTATTTTAGAGGCTAATCTTTTACCCTTGATGCGTCATGCTAGTAAGGCACCTGCTTTGTTGTTTAGTGCATACGAATTAGCTTTAAGGATCTTAAGTCGTTTTTCAAAGTCATACAGAAGTAAAGATCTAAGCTTGTTTAAGTAATGTAGTGGCATTATGTGTGGTGGGAGTACACTTGTTCATCACTTCTAGTTCTCGGATTGATTTGACTAGGTTATTAAAGTGTCGCGTTCTTTGTTTTTTTTTTGTTGGGAGTCGATCTGAATCAATTTCAAAGCAGTGAGTATATAGACGAGGGTCGTGTGTTAATCATAAGGGAGATAGGGGCATGGTCTGACCATGTAATCGTACCTATGGAGGTAGACGTGGTATATGGTAGGGAGTTTTTCTCTAGAATGAACAAATCTATGGTGTGAGGAGGAATAATATGTATAATCTCTCTCTGCTGCGATCTCCACACATCAAACAGATCTCTTCTGTAAAGAAGGGATTGTAGAAAAGCCCAAGTCCTCCTGCGAGAGGAGGAGGTGTCTAGACGAGGGTCATGACAGTTAAAGTTGCTGCCCACAATCAGTAGGCCTTTGCGACATGCATATACCTTTTTAAATAGGCGTTACAGAAATGAGATCTGTTTGGTGTCGGGGGCATACAGGTTCACCAGAATACAAGGCATGTTGTTCAATGTGCAGATTAGAATGATAAATCTACCCATATCATCAATTATGGAAGAATGAAGTTGAAAAGATATTGGATCCTTTATCGCAATTAGCACACCAGCCTTCTTCTTATCTGAGGTAGCAGTAAAAATCTGGGAGAAATGTTTAAGGGATAAACGAATTGGATCTCCTTTACGGAAGTGGGTTTCCTGAAGAAAGAGGACCTCTTTCTGCAAGGCTCGCCGCTTATGAGACCTTTAACATTAAGGAAAGACAATTTAAGTACCATGGTGAGATAGGTAAGAGATAAGGTTAAGCTTTGTAGTGAAATTTAAATATGCCCTCTTTTGACAGTGATCTATGTTGACATCAGGAATGTAACAATAGACATTAAATGGAGTAAGTAACTCTATCGATAACCAAAGTATACTATTATAAAAATAGCATGTATGTACCGTCATGTACCAGCCATAAAGAACAGTTAAACAGGAAAAAAAAAAAAGACAAGGCATAAAAGTGTTTAAAAAGGTTCTCAGAGATAAAATTGAGAACAATGAGCAATATAAGGCGTATTTGGCAAAAACATGGGGGAGATAAACAATAGAATTCACCGTGGGGTCGGAACAGAGCGGTCAGGAGTATCACACTGGGGTGAAAAATTGATCAGGCTCATAAAGAAAGGTAGATAACTAAGAGATCCAGTGAAACAGAGCATCAGTTCAGGACCAGTCCATGGGGATCCTGTTGCGTCTGGGTTCCTCAGGTTGGGGGGAATCGGGTGGGATTATGTTCCAGGAATGAAACATCTTGATTCTTTTCTCCACGGAATAGATTGCATGTTGTTTGCTCTAATAAGTAACAAGCAACTTAGTGGGGCAACCACACTGATGGGGAATCTTATGATTATGTAAGGCCTTAGTAATCGTAATAAGTTGCCAGTGTGCTTGTATGGTCGCTGCAGAAAGGTCTGCGTATAGTGCGATTCATGCAAATCTTTCGGATAGGGTGGGGTTCTTCCTGGAGGCCTGTTAGAGATTTAGAGTTTAAATGATAAAAGTCTCTGAAATACATATGAAATATATATATAGTGTAATGATGTTAGTTTGAAGGTTACTTCATTTTGTCTTTGTGAAGGACAGAGAAGCCATTTTGCTATGTATGTATTTATATTCTGAGATTCTATGTTAGTATGTTGGGAGGAGTTATGTGTCAACCATATATGCAACAGTGGGTGGTTACTTTTATATTTAGAAGAACTACCTTCTTGAGAATATATACAGTTTTTGCTGACATTGTATTTACATACAGCATAAAAGACAGCTAAAGCTATAGAATAATCAGAGAAGAGAAAATGACATCTACGCTCTAAAGACACGTAACAGCGCTCTCTCTCTCTCCTTCTGTCAATATTTGTTTTAGACCCCGTTCACACTGGGGCAACCTGTCAGGCGACCTGGTCGCCTGACAGGTCGCCGTAGGTCGCCTGCCATAGAGCAGCACAGGACCTGTTCTAATAGGAGCGACACAAGTCGCGCCGACTTAGAAAAAGGGTCCGGAGCTTCTTTGGGGCCACCTGGAGTCCATGCCGACCGTTCCGAGGTCGCGGAGCGAGCTGCGCACCGCGACTTCACAGGTCGCCACCGAAAGTCGGGTCGCCCCAGTGTGAACAGGGTCTTATTCTGTTTTGCATCATATGTCTTGCTTTTCTCTAAGAAAATAAACAACTTTCCTGAAGTATCTTGACAGCTGAGAAGTCCATTTCGAACATTTTGGTGGAGAATGCAGACCTGGATGAAGTATATTTATCTTTGAATCCAGTTACTGGTCCTGCTCGGGGGGGTGAGTTTTTGTCTGTTTTGTCACCTAATAACAGCTTGCGGTTCAGCAAGGAGAAGAAAAAAAAAAAGACCCAGCTTGTCCAAGGTTGATTGACATGGTCATCTGAACAGTTTTCTTCAAGTATTTTAGATCCAGGGAGGACTTTAAGGTTAAGAGGAATTCGTAACATTACGTACGTGAAGATTTCTGCCAAGGTTATAGTCCCTGCCAGAGGAAGCTGGTAGGCAGG
Source organism: Pelophylax lessonae (assembly GCF_965119305.1). Taxonomy (NCBI): domain Eukaryota; kingdom Metazoa; phylum Chordata; class Amphibia; order Anura; family Ranidae; genus Pelophylax; species Pelophylax lessonae. The sequence continues at coordinate 454,560,856 of NC_138771.1, read as the reverse complement.
ACACGTGAGATGTTCTCACAGGATATCGGGTTGGAGGCCCAAGGATAGGGCTATAAATGGGAATGAGACTTCACATTCTTTTTTTTAACGCCCACCATTATAGGAAACCCGGCAGAAGTTCCCTTTGGATGAGGCAAGTTTGAAAATCAGATTCTGAATATTGAAGACAGAAGTCCAAGGACAGAAGAAAAAACAAAAGGCAAACCAAAAAAGACATTACTCATCTCTTGTTTTTCTTTAAGTTCACACAGGACTGTCATTCTTTTACAGGGGTGAGTGTGTTTGTTCATATAAGTAGATAAAATGAAACTGTTAACATCTCAAGCTCAGAAGTATAAACATGTCCCTGTACTATCGGGAACTGATACATTCCATATATGGAATACAGACATGCAATGGTTTATTGATCAGCGCCAGAGTGTTGACAACAAAATGTTTAACAAAGAAACAACTAAGTTTAATGTTGCATGTAAATTATTGTTAATTTTTTTATGAATATTTAAGCCCTGAAAGTGAAAAGAACATATCTGTCATTACATGTGGTCATTCCAAACACATACAAGGGGCAGAACAAAGCTTACAAGAGAATCCACCATTAATAGAATACAAGATAATCCACCATTAATAGAAATTGAGGAAAGAACTGGATGCAAATTAGATAAATGGAAAATATGTTGGTGTTTAGTATTTAACAACAATTCTACAGATGAAGTTGCAGGAAACAATAGGTTAACGATTGAGCAATTTTTGCAAAAGATTCCAAACTTGGATTTGGTTATTAAATTAAAGGTAGTAGATTGTCCTAATTTACTTGAGGGCACCCAGCAAATGTTGAAACCTAAATGTTTTGCGCAACCTGAAGTTTCTAAAAGTCAACTGTTAAAAGTTTTTGCAAGAAGCATTTCTGGTAAGAGTAAAGACTATGGTTGTGGGAGGAGTCTTTCTGGGGGAATTGGCCAACCACAGTTCATGGACAGGCCCCAGTCTTTGAGTTTCACAAGAAAATCAGTCTCCAAACAATTTCTTTGTTTTTGCTATAATCAGGAAAGTCATATTAAAAAGCAATGTACAAGTTTTTTGCAGATGTATCAAAATCTGTCAAAATCTGTCAAAAACGATAAAAAACTATAAACTCGATAAATGAGATTGTTACCAACATTATATTGGGATACAAAGTGTAACAGCTACGACTGACAGATTATCTTCTGTGCTCTCTGAAATGAATGTGACATTTAAGGCATACAGAGAAGCAAAGATCCAGTTACACAAACTAGCTAGCTATCCCATGACAGTTTTCATTTCTTCTTCTGAAAATGACAGACTTTTGTGTCAATCCTTCCAGATTCATGGAAGAGAGTCCATGGATGAAAAGAAAAAAAATATAGTTAAAAGGTACTATTACATACTAATGTAACTGTCTTAAGAAGATTTTTAGGCCTTGTCAACTTTTCTCGTGAATTAATTGAGATGTTTGCAGACAAAGCATCTGTCTGAGTAAATCCGAATGAATTATGGAGGCTTACTGAGAATATAGGGCAATTGTGAGTCTAGTAGTCAAAAGAATATTAGAATCTGATAAGGCTACTTCTTTATAAGATTTAACTCCGTCACAGGATAAAGAGAGGGACTAAAATGTTATCTTAGTTAGAATCAATGCAGACTAATAGTGGAGATAAATTTATTGTAAACATATTGAAGGTTAATTGGTTACTTATATTTCTAAAATAATTCCTAGAACGCTATTGAAATTGAATTATTCACTTTTTGTACCTCCAGTATCTGATTTTTTTGTATGAGCTAAAGGAAGTACATTTTTGAAATACTCATTTTTAGAGCCCTTTGTCATCAAACTTCAGAGTTTTGTTTTATTTGTTTATAGAACAATCCAAAAGGGAAAGGTAAACCTAGACTGAAGATTGGGTGACTTATTTACATGCTATATATATTAGCTTAAGAGCTTTAGTATTTTCTAGTATAGGTCTGTCATTCTTTGAGTTGATGACAGGACAAAGAATGTCTATTCTTCTATCTTTTGAGATTAGCATACTTAGTTATTTACAATCTGTTGTATAAAAAAACGTGATTGCAAACATTGCAACAACAGGTACAAGAACTTCAGAAGTTTGCTGCACAAAATATGGCTAGACCCTTGCTAGATTTAAATAGAAATGATGTTTTAAATAAGATTTCTACTTCTGAGTATGTAAAAAAAAGAATTCCAGGTACTCAAGTTATGGTTAAGAATTATAGACCTGAATGTACTTGGGATGCCAACTGGGAAGGTTTATTTTGTTATTCTTAAGTTATTGGGACTATAGTTCATTTTTGTTCAAAGAATGGGTAAACAACGTAAAAAAGACTGAGTCTAGAATGATCCATATTGATAAATGAACATTACTTAAGAAAAACATAATTTTTTTGATAAGAATTTGATACTTGTTTTCATTTTCTCTCCTAGATGTGTCTTTCGTTTCTAAGTTTCAAGAATTTTTTTTTTTTTTTTTCTGGATTTTTTGAATTCTACAATGACCATGAGATAAGCACAACCATACTCCTATTTGTCACTATTTTCTTGTTTTTGTTTTCATCATTATTTCCTTTCTAATTGTGTTATCAAGAACTATCATTTTTTGGATGGACTTCAATGTTTTCCTCATATGGACTTATTCCATAGCAGACATTCTGATCGTTCGATCACTATGAGAGGGGGAGTTGGGATGTGATTCTCATATATGAATTTTCTTTATGAATTGTCCAATATAGGGAAATATGAGTGTTTAGAGCTTGAAAATATTTTAAAACACATTTGGTTTTTTATTTAAATAGAATGGATTATACAGTTATGGGAATGTTATGTGTAAAATCTGCTGTATTAATCTTGATGGCAGTGACAAGATAGAAGGAACTATAAGTGACTATGTGTTGAAATTGAAATGTGATACTTTCTCCTACACAATCTTTGTTAGTTTAGTAGATTATTGGAAAAATATATAGTTAAAGTACATACAGGCTTGCGTGGAAGAGAAGGATCTGATTTAATGTTAACGTTAATGTTAACAGTTACTGTTGAACTAAATAATACGGAATGTTGAAAAAAGAGCATAGAAAAGAGTTGGTCATAGATAGATAGATAGATAGATAGATAGATAGATAGATAGATAGATAGATAGATAGATAGATAGATCGAGAGATCGAGAGATCGAGAGATAGATAGATAAAAATGAATATGGCAATTTAATAATGATAAGTTATATTGTATCATACTTATAATTGTTTAGTGTGAAAGATAATGTATAAAGGCTTATATTGTATGAATCATTTAGTTATAGAAATTTCCTGGGATGAAAGAGATTGTATTTATTAATTAATAATTTATATTTTGGAATAATATAATTTTAAATATCAAAGATATTATTTATTTCTTCCTTACATTGAAATAAGAAAATAACATAACATCTTCAACTCTTCGCGGTTTTTTATTTTTTGTGCTATAAATAAAAAAAGACTGAAAATATTGTGAAAAAATGCATTTTTCTTTGTTTCTGTCATAAAAGTTAGCAAATGAGTAATTTTTATTCACAAATTTTGGCCAAAATTTATACTGCTACTTATCTTTGGTAAAAATAGCCCAAATAAGTATGTATTATTTGGTCTTTGTGAAAGTTATAGAGTCCACAAGCTATGGTGCTATTCATTGAAAATTGATCACACTTGATCACACCTGAGGTACTGAAGGCCTATCTCATTTCTTGAGACACTAAAAAGTCAGGAAAGTACAAATACCCCCAAATGACCCCTTTTTGGAAAGTAGACATTCCAATGTATTTAATAAGGGGCATGGTGAGTTTTTTGAAGTTGTAATTTTTTCCCACAACTCTTTGCAAAATGAAGATTTTTTTTTTTTTTTTTACAAATTGACGTATTAACAGGTTATTTCTCTCACACAGCATATGTATACTTGCAACTACACCCCAAAACACATTCTACTACTCCTCCTGAGTATGGCGATACCACATGTGTGAGACTTTTTCACAGTCTGGCCACATACAGAGGCCTAACATCCAAGTAGCACCGTCCGGTATTCTAGGAGCACAAATTACACATATAAATTCCTGACAACCTATCGCACTTTTGAAGGCCCTGGAGCACCAGGACAATGGAAACCCCCATAAAATGACCCCATTTTGGAAAGCAAACAGCCCAACGTATAATTTTTGAGGCATAATGAGTCTTTGGAACTTGTCATTTTTTTCCACAAGTTTTTGGAAACTGTGGAAAGAAAATGAAAACACATTTTTTTTTACACAAAGCTGTCCATTTATGCAATATTTCTGAAGGCCGATCATCGGCATACAAACGTCGGTGGACGAAGGATCTGCCGATTGTACGCGTGTTAGTATGGTGCCTCCGACAGATGTCTGCGCACAATCCGCGGACAAAAGTCTTTCTTGCAAACATGAAAATTTTTGTCTGCGGACACCAGAACGGACGATTGTTCGCCTGTCAGTACAGAATTCGGCCGACAGACCGCAGATTTGCAAGACTGGGCATGCTCAGAAAATTAAAAACACAGGGAAAGTTAACCATTACATGACATCACTTCTGCAGTCAGCTGAAGTCTGCAGACAAAATTCTTGTGCTGTCCTTGTGCTGTCTTTGCACTTTTCAACAGACACCGACATCCCGGGGAGAAAAGAGGAACATTTGTATGCCGACCATCGGTACGTGTGTACGGGGCTTAACACATAGCATGTACATAGCAAAAATTGCACCCCAAAATACATTCTGCTATTCCTCCTGAGTATGGCGATACCACATTTGTAACACTTTTACACAGCCTAGCCACATACAGACGCCTAACATCCCAGTAGCCCTTTTCACAAAGTTGTCCATTTATCCACTTTAAGACTGGGCCTATTTTTGACACTTGGTGTTTACAAGCTAAAATAATTTTTTTGCTAGAAAACTACTTAGAACCCCCAAACATTATATTTTTTTTTTTAGCAGAGACCCTAGAGAATAAAATGGAGATCATTGCAATATTTTTTTATCACACCATATTTGCGCAGCAGTCTTCCAAATGCAATTTTTTTGAAAAAAATTCACTTTTTTTAACTAAAAAATAAGAAAACAGTAAATTTAGCCCAATTTTGTGAAAGATAATGTTACGCCAAGTAATTAGATACCCAACATGTCATGCTTCAAAATTGCGCATGCTCACAGAATGGCGCCAAACATTGGTACTTAAAAATCCCCATAGGCAACATTTTAAAAATTTCTACAGGTTACCAGCTTAGAGTTACAGAGGAGGTCTAGGGCTCAAATTATTGCTCTCGCTCTAACGATCACGGAGATACCTCACATGTATGGTTTGAACACCGTTTACATATGTGGGCGGGACTTGCGTATGCGTTTGCTTCTGCGTGCGAGCTAACGGGGACAGGGTGCTTTAATTTTTTTTCTTTTCCTATTTATTTTATTTATTATTTTTTTATTTTTACACAGTTTAAAAAAAAAAATGTTTTGATCATTGTTATTCCTATTACAAGGAATGTAAACATCCCTTGTAATAGAAATAGGCATGACAGGTCCTCTTTATTGTGAGATCTGGGGTCAAAAAGACCTCACACCTCACAACTACACTAAAAAAGAAAAAAAAATTCTTGAAAAAAGACAGAAAAAAAAACGGCCCTTTAAACCGGTTGCTAGGCAACGACTTTTGAAGTAGCTCCGGTCCTCCAAGACCATAGAGTCGAGTGAGGGCCATCTTGCCCTCACTCGACTTCCTGTCTCTGAGGATCCGGGACCGGATAGTTTTCCCCGCTGCCGGCGGGTCCGGTAAGCTGGGAAAACGTCTGGGACGCGGCGGGAGGGGGGGCACCTTTTCCCCTGCACCGTAAGGGTAATTTCGCGGCGAATCCGCCACTGGGACCACCCTTATCTGAAAGCCGACCGCCCGCCATTTAAAAAAATACTGGGGTTATGGCAGCTATCTGCTGCCATAACCCCAGTATTTAGCTTTTAATGGCCGACGCATATAGTCGTTGGTAAGTGGTTGCATGTATATGGCAAACAGGTAACGATGACTGATGGGGTGACAGGTGACGATGACTGAAGGGGTGACAGGTGACGATGACTGATGGGGTGACAGGTGACAATGACTGATGGGGTGACAGGTGACAATGACTGATGGGGTGACAGGTGACGATGATTGATGAGGTGACAGATGACGATGATTGATGAGGTGACAAGTGACGATGATTGATGGGGTGACAGATGACAATCACTGACGGGGTGACAAGTGATGATGATTGATGGGGTGACAAGTGACGATCACTGATGGGGTGACAAGTGACGATGGTTGATAGGGTGACAGATGACGATGACTGATGGGGTGACAGGTGACGATGACTGATGGGGTGACAGGTGACGGTGATTGATGGGGTGACAGGTGACGGGCGATGGTCACCGATGGGTGACAGGTGACGGGCGATGGTGCATGGCGGTACTGATGGCAGTCTCTGGTGACCGGTGAACTTTAGGCTACGTTCACATGTGAGCGTAGCGATCACGGGCAGAATCACTGCGATTCTGCCCGCGATCCAGAAATCATTGCAAATCGCGGGATGCCTGTGCGTTGCCAGTGATTTGCAATAGCACCCCAAACGCTGTGCGATGTTGCAGCGATTTCCGCCTGCCGAATCGCGGTAACATCGTGCAAACAACGCATGACGCCCCAAAGAAACTCTTGTACCTTTTTTGGGCGGCATGCGATGTTTGCGCGATGTTACCGCGATTCGGCAGGCGGAAATGGCGGCAACATCGCACAGCATTTCGGGTGCTATTGCAAATCACGGGCAACGCACAGGCGTCCCGCGATTTGCAATGATTTCCGGATCGCGGGCAGAATCGCGGTGATTCTGCCTGCGATCGCTACGCTCACATGTGAACGTTATGGGTGTCAATTTCTGGGCACTGATGAGGTGACTGTTGGGTGACAGGTGCAATTGGGGGGGGGCTGAGGACTGTGTGGGGACATTTTTTTTTGTGATTTTACTTTGACAGGTACACAGAGCAGTAACTCACTGTTTCTGGCTCTGCTCTCCTCACACTGGAAACTGTGTGAGGGGAGAAGAGCTAGTAACAGTGAGTTACTGCTCTTTGTTTACATTTTTTGATCGGCTGTGAATGGATTCACAGCCGATCACATAGTAAACAGTCACTGTCAGTGACTGTTTACTACCGCCGGTGACTAGCTGTGTTCCTACGGAACACAGCGCCACCGACATGACCGCGCTGCGCGCTCCCAATCGCGCATGCGCGGTCATCTTGTGGGCTCCTCCATTGTGATCGGCTGTGTCATTGGAACACAGCCAATCACGTGGGAAACAGCCATGGCCATTGGCTGTTTCCCCCCTGCCGGTGACGGGGGGTGTCCCAGGGACACGCCGACACCGGCAGTGCAGGGCGGCGCGCGCACACGATCGCGCGCCTGCCCTGCTTAAAGTGCCGCCGTCATATGAGGGTGGCCCAGAACAATGGTCGCACCGCTCCGCCGTAATATGACGGCAGGCAGGCGGCAAATGGTTCATGTGTGTGTAAAGGTAGGCGTCCCAAATACTTTTGGTAATATAGTGTATCTAGCTCTGTAAAGCAAAAATTAGCTATATATACCTTTTCTGAAGCCGATCCAGGCTCCAGCGGCGGCTGTGCAGGAGACAGCTGACAGCAGGTGGGAAATGCCTGGGAAGTGACGTCACCCATACACTTACTTTCATTGTCGGCTGCCTCTTCTGCACACTCCCACACAGAGAATCGGCCACTGACAGCTGCAGCTGCAGCCATGATCTTGGTACCATTTGTTGCAGCCAAAAACTGGCTATTATGTACAGTAAAAGTGATCTGGGTGGCTGCGCTCAGAAGGACCCCTTCCGCAGCCTCCCAATGGCTTCCTGAAGAGGAGATAGAGGAGGAATATCTGTTCTCCGATCTCCTCTGTGGCGAATGAATAGGGAAACAACAAGGATTTTGTCACTTCCGATGTCAGAGCTGTCATTTCTTGGCTTTTACAGCCAGGGGAGGAGCTCATCAAACATGATCTGTAGTTGATCAGCTGCATTGAGGGGCACGGTCTAATAGACCCCTGATGTCTACATAAAAAGTAATCTGCCCAAAGCTAACACAAGGGGCTCACTCACCCTCTCGTGACAGCAATTAAGTTAAATGAAAAAACACATTTTTCCTTTCCGTGCACACAGCCAAATACAGACGCACGCATAGGTCTGGCATGCATATGTAAACAGTGATTTTATTACACATGTCATATCGCTGCAGAAGTTTGAGCAAGGACAATAATTCTAGGTCCATAATTCACAATTACCATTAAACTGATATCCTGTAAAGGCTTTTAAAGCATCACCTATGGGCAGTTTTAGGTAATGTAGTTTGTTGCCTTTTCATGAGTGTGCACAATTTTAAATTTTGACATGTTTGGTAGCTATTTACTCAATGCAACATCATATTTTATAATTTACAAAAAAATGTGTATTACATCGTGTTTAAGTGCACTAAAATTAATTTAAAGTAATACCAAAGTCTTGTTTTTTTTTGTTAAAAAATAACAAACATGTTATACTTACCTGCTCTGTGTAATGGTTTTGCACAGGGCAGTCCGAATCCTCCTCTTTTTGGGTCCCTCTTTGGCTCTTCTGGCCTCTTCCTCCCTCAGGTGCCCCCATAGACGACGGTCGGCTGTCTTGTAATGACAAGGAGCAGGAGGGGACGTCCCCCCCTCCCGCCACCTTCCGCTGCTCGCCTGGGTCTCCTGTCCCACCGGGAGACCTGGGCAACCAGCCTGCGCGGCCGCCAGAGACCCGATCAAAGCCGCATTCAGCTCTGATCGGGTCTCCATGTAAAAACCCGGAAGTGATGTTATGATATCACTTCCGGGTACTCGGCACCAGATTTAAAAAAAATGACAGCATTCAAAACAGCTAAACTTAGCGTTTTTAATGCTTTTAAGTGCAGAGGAGGGGTTTGGGGTCTTATAGACCCCCAGATCCCTCCACAAGAGTACCTGTCAAGTGCTAAAAAAAAAAAAAAATTAAATGTATCGGACAATATCAATGAAAAATAAAACGAAAAAATATCGGCGCGGTGTGGACAATAATAAATCGAAAAGCAGCTTCACTTCTCAGGTCAAAATACAATTCCTGTCTGATATATTATAAAATGCAATAAGCAGCGCTAAAAACACACTAATAAAATCATTAAAAAAGGAATAAGAGTCCATGCAAAAAGCCCGTGATGAAAAGTGAACACACTTTCTGGCAGGATCAACAGGTGCTCTATGTGCTTAAATCCACCACCAAGTGAAATGGCCTCTCACCTTAGGCTTATTAAATATAAGCATATGACTCAAAATCTCATATAGCGATCCTCCCCTTAACATAGGCGGCAGATAGGATGTTCTCCTTCTTGTACTCCACCACAAAGAGACCTCACACTGAACAAGCGCAACACCACAATGTTTTCAGAGCGGACTTTGCACTGCTCACATAAGCTTCAGCCAGCAGCTCCCCTTGAAACCATGAAACAGGGAAAAACACCGGGCAAGCCCATAGCGTAACACTGACAAACTTTATTCAAAAGATGAAGTAAAGACAGCCTCTTACTTGTAATAACAGGTGAAATCGCATCTACAATAATGCCGACGGGTCCCGTAGGTACCTCACCGGATCTCCAGACAGCAGTGGGCGACGTCTGATAGCTCCTCCTTCCCCCCGGACGCGTGTCGTCCCCCAATGGGCGGGGACTTCTTCAGCAATATCAGCTGATACCAATATTCAATGGCAAAAATATCGGTATCGGCAATGAAAAAACAATATCGGTCGATCACTAATAACAACTTCCCTTTGCAAGCATATACAGCAAAAGGAAAACACCATAGACTGGAATATTGCCCCACCCTGTAACTTCAGAATCTAGCCAGTTGCACATGCAAACGTATCCCTTTGTATGTATACACACAAGTACTACAATAGCAATCTATCCATGACTAGATCAGTTGGAACCAAGCCCGGTACAGCCAACCGCCCACTCCAAATCCTGTCAAACCTAGACGGAACCCCCCTATGTTGGTAGATCAGACATTCGCATCGTAACATTGCAGCCATTTGAGTTACCCACATCTCCAAAACGTAGGGTGGGACTGGGAGAGCCAAAGCTGCAATAAGAGTTTCCGGGCCTGGAAAAACGCCTTGGACATGGGTCTTTAATCTTAATGCAAAGAACTAATTAAAATGAAAAAAAAAAATTCTGCCTTTAGAACCACTTTAAATGTATTTTTTCTTGAATATTTTAACACGTACTGTATGTGAAAATTTTCAAAATTGTCCCAGGCAGCTAGTGGTTAAAGGTGCATCCTGCAGAAATTCTGTAGGTAAAGCAGCACTTGCAGCAAGTTGCAGCAAGTCTGGCATAGCAGAACTATTTGTATGCTAAGAATTTGCAAACTACATGCAATAGTTATACAGGCAAAAATACAGAGGTCATGGGACTTTAAATGAGGCAGGTCACTTTGCAAAAATAAATATAAAAAGTACATATGGTTTCAAATTTATTAAAAAGTCATTGAGCAATATTCCATGATCATACGAAGTACAAAATGAAGATTTCAAAATATGATAGAGGCATCTGAAACAAAGAGCTGACATATAAAAATTTGTGATTAATAAATAAATTCATGTTGAAATGGTACATGATGGTATATACATGGAAGACTGAAATTACATGATTGACATAAGGATGAAAAACAAAAGAATAAAAAAAAATAAATCTTGACATCCTAAGACTCTACGCGTTTCGCGGATCACTGTCCATTTCATCACGAGTTTGATGCCAGGGTGTATCTATAAATATAGGTTAGTATAAAAAAAATGGGGGGAAACCCAATTACTCAAAAGTCAGCTCAAAGAGTGAAACCAGCATTTAGAAAGGGGCGCTGGACAAACGTCTCTACATGCAAGAGCTGTTATTCCTGCTGGTGACTAATTTACAATAATGTCATCTTCCTTTGTGCTGCGCAATTCTTGGGAAAAGGGGTCGCCGTATCCAACAGCTGTAATGGCAGGGTCAGAGCTATAGTCTGACTGCTTGATCAAAGATACTCATACTCATTCTCATAGCATTATCAAATTATAAATGAAATGCAATGCGTCTTTTTCCATTTTAGTTGCCCAAGTTCTTTCATTTCCTGTTTCGAGCATTCTTTGGAGAACACAGCCTCCTCTAATTATTACTCCAGAAAGCAGGCACGCTGTGTGCTTTGTGAAAAGCTGAAATTATTTTCCATTAGTGCAGTCCACTTGTAAAATAATCCATAAAAGAAAGATCATTTACACTGTAATAAAGCCTGCAGCCAAAAATACAATGAGATACCTTTATTTCTCTTTCCCGGGGATAGACTAAGTGCATGCTTCAGCTGAACCTGCTCACAATACATGTCATGGCTTACTAAAAAATGTTACACTTAAATACCTGCATGCAAGCAGTGAAATTAATCTATAAACTGCTAACGCCTTCTGCAAACACTGCAACTGGCAATCACCAAGCACTGATAGAGAAAATGATCAATTGTTCCATACAGTAAGGCAATGCTAAATAGGAGTAGTGTGTACTACAATGCAAACTTGTACTTTGTCCGTGCATGCTTTGCTTTAAAGAGACCCTTCCCTTTGGCCCATTTACTGAAGCTTGTGTAGCTGAGCTACATGGCCCAATCATATTTTGCGCTGTGAATGTATAGGTGTAGGGAATAGCAAGACATGCCCGGAGCTTGAAGGAAATGTTAAGCATAGGGCAGGGATCCTCAAACTACGGCCCTCCAGCTGTTGCGGAACTACACATCCCATGAGGCATTGTTAAACTCTGACTTTCACAGACATGACTGGGCATGATGGGAATTGTAGTTCCTGAACAACTGGAGTGCCATAGTTTAAAGACCCCTGGCATAGGGCATACATGACAGGGTGGAAGAAAAACCAGACAGTAGGGGGTTAAATTTGTTGTTGGGATATGTGAGGTCAGGACTCTTACCTTATTGGCAGAGCAGACAAGGTGATGAGGAGGAGCAGGAGAAAGAGTAGTTGGAGGGGAGGAGTGAAGGGGCTTCACTTGCAGACTGGAGATCATAGGAGAAACGTCCCTCCCGCCTGCCCAGGTGATGCCGTTTTCTGTCGCTCTGCTAAGGATGTTGGACGTTGGCGGTTGGGGTCCTTGACGAGGGTCCAAAACATGGTGTCGAACAATAAAATGGTGGGACCCATCTCAGGTATAGAATCCTATGGTTGGTCTGGTTCAGTCTAGACCGACCGGATAGTGTAAGGTAGTAAGGGTTTGTGGTCTGTTAGGATAGTCCTCGAGGTGGTGTTTTGGCGGCTGGGGACAGACCCTAACTTAATGGTATCAAAGACTCCAAAGTTGTGGGAGATGGTATCGTCAAGGAACTGCAACCATTCTTTGATCTAGATTGGTTTGACTGTTTTATGTTTTTTTGTTATTTATGTTTTGCTTAATAAAATGCCGAACCGGCCATTTAATCCCAATGTGGAGTTAGTGTTGTCATTTAAAGGTAAAGGGGGTGGTGTTGGGTACTGATCTAGGTAATATGATTAAACAGGTGGGATCTGAACTACCTTAGTCAAGTACCCCACTGGTCGTTGTGGTTCCTCCCGCCAACCATCACTATTTTACTATTTACTATTTTATTAAACTCAGGGAATTAGGACATAGAATACCCCCCAGAAAAAGAAGGAATGTATATTTCAGGGTCTGCTTCAAGACAATACAGAAGGAGCTCCTTAAAGGGTAACTCCACTTTTGTGGGGGGAAAAATAGCAAGTAAAGAAAAAACAATAGCGTATACAATTGTGACACAAATCATATTGTAATTGAATGTTATTAAAAAGTACCTTTCCTCTTCAATCTGCAGCTCTTGTAATTTTCCGAAAATGCAATGCAATATGGCTACCTGGAGCTGTTCTGTACACAGAATGTGTACAGAACGTCCCCCAAAAAACGGAATTTTTGTAAAATCTTACCTGTAAAATTCCTTTCTCTGAGTCCTCCGACAGTCGCCGCCCACTTCATATTCATCACCAATGGGGTTATGTCCTCTATTCCGTAGGAGTAGCTAGGCAATAGAATATGTTAGTACAAAGACTTTTAACATATCCCACCCCCAGGGGTTGGTCCCCTCAGTACATAACCCTCCACTTCCTGTATCCAACTCAGTTTCAGTGGAATAGCAGTAGAGAGTACATCAAAACCCCAAAAGAGGGGCGGGGGCGGCGACTGTCGGAGGACTCAGAGAAAGGAATTTTACAGGTAAGATTTTACAAAAATTCCGTTTTCTCTTACGTCCTCCGACAGTCGCCGCCCACTTCATATTCATCACCAATGGGGATGTCCCAAAGCAGTGTAAACATGAGGGGTGGGAAGAACGCAGCCGCGCCCAAGGCAACGCCGTCTCCCCATCAGAGAAAGGAACCTTACCAAAGGAAGGAAACCAGTTGGGCATAAGAACAAAACACTCGCTCAACAGGAGCAAGAAAACCCAGGGAAAAAACAAATATCCCAAAAAGCCAAAGAACCCGCAACAAGGGCTCTAGGGAACTGCCGCACTAAGAACCTTGCGGCCAAAGGAAGCATCAGCCGATGCCTGAACACCTACTCTGTAGAATATCGTGAAAGTGTGTACGGTCGGCCAAGTCGCCGCCTTACACACCTGGGCCACAGAGGCCCCATGACGACAGGCCCAAGACGTACTCAGAGATCTGGTAGAGTGCGCCTTCACAGGTACAGGGGGAACTTTCCCCTTCAAAGCATAGGCCTGATCAATGGTCTGTCTGATCCATTTGGCGATCGTAGAAGCCGACGCCGCCATGCCCTTCCGAGGACCTTCCGGAAGGACAAACAAGGCATCCGACTTGCGAAAAGACTCAGTCGATTTGAGATAGACTCTAATCGCCCGGACAACATCCAAGGAGTGAAGCAACACCTCCGTCGGATGCTTCGGCTTCGCGCAAAGCGAAGGTAGGACAATGTCCTCATTGAGATGAAAGTCCGAAAACCTTTTTTGGAAGAAAAGAAGGGTTAGGTCGCAAGACCACCTTGTCCAAATGCACAACCAGATACGGAGACTTGCAGGACAAGGCTGCCAGCCCCGACACTCGATGAGCCGAGGTGATAGCCACCAAAAAGGCGACCTTCTTGGACAACAAAGACAGCGAGATCTCCCTGATCCTTTCAAAAGGAGCACGCTGCAATACTGATAGAACTAGATTCAAGTCCCAAGGGGGAAGAGGGTCCCTCCTAGGAGGGATCAGATGACGTACCCCCTGCACAAAAGTGCTAACCAAAGAATCAGATGCCACAGGCCGTTGAAAAAGAACGGCCAAAGCAGACACCTGACCCTTGATCGTGGCCAGCGCCAGACGCTGGTCAACACCCGTCTGAAGGAAGGGCAACACCCTAGACACCGAATAAGTGTCAGGAGAGAAACCCCTGGATTCGCACCAGGCAAAATACGCCTTCCAAGTACGGTAATAAACCTTCCTCGAGGAAGACTTCCTCGCATTTATTAAGGTGTGAATGACCTCAGGGGAAAGACCCCTGTTCTTCAGGACCTCGGTTTCAACAGCCAGGCCGTCAAAGCCAGCGACTGTAAAGCAGGATGGAAGATCGGTCCTTGCGACAGAAGATCTTCTCGAAGAGGCAGACGCCACGGGGCGTCGATTGCCAGATTTACGAGGTCTGCGTACCAGGACCGGCGAGGCCAGTCCGGTGCCACAAAAATCACCGTGGTCGGTTCCGCGAAGGAACCTGGACAGCAATTGAATCGGTGGGAACGCATACATCAGTTGGTACTGATGCCACGGGGCAACCAACGCGTCCGACGCGTCTGCCCGAGGATCGCGCGTCCTTGCCACGAACCGTGGTACTTTGTTGTTCAGACGAGACGCGAACAGGTCTACCTCCGGAAGACCCCACCTCGCGCACAACATCTGGAAGACAGCCGGGTGAAGGGACCATTCCCCCGGTCCAGGGTCTGGCGGCTCAGATAATCCGCCTGCCAAATTTCCACCCCCGGAATGTGAACTGCCGACATTGCCGGGACATGCGTCTCGGCCCAAGACAGAATCGCGGCCACTTCTCGAGCCGCCCGGGCACTCCTGGTGCCCCCTTGGTGATTGATGTAAGCCACCGCCGTGGCATTGTCCGTCTGCACCCGAACCGGGTAGCCGTGAAGATTGTCCGTCCAACGACGAAGACAGAGGAGTATCGCTCGCAGTTCCAGAACGTTGATCGGAAGGGAGGATTCCTCCGTCGACCAAACACCCTGGGCGGAGAGAACGCCCAGAACACCACCCCAGCCCGACAGGCTGGCGTCCGTGGTGATCACCGTCCACGAAAGGGGACGAAAAGACTTGCCCCCCGATACTGAGGGGGATTGAAGCCACCACAGAAGATCCCTTCTGGTCTGAGAACTCAATGACATCTGGAGATCCAGAGACTGCGGACGCCCGTCCCACTTGGACAATATCTCCGCTTGGAGATCCCGTGTGTGAAACTGGGCGAAGGGAATCGCCTCGAAAGCCGAGACCATCAATCCCAGACACCGCATGCACGTCCGAATGGACGAAGATGGAACGTCCCTGAGGGACCTGACTGCCTCCTGAAGAGCTGCGAGTTTTTTCTTCCGGCAGGAAGACCTTCGCCTGGACAGAGTCCAGAATCATACCCAGGTAAGAAATCCGAACCGATGGGCACAATGTCGACTTTGGAAAATTGATCGTCCAACCAAACTCCTGCAGAGTCTGCAACGTGACGGACAGATCCTTCTCCAGACTCTGGCTGGTCGCAGACCAAACCAGAATATCGTCCAGATACCCCAGAACCGAAATGCCCTGGGCCCTCAACAAAGCCAGAACCGGTGCCAGCACTTTGGTGAACACCCTCGGAGCCGAGGCGAGACCAAAAGGCAACGCCACAAATTGGTAATGATCTTCCGCTATGGCGAATCGAAGGTACCTCTGGTGACCCTCGAAAATCGGGATGTGAAGATACGCATCCTTCAAGTCGATGGAAGCCATGAACTCCCCCGGAACCAGGGCAGCCACCACCGACCGCAGGGATTCCATGCGGAACTTGCGCACCCGCACAAAGCGGTTCAGCACCTTCAAGTCCAGAATCGGACGCACCTTGCCCTCCTTCCTGGGCACGGTGAGCAGATTGGAATCGAACCCTCGAAATCTGTCCCGATGAGGCACCGGGACCACCACTCCCTGAGCCCTCAGGTCCTGCACCGCTAGATGCAGGTCCCGCAAACGCTCCGGGGATAACAGAAGACTTGAGGGAAAAAATCTGCTCTCCGGCCGAGAGAGAAACTCGATCTAGTAGCCAGATCGAACGATTTCCTGTGAATTGGGTGAGGGCGCCCCTTCAGGCCGCACTGTTGTGGGCCGCAGAACCGGATTGGCCGGACTTTTGCTTACCTGCCCACGGCTTCTTGCGGGAGCCTTGACCCTTGGACGGCTTGCCCCAAAGTGTGACCGAAAGGCACGAAAGGACCCCTGAGGGGGCCGAAAGAAAGCATTCTTTTTTCCAGGAGCCGTCTTAGTCTTGTGGGATTGAGGTAAGAGCGTGCTCTTACCCCCCGTGACCCCTTTAATTAGGGCATCCAGGGATTCGCCAAAAAGGCGAGAACCATCAAAAGGCAGATTGGCCAAGGTCTTACGTGAAGATTGATCCACAGACCAACACTTCAACCAAACCAGGCGGCGAGATAACACCGCCACACTGTGTACACGTGCAGCCAACGGAACCATATCCAGGTCCGCATCACACAAATACATGACACCCTGGTGGATTTGATCCACCATATCCAAAGTCGCCTGGGGGGCAGAATCAGCCACCAGGACACGCCTAAGCACCTGCGTCCAGCTCGCGACCGCCAGGGCC
Organism: Pelophylax lessonae; assembly: GCF_965119305.1. Taxonomy (NCBI): domain Eukaryota; kingdom Metazoa; phylum Chordata; class Amphibia; order Anura; family Ranidae; genus Pelophylax; species Pelophylax lessonae. The sequence continues at coordinate 454,543,834 of NC_138771.1, read as the reverse complement.
GCCATAAGTGAAGCAAATAAAGCTTTCAACATAGAACCCATAATAGAATAGGTACGACGGGCAAGGGACTCCATCCTCTTGTCCGTGGCATCCCGGAACACCGGGGTGTCTTCAGCAGGAATCGCAGTGGACTTGTTCAAAACTGCTAACGCATGGTCCACCGGAGGTGGGACACACCAACGCCCATCAGTAGCGGGCGTAAAAGGATAGCGCAGCTTAAACCTACTTGGTACAGCAAAAGGTTTGCGTATATTACGCCATCGTTCTTTCACAGCGCGCTGAAAATCATCAGTGCATGGAAACATCTGCGATGATTTGCGCCTTTTCTGCGTCCCATAAGCCGCCAAGGCAGTTGGAGGACATGTTTCCTCCTCCAAACGCAGAGTTTGCTTGATAGAAGCAACCAATTCATCCATGAGTGCAAGCTCTTCAGATGAGCCAGGGGGAGAATTATCAACCCCCTCTACCTCAGCCTCCATTTCTGACCCTATAAGGTCCAGGGAGGAACGAGACCCCGATAAGGAGATCTCTGCCACAGCAGCCCCAGTACCATCACCCTCTGAATCAGAGGAAATTGAAACTCTGGGCCTTTTAGAGGATTGAGCAGCCACCAGCATTTGCACCTGAGTCGCAAGGCTAGCCACAATCGCAGCCAAATCCCCCCCGGGGGGGGAAACCGCAGTCCCCTGGCTTCCCACTAAATTGGCAGGAAACTAGCATTCCTGAGAATCCATGCCCCTGTAGTAGCAAAAATAAATGGGTGACCGCCCCTTTAAGAGAGCGCTGCGATCGTAGCCCACTCACACTAAGCACCCCACACAAGGGACCCCCACAGGGACAAGTATACCAAGGCAGGATACAGGGAATAGAGAGAAATGAACCTGGAGAGATCGGTGCTGCTGCTGCTGCCTGCGGTGCTCCTGAAGGAAAGGAAGTGCTGGCATACAGGGCGCTCTATTAAAGCCTATGGAGGCTACAAGAAAATGGCCGCCATGCATGTAAAACATGCGGCCGGAGCGATCGCAGCCAAAATGGCGCCGTTTTGGCGCCGAAACCGCCGCTCCCACACCCCATGAGGGTGAAGTAAAACACACCATCTGCCCAAAAAAAGGAACGTGGTAAGCCGCCGCAGCGGCGCTGTAATGTGCCCCAAGCATGAGAAACTCAAGCCCCACAGCACACAGCCGTTCACACAGACAGAAAACTGACACAGAGTGCAGCCAGCCCCCCCTCCTGCAGCCCACAGCATGCAATGTGAGAGATAGGGAAAACGTAATAGTGTGAACACAGGGCAAGGTACACAGTCCCAGACTGACACCCCCCAGACAGACAGGTCCCCACATAAATGCACTTACCTCTTACATGGCGTGGGGGACCCGCACAGGCGAACAAACCGCTGCACATGAGGCAGGGAGAGTCGCATCCAGGACGCATCAGAAGGTGGGTTGAGAAACCGCACAGCGTCCGGTGAGGTAGCCACCTCACCTAGCATCCCTGCACGGAACAGGGATGGGTCGTTCAGATAACTCAGGAGCGATACCTGACTGAACGCTCGATGGCGGGCTGAGAAACCACTGACCCACAGCCTGCTACCAGGGGGGTCAGCCCGAGACACAGCCCGCATGATCCTCTTCTTCCGAAGAACTAACTAACGCTGGTAAAATAACAGCTAACAAGAAAGAGAGAAAAAACTCAAATAAAATCCAAAGAAAGGAAAGAGAGCTGAGACAAGGTGCCCCAGCACAGAAACTTCCAGCTACTCCTGACAGCTAGACAAATGAAACTGAGTTGGATACAGGAAGTGGAGGGTTATGTACTGAGGGGACCAACCCCTGGGGGTGGGATATGTTAAAAGTCTTTGTACTAACATATTCTATTGCCTAGCTACTCCTACGGAATAGAGGACATAACCCCATTGGTGATGAATATGAAGTGGGCGGCGACTGTCGGAGGACGTAAGAGAAACATAATTTCCTGCTTGTGTGATTGGCTCACCAATTTTCTCAGAAGACTGCCTGAGATACAAGTCAGATTTCTGGCATCCCCTGCAGCAAAAATTTCATTTTTGGTGAGATACTCCCAATAGGAACACGTCTAAAGCAGTTTTCCTCATTAATGCCCTGCAGCTGCCACCGCTGATAGATAATTATGAAACCACTCCCACTCAGCACAGCGGCACAGAGGAACAAACAATGATTTCTTCAGAATAACAAAAGGTAGGAATCTGCAACAAAGTTTGTAAAAATCCTTGTAATGTACAGAGATCACCCAGAGGGGAATGTTTTTTTCTCAACAAAAGTGGAGTTACGCTTTAAGGCCCAGAAAAGCACTATGTACTCTTCAGAATGCATAGCAGATTTAAAGTGGTATTAATTCAAAGAAGAACATATTATATTACAACTTATATTGCACCTTTTAGGTTTTTTTTTTCTTTATTTTCAGAGGTGGAGACAAATTATTTAACACTGACAGCGTTGCTTACAATAAACATCTTTTATTCATTTAGGTAAAACCGTTATACCGAAAGGAAAAAACGGTTGCTGTAAGTAAATCTGCTAGTACATCTAATCATACCCACTTCACAGGTTGTCAATTTTGTCCAAGGAAAATTAAAAAAGCTGCATTTTTTGCTTGCACATGATTGGATGATGGAAGTCAGCAGAGCTTCTGCTCATTTACCAAGCTGTTGAGCAACTGCTCTTACAGAGTGTAACTGCACTTTGCAATGTGCACAGCCTTTTTGCTTTTAGTAAATCAACCCCAAAGTCAATTCTCCTAGTGGCAGCCCAAGAGGCAAGAGAGCTTCCAGAAGGTCATCCTGAATATTTATATCCTTCCCTGGCATGCACCATTGGCAATAAAACTATGGGGGTTAATCACTAAGATTGGAGAGTGCAAAATCTGTTGCAACTTTGCATAGAATCCAATCAGCTTCCAGGTTTTATTGCCAAAGTGTAATTAATTAAGCTGAAGTTAGAAGATGATTGGCTACCATGCACAGCTGCACCAGATTTGGACTGCACCATTTATGAGTGTTTGACTGGGAAGAAATACATATTCATAACTCAGAATTATTTGAACTTCTCACACTACTGCCAGGTATGCTCCCCAACAGCAGGCAGAAGCAAGCGATAAATCTGAGCTTAGATAAAACCTACTGAAAAAGCAAGGCCTTAGGCTGCTGTGAGAGCAGACTGAACGGGCTGAAGATTTTCCTTATACCTGTATCCTAAGGCTCATCTGCACACTCTAAGGATAGTTAAGTTGATTCATCCACATATCAACCAAGCCCACCGCAGCCTTCTCATAACCCTTAGACACCTTGGAAAGGGATATCTTTGGAGGGCAAAGTATTAACCAGTATATGAGGGGCTCTAGGGGTAGTGGATGGCTTATGTGATCAAAATGCCCTTGTCCTTTTCCATGCCTCCTTCTGGACTATGAGTGATAAATATTCTCCTGAAAGTCTGGGCGACCCTAGATGCATTTACTCTGCATTGAAGATAGACAGCGTCTAACTGATTCTGTGGAAATCGGATCCTCTGCATGGACAATTTAGTCTTCAAACGCTCTTAGGCGGTCGATTTGCCTTTATTTATGTGGGACCATCTTTGATCTTATAAACAACACTGTGAATGAATATTGTGAATCCTCTACACCTACCCTTCCCTGAAGAAGCCGAATAGGCGAAATGCATTGGATACCCCTACCTTGCACCACTCTAGGACACCCCCATATGTACATATGTGGGGCTGGGTGTGGGTAAGGTGTTATTAACCACTTGCCGACTGCCTAACGGCGATTTACGTCGGCAGTCAGCCCCTCACAGGCAAAGCGACGTAGGTCTACGTCGCTAGCCTGTGAGGGTCTAGGGAGCGAGCGCGCGCCGCTGGAGGCGCGCTCCCGCTCGCTCACAGACCCCCCCCCCCGCGTGAGTGACCGGCGGACGCGATGTCCGCCGGTCACTCGCGATCGTCGGTTACAGAGGGAGAAAGGCAGGCGGATAATGTAAACAAAGCCGCCTGTCATTCTCCCCTGTGTAACAGCACAGATCATACGGTCCTGCTATGTAGGACCGTTGAGCTGTGCTGTTACACCACTAGCCACATCCAATCACAGTAAGAAACACGCCCCTAGGGACACACATAACCCCTCCCTCTCAAATAAAGTTAACCCCTTCACTGCCAGTGTAATTTTTACAGTAACAGTGCATATGTATAGCACTGATTACTGCAGTAATGTCACTGGTAACCCAAAAAGTGTCAAAAATGTCAGTCAAGGGTCCGATCTGTCTGCCGCAATGTCGCAGTCCTGCAAAAAAAATCGCAGATCGCCGCCATTACTCATTAAAAAAAAAAAAAAAAATGACATAAATCTTTCCTTTAGATAGTAAACGCAATAACTTTTGCGCAAACCAATCAAAATACGCTTTTTGCGATTTTTTTTACCAAACATAGGTAGCAGAAAACAAATTGGCCTAAAATGTTAAAAAATTTAGATTTTTACATTTTTTTGGGGGTAATTTCATATAAAGAATGTGAAAAATATTGTTACTTTTGCAAAATTGTCGCTCTTTTTTTGTTTATAGCGCATGATCAAAAAATCGCACAGGTGATCAAATACCACCAAAAGAAAGCTCTGTTTGTGGGAAAAAAAGGACGTCAATTTCATTTGGGTACAGCGTCGCATGACCGCGCAATTGTCCCTTAAAATCAAGCAGTGCCGAATCGCAAAATAGGCCCTGGTCATGAAGGGGGTAAAATCTTCCGGGCTTAAGTGGTTAAGAGGTCCACATATGTTTATTGTTCTTAGATATATGTTGGTGGTTGTCTAACTGTACCCTTGTTGTACAGAATTTTTTAATATGCATTTTCAATAAAAGGTTTTTTTTATATTTATCTTGTTTGAATTTTTTTGTCTCTCAAGGCGGTAGAACTAGCACCGATATTGCCCCCCTTTTCAAGCCTACATACCTCTTTTTCGTTATATATCCTTGGGGTGATGGTGCAGTAGTTGACTGGCGGAACGTTAACTTTTGCTTCTCGTACAGTTAGAAGATGACATGCAATGCATTGCATGGAGCCTATTTGGGGTCAGATAAGATTGGTGAATCATGTAAAGTTGGATTAGTTGGGTGACTGATTCTTAATAAACATAAAATCAATTTTAGCCATCCAATAAAACGTGTTCATAGAGTGCCTATATAGGATACTTGGTCAGATACTGCTATATTTTCCTACTAACAGCTGGTGAAAAGACCAGCAAATCGAACATAATCGCCTTATATTCTACAAATGTGCTCTCCCTGATCTTTCCATTCATTTCATCTTATGAATGGTTTAGAATAAAGAAGCACAGGCTGTATATAAGTTTGCATAAAAAAAAAAAAAAAAAAAAAAAAAAAAAAAAAAAAGGTCCTCTGAACTACTTGAAGAATGATAGTATGAAATCCTTTGAGAGCTGATGATGAGTTCAGGAGGACGAGATAGATGTGGAACTCTGCCACGTTGCATTCTCAGGAATTCTAAATTGTATACAGACATGTCCTGTCATGTTTAAAGAACAGGGCTACAGCTTTTAGGAAATTATTGGCAGAGAAGAGATGACGAGTGACTGTGAGGAACCATGAAGGGAAATTTTTGTAAAGTTGCCAGCCAGTTCAGGAAAACCTGACAGTGCAATATTTTTTGCTTATTATAAAACAGTGTTAATTTTGACGTCAAATTTAAATTCAGTATTAGTCATAGTCTTTTGTCTAACATGCTATGTCGTATTTTATTCATCTGAATTGTTTTAGTTTTAGTCGTATTTTAGTCATCTGAATTGTTTTAGTATTAGTCATATTTAAGTCATCTGAATGGTTTTAGTTTTAGTCGTATTTTAGTTGACTAAAATCTCCAGTACATTTTAGTGGACTAAAATCCAATGGGTTTTGTTCAAATGTAATGCATTATTTAAGCATTTTCTTAGAATTTAAAAAACAAATTTTATACTCCTGGTATAAAAATCTAATAACATGTAGTAGGGATGGGGAGGTACATGGGAGTGAGGGAGTGCACAGGGCAGAGAACTGGCATGGAGAGACTGTTATTTAACACAGTACTAAGCACTGCTACCTTGTTGGGAGGGGAAACACTCACCACGTGGTTTGCCGGGCATTGTTCCAGAACTCAAAGGGCAGCAGCCAGGCAGACAGAGGGAGCCTGCATCTCTCAGCCAATACAGCTTGTCAGGTGTCTGGGGCTTTAACAGCAGTGGCGGCTGGTGTATACAGGGCTCAGGGGCGCTGCCCCCCCATCCATGCGTCCGGCCCCCTAATCTGCATGCAGGGGCGCCGGACGCATGGAGTACAATGGGATTTTTTTTTATTTGGCATCACCTGATTAGAGCCAGAGGCTCTAATAGGGCGATGCAAAGGGTGGACCCGGGGCGCAGAGCAGTGCGTCCCGAGCCCACCCATTGTGTGACAATAGCGAAAGAAAATTCGCTATTGTCACACCGATCCTCCTCCTGGCCAATCAGGAAGCGCGTCCGATACGCGCTTCCTGATTGGCCGCAAGGCAAACCCCTTGCCATTGGCCGAGGAGGAGGCGGGACTGGAAGGACTCGTGAAGTCGCGCCGCCGGTCACCGGGACTCAGAAGAAGCCGCCCGCCGCCGCTGCTAGAAGGACTCTAGGAGATGCGCCGCCCGACGCCGCTGCTGGAAGGACTCATGGAGACGCGCCTCCCGCCGCCGCTGCTGCTCCAGGTAGGTAAGGGGGCACGCACGCTGATCTCTGCATTGGCGGCATGTATGCTGGTCACTACATTGGGGGCACGCACGCTAATCTCTGCATTGGGGGCATGTACTCTGCATTGGGGGCATGTACTCTACATTGGGGGCACGCACGCTGATCTCTGCATTGGGGGCATGTACTCTGCATTGGGGACATGTACTCTGCATTGGGGGCATGTATGCTGGTCACTACATTGGGGGCTCGCACGCTGATCTCTGGTCACTGTATTCGGGGCATGTATGCTGGTCACTGCATTTGGGGCATGTATGCCGGTCACTGCATTGGGGGCATGTACGCTGGTCACTGCATTGGGGGCATGTACGCTGATCTCTGCATTGGGGGCATGTATGCTGGTCACTGCATTGGGGGCATGTACGCTGGTCACTGCATTGGGGGCATGTACGCTGATCTCTGCATTGGGGCCATGTACGCTGGTCACTGTATTGGGGGCATGTACGCTGGTCACTGCATTGGGGGCATGTACGCTGGTCACTGCATTGGGGGCATATATGCTGGTCACTGCATTGGGGGTATGTACGCTGATCTCTGCATTGGGGGAATGGTATGCTGGTCACTGCATTGAAGGGGGCATGTATGCTGGTCTCTGCATTGGGGGAATGGTATGCTGGTCACTGCATTGAAGGGGGCATGTATGCTGGTCTCTGCATTGGGGGCATGTACGCTGATCTCTGCATTGAAGGGGCATGTACGCTGGTCACTGCATTGAAGGGGGCATGTACACTGGTCGCTGCATTGAAAGGGGGCATGCTGGTCACTGTGCATTGAAAGGGGGCACACTGGTCACTGTGCATTAATAGGGGGCACGCTGGTCACTGTGCATTGAAAGGGGGCACGCTGGTCACTGTGCATTGAAAGGGGGCAAGCTGGTCACTCTGCATTGAAAGGGGGCAGGCTGGTCTCTCTGTATTGAAAGGGGGCACGCTGGTCACTGTGCATTGAAAGGGGTCATGCTGGTCTCTCTGCATTGAAAGGGGGCACTCTATAACTTACTGAAGGCCCCTTTCACACTTTTGCGACCTCAAAGTCATGCAATTTTTTACAGCGTTTTTTGCCGCAAAGCAATGCCTATTACATTTTTCTGTTTTCGCCCCCGGAGGAAACCGACAGTTCAAGTGGGTAAACATCCCTCCCTCACATTTTCATTCTGATTTAATTTGTGGATGAAAATTGGAATTGATTTACGTCAAGGTTTTCGTCAGTTGACCTAATTCAAATTTTTTTTTTACATTTAGTTTTCATCACTGAAAACATGCAGCTGAAGAAAACTATGATAACAATATTTTTGTCTGGACATATACTGTTTTTTTTTTCTGTTCAGCCAGCAGGCAGATTCCTTCATTAACCTATTCAGCTCCAGAGCATTTTTTTTTCTTTGTTGTATACATGTAAAAATACAAATTTTTGGCAATAAAATTACATAAACCCCTAGAACATTATATATTTTCTGAAAGCAGAGGTCCTGTAAAATAAAAAGGTGATAGTTGCAAATTTTGTTTTCACGTAATATTTGCGTAACTATTTTTATACACAAATTTTCCAGAAAAAATATAATAAAATAAATTTTAGTGCAAAATCACATCCTATAATGCCCATTTTGGGTTAAAATATAAAATACGAGGTTGCATTGAGCAAATAGATACCTAACATTCCATGTTTTAAAAGTTTGAGCGCCCACAATATCACCAAAAATGATGATGCCCAAAAATCACTGTAGGTTACGCTTTAAAAGCCGTTATAGCTCATCAATTTAGAGTTAACTAGAAGCTCTTGTGCTGGAATTATTGTTCTCACTTTGACATTCACAGCAATATGTCACATGTGTGATGCGACCGCAGTTAACATGCATGTACACACCCTGGGCTTGCATTTGCATTTGCGCAGGTGTGCAGGGCAACGGGAATTTTGGGAATTTTTTAAAATAATAATCTAATTATTATTTATATATATATATATATATATATATATATATATATACAGTGGGTACGGAAAGTATTCAGACCCCCTTAAATTTTTCACTCTTTGTTATATTGCAGCCATTTGCTAAAATCATTTAAGTTCATTCTTCTTCCTCATGAATGTACACATAGCACCCCATACTGACAGAAAAACACAGAATTGTTGACATTGTTGCAGATTTTTAAAAAAAGAAAAACTGAAATATCACATGGTCCTAAGTATTCAGACCCTTTGCTCAGTATTTAGTAGAAGCCCCCTTTTGATCTAATACAGCCAGGAGTCTTTTTGGGAAAGATGCAACAAGTCTTTCACACCTGGATTTGGGGATCCTCTGCCATTCCTCCTTGCAGATCCTCTCCAGTTCTGTCAGGTTGGATGGTAAACGTTGGTGGACAGCCATTTTTAGGTCTCTCCAGAGATGCTCAATTGGGTTTAAGTCAGGGCTCTGGCTGGGCCATTCAAGAACAGTCACGGAGTTGTTGTGAAGCCACTCCTTCGTTATTTTAGCTGTGTGCTTAGGGTCATTGTCTTGTTGGAAGGTAAACCTTCGGCCCAGTCTGAGGTCCAGAGCACTCTGGAGAAGGTTTTTGTCCAGGATATCCCTGTACTTGGCCGCATTCATCTTTCCCTCGATTGCAACCAGTCGTCCTGTCCCTGCAGCTGAAAAACACCCCCACAGCATGATGCTGCCACCACCATGCTTCACTGTTGGGACTGTATTGGACAGGTGATGAGCAGTGCCTGGTTTTCTCCACACATACCGCTTAGAATTAAGGCCAAAAAGTTCTATTTTGGTCTCATCAGACCAGAGAATCTTATTTCTCACCATCTTGGAGTCCTTCAGGTGTTTTTTAGCAAACTCCATGCGGGCTTTCATGTGTCTTACACTGAGTAGAGGCTTCCGTCGGGCCACTCTGCCATAAAGCCCCGACTGGTGGAGGGCTGCAGTGATGGTTGACTTTCTACAACTTTCTCCCATCTCCTGACTGCATCTCTGGAGCTCAGCCAGAGTGATCTTTGGGTTCTTCTTTACCTCTCTCACCAAGGCTCTTCTCCCCCGATAGCTCAGTTTGGCCGGACGGCCAGCTCTAGGAAGGGTTCTGGTCATCCCAAACGTCTTCCATTTGAGGATTATGAAGGCCACTGTGCTCTTAGGAACCTTAAGTGCAGCAGAAATCTTTTTGTAACCTTGGCCAGATCTGTGCCTTGCCACAATTCTGTCTCTGAGCTCTTCAGGCAGTTCCTTTGACCTCATGATTCTCATTTGCTCTGACATGCATTGTGATCTGGAAGGTCTTATATAGACAGGTGTGTGGCTTTCCTAATCAAGTCCAATCAGTATAATCAAACACAGCTGGACTCAAATGAAGGTGTAGAACCATCCCAAGGGTGATCAGAAGAAATGGAAAGCACCTGAGTTAAATATATGAGTGTCACAGCAAAGGGTCTGAATACTTAGGACCATGTGATATTTCAGTTTTTCTTTTTTAATAAATCTGCAACAATGTCAACAATTCTGTGTTTTTCTGTCAGTATGGGGTGCTATGTGTACATTCATGAGGAAGAAGAATGAACTTAAATGATTTTAGCAAATGGCTGCAATATAACAAAGAGTGAAAAATTTAAGGGGGTCTAAATACTTTCCGTACCCACTGTATATATATATATATATATATTATATTTTTTTTTATACTTTTTTCTTTTTTATTTTTTTTTTATTTTTACATGATTGTTATTACAAGGGGTTAATAAACCCCTATATGATAGCAGTGGGGAGGTGACAGGTACTCTTTTTGGAGACATTAGGGGTCATAATAGACCCCAATGTCTGCCCAGCCCTTCACACAATCTAACCAAGCACAGATCGGCTTGGTTAGAGGTGTCCCCTGGCTTTACTTGCCAGAAAAGTGTATATATAAAAACTGGAAGTGACACCACTTCCGGTTTCATAGTTTGCAGGTGAGATCGAGGCATGAATTTGCCTCGGCTCGGTCTCACTTCAGTCTCTCCCCCTGCCGGCAGATGTGCATAGCTGCCAACTGCCCCGTTTTTCCCAGGACGGTCCCTGCAAATAGGACCCTGTCCCGGGTAATTTACTCTGCCGGGACTAGTCCTGGCAAACAGTGTTGCATCGGGCTGCCCGAAAATGCCCGCTGTTACGGGCAGCCGGTGCCAATAAAAAAAATGGTGCCGGGATGACACCGTAACTGCGCATTCACGGTTTCTGACGCCTGCCGGCCTCGGGAAAGCTCGGCCAGGGGGCGCATGCGCAGTTATGTAATGGTCCCGCTTGGCGCCATTTTTTAAAGCAACGGCACTCGTTCTCGGCAGCGCCTCTTCGTCGCCGGCCACCACACTGTAGAGAAGGACCCCTGGAGACCGACAGTGAAGACACATTCACAGACATGTCATGAAGGTAGGTAGGAAAGAAATGGAGAAACAGGGGCAAATAGGAGGAAGGTATTTTTATGGTACAGTTAAGTACCCGGACAGATAGTCAGACCTACTAATGTATATAAAAATATCAACATTTTTTTATTATATACACAGTAAAATAAACATTTAACGGAAAGAAAAAATGAATCATCAAATACATCAAAGAAATAAAAAAAAATAGTCATCAAATACATCAAAAAGATCAAATATATTAAGATTTTAAGATCAAAGATATTATATAAGATTTTTTTTATGTATTTGATGAATATTTTTTTTTTATTTCTTTGATGTATTTGATAATTCATTTTTTCTTTCTGTTAAAAGTTTATTTTACCCTGTATACAATAAAAAAAAAAAAATGTTGATATTTTTATATACATTAGTAGGTCAGACTATCTTTCTGGGTACTGTACCATAAAAATCCCTTCCTCATATCTGCCCGTTTCTCCATTGTTTTTCTATACATAATTGGGATGTAGGTACTTCATTTAATTATTTTTTGTACAATATGGCCTGTAGTTTGTCTATTAATTATGAAGGTAGGTAGGATGAAAGCAACAATCTTATGTGCAAAAACTGCTCAGGTGTGACTGCGACCATACAAAAAATATAATATGTAATTATAAATAAAGTGCAAGGTGTAAATAAGACAGTACGATAAAACCTAATTATACTAGATAGTATAATTAGGTTTATCGTACTTATTTACACCTTGCACTTTATTTATATTTACATATTACATTTTTTGTATAGTCACACCTGAGCACATTTGACACTTTAGAATTGCAGGGAATTGTGATGAGAATTTTAAACTTTAGGTAGAAGTTGTGCAGCTGAATGGGAGAATTATTCAAACTCTGCTACTTTGGCTTAAGTTTGAAATTCCCTTTTCAGTTTCCTGTAATTCTCTCTTTCTTGAGTACAGTAGATCCTATAATCTGATGCTAAGTGGGCGGAGAATAATTATGTGGAGTGGGCGGAGCTTCAAGGAAGTGGGTGTGGTAAGTAATTGATAGCAGTGCTACAAAGTGTGCCTGGAAACTTTTTTCAAATGTTGGCAACTCTGGATGTGCTCCTGGGTGTTGGTAAGCACTGGACAGCCCAGGAACCACGGGAGGAGGGCAGGCCACCAGCGGGAGGAGGGCACGGAGTCACCGTGTGGCCATCTCTGTGAAAGTGGTCGGCAGCTTTACATAGTACACCCAAAGAGTTGAACTGGTTATCACTATTCAGGTACATAGAGGAATCTCCCTCGCTGGAACACTGTATTCTCAGAACGGCATCCACCGCTGTCACAATACACTGATCATCAGATCATACATTTTACATGTTCTTTACAGTGGGTATAGAAAAGCATCCCCCCCCCCCTTTAAAATAATCACATTTTGTTGCTTTGCAGCCTGCAATGAAGACAGATACAGTTGTTGTTTTTTCCAGCTGTATTTACACAGTGAAACTTATAAAATCCAAGTGAGAGATATAATACCAACATGGTGGAAAAAATAATAAAAAACAAAATCACTGAGTTGGAAAAAGCATCACCTCCCCCCCTCCCCCCTACTAAAAATTACTTGCAAACTCAGGTGTAGCTAATCACCTTCTCAAAGGCACACAAAGCCATTTGACTTTCAACTGTGATGAGCTGTAGTCATTTTGATTAGCTCAGCATGAAAAGAGCTTTCCTGGGGCATTTCAGTCCCTGGTAGCGCAAGCTGAAGCAAACAATCAACTATAAGTGGCAAGGCACTATCAAAAGATCTCCATTAAGTTGTGGACAGGTACAAGTAAGGAGATAATTACATAAACACTTCAAAGGCTTTATCAATGCCTAGAAGCACAGTGACTTCTATTATTAGGAAGTGGAAGGTATTTAGAACAACACAGACCCTCCCAGGATCAGGACGTCTTTCTATATCATTCATTTGGATGTTATACACAAGTAAACACAGCTGGATAAAACAAAAACTGTTCCTGTCTTCGCACAAAGGTTGCCATGTAATTATGGCCCTTACCCCTATTGAAATACCAGCAAAAAATGATAGGGAAAAGAGATGGGGCTTTACGGGCCAGTGGGAGTAGAAGGTTCAGACGCAAAACCAATTTATAAAACCAAATAACATTTTATTAGTTTATAGGGTAAAAGAGGGCATGAACTACCATGCACATATTACACAAACGGACTAACATAAAAAATTAAAATCAATCAAGATGAGTCATTCACAGTATAGAAGTATATCCCGTGAGGGAAACAAAACCAAAAAGCCTGTGTAGGATGGAAAGTAGGTCTCAAGGTGGAATGCGGTCAATGTAGGTCCCCAGCAAGCCGACGCGTTTCACTCAAGGCTTCCTCAGGGCCTGAGAGACCATAACAGACCGGTATTTCTATAGATGATATAAAATATGACAGAGTAATAATTAGTCACTTATAAGTCCATTAGTAAATCATCAAAACACATTACATATTATTGCGAGTAGCTCTGGTTTTGTACTGACCCTTATTGGTAATGACTCAAAGAGGTGACAGAGTTGTGGCGACACAGATACTGATTAAATGTCACTGCTTCCATATTCAAAATACAATCTCCCTGTTAGCATCTTATATATTCATTAAGCTGGATTCAAGTGTTTAGACCCACGTTCACCACAGGAGCAAAGCTGTAAAGTAGAGCACCATATAGGTATGTGTTTATGTCTATTCCGTATAATACCAGATATTTCTATCATTTCTCCAATAGAAGTGGTATATTAACCCACCTTTCAATCTATACTGATGGCAATTTTTTGGGGAGCTTGAATGCCCAATTTTCCTTGGTGTATTCGAATTATAGATACTCAGCGTAAGATATAAAGGATCTATAGATGTAAAAACAAATAGTATCAATGAAAATTGTCATATATCTATTGTGGTGGAGGATATGGTTATTAGTGGGTTAACAAATAATATAATTTAGAGTTCATACCTACAAAGCTGCCCTTCACGTGTCAGCCTCTAGTATCCTCTTTCTTTAGGTACCGTACACCCCAAGGGGGTAGCTTGATATATCCTTAGTGATATATGGAGGTTAGAAACCTAGGATGATAAGGGCCAATGCATATGAGTGTATTGATGGTCAATTCCATATGTATAGCCATCAGACATAGGGAAAGTGTGTTAACCAAAGGTGGGAGTGGGAAAAATAGGGGACAGGCATCCAACCTATTTATGGTGCAAAGATAACTTCAGGCAGAATAGAATATATATTTGTTACATACAAATGGGATACAGGCACCCACCTATTTATGGTGCAGGGGTGACTTCGGGCAGGAGGTATATATTCTTCTTACGAGTAAAGAGGACGATATGTCCCGGACTCAAAAGTCCTGAAAAAAAAAAAATGTCTGATGGCTATACATATGGAATTGACCATCAATACACTCATATACATTGGCCCTTATCATCCTAGGTTTCTAACCTCCATATATCACTAAGAATATATCAAGCTACCCCCTTGGGGTGTACCTAAAGAAAGAGGATACTAGAGGCTGACACGCGAAGGGCAGCTTTGTAGGTATGAACTCTAAATTATATTATTTGTTAACACACTAATAACCGTATCCTCCACCACAATAGATATATGACAATTTTCATTGATACTATTTGTTTTTACATCTATAGTTCCTTTATATCTTACGCTGAGTATCTATAATTCGAATACACCAAGGAAAATTGGGCATTCAAGCTCCCCAAAAAATTGCCATCAGTATAGATTGAAAGGTGGGTTAATATACCACTTCTATTGGAGAAATGATAGAAATATCTGGTATTATACGGAATAGACATAAACACATACCTATATGGTGCTCTACTTTACAGCTTTGCTCCTGTGGTGAACGAGGGTCTAAACACTTGAATCCAGCTTAATGAATATATAAGATGCTAACAGGGAGATTGTATTTTGAATATGGAAGCAGTGACATTTAATCAGTATCTGTGTCGCCACAACTCTGTCACCTCTTTGAGTCATTACCAATAAGGGTCAGTACAAAACCAGAGCTACTCGCAATAATATGTAATGTGTTTTGATGATTTACTAATGGACTTATAAGTGACTAATTATTACTCTGTCATATTTTATATCATCTATAGAAATACCGGTCTGTTATGGTCTCTCAGGCCCTGAGGAAGCCTTGAGCGAAACGCGTTGGATGGCTGGGGACCTACATTGACCGCATTCCACCTTGAGACCTACCTTCCATCCTACACAGGCTTTTTGGTTTTGTTTCCCTCACTGGATATACTTCTATACTGTGAATGACTCATCTTGATTGATTTTAATTTTTTATGTTAGTCCATTTGTGTAATATGTGCATGGTAGTTCATGCCCTCTTTTACCCTATAAACTAATAAAATGTTATTTGGTTTTATAAATTGGTTTTGCGTCTGATCCTTCTACTCCCACTGGCCCGTAAAGCCCCATCTCTTTTCTCTATCATTTTTTGCTGTTCCTGTCTTCCTTTCAGGCTGCAAAGAAACAAAATGTGATTACTTTAAAGGGAGTCAATTCTTTTCTATACCCACTGTACACAGAAGTTGATTAAACAGTTGACTTCTGTTGCGTGGGGGGCCCAAACACTGATCGAAATTTGTACAGTCTCTGCCAGACTGGCTGAATTTCGTTCAATGTATGGCTAGTTTTAGGGTTCATTCACACCAGATGTGGTGAGATTGCATTGGGTGGCTATCCCAGCCCAGTCCCACTGCATGACAAGGCAAAATGTCTTGCCTTTTGTGTGGTTCTTACCACTGCTCTGCGGTAGTGTGCATTGAAATGCAATATTATTATAGTATTGCTGCATGCAATACTTTTTTCAGTGCAGCACAGTGAGCGGCAGGCCACCGCCCTGCACCACGTGGAAGCCATTTGAACTTAATGAAAGGTCTGTGTCAGTCCTACCAGGATTGCAGCAGTCGCACTTGCGACCGGGCCCTGGTGTCCCGCCACTGTGGGGGGGCCCGCTGACTTCTCTGGTTACACTCCAGACAGAACAGGGACACTTGCTGCACAGCGCAGCGGACCGCCCACACAGTCTCCGCTGGGTCCGTGCAGCTGCAGGCTGATGAAGGGGCATTCTCTCTGAGAGCCGAATCTGCTGACCCAGTACAGTGATGGGGGAGGAGCTGCAACTGTGATTGATTGTGATGCTGAATGAGGATGGATGTCACAGGAGACACGTGGAGCGGAGGGAGCCGAGAGAGACAGCAATGCAGGGGGAACCGAGTGCACACTGACAGCAAGTAAGTGTCACTGAATCCAGTCCCCACCACTGCTGATTTAATCCCTCCCTAGCACTGACACTCCTCCCATCCATCCGTAGCACTGACACTCCTCCCATCCATATATCCCTAGCACTGACACTCCTCCCATCCATCCCTAGCACTGACACTCCTTCCATCCATCCATCCTTAGCACTGACACTCCTTCCATCCAACCATCCCTAGCACTGACACTCCTTCCATCCATCCATCCCTAGCACTGACACTCCTTCCATCCATCCATCCCTAGCACTGAGTCTGACACTCCTTCCACCCACCCCCCCAGAACTGACACTCATTCCACCCACCCCCCCCAAGCACTGACACTCATCCCATCCATCCCTAGCACTTACACTCATCCCATCCATCCCTAGCCCTGACACTCATCCCATCCATACCTAACACTGACATTCATGCCATCCATCCCTAGCCCTGACACTCATCCCATACATCCCTAGCACTGACACTCACCCCATCCATCCCTAGCACTGACACTCATCCCATCCATCCCTAGCCCTGACACTCATCCCATCCATCCCTAGCCCTGACACTCATCCCATCCATCCCTAGCACTGACATTCATCCCATCCATTCCTAGAACTGACATTCATCCCATCCATCCCTAGCACTGGCACTCATCCCATCCATCCCTAGCCTTGACACTCATTCCATCCATCCCTAGCCCTGACACTCATGCCATCCATCCCTAGCACTGACACTCATCCCATCTATCCCTAGCCCTGACACTCATCCAATCCATCCCTAGCACTGACACTCATCCCTTCCATCCCTAGCGCTGACACTCATCCCATCCATGGAAAACAGAAGGGTATAGCCGCTCAGTTGTGTGTCTGGAACCTGGTGCAGGTCGGATCTGTAGTCCGGAGGCATGCAAAGTAAGAGGAAATGTGACCGCACTCTGGTTGATGTTTTTCTTGAAATCAAAAGTGTTTCCTTTATTCTTCAAATAAAATCAAATGACAGACAGTGTACAAGCAGACAAACGGTTGACGCGTTTCACGACATTCCCAGTCGCTTACTCATAACCACACTGTGGTTATGAGTAAGCGACTGGGAATGTCGTGAAACACGTCAACCGTTTGTCTGCTTGTACACTGTCTGTCATTTGATTTTATTTGAAGAATAAAGGAAACACTTTTGATTTCAAGAAAAACATCAACCAAAGTGCGGTCACATTTCCTCTTACTCATCCCATCCATCCCTAGCCCTGACACTCATCCCATCCATCCCTAGCACTGACACTCATCCTATCCATCCCTAGCCCTGACAATCATCTCATCCATCCCTAGCACTGACACTCATCCCATCCATCCCTAGCCCTGACACTCATCCCATCCATCCCTAGCACTGACACTGATCCCATCCATCCCTAGCCCTGACACTCATCCCATCCATCCCTAGCACTGACACTCATCCCATCCATCCCTAGCACTAACACTCCTCCCACCCCTAGCCCTGACACTCATCCCACTCCACCCCAGCCCTGACACTCATCCCACCCCCCCCCCTAGCCCTGACACTCATCCCATCCATCCCTAGCACTGACACTCATCCCATACATCCCTAGCAATGACACTCATCCCATCCATCCCTAGCACTGACACTCATCCCATCTATACCTAGCACTGACATTTATCCCATCCATCCCTAGCACTGACACTCATCCCATCCATTCCTAGCACTGACATTCATCCCATCCATCCCTAGCACTGACACTCATCCCATCCATCCCTAGCCCTGACACTCATCCCACCCCCTCTCCCCAGCCCTGACACTCATCTCATCCATCCCCAGCACTGGCACTCCTCCCACCCCCCCCCCCAGCACTGCCACTCATCATCCCACCCCCATAGCACTGCCACTCATCGCACCCCCCCCCAGAACTGCGGCTCATCCCCCTTTCCCACCAGCACTACCACAATTGCATGCTCCAGGGCTCCCATACAGCCACCTGTACACCTGAATAGGAGGGGCAACATATAAAGGAACCAATCCTCTTCATTTTCCTCCTGCAGCCTTTCAGCTGCTGCAGAAGGAAAATAAAGGGGGTCTATTCCTCTATATGCCACCCTTCCTATCCACCGCCTGCTGCCCCAAGCTCTTGTGTACTCCTTGCCCCCCCCCCCCATCCTCCACAGTGGTGCTGGGTTTCCCCCTCCTGCCAGCTGCTGTGGGGGAAGCTTTGTGGATGGAGAGCAGGGAAGGGGCAAGTGAATGTGTAATTTACTGGTCCCTCTCTTAATGAAGAGTCAGTGATCCATAGTGATCACTGACCAAATTAATTTATATCTGAAGCATAGTAAACTGTGTTTACTATGCTTCAATTTGTGAATGAACAGGAAGCCTCTGTACAGAGCCATACCTCCCAACTTTTGAACTTCGCAATGAGGGACACTGAAAGGGAAACAAAACCTGCGGCGCGGCAAATTGTGGGTGTGGCCAATTGCTTAGCAGTGGGAGGGGCTTAAGGGATAGGGTAAACAAAACCCAGACTTCCTAGTACTCATAAAATATGCTTTGATTGCTCAGCCTACCAGCGTGACCCCTTTCAATGCAGAGGGAGGGAGGGATGACAGAGGGAGGGAGGGAGGGAGGGAGGGAGGGAGGGAGAGAGAGATGACGGAGGGAGGGAGGGATGACAGAGGGAGGGAGGGATGACAGAGGGAGGGAGGGATGACAGAGGGAGGGAGAGAGAGATGACGGAGGGAGGGATGACAGAGGGAGGGAGGGATGACAGAAGGAGGGAGGGATGACAGAGGGAGGGAGAGAGAGATGACGGAGGGAGGGAGGGATGACAGAGGGAGGGATGACAGAGGGAGGGAGAGAGAGATGACAGAGGGAGGGAGGGATGACAGAGGGAGGGAGGGAGGGATGACAGAGGGAGGGAGAGAGATGATGGAGGGAGGGATGACAGAGGGAGGGAGGGATGACAGAGGGAGGGAGGGATGACAGAGGGAGGGAGAGAGAGATGACGGAGGGAGGGAGGGATGACAGAGGGAGGGAGGGATGACAGAGGGAGGGAGAGAGAGATGACGGAGGGAGGGAGGGAGGGATGACAGAGGGAGGGAGAGAGATGACGGAGGGAGGGATGACAGAGGGAGGGAGAGATGACAGAGGGAGGGAGGAAGGGGGGAGAGAGGGGGGAGAGGGAGGGGGGAGAGAGGGGGGAGGACAGAGAGGAAGTGAGGACAGAGGGGGGTAAAGGATGGGAAGGGAGGGAGGAGAGAAGAAAAAGGGGGGAGAAGAGAAAGGGGGGGAGAGCTCCTCCTCCATAGACATGCTGGATATTGTAGTCTCACAAACTCCCCTCTACAATGAGACACACGGCAATCCCGCCCAGCCTCTGCCTCTCTCACACACAGCCACAGCTATAGGGGTTGGGAGTGCACATATCAGGGGTCCTGAGGGCACATGGTATGGGGGTTGGGAGGGCACATATCAGGGGGTCCTGGGGGCACATGGTATGGGGGTTGGGAGGGCACATATCAGGGGGTCCTGAGGGCACACGCTATGGGGGTTGGGAATGCACATATCAGGGGGTCCTGGGGGCACACGCTATGGGGGTTGGGAGTGCACATATCAGGGGGTCCTGGGGGCACACGCTATGGGGGTTGGGAGTGCACATATCAGGGGGTCCTGGGGGCACATGCTATGGGGGTTGGGAGGGCACATATCAGGGGGTCCTGGGGGCACATGGTATGGGGGTTGTGAGGGCACATATCAGGGGGTCCTGAGGGCACACGCTATGGGGGTTGGGATGGCACATATCAGGGGGTCCTGGGGGCACACGGTATGGGGGTTGGGAGGGCACATATCAGGGGGTCCTGAGGGCACACGCTATGGGGGTTGGGAGGGCACATATCAGGGGGTCCTGGGGGCACACGCTATGGGGGTTGGGAGGGCACATATCAGGGGGTCCTGAGGGCACATGCTATGGAGGTTGGGAGGGCACATATCAGGGGGTCCTGGGGGCACACGCTATGGGGGTTGGGAGGGCACATATCAGGGGTCCTGAGGGCACATGCTATGGAGGTTGGGAGGGCACATATCAGGGGGTCCTGAGGGCACACGCTATGGGGGTTGGGAGGGCACATATCAGGGGGTCCTGAGGGCACACGCTATGGGGGTTGGGAGGGCACATATCAGGGGGTCCTGAGGGCACACGCTATGGGGGTTGGGAGTGCACATATCAGGGGGTCCTGAGGGCACACGCTATGGGGGTTGGGAGAACACATATCAGGGGGTCCTGAGGGCACATGCTATGGGGGTGTTGGGAGGGCACATATCAGGGGGTCCTGGGGCACACGCTATGGGGGTTGGGAGGGCACATATCAGGGGGTCCTGGGGGCACATGGTATGGGGGTTGGGAGGGCACATATCAGGGGGTCCTGAGGGCACATGCTATGGGGGTTGGGAGGGCACATATCAGGGGGTCCTGGGGGCACACGGTATGGGGGTTGGGAGGGCACATATCAGGGGGTCCTGAGGGCACATGCTATGGAGGTTGGGAGGGCACATATCAGGGGGTCCTGAGGGCACACGCTATGGGGGTTGGGAGGGCACATATCAGGGGGTCCTAAGGGCACACGCTATGGGGGTTGGGAGGGCACATATCAGGGGGTCCTGAGGGCGCATGCTATGGGGGTTGGGAGTGCACATATCAGGGGGTCCTGAGGGCACACGCTATGGGGGTTAGGAGGGCACATATCAGGGGGTCCTGAGGGCACATGCTATGGAGGTTGGGAGGGCACATATCAGGGGGTCCTGAGGGCACATGCTATGGGGGCTGGGAGGGCACATATCAGGGGGTCCTTGGGGGGTGGGCAGGAAAAAAAAGGGGGTTGGAGAGCACTGGGGGGGGGGGACAGGTAGCACTTGGGGGTGGGCAGGGAAAACCAGGGGGGTGGAGAGCACTGGAGGGGGGGGACAGGTAGCACTTGGGGGTGGGCAGGGAAAACCAGGGGGGTGGAGAGCACTGGAGGGGGGGACAGGTAGCACTTGGGGGTGGGCAGGGAAAACCAGGGGGGTGGAGAGCACTGGAGGGGGGGGACAGGTAGCACTTGGGGGGTGGGCAGGGAAAACCAGGGGGGTGGAGAGCACTGGAGGGGGGGGACAGGTAGCACTTGGGGGGTGGGCAG
Organism: Pelophylax lessonae; assembly: GCF_965119305.1. NCBI lineage: Eukaryota > Metazoa > Chordata > Amphibia > Anura > Ranidae > Pelophylax > Pelophylax lessonae. The sequence continues at coordinate 454,522,192 of NC_138771.1, read as the reverse complement.
GGAAAACCAGGGGGGTGGAGAGCACTGGAGGGGGGGACAGGTAGCACTTGGGGGGTGGGCAGGGAAAACCAGGGGGGTGGAGAGCACTGGAGGGGGGTGGACAGGTAGCACTTGGGGGGTGGGCAGGGAAAACCAAGGGGGTGGAGAGCACTGGAGGGGGGGACAGGTAGCACTTGGGGGGTGGGCAGGGAAAACCAGGGGGGTGGAGAGCACTGGAGGGGGGGGACAGGTAGCACTTGGGGGTGGGCAGGGAAAACCAGGGGGGTGGAGAGCACTGGAGGGGGGGGACAGGTAGCACTTGGGGGGTGGGCAGGGAAAACCAGGGGGGTGGAGAGCACTGGAGGGGGGGGACAGGTAGCACTTGGGGGTGGGCAGGGAAAACCAGGGGGGTGGAGAGCACTGGAGGGGGGGGACAGGTAGCACTTGGGGGGTGGGCAGGGAAAACCAGGGAGGTGGAGAGCACTGAAGGGGACAGGGAGCTAGGGAAAGATGAATTCCTCATATGCAGCTGCCCCATCCCCCTCCTATCCAGCACACACACTTCGGCACTCACCTTCTTCCCGCCGAAGCTCCGCCCCTTCTTCCCGCCGAGGCCCCGCCCCCTTCTTCCGCCGTGGCTCCGCCCCTTATTGCCGCCGCCGCTCCGCCCCTCCGCAGCTCGGACTGAAGGAGCTACGTTCCGGGCAGGACACCGGCTGATACCGCCCAGTGCGTGGCACCCCTTGGTACGCCACTGGGGGAGGTACACAGGGCGAAAATGTGTGAGCAGTGGGCGGGCAGCAAACATGGAGTGAAATGACTGCAAGCTGTCCCAGCCGTGGAACTGCTTTCCGGAATGCAGCCGGGGAATGGAGCACAGCGGGACAGCAGCTTAGACAAAGCCATGACATTTGGGAAGCGTGGGCAAGGGGCAACTGCTCTGGGCACCCCAAAAATGACAGCCCCTTTTTACCTGCATTAACCACTTAAGCCCCGGAGGATTTGGCTGCTAAAGGACCAGGGGTTTTTTTGCGCTTTTTTACTGCGTGACTTTAACGGACAATTGCGCGGTCGTGCGACGCTGTACCTAACCGAATTTGACGCCCTTTTTTTCCCACAAACAGAGCTTTCTTTTGGTGGTATTTGATCACCTGTGCGATTTTTTGATCACCCGCTATAAACAAAAAAAGAGCGTAAATTTTGCAAAAATAACAATATTTTTCACATTTTTTTATATGAAATTCCCCAAAAAAAAAAGTAAAAATCAAAATTTTTTAACATTTTTCGGCCAATTTGTTTTATGCTACCTATGTTTGGTAAAAAAAATCGCAAAAAGCGTATTTTGATTGGTTTGCGCAAAAGTTATCGCGTTTACTAACAAAGGGAAAGATTTTTGTCATTTTTGTTTTTTTTTTTTTTTAACGCGTAATGGCGGCGATCTGCGATTTTTTTTTCGGTACTGCGACATTGCGGCGGACAGATCGGACCCTTGACTGACATTTTTGACACTTTTGGGGTTACCAGTGACATTACTGCAGTAATCAGTGCTATACATATGCACTGTTACTGCAAAAATGACACTGGCAGGGAAGGGGTTAACTTTATTGGACAGGGAGGGGTTAAGTGTGTCCTAGGGGCGTGATTCTAACTGTGTAGGGACATTCCTATTGGTGTAAAAGCAAAGATCAACCGTTCTACATAGTAGAACGGTCAGATCTCCACTTTTACACAGGGAGAACTGACAGGCAGCTTGTTTACACAAGCTGCTCTGTCTTTCTCCCTTCACAGGAGCGATCGCAGTGTGACTGGCGGACATCGAGTCCGCCGGTCACACGCACTGACTTGCCTGTGAACGAGCCGCGGCGGGCGCGCGCCTCGGCGGGCGCGCGCCCGCCCGCGATAGGCTCGCAAGTCAGTGACAGGCGAGTGACGTACCGATACGTCACTCTGCCTGGCCGGGGCTGACCGCCGCAGTATATAGTCGTGCGGCGGTCGGCAACCGGTTAAAGACGCCCTGACTAAAGTCTGTGTCTCTGATTGTTTCCCGCTGCGCTTAAAGGCAGGAGCCGTAGACGGGGGCGGAGCTGGGAGGAGGAGGGGGGAGAAGAGATGGCTGGCCAGATGATTTTGCGGGACTTCAGCCCGCTCCGCGGGACCGCGGGACTCACTCCAAATTGCGGGACAGTCCCGCGAATTCCCGGGACGGTTGGGAGGTATGCAGAGCTATTCCTGTCCATTCATTCTGTGCAGCTGAGGTTGCAGAGATGGAGATTGGAGGCTGTGTCCTTAAACTCCTTTCCCAGTTTCAATGATGAAACACGAGAGGTCTGTTTAGAACCCTGATATCTCACCCACAGTTAATATTCCCATCGCACACATTCTTGGAATGAGCTCTTAAGGTACTGGGTGCTGTAGCGACCGCCAGCTGGATACTGGAACCTGCACAATATGTAGCTATTCGCCAGCACACCAAGGATCATCAATTTTGTCCAAACGTTTTTTTATTCAAGAAAGATCACATCACAAAACTGTGTAGTGCAAGGTTTTGGAGCCACGCAGGACCCCTTTGTCAGGCCTTTATTTGGACAAAATTGATGATCCTTGGTGTGCTGGTGAATATCTACATATGACATCTCACCCAAGCTCCACCAAGGGGGTTCCTAAAAAAAAAAAAAAATGTAAAAAAATTATAAAAAAAAATAAAATTGTGAAAAAATAAATAAACTGGTAAAAAATAAAATAACTAAAATGAAAAAATACTGACACCAGTGGCTGAACTACCAGGGTCCCAAAAGTTGCACTTGTGACCGGGCCCTAGCATTTTGCCACTGGCTGGGGGTCAGGGGGGCCCTTTATGGTGTCTTGCACCCGGGCCCGGAAGGTTCTAGTTACGCCTCTGGTCTGTGTGATTAATCAATAAGGTTATTTAAAAAAAAAAGGGTGAACAATGCAGCGATCCTTCTGAACACATCTCTGATATGACTTTGGCCTGAATAAGACAAGGACATCTGTGCTGCCTATTTAAAGAGACGTTCCGTCTGGAGGAGAAAAAATTCAAAGCCAGCAGTTACAAACACTGTAACTGCTCATTTTTAATATATATACACTTACCTGTCCAGGGAGCCTGCGATGTCATCCCCCAGCTGATTTTCGGATTGGCTGCCGGGAGCTGCCGCCTTTTGGCTTCACAGTCAGTCCCCTACGGCGCTTTCTCCAAGAAGTGAGGAAGGGTACCTGTCAAAAACAGGTACCCGTTCCCCCCTGAAAGGTGCCAAATGTGGCACCGGATGGGGGGAGGAAGCAAATGAGCAGAAGTGGAAGAACGGAAGTACAAAAGTACAAACTCCCAGGGGTTTTTAGGCAGCAAAAAATTTTGTAGAATTATATAAAGTATGTGAAACTTCAGCTGGGTATGCTGCTCCGTATACTAAATAACGCTCACTGGTATTCAGAGGGCCATGCAGTATTTGACATTCACACATTCTTTCTTGAAAATGATGCTCTGTGCGGGAAAACCACACTGCTACTGTGTAAAGAATGGATGGGGGTAGAGGAATAGTGGCAAGAGGTCAATTCTGTTAGTGGAAACTGTGGTCACATATGATAAAATATTTACATTATTCTAGAAAATATCCATTACCCTGTTTTGTTCTTTTATTCTCAGGGGTTTTCCAGTTTGAGAAAGGAAAACTAGACAGCCCCTGTGTAATGACCAAGTTACGTATTCCCATTCCTCTGCTTTTTTGCCTATTAAAGGGAAACAATAATTGTTTCTTCCCTTTTTTTATTTTAATTGTTTTTTAGGTCTATATATTTTCCAGCTGGTGTTTTTTTTTTAATGTATATGCAATCTTTGATTTACAAATGAACATTTAATACAAGACAAAGAATTCCCAAAGCACTATAGGTTAGCTATAGTTACACTATAGTTAAAGCGGAGTTCCACCTAAGAGTGGAACTTCCGCTCATTTGCAAGGGGAAACAACACATGTAATGGAGAGGCTGCACACCCCAAATAGGAACTGGAAGAATGAAAGTACAAAAGTACAATCCCCCAGGGGTTTTTAGGCAGAAAAACATATTGTAGAATTATATAAAGTATGTGAAACTGTAATTTTATATAAAAAATTCCTTTATTGATGAATAGAAAAAAATATATAGTAAAAAGCACACATGATAAAAAATCCCAAAGGGGAAATTAAGTGAATTATGAGCTCTGGTTACAAACAAAGTAACATGATATTACAAAATGAGAATCGCATGATACAGATCATCACATGAAAATGCGGGAACACTGACGCGTTTTTACGCGTATCGATCCTTCCACTCGGACACATTATGTTTTAGGAACCATGCTCTTCACACCGCTACAACAACAGCAGGTGTTCTGCCCCGATCTGGTAGGCCACAGTTATAGCTCCCTGTAGTCCGGTGCATCTTTTCCACCACCCCCGCGAGAGTGTCCATACCTCCATTTTGGAAGACGATTCTAGAGTTACTAACATGCTCTCTGGTCTTTGACTGATATTGCCAATTTGACATCACAGACCCCTTGAGGAAGACCTCACTCCATAGGTCGAAACGCGTCAGTGTTCCCGCATTTTCAGGTGATGATCTGTATCATGCAATTGTCATTTTTGTAATATCATGTTACTTTTTTGTAACCAGAGATCATAATTCACTAAATTTCCCCTTTGGGATTTTTTATCATGTGTGCTTTTTACTATATATTTTTTTCTATTCATCAATCACATTGTAAAGCGCTGCGCAAACTGTTGGCGCTATATAAATCCTGTATAATAATAATAATCAATAAAGGAATTTTTTATATAAAATGACAGTTTCACATACTTTATATTACTCTACAATATTTTTTGCTGCCTAAAAACTCCTGGGGGTTTGTACTTTTGTACTTCCATTCTTCCAGTTCCTATTTGGGGTGTGCAGCCTCTCCATTACATGTGTTGTTTCCCCTTGCAAATGAGCGGAAGTTCCACTCTTAGGTGGAACTCCACTTTAACTATAGTGTAACTATAGCTAACCTATAGTGCTTTGGGAATTCTTTGTCTTGTATTAAATGTTCATTTGTAAATCAAAGATTGCATATACATTAAAACAAAAAAACACCAACTGGAAAAAATATAGAGCTAAAAAACAATTAAAATAAAAAAAGAGACAAAACAATTATTGTTTCCATTTAATAGGCAAAAAAAGCAGAGGAATGGGAATAAGTAACTTGGTCATTACCAGAGATGTATAGTAACTAAGTAGAACTACTTCACTACTGTACTTAAGTACCGAAAGGCGGTATCTGTACTTTCCTAGAGTAGAATTTTTTTCTCCCACTTCCACTTTTACTTTACTACATTTTTTCGATGATTTCAATATTTCTACTCCGATATTTTTTTTTTGTGCTGCATAGTTACTCGTTACAATTATAAAAATTACCACTGCCAGAACAGTAGATGGCAGGTTTCATGAAGCTCAAAAAAATGTGTATAATGTCATGTGTACTTTTGACTTCTTTCTTTAATAACTTTAACTTTAATAAACTTTTGACTTCTTTCTTTAATAACTACATTACACAGTACTTGTACTTTTACTTTCAGTACTTGAGTAGCAATTTTTTTTTTAAAAAACTACTGGTACTTTTACTTTCAGTACTTGAGTAGCAAAATTTTTTAAAAAAACCACTTGCAATACTTAAGTACAAAAAATGTTGAATACTTTAGTACTTCTACTCAAATCACTTTTTGATCGAGCACTTCCACTTCTACTCAAGTCACTTTTTGATCGAGCACTTGTACTTTTACTCAAGTATGGGTTTCGAGTACTTTATACAACTCTGGTCATTACACAGGGGCTGTCTAGTTTCTTTCTCAAACTGGAAAACCCCTGAGAATAAAAGAACAAAACAGGGTAATGGATATTTTCTAGAATAATGTAAATATTTTATCATATGTGACCACAGTTTCCACTAACAGAATTGACCTCTTGCCATTATTCCTCTAACCCCATCCATTCTTTACACACAGTGTTGGGAAGGTTACTTTGGAAATGTAATAGGTTAGAGATTACAAATGACCCTATTTAAAATGTAATAATATTGTAACTTTTCAATTACTTTATAAAAGTAAAGGAACTGATTACATTTGATTACTTTTTAATTACTTTTAAGTTTCTAATATATATTTCCAACTAAACTATTTTCAAATGTTTATAACAGGTTGGGTTAATGTTATAGTAGTACTCAACTCTGTTTACTGTTAGAATTTGAAAATCTTTCCTCACTTGAATAAGGATCATATTAATTTAATTTTAAAGCACAGCAATCACAAAACCAGAGTTCATAACAAAAAAAAAAATGGTTTAATACTGTTTTAGGAATCAACTCTTTGCATAGCTATAACAGGACACACTGGCATGTAACAATGCCTTGAAAAAAAAAACTTAAAGCATAAAGATAAACCCAAATAGCCAATAAAACAGCTATTAAAACAGTTAATAAAAGAAAAAAACACTGGTGTCTCATAGCCATCAATGCAACTGGGGAAATAAATTATTTAAATCTGGGGGTCTGTGTGTGCACTTTATCCTCCAAAAATCTAACTGGACAATAGAGCGACAGATAAAGTATCCACATCACACATCAGTCATCTTGGGCTAGGTCAGTGGGACAGTGCTGTTTGTTGTAACGGAGCAGTAAGACCTGTTCAATGTGGTCATCACTCTTTCTGTTTCGAGATGAGGTCAAAAGATTGCCTCCATGACTAAAAAGACGGTCCACTGGAGCTCCACTGGAGCACTAGGAGCACTAGAAGGCAATGTGGTGTTGTACTTGATAAAAAGTCTCTTAAAGCGGAGTTCCGGCCACAAAATCGATTATGTCCGCTTGCTTTTTGTCACCTGAAAAACAAATGGATTGTTACGATTATTTTTTTTGTTTACCTTGTTATTGAAGAAAAATATACTCACCTTTCTTCCACTTCCTCCCTCTGCGGCCGCGGCCCGCGCCGTCACTTCCCCTTTGCATTGATTCCCGGGAGCTGAACGTCATCGCTCCCAGGAATCAATGCGCCTGCACCGGCCCCGCTCGTCACTTCTGGTGCGGCGCCTCATTCCCTGCTAAACAGCTTCTGGGCATGCCCAGAAGCTGTGGAGGGATGACGCGCCCGCACTGGAAGTGACGAGCGGGGCCGGTGCAGGCGCATTCTGGGAGAAGAGGACACGGAAGAGGATGCAGAAGAGGACGCGCTGGCTTCAGCTGCCCACATCCAAGATGGCAGCTCTGGAAAAGAAATTTTCAAGGTAAGTATTTCTTCTAAAAGGTAAGTGTGACTCGGGACAGTACAGAGGCTATCCATTGTGGGATGTACTAGCCCTGACTGTCCCGGGGGTATTTTTATTGAAAAAAAAAATGTTGTGGCCGGAACTCTGGAATCTTCTAAGTACTTTCTGACTTCGTCATGAATTGTGCTGTCAGATGCTGATTTGGCATTATTAAAGACAAAAAAGTTTTCCTCTGACTCATCAGATTTCACAGAGTTGTCATCTCTCACTGCAGCTGGACTGTGCAGTGGTTCCAGAGCAATAGATCCCTGCAGTAAAGTTCTCCTCATGTCTTCTCTCTTCTCAGGGCTAAGCCAGCTTAAGCGGAACTTCGGCAGGGTTGTGGTCGCCATCTTTGCCATGTCAATGACAACAGCTAGAGGGAATCAGAACCTCTGTGTACTCTTTAAGGAATGCAGACTCTTGTGGATGAAGCTTTGGCACATCCAGTTTATCACAGATCTCCCTCAGCTTTCCTTCTGGGAGCCCTGCAAGTTTTGTGATAGCCCTGAACTCCGAATTCCATCTTGTGACTGATGGGACAGTAAAATGCTTATTGGCAATCTCCTCAATCACTGCTGTGGCCAATGAAGATCTATGTGCTTTATTCCAGATAGATGAGCATTTAGCCATGGCACTTCTGTATATCTTACCTGATGGCCCATTTGATGCTGCTTTGTGTATCTCATTGGTGGCAATTAGATTTAATGTATGAGCATCACAGTGCTGATGCTGTGGAAGAAAATACTGCTCTCCATCTCCATCTTTGTGAAGAAGACAACACACATCCAAAAATCTCACTTCATCACTGCAATCATCTGACTTTGTTTTGAATCCGGTATTCTGCATGGATTTCGTTTAGTTTTGCCGCAACTGCATCATAGGTGTGTCGACCTTTGAGAAGTGTACATGCCAAAGCTGCAGAATGTCTCTCCAATGTGTCTTTGTCAATCCAATGGCATGTGACTCTGAAGAAACTGCCGTTTTGTGCTGACCAAATGTCTGCTGTCGTGCAGACAGTGTCCACATTAATAAGCTTGGAGATGACAGATTCCTTCATTACAGCAAACTCTCGGTTAATGCCCTGCATCAGAGTTTTTCGGCACATTACTTTCTTTCCGCCACTGATCCCCTCAATCAATTTTTTGAAGGATGGCTGCTGCACCAATGAAAAGCACTGTACATCATCAACCAGAAAGTTGAACACCAGTTGTTTCACACGTTGCTGTGACACGCTAAGCCCTGATTCTATCCTTGCTTGTTTCAAAGTGGGTTGTGAAACCACAAGGGTAGAGGAGCTTGCTGATGCATCCTCCATCACATCATGCTGACTCAATGTTGTATCTTGCATCAATACATTTCTTGGATGTTTCCTCTAAAAAAACAGAGATGCTTATTTTTTGTTATATTTAAGAGAAAACACAATTCTAGATCATTACACTGTAGTAAAAAATATGTTTTTTTGATATAATAAAAAATATATATTTGCCACTGCAAATATGGGCGGGAGCAAGTTTTTTTTTCCCACGTTGCAGCTACAGTAAATCGTCTGACTACTCCGTCACTTTTTATTTTACAGAAACAAGTAATACGTCATTCAAAATTAAAGGCTCTGTTTTTATTTCTGTACACTCACAATAATGACAAAAACTATATTATTTTATAAAATAAAGAAAGGCTAAGTTACATACCTGCAGACAGTGGTGTATTTAGGTTTTGTGCTGCCCTAGGCCTGACTAAACTTGTGCACCCCCTAATTTAAATAACGTGGCAGGTAGCAATGTGACCGCTTTATGGGGGTGCCAGACTGATTTGCCTCCTGGACCCTGCCCTCCGGCCAAATTCGCCCCATAAGACTGGCACTATACTAAAAGTGTAGTGCAAGCCGACGGGGACCCTATCCGTGCGGGAGTCGGGAGAAGGCTTTTTTTTTTTCATTGCAGCTTTTTTGCTGCCCCCCCTGCAAAGTGCTGCCCTAGGCCTGGGCCTTGTCAGCCTAGGCCAAGATACAGCACTGCCTACAGATGCTTCCTCAGGTTCGACATTGAAGCCTTTGATGTCAAAAGCATTTTAACAGCTGGCAAACAAATTTTGTACTGAACAGTTATATTTGCAACCTTTTGGACTTCAGGATGAAATTATGTTTACATTTCCAGCACTGAAATGCATTCTTATAACTCGCCATGGTGGCAACTCTCAGACAACTTGTAGTCTAAAGCTGTTTAACCTGAAGAAGGGGTGTGGCCCCGAAACATGTAGTGCTGCTGCTGGCTTTTCTCTGTATTTGACTTATCTCCCTGGATGTGATCGTCGGTTTGCCCTCTTCACATCAGTCAGTGTGGCCATTTCTGCCAGGCATGTGACGTCACTTCTGGGTGCAGCGCGTCCCTGTGTGAGGCCGGCGGTTCATGATGCTACGCCCGCTGGTGCCGACGAACGTCCTTGTGTCAACCGGTAGTAGAATAGAGCAGTAGAAGGTCTCCCCAATCTGGCTCTGTGATCATGGTACTGCCCCGTGGTCCCTATCATCTAATCTCTCATTTGACCGTAAGTAGGCTGGGCTTGTCATACAGTATGAGGAGCACACAGGGTATGACTTCTTTTCTCTTCTCCTTCTCCCCACTTCCTGTTATTATTCAACATATCCTAGGTTTTTAAAGAAAATATTCAGGTGTAACCCTATTTGTAATCTTTAACATTTTCACAAAGTAACTGTAATTTAATTTGACATTTTTTCTCAGTAACTGTAACAAATTACTGTTACATTTATTTTGTAATTAAATCACGTAATCCGTTACATGCAACTAGTTACTCCCCAACACTGTTTACACAGTAGCAGTGTGGTTTTCCCGCACAGAGCATCATTTTCAAGAAAGAATGTGTGAATGTCAAATACTGTATGGTCCTCTGAATACCAGTGAGCGTTATTTAGTATACGTGAGCAGCATACCCAGCCGAAGCTGCAACTCATCAGTGGGATTGACATGCAGGTGTCTGTAAAACAAATACGGGAGACATTAAAGCAACTGCTACCTGCAGATAGTTAAAAGAACATAATTAAAAGACTCTTCATATCTACCTCGCCAATAGAGCAAATCCTCACTTTGCTTTTTTGAAAAGCTAGAGCCTCCAGCAGAATCTTCAATATCTGATACTTCCATTTGTTTTGCATACCTGGTCTCACACCTTGGTGCTGTGGTTTCTTTTTCTAGCTGCTGTGTCATTATATTGGCCTTTAGTGACATGAGGCAGTGAAAGCAACCACAGTGCAAAGCGGTGGACCAAGCATCCAACATACCCAGAATTATTACATGCTGCAGATTCTGTTGAAGGTTGTAGCCTCTGTGAAATTGACAATTTCATGATACAGGCGGTCCCTGGGTTACAAACAAGATAGGGTCTGTAGGTTAAGTTGAATTTGTTTGCAAGTTGAAACAAGTACATTTTTTAAGTGTAGCTCCAGCCAAAAAAATAATTTTAACGTGTTTTAACTTCTTAGCCACTGGCAGGCAGCCCCTCTTGCGCGAACCGACGCAGCTCCATGTCGGTCGCGCGCCTGCAGCTAGGGGACGACCGACTCGGCAGCGGGGATTCCGATGCACGAGGCCGGAGGTCCCGATTGCCGCCAGGCACCCCTGATCGTTCCCCGCTAAGAGAGAAGGACGGTCGGATGTTGTAAACACAGCTAACCGTTCTTCTCTCTGGAATGATCACAGAGCTCCTGTGATCCTTCTATATAGGATCACAGGTCTCTATTAACCATTTCAAAAGCCCAACCCCCCACAGTTAGAATCACTCCCCTAGGCTTACATTTAACCCCTTGATAACCCACTGTGATAACACCTTCCCTGCCAATGTCATTATTACAGTAACAGTGCATATTTTTAGCACTGATTACTGTAGTAATGTCACTGGTCCCCCCCAAAAGTGTCACAAATGTCAGTTAGGGGTCTGATCTGTCTGCTGCAATGTCGCAGTCCTGAAAAAATCGCATTAATAGTAAAAAAAAAAAAAAAAAAAAACACTTATTGCAATGTTTTTTTAACAAAAATATGTAGCAGAAAGCAAATTGGCTTAAAATTTTAAAAAAATTAGATTTTTACAATTTTTTTTTTTTTTTTTGGAATGTTATATAGCAGAATGTGAAAAATTTTGTTTTTTTTTTTTCAGAATTGTCGCTCTTTTTTTTTTTTATAGCGCAAAAAATAAAAATCGCACAGGTGATCAAATACCACCAAAAGAAAGCTCTATTTGTGGGAAAAGAGGACATCAATTTTATTTAGGTACAGCGTCGCATGACCGCGCAATTGTCACTTAAAGTAATGCAGTGCCGGATTGCAAAAAATGGCCTGGTCATTAAGGGGGCAAATCCTTCCGGTCCAGAAGTGGTTAAGTAGCATATTGGAAGGGTTATCACCCCTGTAACATTTGTTTTGCTCTCTGTGCCCATGTTCAGAAGATTTCACCCCACTTTCTGTCCCTTTGACAATTGGATTTGGGTTGTTGTGGAAACAAGGATGGGTGATAAAGCTGCAGTGGAGAGCAATGAACACAGGGCTCCTGTGATCCTTCTATTTAGAAACACAGGTCTCTGTGTTCATTCAATAAGCCCATCCCCCTCACAGTTAGAAAGCACCCCCTGGGGACACATTTAACCCTTTGATTGCCCCTGGTGTTAACCCCTTCCCTGCCAGTGTCATTATTACAGTAACGGTGCATATCTTTAGCCCTGATTAATGTAGTAATGTCACTGGTCCCCCCAAAAGTGTCAAAAATGTAATTTAGGGGTCCTATCTGCCCACTGCAATGTCGCAGTCCTGCTAAAAATTGCTGATCGCCGCCATTATTAGTAAAAAAATTAAATAAATAAAAAAACAATGACAAATCTTTCCCCTAGTTTGTAGACGTGATAACTTTTGCGCAAACCAATCAATATACACTAATTCTGGCCATACACTAGCCGAAAAATTGTTCAAACTCATTTTCAAATCGGCTGTGAGAGCAGACGATCGTGCCATCATGTAATGACCGAATTTTAAAAGATAAATCATTCTATGGACATAAATGAATCAGTTTTTCTTCAGTTTGTGACATATGCCTAGTGTAAACACTGCGGGCAAAAAAAACATTAACCTTTCAATTTATCGTTCGTTCGGCAGAATTTTCCAAACTGTTCTTGGATTTTTCGGTTCTGAAAAGTTAAAACTGAATGAACGAACCAACCAAATGACAACATTTTGAACGACTTTTCGGCTAGTGTACGGCCATCATTATTGGGATTTTTTACCAAAAATATATAGTAGAATACAAATTGGCCTAAAATGATTAAAAAAATGGATTTTTGAATTTTTTTTTATTGGGAATGTTATATAGCAGAAAGTAAAAATATTGTTTTTTTTTTTTTAGTATTGTCGCTCTTTTTTTTTTTTTTTTTTTGTTTATTGCGCAAAAAATACCACCAAAAGAAAGCTCTATTTGTGCGAAAAAAGGACACAAATTCTATTTAGGTATAGCGCACAACCGCGCAATTGTCAGTTAAAGTAATGCAGTGCTGAAACGCAAAAAAATGGCCTGCTCATTAAGGGGGAAAGCCTTCCGGTCAAGAAGTGGTTAAAATGTATTACAACATGGACGGTGTCAGTAGGGCAGTGAACTGTCAGTAGTTTTTTATTATTATTTTATTGTTGTATTATTTTTTACTATTTTATTTTTTACATTTTTTTAAGAGCCTCGTTAGGGGGCTTTGGTGAAATATCTAATAAACAGGCAAAAAATTTGGGGGAGCATACCCATGTATTTCTAAAGCTGCTGCAGCTATGAACCAAAAGACATGTATATTAAAAAAGAATAGCGCGCAAATGCAAAAGAAATAACTACCAAATCTGAAGACAATCCATAAATAAAAATGGGGGTTTGGTCCCACCATATGGCCATATCGTGCTCAAGCCCACTACTGCGTCAAAGTACCCCATTATCAGTGGGTCCTACACTATCCATGAAAAAGAGATGAATCCAGCCTAACCTTTTTCATGGATAGTGTAGGACCCACTGATAATGGGGTACTTTGACGCAGTAGTGGGCTTGAGCACGATATGGCCATATGGTGGGACCAAACCCCCTTTTTTATTTATGGATTGTCTTTAGATTTGGTAGTTATTTCTTTTGCATTTGCGCGCTATTCTTTTTTAATATATTTGGTGAAATATCAGCAGGGGTAATCTGCACTGCAGTGGGTGATTAGGGTGTGCCTAGGCACATCCGGCACACCCCCTGCGCACGCCTATGCCTAAACCCTATCTAGATTCAGAGATGTTGCAGCAGTGTCTCGGCTGCCCGGGGCTACCCTCCTCATTGGCTGAGACAGCAGCGCGGCACCATTGGCTCATGTTGCTGTCAGTCAAAGTCAGCTAGCCATTGTGGAGAGAAGTGGGGGGGATTTCGAGTCACTGCTCCGTGTCTAAATGGACACACAGAGCTGTGACTCGTCTTGTGTGCCCCCATAGCAAGCTGCTTGCTGTGGGGGCACTCAAGAGGAGGGAGGGGCCAGGAGCAGCAAAGAGGGACCCAAGAAAAGGAGGATCCGGGCTGCTCTGTGCCAAACCAACTGTACAGAGGAGTTAAGTATGACATGTTTTTTTTATTTTAACTAAAAAAAACAAGCTTTTACAATCAATTTAAAGCTTGTAGCACTATTGCTCCCAGAGGATCCGCTGAATTGTTTTGTGATTTCTCTGTACACCTGAAGATGACACATGTCACTCACCTAGCACTTACTGAAACAGTGATAAAAAATAGATGTGTGCTACAGCGCTCCCCACTGCATAGTAAAACACACTGAGACGGTTTAATACGACACACTAAGAGCACACTACATGTGAGGTCCTATACATAAGTAGAACCAAATACTTTGCATGGAACATATAAATAATAAGCAACAAAAGAAACTTTAATTACTTCTGTACCGGAAGGTTTTACCCCCTTAATGACTAGGCCATTTTTTGCGATACGGCACTGCGTTACTTTAACGGACAATTGCGCAGTTGTGCGACGCTGTATCCAAATAAAACTAATATCCTTTTTTTGCCCACAAACTGAGCTTTCTTTTGGTGGTATTTGCAATTTTTATTTTTTACACTATAAACAATAAAAGAGTGACAATTCTGGGAAAAAAAAAATTACTTTCTGCTATAAAACATTTCCAATGAAATTTTCTTTTAAAAAATCTAAATTTTTCATTTTTTTTAAAAAATCTAAATTTTTCATTTTTTTATAAAAATCTAAATTTTTCATCATTTTAGGCCAATATGTATTCTGCTACATATTTTTTATTTTTTTTTTAAATTCCCAATAAGTGTATATTAATTGGTTTGCGCAACAGTTATCACGTCTACAAACTAGGGGAAAGATTTATGTCATTTTTATTTATTTATTTTTTTACTAGTAATGGAGGCGATCAGCAATTTTTAGCGGGACTGCGACATTGCAGCGGGCAAATCGGACACCTAACTGACATTTTTGACACTTTTGGGGGGACCAGTGGCATTACTACAGTAATTAGTGCTAAAAATATGCACTGTTACTGTAATAATGACACTGGCAAGGAAGGGATTAACACCAGGGGCGATCAAATGGTTAAATGTGTCCCCAGGGGGTGCTTTTTAACAGTGTGGGGGATGGGCTTGCTGGATGAACACAGAGATCTGTGTTCCTAAATATGAGGAACACAGGATCCCTGTGTTCATTACTGACAGAACAGTGGTCTGCATCGGTTTACATTGGCAGACCAACGTTCTGTCTCCACGGGGGAACAATCGCGGGTGCCTGCCGGACATTGTGGCCCCCGGACCTGCTGATTGGCTCCCCCTGTGGCCCTCACGTACCTGCCCCAGTATAAGTACGCCGGCTGGTTGGCAAGTGGTTAAACAAAACACCATTGTGATGCCTAAACCAGTGATATAGCAATGCTGGGGTACATGGTCAATGTGCTATTTGTCTGATATAAAGCAATTAAGGTCAAAGGCGACATTGAGTCCCTTAGGTGTAAGGGATTTCATCTTAAAAATCCACCAGGACTCATGAGCGCATAGTTTGGAAGGTGGCGGGCACTGGAAATTGCTGTGAACCTTTTATGGGACTCATGGACTAACCTCTTCACTACATTGGACTTTTTGTGTTTCAAGCTTACTTTATATCACTGGAAAGGCCTATCACTGATTATCACAGGATTAGGCATCACAGTGGTGTTTTATTTAAAGTGTCTTTTGGTGCTCATTATTTATATATTCCACACAATGTATTTGGTTCTAATTATGTATAGGACCTCACATGTAGTGTGCCCTAAGTGTATCATATTATACATGTAGGGGCCGCTGGAGAATGTGGTCGCCTCCCACCCTGCACAGCCAGGCACATGGATTTTTTACTCAGTTCAAAGCCGAGAAATAGTCATTGCAGCTTTGGTTTTTTTTGTTTTTTTTTCTTATTAGGGGAATTGAACATGGATAGGGAAGGGATGATGTGAGATGCCAATTTGATCAGCAGAACTTGTGAGGGACTAGAACTATATACACTCCAGTATATACACACACTTTCCTCTTCTAGTTCCAGCACAATCTTGATTGCAGAACAACAACTCCCAGGACCAGCTAGTATAGGTTTCAGATCCAGCAAAATCTCATCTGTATCTGGACAAAGGCCATATGCAGGCAGGGGCCATGGTCCCCTACGGTATAGCAAAAAGATAGAAGTCTTTGGTGCTAGCTGTCCTATCTGTGGCTACTGCTCCCAGTACCACTTCTTCAGGCCCTGCCAGCCCTCCTGGCTGCAGCTGCCCCTTTCTCCTGCCCATGCCACCACAGTCCTACTGACTGGCTCTACATCCATTCCAGACTGCTCCATCCAAGTCCTCTGGGGCGTGCCTCCTAGTCCTTCTGACTGTGTGTCACTCAACAGCCCTCTTGGCTATTCCTTGTCCTCCTGGAGACTTGCCTGACTGTGTTCTCCCGCTGTCCTCTCCTTACTCCTGTGCCTCCTGTGCCTCCTGGCCAGGACACCTCTGTGTGTCTTAAAGAGAGTCCTGACTGCCCCCGAGCCCAGGCCTAAGGTCAACCCCCCCAGACTGGGGAGCTCCCTCAAAGCCACCGACAGCCTAACACTCCATCTCCTGCTTCCACCTGAACACAACTCCTCCCCAGCTGGGCTGACCCTGAGTACTTGGGGGGGGTGGGGTTAATCCCCATGTTGGGGATTGGTCATGGCCCTCAGAATACTCCAGGCAGCTCCACCTTACCTCAGCCCCCATTCTTCTGGAAGTTTCCAGCAAGTTCGAGAAGTAGGGAGAAGGTCTCTGTGATGCTCCCTGTGAGTCATCCAGCTCTCCCTGGATCTCTGCCCAACCCAAGAAAAACACAGACAGGCTTGGCTGCCAGCCAAGCCTGCACACATGTACCTACACTAAACAAAAATAAATATATATATATATATATATCTCTATACTTTTAGCACACTAGAGGGTTCTACATACATTATCAGTGTGTTTTACGTTCCTTCATTCGCTACAACTCAGAAAAAAGTCCTTGGTTTGTTTTTGTTGTTTTTATAAGGGGATGATAACTTGAATGGGGTAGGCAGGGCCGGACTGGGAATAAAATTCAGCCCTGGAAATAATTTCATGCCAGCCCCATTGCATTATTATACCAGCCCAACAGCATAACGTCATTATTTTCTTGTTTATAAAAGGGAAAACCATGCATTTTAAAGCACGTTTGAAGAGTGTATTATATATAGATAAGACAGATATAGAAGCACATAGGGCTTTATATATGTATATAAGAGTAAATTTCGGTTAAAAGTGGTAAAAGTTCAGACATGGTACAGGAGGTGGTCATAGGCTGTGTGAACATGGTACAGGAGATGCAGGGGCTGCGGACATGGTACAGGAGGACATGTAAGAGGCTGCGGACATGGTACAGGAGATGCAGGGGCTGCAGACATGGTGCAGAAGATTCAGGGGCTACGGACATGGTACAGGAGATGCAGGGGCTGCAGGGATGGTACAGGAGGACATGTCAGAGGCTGTTGACATGGTGCAGGAGATACAGGGGCTGCGGGCATGGTACAGGAGATGCAGGGGCTGCAGACATGGTGCAGGAGATGCAGGGGCTGCGGGCATGATACAGGAGATGCAGGGGCTGCCAGGATGGTACAGGAGGACATGTCAGAGGCTGTTGACATGGTACAGGAGATACAGGGGCTGCGGGCATGGTACAGGAGATGCAGGGGCTGCGAGCATGGTACAGGAGATGTTAGAGGCTGTGGGGGCATGGTACACGAGATGTCAGAGTCTGCGGGCATGTCACAGGAGATGCAGGGGCTGCGGGCATGGTACAGGAGATGTCAGAGGCTGCGAACATGGTACAGGAAGATACAGAGGCCGCTGGCATTTTACAGAAGATGCAGGGGCCGCAGACATGGTACAGGAGATGTCAGAGGCTGCGGGCATGGTACAGGAGATGCAGAGGCTGCAGGCATGGCACAGGAGATGCAGAGGATGCGAGCATGGTACATGAGATGCCATAGGCTGTGCAGATATGGTACAGGAGATGCAGAGGCTGCGGGCATAGTACAGGAGATGCAGGCATGGTACAAGAGATGCAGAGGCTGCGGGCATTGTGCAGGGGATGCAGAGGCTGCGGGCATTGTACAGGAAATGTCATAGGCTGTGTGGACAAACAGGGGGACAAAAATTGGGACTTTAAATGAGGATATGACATGGTAGGGTCAATACCTCCATCCCTAAATCAATTGAATAATTCTAAGGGAGTTTGGGACTTTAAATGAAAACGCAGGTGCAATCTAGGGAAATTAATAAAAATGTATCCAGATATGAATATGCTGGTAAAAATGTGTATAGGATCATAGCATAATAAACCATAATATTTATAGATAAACAACATTTTATTCACATAAAGAATGTATAGTAAATAGTACAGTAATATTGGTAAACATGATCAAAACCACTGATACCACAAAATACATACTAAATGACATGATTGACACGGGGGGCCGGATTTAAAGAAACTGCAGCTTCAAACATCTATGACGTGTTTCAGTTTCGCCGCGTTCAAATCAATTAACTGGCGCTGCGGCGAATTGGCTAGTGAAACAGCAATAATGAATTCCGCCGTCAGCGGGATTCACTTACGATCGCGGCTTCGCCAATTCGCAAACTTATGTCTTCGTGCTTATAGCAGTTTCACATAGCGATCTGGGCTAGTGGATTAGTGCACACATCACACGTCTGTAATTCATCTCCCTCTGCTGTAGGTTCGAGGCTTACCATCTCCACCTACTTTTTTTATTTTCTTTGTTTGTTTATATTGCTAAAATGTAACGGATTACATCATATATATTGCTAAATAATGTTACACTCAGAAGCGCTTGCAAGCTTACACCATTTTAAGTGTTTTTTTGATCTTGTCTGTGTGTCGAATCGATCTTATGATTGAAAGTACCAAAGGCAAGTGACCAAACCCCTACCCTACTTCAGGGCAAGATGAAACCTCACAATTTTACCATGGTCTTCTTCCCACATTCCATACAATGTTTAGTTCTTTAGCTATATGTGCTTTTTAGCCTTAACACACTCCTTTTTTTCCACCATACAGCTTTATTCTGCCCAATAGCTAAGTGCTTTGCAACTTCACTGCAGTTAACAACGTCATGGGTTCAAATCACATCACTACACTTGGGATCTCTTTTCACTCTCATTTTTTTTAACAGTTTTTTTTAACTATCTTGAATTTGGGGGGGGGGGGGGGTGTCCTACCCAAATTTCAAGCACATCAATGGAAACAACACAATTTTGATTTTATGAGTGTGGTCCTAGTTTTATCGAGATGCAATTCTTTACATATTTACCATGGTTCTTACAATTTCTTGACCAATAAACATAGGTGTCTGATATTGGACTCTCTCCATATTTCAACAACACAGACCCTCATAGTCCAACACTACATTTGCCTCACACCTCAACACAACACTGTCACATCCCTACTCTACATTACAACCCCTCACATCACCAGTACAAGCAGCATGCAAAGTGCAAAACTCCGGCCTTGGCAGCTTAATGGGCCATACACTAACAATTTGTCTAGACTTTTTCCTGTAGACTTAACCAAACCATATAATATAAGCTCAAACCTCAACACTTTGAATTTGGATGCAATCAGGCAGGCCCTTGCACTACATAGAAAATGTCAATCTGAAGGATAAAGTTTTCTCTAAATCTTACAGTGTGGATGGCCCTTTTGTCTGTAGGCACCCACACAAAACAAAAAAACACATGTTCAATTCTAAAGTCTTTATTTATTTGAGAATGACAGCAGAAGGAGGGATGCAGCAAAATAATATTGTCACTCTCCAGTCCGTGTGCCTTTACAGCGCCAGACCACGATCTTTGCTCCATGGCTACGGGATTCTGATGTCTTCCACAACTTCAGGCAGAGTTCAGAATCCATTCTGCACCTCTACCAGCTCATAGGGGACAGGCATGGCAAGGTTGCTGGTCAGCTTCCAAGCCACTTTCGAAGTTCCAGGGTGTTCATGTTGGTCATTGGCCATGTGCCTTACCAAATATCCACTGACCACAAAAGAAGATGAGTGGAGTCCATCAAGGTGGGTTTCTACCACCTACACCCGCAAGCAGTACCACTCCTGGAAAAATAAAACAAAGGATAAGACATTTCATTATGAAAATCACATCTTAATGCCTGTTTGCTTCATTCTGAACTTCATTTAATTTCGACATCACGAGTGAAATAACACATTTTATGCCAACTTACACAAACCAGAAATCATTAATGTAAACATTTGAATACACACCTGTGACGCCAGACAGCCCATCACCACAGGCTTCCCATGGTACGTGCCATGATTCCAAGATGTTGATGTTCTGGAAAATTACAACACCATAAGATACCAAGCAGCCGTTCATGTTATCAATAACTACACAGGTGGCATAGACACAAATAAACACCTGCCAGCTCTTCTCAGCCCTTTACACTATTCACAATACCAACATGTTTATGGTTAGAGGTGCATGTTTTTGCTCAAGTAACACAATTTTACCAATGTTGACTACACTTTATCTACAATGGCAAGTGTCATTGGCAGATGATAATGACCCTCTGTCTCCCTGTGAGTGGCACCTCTGCTAACTAGCTAATTAATACACATGCCCTATCTTGACCGGTTACAGTACTTACATGTAAAGTGGCTAGCAACCAGGATATTCCGGGTGGCCATACCGGCAGCGGTGCTCCGCCGCCTGGGGGCCGCCGGCTGACGGACCTCTGGCTCCCTCTCCTCCGTCAGCTCCCAAGATTCATCCCGGGCAACGCACATGTTGTGCAACACGCAGCACGCCAGGATGATCTTGGAAGCCTTTGTAGGAGAGTACAGGAGTTCACCCCCAGGCCGGGCCAAGCAGAGAAACCGGGATTTGAGAAGACCTATGGTCAACTCAATGATACTCCGGCTTCTCCGCAAGGCCCTGTTGTAATTCCTCTCTGCTGGGCCCTGGGGGTACCTGATTGGAGCCATCAGCCACGTCAGCTGCGGGTAACCAGCATCCCCTGAAAAATAAGAAAAATATACATTAGTTCTTCCTATCATGTGACTTTAGATGACTCCTCAAAATGGGAGACAATTAGGCATTTTACTAAACAACCTGCTCGTCTGTTTGCAAAAACTCATATGAAACATCTCAACTCTGTCTAACTGCCTAAATCACTAATACAAATGGGAAAAGGACACACAAAGTGGTGGGTTTCTCTTGCAAGTTCCAACTTGGCCCCTATTTTGTTCCTATTACATTAGCCTAGGTCTTACTTCTGGAATATATCTGCAACTAGAGTGAGGAAACCAATATTGACTCACTTATGCAAAGTACTTTGGGGATATGGCAATACCATTGGAATCATTTGTAGGTTTTCTTTGGGTGGCTAGAGGACACCATTTACACATTGGTTAACCACCTTCATTGGACTCAAAGACAACTTTGCAAATCTTTCTTTTGTGAGCTGCTAAGCTGCTGATCTGGTTGTGTGTGAACAGCCTGACAACTCCTAACACATCCATTTTAGGTAGGCTTTGCTTAAATCAGGGTGTACACCGATGTAGCTTATTCCTATGTCTATGTAATCTTACAGTTTATGTTGTTAAGACAAAATACTTTACCAATAAGCCACCCTTGGGGCATTTGTCCACTTTCAAACACCTCGTACAGAGTACTGGTTCTTAACATACTGGAATCATGGCACGACCCTGGGTGACCAGTGTTGACACTCATGATGCGCTGTTTGGCGTCACACACTAATTGGACGTTCACGGAGTGGTACTGCTTGCGGTTCCGGTACTCACTTTCGTGGCTCCTTGGTGGCCTAATGGCTATGTGGGTGCCATTGATTGCCCCTAGGATTTGCGGCATGTGTGCCCGCAGGTAGAAACCCAACTTGACTTCATTCCACTCATTTTCATTCTGTGGCCAGTGGATAAAATTGGGCACTATATCGACTATGGCATTAATGACCAACATGAACACCCTTGAAACTGTGGGCTGGCTAATGCCCATGATACTTCCCGAAGTGGCTTGGAAGCTGCCACGCCCTAAAATATACAAAGTGGCCAGCAATCTGGCCATGCCGGGCACCGCATGGCCGCGCTGTGTGTCCGGGTCAATTTTCTCTGCTATGAGCTGGTAGAGGTGTAGAATAGTTCCTCGCTCGAGCCGGAACTTCCTCCTGACATCAGAATCCCGCAGCTTGTCCAAATAGATCCTTGGAGCAAAAATGCGTGGCTGGCGAGGTAAGGGCACACGGACTGGAGGTGCTGCTGCTGGAGGTGCTGCTGCTGCTGCTGCAGCTTCCCCACCTTCTGCTGCAGCTTCCCCACCTTCTGCTGCCTCCTGTGCTAGGGCCTCCTCAAACAAGGCACCGATAAATGCCAGCATTGCACCATCTAATGCGTCTGGGATATCGTCCTCCATTTTGAACGCGCAAATTCGCGAATGCGCAGATATATATAGAAACGGCCGCTAATTATCACACCTGTGAGCCAGCTATAAAAGGAGCACATGGCCAATATGGCTGCTGGATGTTATAGATCGATGTTTCTTATGTGCTAGCAAGACCCTGTGACCCACAACCTACATTATCTGGAGGTAAGACAATTGTATCTCTCTCTCCCAAAAAAAAGGAAGGAGAGAATTTGTACTTATCTTGGGTGTGCTTAAGTTGTCTATGGTGAATCCCCTCCAACCCACAATAGCTTGGGAACCCCTCAAGTGTCTTTTAATCATTGGCAGTTGGCCCCATGTGCATGTGGTTTGGACATGTGTTTTCTCATGTTTGTTAAAGGTGTGCAGTCTAGATTTGGCATCTAAACCTGCCCCCTTACCTTCCCAGCTTCCAAAGACACCATTTTTGCTTTCCTGATAACTGTAATTTATTATGTGCACGTATGTAGGTCATGCGATTTCTCATGTATGTTTAATGTTTGCAGCCTCCTTTTGCCTATAAAGGATTACACCACCCCCCCTCCACCAAGTCTGTTTGTGCCATTAGGTAAGTGTTTGGAGGGCCTTGTGTGATTTGTACCCATATGCGTTTTCTTATGTGTATTTTTTCCATTTCTTTGCAGCCTCTTCTGCTCTTTGCCACCACCACCACCACCACTGTGTTTGTGCCATTAGGTAAGTGTTTGGAGGGCCTCGTGTGATTTGTACCCATATGCGTTTTCTTATGTGTTTTTTTTTTCTATTTCTTTGCAGCCTCTTCTGCTCTTTGCCACCACCACCACCACCACCGTGTTTGTGCCATTAGGTAAGTGTTTGGAGGGCCTCGTGTGATTTGTACCCATATGCGTTTTCTTATTTTTTGTTTTACATTTCTTTGCAACCTCTTCTGCTTTTTTTGCCACCACCACCACCACCGTGTTTGTGCCATTAGGTAAGTGTTTGGAGGGCCTCGTGTGATTTGTACCCATATGCGTTTTCTTATGTGTTTTTTTTTTCTATTTCTTTGCAGCCTCTTCTGCTCTTTGCCACCACCACCACCACCACCACCGTGTTGGTGCCATTAGGTAAGTGTTTGGAGGGCCTCGTGTGATTTGTACCCATATGCGTTTTCTTATTTTTTGTTTTACATTTCTTTGCAACCTCTTCTGCTTTTTTTGCCACCACCACCACCACCGTGTTTGTGCCATTAGGTAAGTGTTTGGAGGGCCTCGTGTGATTTGTACCCATATGCGTTTTCTTATGTGTTTTTTTTTTCTATTTCTTTGCAGCCTCTTCTGCTCTTTGCCACCACCACCACCACCACCGTGTTTGTGCCATTAGGTAAGTGTTTGGAGGGCCTCGTGTGATTTGTACCCATATGCGTTTTCTTATTTTTTGTTTTACATTTCTTTGCAACCTCTTCTGCTTTTTTTGCCACCACCACCACCACCGTGTTTGTGCCATTAGGTAAGTGTTTGGAGGGCCTCGTGTGATTTGTACCCATATGCGTTTTCTTATGTGTTTTTTTTTTCTATTTCTTTGCAGCCTCTTCTGTTTTTTTTGCCACCACCACCACCACCACCGTGTTTGTGCCATTAGGTAAGTGTTTGGAGGGCCTCGTGTGATTTGTACCCATATGCGTTTTCTTATGTGTTTTTTTTTTCTATTTCTTTGCAGCCTCTTCTGTTTTTTTTGCCACCACCACCACCACCACCACCACCGTGTTTGTGCCATTAGGTAAGTGTTTGGAGGGCCTCGTGTGATTTGTACCCATATGCGTTTTCTTATGTGTTTTTTTTTCCATTTCTTTGCAGCCTCTTCTGCTCTTTGCCCACTACTACCACCACCACCACCACCACCACCAAGTCTGTTTGTGCCATTAGGTAAGTGTGTTCTGTAACTGTTCACTAATTATACTGTATATGAAGAGCAATCTGCAAATCCTGTTTTTTCTGTTTTCTCTTTTGTCATTTCAGATTTAGGAGTTTGGGGCTCTTTGCTGCTGCTGGACAGCCAGATTCTCTGCCCACCTCGTGCTCCCATGGCCCCACCCACTGGAAGGATGAGAAGGGGCAGGGTGGCCAGGGTGGCCAGGGTGGCCAGGGGGGCAGGGGGGGCAGGGGGGGCAGGGTGGGCAGATCGTCTGGCTCTGGTGTGAGGGAGGCTCCAGCTGTATCCATGAGGGAGTCCACCATCCCCATCCCGGAGGAGGAAGCCGGGGGAGGTGGTAACACACCAAGTGGACAAGCTGGCTCTTCTGACAGTAGTCCTGGAGCGGGTCCGTCCACCAGAGTCAGCTTGTCCACATTATCCCGGCTTCCCCGTTTCACCCACAATCAGTGCTGTGCCCTGGTCCACGCCTATATGGCCAGATATCAGGCGATACATGGGACCAGGGCCGCGTCTTACTCAGTAACAGAGAAGAACAGATTGTGGGATGAAATCCGGGATGCTGTAAATGCACTGGGTGAAGCACCTCGCCACCGTGACAGTGTGCGGAAGAAGGTCAACGACATCTGTGGGTCCGTTCGGAAGAAGCTAATTGCATGGGCTGCGGAGGGTCTTTATGACCGACAAGGTCGGCTGGATGAACGTGCACGAAGTTCTCTCTGGGATTATCAATTACCTTTCTTGAACATCATAGGACCTGATACCATCTTTACCAGAGAGGACTTAGATTCGGATGCTTTGCACCGAGGTAGGATATTATCTTGGATGTCAATTGTGTGAGTTGTTTGGAAAAGATTAACTACTATCCTATGTGTGACATTAATAGAATGTGATACTTGCCCTTCCAATTGTCCTTTTTTTGTTTTCCCCAACCTGCAATTTGTTCATCTGTAGCACGGATCTCAGCCCCTCCACAGCCCATGCAGCTTGGCGAACCAGACGGACTCACAGGTGTTGACATCAGTGCTGACCCTCCTCCTGGTAGGTCCAATATCATACTGTGCCAAACAATGTAGATGTTTTTTTTTTCCAAGATAGCTCATATTGCTATGTCCTTTACAGAAGATCCGCAGCAGGGAACACACCCAGTGCAGCTAGGCCTGGAGGAAGGTGTTGGTATGTCTAGCCAAATAATGTTTTTTGGAATCTTATTAACCCCATTAACACACATGTTTTTTCTTATGAAAGAGTGTTGCCTTTTAGATGTTTACCCTGCAAAACACAGTTGACAGCATTAATGGGTGCCGTCATTAGTAGGCAGACCAAGCCTTCTTAACCTTTGGGAGGGTTTAGCAAGTGTCCTATGAGCCCAGGAAAGCACTTTTGAATGTTTGGCCTCAATGCTTCATTCATGAAGCTAGGAGGGCAATCTGGCCATAATCATTACTGACTAAGGTTATGTACTAAACATGTTTTTTTTTTTTGTTTTTAAAAGAACATCAGGCCCCTCTTGACGTTGCAGCTGGAGTTGGATCAGGAGCTGGCGACGATTCTGCATCCAGTGCTGTGGTATGTGATATAAGGGAACAAGGTGCACATGTAACATTTCAATGGTAGCATTGATTTTGGACTAGATGTGGCTTACATTGTGTGTGTTAAATTAGTGCTATGACATTCTGACGATGCACCAGCACAACAAGAGTTCTATCTTGAACATCAGGGAATTATGTTATAATTTGGTGTGCCACTAATATTCCAAAAACATCCAGGATCTTTAAAGTCCGGCCCGTCTTTGATTTTCCAGGTCCAAATTCATGGGTATCGTTTGGTTGGGTTGTCCTCTAGCCGATTGATGGCAAGATTTTAGACAACATACGTAGATGTATAAAGTCATTGGTGTAGTAACAGATTTACCAAAAGCATAAACAACCTACCACACCAGGGTTAATTGGGAACACCTTCATGTTGAATCTTTTTTGCCTTTGTCATATTAGTCCTACCAATATAATATGTACCCATTATCAGAAGTGTTGCTAGCTTGGATAATCTTACAATGAACAAGTACTCATTAGAAGCACATCAAACTTTTCAACGTTCTGCTTGGGGTGTTAAGTTGTCAAACTAATCTGAAATATTTAGTCATGATGTTTGATAATGATTTGGTCTATTTCTTCTGCTTTCAGGTAGCCTTAGATGCAGAGGGATTGTCACCTACCCAACTTCGTCCATCTATGCTGGATGTAGCCGAGAGGCTGCTTGATGAGTATCAGGTCCAAAATGAGTTAAGGAGGCGTACTCAGCAATCTACTGAGGCAGTACGTCTGCTCGGGCTCATACAGGAATCTGTAGCAACAATGGTACAGGTTCACCAGGATATGTTACAGGTTCAACAGGATATGCGTAACAGCTTGGTAAGTTTAGCAGACCAGCATCAACGGGATCGGCAAAGTGTTGACACTCAGGTGCTGGCCACACGCCAATGCCTGTTTGGATCTGAAGATGCCCCATTGGCAGAGCCCTCCCAAACATCTCACTCACCTGCCACTGCAGGTTGTGGTAGTGGGAGGGTAATGCCAGTGTTGGCCACTTGTCAGGCAGCTGGGGATGGGACAATTCCTCCTGTAGCCACTCCTAGCACTTCACACTCCGTTCGGACTCCCACACCCCTCAATGAGCAATCCTCCTGCACAACCTCAATGCGCACTGGTTCCACAGTACCCCTTCCACCTGACTACATTCCCTCCACACCTTTATCACTTCACTCCTCCCCAGGCCGTTCTTCTTTTTTGTCACCAATGCGACATGTCGTTTGCCCCCGCACCGTGGACCACAACAACCAATCAACCACCACTCCCCACACATCTTCACAACCCTTGCACCACCAGCAGCATCAAATAGCCTTGGAGCAGCAACGATCCCATCTCATGTTAATGGCACACGTTGCCCAAATTCTTAGGCTGACCCCAGAGCAGATGAGACTATTGGCACAACATCTTCTGTCTGGGACATTTCCAAGGTTCAACACCCTGCATCATCAGCAGCCTCAGACACAAGATATGATCCTAATGGGCCACTTGACCACAACTCTACAGCTAACCCCAGACCAGATGGAACTATTGGCCCACCATTTGATGGCAGGAACCTTAACAGTGCTCACCACACTGCTTCAGGCACCACCACCAACTTAATTTTTTGTTTTTTTGTTTAATTTGGTTTAGTTTTGTTAATGATTGTTACATTGGCCAATTTGTTGGGCCATTTTTTTTTTTAATTTGAGGGTGGCACAATATGATTTATTATAGTGCTTTTTTTGGGGATGAAATAAAATTTTATGCAAAATGATTAGTTTGTGTTTGCTCTTTGGTTTTTTAGGAGTGTTGGTGGCCAAGTAATGGCCCTGGTTAATGTAGGCATTTATACACACGTGCTTCTCGATCTCCAAACATATGATTTCATGTAAATTTAGATAACTCAATGTTCACATAACGACCCAAGAAAAGGTCTCCCTTCAAATGTAGCTTCAAAACAAGTCTCAAGGCTAACATAAACCAAAGCCAACATACTAACAATTACAGACCACACCACTCGACTAAACAAATACAACACAAAAGACATTCGATGTGTACACCAAAAAGAAAACTTGGGTAATAAAATAAATTTTTTAATAACACATGTGGGTGTCTACCAACTGTAGCGTACAAAAAATATATTACAATATATAATAGAATGAACTAAATTGCCAATGTAACATTTGTGTTGCAAAGAGCAACATACTTTAATTTTATTTAGATAAACATATTTTGTGTTCCAAAATTTTTTTGGAGGTTTTCACTAAAACAAGTCTTTTTTGTAAACATTTTTGTTTTTTTCCGTTGCCAAAAACAACAAGTCTTTTTTGTAAACATTTTTGGTTTAGTTTGTTACCAAAAACAACAAGGCTTTTTTGTAAACATTTTTGGTTTAGTTTGTTACCAAAAACAACAAGGCTTTTTTGTAAACATTTTTGGTTTAGTTTGTTACCAAAAACAAAAAGGCTTTTTTGTAAACATTTTTGGTTTAGTTTGTTACCAAAAACAACAAGGCTTTTTTGTAAACATTTTTGGTTTAGTTTGTTTCCAAAAACAACAAGGCTTTTTTGTAAACATTTTTGGTTTAGTTTGTTACCAAAAACAACAAGGCTTTTTTGTAAACATTTTTGGTTTAGTTTGTTACCAAAAACAACAAGTCTTTTTTGTAAACATTTTTGGTTTAGTTTGTTACCAAAAACAACAAGGCTTTTTTGTAAACATTTTTGGTTTTTTCCGTTGCCAAAAACAACAAGTCTTTTTTGTAAACATTTTTGGTTTAGTTTGTTACCAAAAACAACAAGGCTTTTTTGTAAACATTTTTGGTTTAGTTTGTTACCAAAAACAACAAGGCTTTTTTGTAAACATTTTTTTTTTTTTGGTTGCCAAAAACAAGGCTTTTTTTGTTTTTTTTTTGTTTTTTTGGGTCCCAAAAAAAGGTTTTTTTTTAACTTTTTATATTTTTTTTGGTTGCCAAAAACAAGGCTTTTTTTGTTTTTTTTTTGTTTTTTTGGGTCCCAAAAAAAAGGTTTTTTTTAACTTTTTATATTTTTTTGGGTTGCCAAAAACAAGGCTTTTTTTGTTTTTTTTTTGTTTTTTTGGGTCCCAAAAAAAAGGGTTTTTTTAACTTTTTATATTTTTTTGGGTTGCCAAAAATAAGGCTTTTTTTGTTTTTTTTGTTTTTTTGGGTCCCAAAAAAAGGGTTTTTAATTTTTTTCTTTTTTTGGTATATTTTTTTTTAGAATGTAGAAATGTGACATTTAAAAAACATTGGAAAATTAACACAACAAATTAAAAAATAAAAACTACAATCTTTTTAAGGGTGACACATTCCTCACAAATGGCTCCTGAGGGTCTGGATCCGCCCCATAAGTGTGTTCCAAAACTAAAATTCGTTCTATGCACCATGTAACATATTCCAAAAGGACCTCATAGGTGAGGTGGGTGTGTCCTGGGTAGAAAAAGACATGACAATTAGTTTTATGCAAAATGATCCAAACAACGATTGTAATTAATGTGCCTCAACAAATATGCTTAGGAGTCTATTGGTTGGCTTTTATCAACACTCTGAAGCAAATATGCTAAATTGCTGGTGTAAACCTTAAACTCAAACTTTCACAGCAAATTGTTCAAAAGGTTACATAAGATGGCTTGGAATGTTAGTAGCAGTTCCACCAAAGCTAAGTAAAAGGCTTTTCTTCATGTCAACACAAGCAATCATTTAGAAGAATGTAAGGTGTTTTGGGTTCAATTGGTCAACACGATACATGTGCACACATTTATCTCTATCACCATTGGAGTTTGTGTAGCGTTCTCTCTCCCTCTTACTGTCTATAGATTGAACCTGACACATAGTAGAGACTTACCCTTTGGAATTCGGAGGGCCAGTTGTGGCCGGAGTACATGTGTCTGCTCCACCGTTTTATTTTCCGCCATCCCAGCTGTGTTAAGAGAGAAGAAAAAATTTATCTAAAAATCGAATCACGCTAACTGTAGGTTACACAGTCATGAAAACGCTCTAACACCCACTCATTACCCCTCCACATTTCCCTGAACGTTTTATTTAGACATTGATATGGTGGTGATGCAGATTTGTACAGTGCAAGCGTCATTCTTCTGGGTGAAGCTTGTAGCGTTAAGGATACGTACTCCCTGCTTTTGTGCTGATTGTGTTTTTCTGATGTTTTTGGTGCCTCAGCCCTGCCTGTTCTAAGTGTTGGAAACATATCATTTTTGGAGGGCTGCGGAAAACTAATCAGGTTAGACTTACACTCTCTAGGTTTTTGGGGACGAGAGAAATAACAATCCTCCTTTTTACATGGCCCCTGTACACACCTCTAGGCACCTCCCTCCTGTTGGTTGACCCCACAGCAGGCAGCTTGTTATGGAGGCACATGAGATGAAGCCAAGCACCCTGTGCCTGTTCAGGCACTAGGCTGTGAGCCAGCCTTGCGCCCCTCCCTTCCGATGGTCTCAATGATTAGGAGTGACAGCATCAGGAGGCAATATTGGCATGCTGTCACCTCAGTTAAGGAGGAGGGGGAGTCTGTTCCAGACAAGTATTTGTGCAAAGTTTTGGACAGTAAGAAAATGGTCCCAGTAAGTCTTAGGGGGAATATGCACACCTATCACTTGGAATACTAATGCATAGAATGCATTCACATAAAGAACCTGCTGCCTTTAGAACAACTTGAAGCCTGAGCGGGGACATACACAGTTACCATTTCTCCACTTACTAAGTAGACACATTACTGGAAAAGCACACAACTTACCATCATCAGTTTTTTTTTTGGGCCCCCGAAGTGGATGGCGTTGCTGGCTCTGGAGAAACTGCACAAAAAGAACACAAATTGAGAGCTGGAATGTGGTACATTACCGAGGAAGAGTATTTATGAAAGATTGATAAACACACATTTTCAGTGTTGACTAAATCAGGACATGATTAAATTACAATGTCCCCAAAAAATTTACAAGTACAAAGCACACCATTTCCAATGTAGAGAAACTAACACCAATTTAGAATAGGGTGGCTTGAGATAACTTACAAAAGATAACATGTCCTGTAATGCTCCCCAAAACCACCTTTCAAACATGAAGGTTAAGCAAGAGTGTTTCATGACCAACCTTCCTGTCACATATAGCAAAACTACACTTGCTTTGACTCCAACTTAGATTATCCTAGATACACATCATCCTAGCACACACAATTCATGTGAGAATCTAATTTTAGGTACTTACAGACTAGTTCAGGGGAGCCTGGAGTGGTGGAGGATGGGGGAGACCCTACATGGGGGGATGGTGTCCCTTCATGGGGGGATGGCGTCGTATCTCCTAGAAACACAAAGACACAAATACAATCCTTGAACCAAAGCTATTTGATAAAGGCACACAGAAAGTAGTTGGGAAACATTGAAGGTAGTAGTTACATTGGACTGGGTAAGCAGCGGCCCCTCTTCCCCAGTCCTCCACAACAAACATCCTCAATGTCAGCTGCTACATAACCCCAATGGCAAAATATATATATTACAGCCCTTATATTTCCCAGGACACATTGAACACACAAACACATGTAGAATACTTACTTCCCATTTGAGGAGAGCCCAGGTCCTCATCACTGGGTGTCAAATGGGCCTCTTCTTGGGCACCAATGTCCTCCTGCCCCAGATCCTGGCTACTTGGCCCTGCCTGAGGCTCCTCTGTTGCTGAAGCGACATCAACCACAAAAGAAAACCAAACAAACAATCATTCCTCCAAGTTAGACCTAATACACAACACACCAGCACATCCACATTACTTACAGTGGGCCTGAGAAGGCTGAGCCTCCACATCCTGATCACTGGTTTCTTAAAATAAAAGAAAAACATTATATATTATTTATGGACAAATAGGCAGTAACCTCTCATCATGCTAGCACCATACTCAATGCCCCTACAATTCAGAACATAGAAGTGCACTTACACCAATGAGATGCATTGACCATGTTTTAAAACAGGAGGGCACCATGCAAATTAAGCGGGCGCCTAAGGCCTCGCACCTACAGGGGCCTTGCGGCCAGTGGCGGAGCACCAACATTTCGAAGGGCGCAGTCAGGGAAATCTCCCAAGTAAAAGATTGCTTTCAATCCTCGGATATAAAATTTGCTGCAGTCCCTTCACTGCGTCTGCCAGGTGTCTGTTGTCCGCTGACACTTACTCCTCCTTCTCTGACTGGGGATTGGCCGTCTGATCATGTTATCCTAAGATGTGGAGGAATCGGTAGGTGTGTACCTGCACCAGTAGGAAGTGACTGGCCAGTCAACTCACTCTGCTATCATCAGTTGTTGCTCTGGGAGGAGAGCTCCGCCCTGGACCCGGAACATACAGGTAACCAGGCCCAGACTTGATATTTTGCAGGCTGGTCATAGATTTGTGGTGTCCACTATGCAAAGGGATTGAGTAGCCCCAGGGAATTTGGAAGAGTCTGAAAATGGTTGGTGGAGGAGGAGGAGAAGAAGGCCCTGGGTGGCTGGGGGACAAGGAGAGGGCCCCTGGGTGTTTTCTAGAGGAGGAAAGATCCACAATGACGCCAGAGTCAATTGCCAGGGAAGAGAGTGGAGCTGAGCAAGTCCTGCCTATCTGACCTGAAAGCCAAACATGGTGTAGATGGAGCCCTTTGCCCTACACAATGACAGCACCGGAGGTGGAAGGTGAGTGGTAGCGGGTCTTTGACATTATAGAGCATATGGACTCTGTCCATTATTGGTAGTTTTTTGTTTGGAGTTGTCCTTTAGATGTTTAACTGTGTTGTTTTTGACCCGAGCTGTGAGGGACTGAGGTATGACAGCCCACTATGCTGAGACTTATAGTGCCCTAGAATGTTGAGGACTGAGGAATCCTTAGTCCCTAACAGAGGGCACTACAAGTCTTAGCATAGCAGGCAGTAGTTCCTCATTCCCCTACAGAGAGCATTACAAGTCCAAGCAGGTAGCCTTCTGCAGTGGGACTTGTTGTGCCCTTGACTGTGGTGGACTGAGGAAGGGAAGTGTAAGAGGGTCTCTGTAAGCTCAGATGTATGGGGGAGCTTTGGGGACCACAGAGTTCCCTTTTACACCAGAGTCCCCAGCTTCCCCCCTCAAATAATGGTTCCCAGAACTCTCCTTACATCAGAGTCTTCACACTTCCCTCTTACAGTGTAGTAAGTCTGGAGACTCCGATGTAAAGGGGGCTCTGTAAAATGTGATTAGAGATTTGAAATTTCTACCATTTTTATTTTCTACTTACGATCCACAATTTTCAGCTGCTCAAATGGCTCGCTGTCTCTGAAGGCATATTGGAGTGTGGCCGTCCTCCTCCTCCCCTTCTTCACCAAAAGCACAAGAGGGTGCCGGCCGTCCGCTTTGGCTAGAAGCAGAAGAAAAAAAAGAAACATAAAAAATACGAATGTACATAGTAGTATTAAAGGTTGTGAAGAGACACTTGATGGAGGTTGGAAAGGTAGGAGCGAGAGGGAGGGGGGGGGGTGTTGGTATTAGTGTTGTTGCATAGCTAAACACATGTCCACCTACCCAAAAAATTGTAACCTATCTGGTCACATGTAATGTATATTTTTACTTACCGGAGATTTGCTCCACACCCTTTAGCAGGAGCCTGGGTGAGCGCCTTTTGGCATCACTCCAGGCCCGCTGCAGATCCACCATATCAGCCTGGAACTGAAATCTCCGCTGCAGCCTCATCCGGACACGACACATCATCTTGTGCTTTTGGTGAAGATGCATGTTCACCTTATCATACCCCCAGAGGAGGAGGAGCTGTGGAAAGAGCAGTGTATGTTTGAGTCCAAGTATGTCCAAAATAGTACAGTCTTCAAATAACATGCTAGGTCGTCTTTGAGATATTGTAGAACAAAGAATTCCATTTCTGGTGATACATATACATCGATGTCCAAATCTACCTCCATGACATAGGTTGCCCCACACTGGTGATTTCCTCTACATGATATAGCCATTTTCTCAATTGGCCTTTCATGACACACCCAGGGCCGCCATCAGGGGGGGACAGGCAGTCACTGTATTTACAACCTTATTGCTGTCCATTTAGCAGGGTGAAAGTAACTTTACACACATGTAGCATAGGTATCAACTTTTGTCACCATGTTAAAAGGACAGCAGTATGGGTAGCATTACAGTGACTGTTATTAGTCCAGGCTCACTAAACTAGCCAATGCTTGGAAAAGCAAGCCATGCAGATTGCTTTTCAGGTCCCTTTTAACATGAGCTGTCTGATTGGGTGTGGCTGTTAATTTTTGACGCAGACCTGATAAGCCCCTCAATTCTCCTTTATGGAGTGTTATATGTAAATGGGATTGCTTCATTT
Source organism: Pelophylax lessonae (assembly GCF_965119305.1). NCBI lineage: Eukaryota > Metazoa > Chordata > Amphibia > Anura > Ranidae > Pelophylax > Pelophylax lessonae. Next base: position 454,488,023 of record NC_138771.1, on the reverse strand, counting down.
GAGATGCAGATTTAAACTATGTATGGCCAGGCTGAAGGTACCCAAGTGGATTGCTCGATCACCTGGAGGACAACATACAACCAGTCTGTCAGATTTTACACACACTTATCGCTAGCATCTCTTGTAGCCACTAGCAATAATCACTGTGTTTTCCTGGCAGGGGCAGCACCGGGTGAACACAATGGCTCCGCAGGAGGGTTTCCCCTGTCTGTGTTGATGGTGGAATCAAGGCAAAATGTTTTTCCTGCAAGCCACGGGACAAACAAAGATAGTTTTGTAATTAATCCATGATTTTGCCAAAATGGAAAAAAAAAGAGGTTTGCTTTGTATATTCTTAAGTTTGCTACATAACTAGAACATGTAACAGTGTTATATCATTGCATGAGATTTCCCCTCACTTCCTGTCTTGGTGTCACCACGACAGGAAATGAGGGAATCTCCCGTGGGGATATAGCCAGCAATTCTTTCCTTTTATATATACTATGGACATTATAAGGCAACAATTGCAAGCTATTTCCCCACAGTGATATTCCCCTCACTTCCTGTCTTGGTGACACTAAGACAGGAAGTGAGGGGAAATCTCATGCAATGATATCACCCTATTAGAAATTGGAGTTCCGTCTAAAAAGTATACATAAAGTAAGCACTTGGTTTCCAAAGTGGCAAAATTATGGAGGAGTTAAAACCCCATAGTGTGATTGGGGAATCTGACGCTGTGCTCCTACACTCCTCAATGTGTCTGTTCATTATGCTGTGCTGAATTATCCTTGATTCGCAATTCCTGCAAGAGTTGCACATGGTATGTGGGAGATGCAAATTTAAGGTGGCATAATTATCCACACAATCACACATAATCCTTTTTAAAGGTCCCCAGCAGAATTTGATGGCATAGTGGTTCACAGCAGTGCCATCAAATTCCAGTTAGATCTGTAAATTAACAAAGCAATGTGATCTGGGGGTGTATTTAACTTGCAATGGACACCCCCATTCATTATCATATGGCAGTGTGAGATGGGTGTGTTGGGAATGTGATCCATTCAGAAAAGTGATTATACACTCATGTGTTTCTTTTAGAGGTGATTTGTTCAAGGCAATCCTTTGAAGACATGACCATTCCAGATTTTTGTGATCACTGATTCCATCTCAGGTGAACCAATTAGCTGCTGTGTGCAGATCCAGCTTATGATGGTAAGAGTGTCAGACAAGACAAACGGTGCCGAGCTTGCAGTGTGTATGGATGTATGTAAGGCAATAATTTTTGGCATTATGCATTTAGGGAATATAATGTTTCTAATCTTGCATATATGAAAAGGGTCAATACATTTGTCTTTATCTAGACAGATTCCAAAGCATCAGAGCAATCTGTCACAGATAATTGTGTTTCATTTTGTGTAAACGTTGAAACTAATCAAATCTATCTATATACAGGCATAGCCCACTTTAAGTACACAATGGGACCAGGGCATGTATGTAAACTGAAAATGTACTTAAAGTGAAGCAATCCCTTTTTTCTTTTCTCAATGCATGAAAATACACCAGCTCCATTGTAAATTTTGGCCACATTGACATAGCCTTACTCCGAAACCATGTGGGAGCATGTTAAGGGGATCCAGGACTATGACATGATAGATTACCTAGGCAAGCTGCCCAGCCACAAAATGGATATGGTGTAGTCCTGGGTACCCTCTCGTTGCTCCCTAAGTTTGTTATCCCTGTCACTTATGGTTTGTGAGCAGTGTCATGGCAAGCTGAACAAGCTGTGTCCTTACTCACGATTGTATATAAAGTGAGTGTACTTAAAGCAGGGTATGCCTATCTATATCTATATAGAAAGATCAGAGATGTGAACCTGTTCCCTATTATATACACTAATATATGGTATATAACATATTCTATAATGTATATATTGTATATAATGTATATATTGTATATAATATATACATAGTATATATATTGTCTCGAATATATATATATTTTCTATAATATATATTTTGTGTGTATATTATATATATATACATACATACACACACATACATATATATATATATATATATATATATAGTTTCTATAACAGGAAGCTTCTAGATCACGTCTAATAGGCAGAAAGTGCATGCGCAGATCAGCAGACCAAAAGTTTCTTGTACACCCGCTAGATAAGCGACCCACCCACCAACCATCCCCCATCCCGCACATTCACACCCCCTCCTTACCTTACACACAAATGCCACAATTTCGGACGTGTAGAGCGCAGGAGCCATGATTGCGATAAGGGCCGGGACAATTTCCGGAAACGTGTGCACGCACCAAAAGTTTCGTTTCCGGTTTCATGTATAAATGTGAGAATGTGGGTTTGTATATTCGCAAATTCGCGAATAGTCACCATACACAACCATTAAGCATATTTAACTTAGAAAAAGAAATACAAATACATACATTTGTGGACACCAGAAAACTTTATTTAGACACATGAAGACATTTGTAAAAAAGATTGTAAACATGCTGTTTAATACACAAATACACAGCTCAAACATTTCACATGACATATTTTTGGCACAGTCTCCACAGTATCCCATTGAAGCCACAGATTTCTATTTTTCAAACAAAAACAACCTTTGTACAACATTTAGACCATATACATCGACAAAGAGCCCATAATCAACAGATGCATGTGCAGATTGACAGAATTATGTTAACAGCAATAAATACTTACAGAGAGTCAACACACAACACAGCCAAATCTCACCTCCATAAATAACAAAGGGCCACAAATGTGAACCATAAAGCATGTGACACACAAATATTTTGGACCTCTTCGTAGGTCAAATCTTTCCTGATGTCTGAGTGAGCTATATATAATCCAAGCAAACACACACCCAGAATGGTAACGCCCAGTCCAAAAATTAACTGTGTGTGTCCTGTGTGTTTTGGAGCATGCTCAGTTGCCAAAACAAGGGAAATAGAAATGAGGAGGAGGAGAGAGACCTAAACTGCCCAAATCCATGTATGTATGTATGTAGGTGTGTATAGTATATGTGAATTGATAAAATTCTCTCTTCAAGTTTGCTAGTCATTATTTAGAATGTTTAGATACAGGAATACATACATATATATACAATTACATGAGAGAGCGAGAGAGAGAGAGAAATATATATTTAGGGAAACAATTGAAACACACCTTTTGGGATTTGGGAAGTGAGATTGTGACGATTGAACAGATATGTAAGCCAACAATCTGACTCATCACTCATGAACATCCCTAAATTTGGCGTGGCAATTATATCAGGCGTTCTTATGTGCGTTTTGGCTGGCGTTTTCACAGGCGTTTTGACATGCATTTTTTGGGCAGGCATTGTTATATGAAATCACCTAAAAAAGCCCCAAAAACAGACCACAAACACCTACATGTGAACGTAGCCCGTTTGGGGGCGTTTGAGGGGGATTTGTCCAGCTCAAGGATCAACTCCCAAAACAGGCAAAAAATCCAATCCTATTCAGTTCAATGGCCCCTGTTCCCATGTGAGCATTTTGCCGGCATGAGGAAAACGCCCAACGCTCACTGAGAAATAGCACAATGATTAGGGAGTCTGCCTTCCTGCTGTAGGTTTGTAAGTTCGAATCCGGAAGGAGCCCTCTGTATGGGCAACACTTGGATATCTCCAATTCTCCAAATGTTGACATCAATAATTTTGTTCATGTTTGAAAAAGGCATGTGTATCAGCAAACTTTTAATCTAAAGACATGAACAAAATACAAAAGATGCCAGTCAATATGTAGCAATATCGTGAGCTAAAGCTCTATTTGTTTGTTGGGCATACTTTGCTAATTAGCCAAGTATGAGATATATATATATATATATATATATATACCTTCAGTTAAATGTGTATTAAAATGGTAACACTTGGCCATACCCATATGGAAGAAAATGTAGTATTTGCAATATATTTCTAAAAAAATTCTTTGGAAACACATAAAATATTGTCAAAATTGTGACATTTCCTTGATATGTGTGAAATGCTAATAATCTTTCTTTGAAATATGTTTTACATCTATTTTTTTTATATCTGACGACCAATTCCCCAATGTAATATTTTGTGGGTTTTTTCCGATAATGTGGAGGTTCTATATAAACACTGTAGATTTGACTGCTATGATTTCTGAGTTAGCAGGAAAGGTGTATGGAATGTGATGGTGTTTACTAAGGGATCCCTTGTTGGAAGTGTGCATGTTTTTCCAATTCCGCCGGTTTTTGCCATTTTCTTTGGGCGAGACAGCGGATTTCCAAGCGGTATTCAAAAAAAATTTGACCCAAAATCGCGCTGGCGAAATTTTTTGAGCCTATTTGGCGTTGCGCATGCGCACATTCGCGCGTTCGCAGCTCGAGGCTGGAGGAGCTGTTTAACCTTTCTACACTTTCGCAGATATCTCTCTTTCTAAGTCAGTTTTTGACATTTTTTAAACGCAAGTCATTTCCAAATTGACTTCCACACCTTCCACAGTGATTTGGGATTTTTGGGGGTACAGGGGAAAATTTGGCTAAACTTTAGTCGAGCTTTTAGCTGGCGTGGTTTTAAGTCGCGCTCTGACCATATTGCATCTTAATGAATCTCACACTAGGCGCTATTTTCCGCCCGCCGTTCTTTGAATGCCAATTTCAGACTTAAATAATCGCCGGTTCGCAAAATCCCGCCGAAACGCCAATTCGCCGTACTATGAATTAGGCCCAAAGTAACATGATTGCACATATAAAATGACCCATATAGCTCTTAGTAAAAAAACGAGGGAGTACATAATAAAAAATTATTTCATGAATACATAATAAACAATAAATACTGGTAACTAATTCATATAAATAGATTGTATGATGATATCATGTAGCATCTAAAGTAGCTCTACGCGTTTCGTGAATAAGTTCACTCATCAGGAGCAGATGCGAATTATGTAGATGTATTATCTATAACAAAATAAGAGCTCGTTGAATGGATATGCCAGTAGTACAGTAAGGGACAAAAAGAAGAGGGGGGAGGAAGAAAACGGGCTAGAAAGGAAACGCAAGGCAGATTTGTAAGCCTCCTCATACTTACAGAGCTATAAAGGTATCCAAAGTATCCGTATAAAGTTTGAACATTACTGGTGCCTGGGGGACATCGTTTCTGGGAGCTGTGGTAATAGGGTACGTGGGAGTAGCCCAAACTCTGGCAGCAAGGTAAATCGTGGGGTAATGTGGTAGTGCCTGGGAGTAGAGTGAAAAGGGGAAGGTAAAAGTCAAGTTCAAGTCAGACAGGGATAGAAGTTGCTTTGATTTCTCTCTTTCAATCCTGCTGTGAAACTCCCTCTTTTCAATCCTTACAAGTGGTGGAAGTGCTCTCTAATACAGTTGTAGCACCCTCCTAGGTAGGTGCTAGGTAGGTAAAAGCCTAGTGTCTCCATCTGCTTATCAGGGAAGCATGACTGTTAGTTAGGCCTGTTGCATGTGTCCATGTGTGATTCATCTGGCCTCAGGGAGCCTGTTGGACAGTGGAGGAAACCCAGCCAGTGACTTACAGGCTTTTGTAACTATCCCAGTGGGTTGGCACAAACAGTGGTGCATCCTGGCATATGTTATAAAAGCCAAGGGCACATGTGACAGGGTGCCTTTGGGCAGGAAGCCAGGTCCCAGGAGAAGGGTGACGGCTGTCTCTCCTGCTGTTGGTTGTGGAAAGTGGTCACAGGCAGTCGGCCTAGTGGACCAGGAGTGTCGTGCTGACCCAAGAGGTTCAGGAGACTGACAAGCGGAGTTGAGTACCGGGAAGCTTGCCAGGGGTCTGCCCAGGAAAGGGGTCGACTTCGGAAGAGTGTCAGTGGACAGGAGTTCAGCACACACAGCAAGTTAGAAAGGGGGTGCCAAGTTAGACCCTGAAGAGTAACTTAAACAGGATCATACTTTTATCTTCAATTCAGTGGCAGGGTGAAGTAGCGGCCTTGCCCCACACATTGCAGCTAGTGTCCTTAGAATTGTGCATAGTTCATAGTTGGAGAATCCCACTTATCCCTTCTCCCATCCCAGTTCCAAATAAAAACACAAAAACCAACATCCCCTGGACTGATTATTGTCTGAGCCAAGGACTTTGAATGGCGTTTTGCCTGCTATCGGTTGCTAATGGTATAAAACTCACAATTTAGCTGCTTGACACAGGCATGTTAAAAGTCATTGGCCGGGGCTCGAATAGCGTGACTGCATGGGGGCTTAGCGTGCCTAAGCCCCCATGCAGTCACGCTATTCGAGCCGCAGCCAATGACTTTTAACATGCCTGTGTCAAGCAGCTAAATTGTGAGTTTTTTACCTTTTAATTCAATAAAAGACTTGAATGTACTTCACTATGTGCGCCCCCATTTGTCTCATTGGAGGTCATCCCCTGTGTGCACCTGGGGTCCAGTGAGGTTTGCCGGATCCATGGTCTATGGTTACCCGGAATGTCTGTGGTCGATAGGAGAGGAGTTCTGTTGCAGTTTTGTCCCTGGTGGTGGATATCGCATGCCTGTCTGACCTTCCGTAACAGGGGGTCCAACTGTCCGGTAAGGTTAAATCCTTATTGTTTATGTGATCTCTGCCTGAAACTCTACTTGCAAGATTGATGTGGGATTCACAGTCATATTCCCAACATCTGAAATCTCCCTCCTATGGACTTATGGACTTTGGTTCACCTTCATATTAGTTAGTTATCTATTTAGTGGCGCTGTACCATCTTTACATTTTTCTGGGTTTGATATACTTTGTACTAGCAGCCTTTAGTTTCATCTTTTTTGTGCGCAGCTTTCTTCCCCTTTATTGGTTGCTAATGGTAACCCAGGGGACCCGCAAGGTGTGATTCTCAGCAGCCCTCTAGGGGGCAGTGCTACGCAGTCTTTGCAATCCAAAGGAGCACTGAATTGTTCCCAAAATAAGAGGAGTTTAGGCAACCCCACTGGGGCAGAACTATTTCATGGAGCCAAGAAACAAGAAAGTCAGTGGCTAAGAGTCCTCTCACCACAGTGACGACTCTCCAAACTCTAAGTGTTTCCATGTAGGTTTGTGAAAGGGTCCTCCCTCACAAGTCAGTGCCCAGCAGTATAAGCAAGTGGTTCTGTCCTGATGACCAAGGGTATACTGATGGTCACAGTCACCCAAACCTTTAAGCCCCCATCGGGCCAGAATACCATCTCTGAATGCACAACATATCAAACCTTGAAGCAGATGGGTTAGAGCAGCAGAAGACCACACCAGGTGCCACTCCTGTCAGCTAAGAACAGGAAACTTGGGCTACAATTCTCACAGGCTCACCTAATATTGGACAATAGAAGATTGGAAGAACGTTGCCTGGTCTGATGTGTCTCGATTTCGCTGCCACATTCAGATGGTAGGGTCAGAATTTGGCTTAAACAACATGAAAGCATGGATCCATCCTGCCTTGTATCAATGGTTAAGGCTGGTGGTGGTGTAATGGTGTGGAGGATTTTCTTGGCACACTTTGCACCCCTTAGTACCAATTGAGCATTGTTTAACCGCTTGCCGACTGCCGCAAGTACATATACCGCGGCTGTCAGCCCCGTGCAGGCAAAGTGACGTATGGGTAGGTCACTCGCCTGCGAGCCAATAGGGGGCGAGCACGCGCCACCGGAGGCGCGCTCCCACCCCCGCTCGTTCACAGACACCCCTGCGCATGTGCCCGGTGGACCCGATGTCCGCCGGTCACTCGCGATCGTCCGTTACAGAGGGAGAAAGGCAGACGGCTAATGTAAACAAAGCCGCCTGTCATTCTCCCCTGTGTAAGTGCAGAGATCATACGGACCTGCTATGCAGGATCGTATATCTCTGTAGTTACACCACTAGGCACATCCCTTCACAGTTAGAAGCATGACCCTAGGGACACACTTAACCCCTCCTTCTCCAATAAAGTTAACCCCTTCCCTGCCAGTGTCTTTTTTACAGTAACAGTGCATATGTATAGCACTGATTACTGTAGTAATGTCACTGGTACCCCCAAAAGTGTCAAAAATGTCAGTCAAGGGTCCGATCTGTCCACCGCAATGTCGCAGTCAGGCAAAAAAATCGCAGATCGCCGCCATTACTCGTTAAAAAAAAAAACAACAAAAATGACAAAAATCTTTCCCTTAATTAGTAAACGCAATAACTTTTGCGCAAACCAATCAAAATACACTTATTGTGATTTTTTCTACCAAACATATGTAGCAGAAAACAAATTGGCCAAAAATGTTAAAAAATTTGGATTTTTACATTTTTTTGGGGGGGAATTTCATATAAAAAAATGTGAAAAATATTGTTATTTTTGCAAAATTGTCGCTCTTTTTTTTGTTTATAGCGCATGATCAAAAAATTGCACAGGTGATCAAATACCACCAAAAGAAAGCTCTGTTTGTGGGAAAAAAAGGATGTCAATTTCGTTTGAGTACAGTGTCGCACGACCGCGCAATTGTCCGTTAAAGTCACGCAGTGCCGATTTGCAAAATAGGGCCTGGTCAGGATGGGGGTAAAATCTTCTGGGGCTTAAGTGGTTAAACGCCACAGCCTACCTGAGTATTGTTGCTGACCATGCCCATCCCTTTAGGACTACAGTGTACCCATCTTCTGATAGCTTCTGATGGCTACAGGATAATGCACCATGTCACAAAGATCAAATCCTCTCAAACTGGCTTCTTGAACATGACAATGAGATCACTGTACTCCAATGTCCTCCACATTCACCAGATCTCAATCCAATAGAGCACCTTTGGGATGTGGTGGAAAGGGATGTGTGCATCATGGATGTGCAGGCGACAAATCTGCAGCAATTGCGTGATACCATCATGTCAATATGGACAAAAATCTCTGAGGAATGTTTTCAACACCTTGTTTAATCTATGCCATAAAGAATTAAGGCAGTTCTGAAGGCATTAATTGGCATTAATTGGCATTAATTGGTCTGACTACTGTATACTACAGTAAACGGAAATCTTTATCGTTGCTTAGAGTTTTTACAATCTGTACATAACCATTGGCCTGTTCTCTGTTCCAATAAAGTAGCAAGGTAATGTCTTTTTGAAGAGTCTATTTCTTTCAATCAGACAGGTCCTGTCTGATAAACATGCAATGAGAACAGACAACAAAGGGGCTTTCTCAAAAGTCAGTTCCTTCATAATAAGGTGTGTGGGGGGGGGGGGGGGGTGGTGTCTTGAAAATGTAATGAGCCTATCTAAATATCTGGGGGACAAGTTCCCTCCTGTTGCTGTTCCTGCCATACTCAGAGGCTTCTCTGTAACCCGACTGATCATTCTAAATTAAAAAAGTAAGCCGACAATTAATAAAAGCACGTGAACCTTTTATTGTACAACAGACCAGTGCCAAGAGATCATGTAACCGTTGTCAGTGATAATGAAGTAATTTAACTGAATTTACTATCCAATAATCGTTATCAAACGCAAGGGAAATAGCTTTTATGATCGCCTTTTGGCATAACACAATAAAATATGCAGCCTGGAGAAATGAGGATAATTACAGGGAGTTGGCCTTTTTCGAGTCCTGCGTCACAGCATTAGTACACAGCGCACACACAGACGGCTGTAACCCCGTATGACTCAGTCATAAGCCTCTGATAAATATAATTAATGCTGTACAGCGCAGAGGATGCAAAAGGCATCTTTAACTTGTTATGTGTAACTGTTGTATGTTTCCAAGGTTTTTACATAAAGTGATACAGATTAATTATACAGCGGGACAGCTAATCTACAACAGCACAGGGAGCAGGACTGATTTATTCTCTATGATGATTTAGACAAACTAGAGATGTAAATGTTTTGGCCAGGGGTATTAAAAGAACCCAAGGCACGATAGGCATGTTATCTAGGGTAAAAGGTTGCAGGGTGCCACAGTACACAAGGCTCATGTCATCTCTTCTGTTTCTTTTTGCTCCCTTCTCCTTTTTGTATCTAGCAGCGTCCATTATTCTCCCCTAGTATGAAAAAGGCGGCTTAACGCCTATTACTTGTGGTTTACAGGGATTAGCTACACCCTGGGGGAAAGCCTTCTCTAGGTAATGGTCATGTTACAGTAGAACATGCACTCTTCTAGCACCTTATATGGCAGTGGTGGCCAACCTTGGCACCACAGATGTTTTGAAACTACATTTCCAATGATGTTCAACTACACTACAGAGGCCATGAGCCTCATGGGAAATGTAAAATATCTGGGGTTCCAAGGTTGGCCACCACTGCCATTTAAGGTGCTAGAAGAGTAGCAACTATGGAAGAGTGTTATATGGCACTGTTATACGGCAACTCACCAGATATGTCTCAGTCATTTGACCCACACTTCCCTCTTGGTGTGCTTGATTCTCCATTACTCCGTGTAATCAAGTATAGGAACATTGGCAATATGGCGGACCGGTGATTTCCGCCGGAATCCAAATATAGAGATTGTCCAAAATGGCAGCGGCTAAACTTCCGGCCTCACCGATATAAATAGAAAGTCACATCCAGTTAAGGCCACTCCCTGAGGAAGTCACGTGACATGACGTAACGCGTAGGAGGAGCCCCAGAAACCGAAAGTGACGTAGAGAATTGGAGCGAAGTCCCCATAGCGTTGTTCAGATTGTTTTATGCGGATAACAAGAAAACCGAATGTAAGTGTATTACTTCTTTTATGAAATAAATTGTTTTTAATACTGCACCATGATGGCCCTCTTTATTTGATGAGCCCCTGAGGTCGTGGTAGCAGACAAGGAAACTACAATATAAAGAGCCCCAATAAGGAGCCCTAGAGGTACATCGAATATCGGGACCACATACAGGATCCTTTAGGATGGACCCGGGAGCCAAAAAGAACCACACCGAGGTAAAAGGCATATAAACACAGGCGGTTTATTCATGTTGTTGAGGTGAGAATTTAGAGCACCTAGAAGTGACACCTGGTGGAGGAAAAAAGTCACAACACCTTAATTGCACGGAAGCACCTTGTGGATCGTTTGAGATCGAGATTGAAGTCACACATTTGATTGTATCTTTTTATTGTGGTTTTAAAACTGACTTTTTTTAATCACACACTTTGCTAAATAGGTTTTATTTGAATTTGTATGTAATTTGAAGCACCCAGCACTTTAGAGATTAGTTTTTCATCACGATATAAACGTTTGATCACAAATTGTGTTGAAGCACAGTCACACACTTAATGGATATTATGAATTGGTCTAATTAATAGAAAAAACTCCATCTGACAGGCACGACACTGAGATATATTTTAATAATTTAATAATTTTTTGAGTTTAATTCACTTCTGAAGCGCACCATCACCCCCTTGTTTCTACATTTCCAATGATGTTCAACTACACTACAGAGGCCATGAGCCTCATGGGAAATGTAAAATATCTGGGGTTCCAAGGTAGGCCACCACTGCCATTTAAGGTACTAGAAGAGTAGCATCTATGGAAGAGTGTTATATGGCACTGTTATATGGCAACTCACCAGATATGTCTCAGTCATTTGACCCACACTTCCCTCTTGGTGTGCTTGATTCTCCATGTTTTCCGTCACCACGTACAGGACCCAACTACTATTTCCTCTCCAGCTTGTCGTGGACATGACATCACCGTGGGCTTATCAGAGATCACTAGTGCCTCTTTCATGAGAACAGCAGATCACTCATCTCTCTTTTTCTCTCTGGGCTTCCCGAGGGAAGAACTTAACCAATTCAATAACCGGCACTTTTACCCCCTTCCTGCCCAGGCCAAATTTCAGCTTTTAGCACTGTTGTATTTTTGAATGGGAATTGTGTAGTCATGCAACACTGTACCCAAACTAAGCTTTTATCATTTTCTTCACACAAATAGAGCTTTCTTTTGGTGGTATTTAATCACCACCGGGTTTTTATATTTTTTGCTAAATAAACGTAAAAAGACCAAAAACTTTGAAAAACAAATGTTTTCCTTTGTTTGTGTTATAGAATTTAGCAAATAAATAGTATTTCTTCACAAATTTAGGCCAAAATGTATTCCGCTACATTTCTTTGGTAAAAAAAACCCAGTCCACAAACTGTGGTATATACAGTATGTGAAATATGTACTGAGGATCTCAATTCTTGAGGCCCAAAAATGCCAGGACAGTACAAATACCCCCCCAAATTAACTCTTTTTGGAATATAGACAGTCCAAGGTGTTTAGTGAGAGGCATAGCGAGTTTATTGAAGTTGTCATTTTTTGTCATCATTTTTTGGAAAATGAAGAAATAAACACAGTCAGTAACATTGACTGGTAACAGTATGGAAAAAATATACATATATTTTTTTCTTTATTTATACATTTGTTTTTATTATATTTTTTTTTTTTTAACACAATTGATCACATGGCATAGATGGTACCATGTAATCACTGTGACCAATCACAGCTAGCAACACAATTGTACACAATGGATTGCTTGAAAGGAAGCCATCCATTGTTTACAACTGTCATGTGACCTGCTGTGATTGGTTACAGTAGGCACATGGTACCGGTAGCGGGCTGGTACAATGATCAGTCATTGATTGTGTCAGCGGTGCGATCCAGGAGGACGTCATATGACATCCACCCAGATCGATGAGAGGCCAGCCTTGCATGATATGCCCATAGGTGGGGTGGGAATCGGCTAAAGTGATTGTAAACGATCACCTTGTAAAACAATCTATTCACTTTAAAATAGAAATGAAAAGGCAAAACATTTGTGTATAGATAGAAAAAAACATTATAAATAACTTTTTTTATAAGTGATCACATTTCCTCTGTTCTCAGCGGCATAAGAGTTGGGGGGGGGGGGGAAGCAACAGTACATTTGTCTTCCCGGAGAAAGGCTGTGCAGGAAGGGGGGGGGGGTTGTGTCAGGACAAGTCTGATGATTGGAGGAGAGCAGGCTGAGTTCCCAGTATAGCTAGACAACTGGCCACAGTGTGTTCTCCTGCCTAGTGTGGTACAATTTTATAGGAAAGTGGAGGGATTGGCAGGAACACCAGAGATTTTACACAAAGTAAGCAACACAAAGAGAACAGAATATTTTCTTACGTTAGGCACATATCAGGAATATGAAATGTTGCGGTAACAAATGCTTTATTTCCCAATACAAAGCCCTTCAGAACTGGCTAACTTATACCCCAGCTCTCTTGCCTTCGCTGTTTTTCCAGTGGTCTCTACCATCTCTGAATGCTCTACCTCTCTGTAGCCTTAGTCAGCCCCCTTTACCTACTGAAGTACCTGCATTACATTCAGTCCGGGTATTCTTTTTTGGTGCAAGGGTGGTCAATGTCCACTCCACACAACTGTAGACAACTTCCATATTTCCATTACTAGAACATTATTTTGATCAGAACAGCGAATTTTCATTTCACAGTTAAAGTATAGGTTTAAGTATGGGTATTCCACCATAATCAAAATTTCCATATGAATCCTTCCCTCCTCACAGAGGACTTTTCCTCCTTTTCCTCAAAGGCATGCAATAAACACAACCAAGTGTGCCAAACTCTTCCACAACGGAGGAACCTGGAGTCGTACTTCATGCTACTGTCTGACTCACCGAAGGTCTATTCATAAAAGTTGCAAAAGGACTGTGTTGGGCAGCTATTCCTGCGCAGTGCCACTGCAAGAAAAGGCAAAATGCCTTGTCTCCTACCTAGCCAGTTCACACCACCTTGGTGTGGTGGTTTGTACTGAAAAAAAGTACAGCATGCAGTATATTTTTTTAGCGCAATGCAATCCACCTCCTCGCACTCCTCCTCCTTGCGGTCAGTAGAACTTGAAATTGACATTTCAATAAAGTTCATTAAAAAAAAAAGTGTGATGCACCATGATGCACTGCCTCAGTTGTCATCTTACTGCACACTAGCAGCTGCATTCTACCATCCCACATGCTAGCGATGAGCTGAACATACCTGGTTCAGGAAGGTGCTGCAAACTTTCCTAACGTTCAGATGCCAAATCCTAACCCCACTGGAGTTATCCGTAGAGATCAGTGATGCCCATTTTCTAGGCTACTAGGCAAAAAATTGTCAAACAAAAACCATGAGGGACTGGGCAATGCCTTGGGAGACATATCGAAAAAAAATTTAAAACCAAATTGGTGGGGAACAGCAACTTATAAAATGCTTACAGTGAACACTAACCACTTCAATACAGGCCACTTTTTACCCCTTCCTACCCAGGCCTATTTTTAGCTTTCAGTGCTCTCACACTTTGAATGACAAAAACTCAGTCATGCAACAGTGTACCCAAACAACATTTTTATCATTTTTTTAAACAGATACATTTCTCTTTTAGTGGTATTTTTTGTGATATAAGTGAAAAAGACTGAACATTTTGAAAAAAAGGGTTATTGTTTTTTTCTGGTATAAAATTTTCCAAATAAGTAATTGTTTTTCATAAATTTGGACCAAAATTTATACTGCTACATTTCTTTGGTAAAAATAACCCAAATCAGTGTATATTAGTTTGTCTGTCTGAAAGTTATAGAGTCTACATGCTAGGGTAGGTATCATTGGATATCGATCAATCCTGATGTACAGACAGGCGATCTCAATTCTTGAGACCCAAAAATGCCACCTCTTTTTGGAAAGTAGACAGTCCAAGATTTTTAGTAACAGGCATTGCGAGTTTTGTTGAAGTTGTAACTTTTTTACTATAATTCTTTGGAGAGAGAAGAAATTAAATAAAATTTTTTTCACAAACTTTGTCATGTTAACAGCCTATTTCTCACACATGGCATAGGCATACTTGCAATTACACCCACAAAGTCATTCTTCTACTCCTCTTGAGTAAGGAGATATTACATGTGTGAGACTTTTTCACAGCCTAGCCACAGAGAGAGGCCCAACATCCAAGGATTATGTCATACAACACTGTATTTAAACTAAATGTATATCTTTTATTTCACAGAAATAGAGCTTTCTTTTGGTGGCATTTGATCAACTATGGGTTTTTTTATTTATTATTTTATAAAGGAATATATACCAACAATTTTGAAGAAAAAAACCCAATATTTTTTTACTTTCTGCTATAAAACATATTCCATAAAAAATTGTAGAAATCAAATCTCTAAATTCATTTTAGCCAAAATGTTTTCTGCTACATATTTTCAGTAAAAAATCCCAATAAGTGTATATTGATTGGTTTGTGTGAAAGTTATAGGGTATGCTCTAATGAGCAGGGCCCATTAACTCCTCCTGTATTGAATTGTATTGTATTGTAAAATGTACTGTCTGCCCTCAAGTAAAGCACTGTGCAAAATGTTGACAGTATATAAATACTGTATAATAATAAATAAGAATACAGACTATGGGATAACTACTGGAATTTTTATGTATTTATTTTTTTAATTACAAGTAATGGCGGCAATCAGCGATAGTGCAGCGGCCAATCTGACATTAACTGACACTTTGTGGGAACTAACTGCCACTGACATCACCAGTGCCATTATTACAGTGATCAGTGCTAATAAAATGGCACTGGGCAGGAAGGTGTTAACATCGGGTGATCAAGGAGTTAAATATGTGCCTACTGTTTGTGTGTGTACTGTGTGCTGCTTTTACTGGGTATCTAGTGATTATCATTCCCTGCTTAGCAGGAAATTACATACCAACTACCGTAGATGCCCTGTCAATGAACACAGCTTTGTGCTGTTTACACTCACAGAGCTGTGTTCCGTGAGTCTCAGAGTCGATCGTTGGGTGCAGACAGTCAATTACTGGCCGGTACCTGGTGATTCGCACGTGCTGTGACAAATCACAGCACGGGCGAGTGGTCACGCGCCCTCTACCCGGAAATGCAGGACCACATATGTATATGTGATTCTGCACACAGCGGCTGCCCTGTAGCATTAAAGCCAATAAAATATAAAAAAAACAGTGATGATCAAATATCACAAAAAAAACCCATCTATTTGTGTAATAACATGATATAAATGTCATTTGCGTACAGTGTTGCATGATTGCACAGTTGCCAATTAAAGAAGGCAAAAATCTGTTCGGGCTTTTTTTTTTTTTTTTTGCAATACCACCAAAGAAAGCTTAATTTGTGTGGGGAAAAAAAGATAAGAATGTGATATGGGTACAGTATTTAATGCCTGCGCAATTGTCATTCAAAGTGTGACAGCACTGAAAGTAAAAAATTGGCCTGGGCAGGAAGGGGGTAAAAGTGCCTGGTATTAAAGTGGTTTATTTATTTTCATAGATTTTTTTTTTTTTTTTTCATAGATTTCTTGAGGGAGATAGTTGATAAATATTTCTGTCCCAAGTGGAGGATCTTCTCCAACCCAGTCTGCAGGTGGGCCACCATATTCCATCTGACCATTACCTGTACAAGATTAATATTACACCTTTCCATACACTTCATAAGGGAAGCTTTGTCTTTATTCAGAGAATGAATCCAAGCCTCGCTCTCAGGGTTCATCACGTTGTTGTCCATCATTAGAGAATGATCTGCTCTCTCCATGGGATCAGAGGCTGAACTGAGCTCTTTTCCATGCTCTGACCGGGAGAAGCAGACAAAATCCCAGGTTTCCTCCATGAGCCATAATCAGTGGGTAGGAGCCTTGCCCCTGGTCCCCACCAAATGCCTCTGTCTGTCGAATGCCTGGATCTTTTGTTTCTTGCATTTTTAAAGCACACTCAGACACAACCCACAAAAAACACCCTCTGCCCGCCTGTGTAGTCCTTTGTTCAATGAGCTACAATCCAAAATCTATAAGGGACTGTCCTTCCTAATCACCAGGAAGTATGTTATTACCCCAAATATCCTCTAGGAAGTATGTTGCTGTCTTCTACTAGGGGCAGAATTACACTGTGGACAACTTTCTTGACTCAGATCCATCAGTCATTTTAATTTTCACATCACCAGGAGGTCTGAGATGATGCGCCTCTACCCCCTATACATCACATCAGGAGGCCTATGCGAGAACATCCTTCAGGAGATGCATTCCCATTTACGACCCCTTGTTACAAACACCCTACTCAGTAAATTGATTCTACAGCAGGCCAGATGGCTCTTCGATAACCAGGCCTCAACAGTCCAGATATATCTGATATTAAAAAATGTTACCCCTTTGAACACTGCCCTTTTTTGAATATTGGTACCATGTGGGCTTTTCGCTAATCAGCTGGTCCCATTCCTGTCAGTATGCTGTCCATAAAGATTAGGAATAAGGGTCTGGCTATAACCTGACTGAGTTCTTTGAGGACGACTCTTGGCTGTAAGCCATCTGGTCCTGGTGATTTATTTGTGCTAAACTTTTCTAGTCTTTTGCAGACACAGACTTCTGTTAGCCACAAGGGTACACTTTGTGATGTGTTACTAATGATACAGTCTTTATTTCTATACCCCTTCTTTTCCTATGTAAAAACTGAGGAGAAGAATACAAGTATTACAGTGGCCTTCTCCTTTAATTTGTAACCAACTTCTCTTTATCATCCTTTATGGGGCCAATATTTTCTGACCTCGCTTTTTTACTGTTAATATATTTAAAACATTTATTGGGATATTTTTTTACTTTCCTCTGCTATGTGTCTCTCATAGTATTTTTTGGCCGCCCTAAATGCATTCTTACACTTCTTATTGCATTCCTTGTAGTGTTGGAATGCTGACAATGACCCCTCTGCTTTACATAATCTTTTCTTTAATATATCTTTTTACATTATGGTTTAGCCACCCAGGTTCAACCTTCGCTCTTCTATATTTATTGCCCGTTGTAATGAACTGGATAATATCTTTAGTTAATATGTTCCTAATGTATTCCCATTTTTCATCAGTGTTCAATGTTTCTAGGATTTGGTCCTGTTAAATATGACCCCTCTGCTTTACATAATCTTTTCTTTAATATATCTTTTTACATTGTGGTTTAGCCACCCAGGTTCAACCTTCGCTCTTCTATATTTATTGCCCGTTGTAATGAACTGGATAATATCTTTAGTTAATATGTTCCTAATGTATTCCCATTTTTCATCAGTGTTCAATGTTTCTAGGATTTGGTCCTGTTAAATATCCTGTAGAACTAAGCGCAGTTTAGAAAGGTTGGCTCGTTTGAAATTTAGTGTTCATGTACTACCCTTGTGCCTCTGTTTTCTATGATTTAAGCTGTTGTAATGTAAATATCCTATGTAAATGTAACTATCCTGTGATCACTGGCCAAGTTGTCCCGTACTTCCACATTCGTGAACAAATCTGAGTTATTTATAATTAATAGATCTAGCAATGCATTCTTTCTAGTCAGGGAATCCAACACTTGGGACATGAGGTAATCCTGTAAGGCATTTAGGAAATGGTGAGCCCTAAATGAGTGAGCAGTTCCTTCTCCCCAGTCCATTTCTGGATATTTAAAGTCCCCTATTATGATGACATTACCCTGCCTCGCTGCCATTTCTAAATGTGATAGGAGATCCAACTCACCATCTTCCTTCAGGTTTGGGGGCCTGTAACATACCCCAACTATTACCTTCCCACTTGCTTCTTCCCTTTGAAGTTTCATCCACATGGATTCCACCTCCCCCCTTGCCCAATTTGTGATGTCTTTCCTCTCGTCCACTCATATTCTTGATATTTAAACACAACCCTCCCTCCTTCCTACACCAATTCCTTAGCCACCTGGTAATTTCCCTAAGCTCCTGCTGCCTCTCTGGTGTGGCTCGAGGCACGGGAAGTATCTCTGAGATTACCACCTGGAGGTTCTTTTCTTCAATATAGCCCCTAAGTCCCTGAAATCATTTTTTAGGATGCTCTACCTTCCTCTAAATTTGTTATTGGTACTAATGTGTACCAGGACAGCTGGTTCCTCCCCAGCCCCACCCAACAATCTGTCCATTTGATCCGCGATATGCCGAACCCGAGCGCCTGGTAAACAACATACTGTTTGGCGTTCACTGTCTTTGTGACAGATTATCCTATCTGTCCTTCTAATAATTGAGTCCCCTACCACCAGCACCTGCCTAACCTTGCCTGTATCCTTGCCCCCTCCGTACCGGAGCAGGCATTCACTTGGCAGTTCCACCTGTCAGTTTGCTCTCAGCTCCTGTCAGTGTGCCAGCTCTTCTCCTGTCAGTGTTCCCCCACCCTCCTGCCACTTCTGCTGGCAGTGTGTCCCACGTTTACCTCCAGCTTCTCCTTTCACTGTGTCCAGAACTCCCGCACCCTCTCTCATGGCCTACTGGCTGCTTCACCTATATCCTCCTCTGTCTTCCTCCTCCATCCTTGGTCCTCCCGCACTGGGGCTGTCTCAACGTGCCTCCTCTACAGCGTGCACAGTTTGTGTGCCTGCTCTACTTAGTTTGAACCGATATGGGAGCTGATTCCTATCATAACACACTTGCACACCTAGACCAGGGTTGCCAGCCATCCAGGAATTTATCAACAGTCTGTTAGAAAAACATGCTGACTGAAACTGTCCAAAAAGTATGGTAAAGTCAATATATGTATAAAATGTAAGGGTTTTATTTTTTACATGCACTGTAGGAGCCAACTGCTATATGTAGGTTTTGCCATAATCTACAGTGTGCTGGTAACCTGCCAGAGCATTTATTCTCTCAGGCATGTTAAAAAAATTTTCCTTACAGCATCATCTAGTTTATCATCTTCATCGTCTTTAGGAACAGTCTAAAATTACCTTTATGTATCTGTAAAATGTTTAACCCTCCTGCTAATTTTTTTTGGACTGCTGTTTGGGTTGACATTCCTAAGAATGTATTAAAAAGGAAGTAAACCCTCCTCTGCAAGTTGTACCTATAGGTAAGCCTATGATAAGGCTTACCTATAGGTACTGTAACTATCTCCTAAACATGTACTGTTTAGGAGATATTTACCTTATATGCAGCCAGTGACATCACTGGCGCATGCGCTCTGAAGGAACGGCCGATGGTGCCGTTCCTTCAGAGACTCATGCCGTGACCGTCGGCTCCCGTGCGCGTGCGCGGGAGTGACATCACCGCGGCTCCAGCCAATAAGATGGCCGGATGCCGCAATCCCGAAAGACAGGCGACTGAACATGTCGCCCGTCATAGAGGTAAGCGGGCGGCACGGCGGGGGCTCGTTCTAAGGTAAGTATTTCATAATGAGCTAGTATATGATGCATACTAGCTCATTATGGGTTTCTCTTTCAGGTTGGAAAAAAAAATGTGGGTTTACAACCTCTTTAAGGAATTGGAATGCAGAAAGAGAATAACAAGATATATGAATGCAACATAATCTTGCAAAATCAAAACCCTGGGATAGATGAATGCAGAATGCTTGATAATCTAGTATGCTGTAGCCACCTACTGGACACAAGGGAAACTGCAGGTGAACAAGTGAAGTATAGAAAATTTAGACGCCCAGGCTGATTCATTTTTTTTTTGCATGAAATATGCAGGCAAAAGCCACTGCATACCTAAATGTATATGCGCTAGGACATGAAAAGTGCAGTATGTGTATGCTGGCAACTTTAGGAGCCCAATCTTGCCTTTCCAGTGCTACTTCACTGCCTAATCCACTGGAAAACCCCAAAGTCACTATGTAACTACTGACTTCCTGTTGAGAAAAGGGGGATATAGGTTTCAAGGCCCCCCCTTTTCCTCATGGGATCACCGCAGCCTGAGGGTTTCTAGGCTCCCCTTAGCAGGTGAGGGCGTGGTCCCATGGGGGGCTTACACCTGATAGGTAGGGGCTGTGGAGGCTGCTAGAAGCTTCTGGAAGCCCCTTTGGGGTCTATAAATATAAGATGCTGACTAGAATTGGCGCCAGACATCGCGGGATAACACAAGCTGCAGAGCTCAGGCAAGAGAGCTATACTGTATAGCTGACAGCGGTTCACCTCAAGTCATGAAGACTTTGCTCAGACAACTCATTGAGAGGGCTGAAGCAGAAGGTGGGGAAGCCTGGATTTGGCAGTGCCTGAACTTACCTGCGCAGCAAGAAGTGTTATGTGAAGAAGCCGGTGGAAGCGGTATGGCACCTCAATCGGCCGAAGGCGGTATTGAAATGGCTGACAGCGGGGCGGAGTCTGTGAGGGAAGAAGACGTTACATGGAGGAAGGAGCAACAGGGTGGAGAAAAAGGCGGAGCTGGAAGAGGAAGGAAGATGGAGTGTAGAGGAAGAGGGCTGAGGAAGCCGTATAGCCCAAAACAGGTGCCCAGTAGGGCTGAAGAAAAGAGAGCGGCGGCAGAAGAAAAGAAGAAAAGAGGCGGTGAAAGGAGAAGCAGGACAGAGCCGAAGTCATGTACATCCCGCTGGGAGGCGGGGACAAGGGTTAATTCACCTGAGCATCAAAGAAGAAGTGAGGAGCAGAGTTATGAATGGCAGGACGCTGTAGGTGCTAACACAGGTCCTGGCAGGAAAAGAGCAGCTTCAATTAATGACACTGAGGTTTTGGAAGAGCAAGACAGGTTAAGTACTGGTGAGTGTGGGCAGCTAAATATTTTGTCTTCCTTGTCAGCAACTTTGTTGCAGCTAGTAAATAACTTGTCTACAGCCCCCACAGCTAGGAGGAGTGAGGATTTTGCATCAGTATGGGTGGATGAAAGTGGGGCAACCAATACAAGAGTAGAAAAGCTGCCAATTGAATTATCAACAGGTTCAGCTATAAAAAACGATGTTAGAGACGCCTTATCTGCGGCGTGCAGAGAAATTATACCTTGTATACTGTCACTGCTTGGTTTTCATGTAGCATTGAGTACAAAAGAAAAGATATGGCGGAGAGAGTATATTGAATTATTTTCATTACTTCCTAATCAAAAAGAATATTATTTTAAATCAGAAAAGGATAAAAGCGAAGAGGATAGAAAGAAACCGATCCCAAGATAATTTAACAATTGGCTACAAGCCTTTGTTATATTTTCCAGTATTCTATGTGAGAAGTTTCCTGAGCTTAGTTCAGGTCTATTCCAACACATAGACATAATATTGGAAGCTTACCGATATTTTGGTGGACTTGGATGGTTTTTCTATGATGAGGCATATAGGCAAAAAATGGCGGTTCACTCTAATATGGGTTGGGGTAATAAGGATGTGGGTCTCTGGTTGAACCTATTTGTCCCCCAGAGACCTGCTCTACCTAGATTGAACAGTGTGGCAGTTAATAACCAAGCTAGTGGATATAAAAAAGGTGTGTGTTTCGCATTTAATGACACACAATGTAAATGGCCGAATTCATGCAAATTTCGTCATGAATGTGCTTTTTGCACTGGTCCCCACCCTATAAGCAAATGTTTCAGAAAAATTGGCTCAGCAATCAAGTAAGGATAATTTTCAAAAAAGCCAAAACGCCGGTGAAAGTGGAAAGCATGGAGCCATGGCTGTGCCAATATCCAGACCAGTTGACAGCACAGCAAATTAGACAGCGTTTTGCATTAGGTTTTAGATTACCGGGTTTTGATGGAATAGGATGTAGTTTGGTAAAAAATTTAAAATCCGTGGATGAGCTATCTGATATTGTTAGGAGTAAATTAATTAGAGAATTAAAAGAAGATAGAATAGCGGGTCCGTTTAATTTTCCTCCATTTTCGAATTTTCGCCTGTCTCCGCTGGGGATCATCCCTAAGAAGGAGCCAGGAGAATATAGACTAATCCATCATCTATCATACCCACGCAAATTTTCTCTGAATGATCAGTTCAGTGATGATTTGTATTCAGTTACATATGCTTCTTTTGAAGAAGCTATTGTCAAACTTCAAAGCATAGGGCAGGCAGCGTTGATGGCAAAGGCAGATATAAAATCAGCATTTAGGCTGTTGCCCATAAATCCCGAAAGCTTCAATTCCTTGGGTTTTCAATTTGAAGGTATGTACTTCTTTGACAAATGTTTACCGATGGGATGCTCAATTTCTTGCGCATATTTTGAGAATTTTTCGTCATTTGTGGAGTGGGTGGTGGCGAAAGAAGCTAAGTCTGGAAACCTAGTACACTATCTAGACGATTTCTTATTTATAGGAGAGCCCAACTCTCAAGATTGTATCAGTTTGCTTTTAAAATTTTTTGAAGTGTGCGAGAAATTTGGCATCCCATTGGCGCATGATAAAACCGTATTCCCTACTACTTGTATTGATTTCCTGGGGATAACTATAGATTCTGTAAGAATGGAATATAGATTACCTATAGAAAAAATTGAAAATATCTGTAATACAATTCCGAAGGTAATGCGTCTTAAGAAGGTTTCGGTAAAAATGATGCAGCAGTTATTGGGTTTGTTGGCATTTGCGACGAGGGTACTTCCGATGGGGCGTATTTTCTCCTGCAGGATGTACCTAGCAATTGCAGGCTTAGCAAACCCTTATGCACACATCAGGGTCACAGCAGAAATAAAGGAAGACCTGTTAGTATGGTATAAGCTTCTGGTAGAATTTAACGGTAGATCAGCATGGCAGGAAGAATTTATTGTTGACCGAGATTTTAAATTATATTCTGATGCTGCTGGATCTGTTGGTTTTGGGACAATATGGAGAACCCATTGGTGTGCTGCCAGATGGCCAGTAGGATGGATTAAGAATGGTTTAGTTAAAAACATAGTGTTATTAGAGTTATTCCCCATAATTGTAGCTATAGAAATATGGGGACCTTATTTCAAGAATAAGAGAATCCTATGCTCCACGGACAATAAAGGAGAGTTGTATGCTCTGAATTGCTTATCATCAAAATCCAAGCCTGTGATTCGTTTGCTGAGGTATTTAGTGTATAAATGCTTGTGCCTTAATATATGGGTAAAAGCTCAGTATGTAAGAGGAAAAAGTAATGTAGTAGCCGATGCTTTATCAAGATTTCAAATGAATCGTTTCTTCCAGTCTTTTCCAGAAGCAGACGCGAAAGGATCTTCTTGCCCCCCGCAATTATGGGAAATAGTGTGATCGCGGATAACATTATAAAATCCTTGGCTCCTGCAACATGGTCGGGTTACAGGGCGGTGTGGTTATTATGGTTGGCCTTTTTGAATTCTCATAATATGGGAATTTTTGAAGTATCTGAAAGTCTAGCATTGTTGTTTTTGAATAATTTGATGGAAAAAGGATACTCTTGGTCACATATTAGTAAGATTTTATCAGGGGTATCCTTTTTTCTACAGTTGCATTCGTTCCCATCTTTATTAAAATTCTTCTCTATAAGACAAGCTATGAAAGGTTATAAGAAGGCTAATTTAGTAAGGGACAAAAGACGTCCTATTACAATTCAGATCTTGTGTGAGTTATGTGAGAGTTTAGATAAGGTTTGTTATTCACCGTTTGAGGCTGATATGTTCAGGGCAGCTTTCTCAATTCGTTTCTTTGCCGCTCTGAGGATATCAGAATTAGTTCCCAAAAATGGTAAAAGTGGGGACGGTTTGAGGAGGGATGATATTTTGGCTACTTCAAAGAATATCAAATTATTCTTGCAGCGGTCAAAAACTGACCAAATGGGAAAAGGCTGTTGGATCACTTTGGCTCGGTGTGATAAAAGGGTAGTGTGCCCGGTGAGACTGTTAAATACTTATTTGGGGTCTAGACCAAAAAAGGAAGGTTTATTATTTATTCATCAGGATGCTTCGCCCATGACAAGATTCCAATTCCAAGCAGTTTTGAAGAAAGTGGTAAGATACTGTAAGTTGAATGATTTAGTCATATCCTCGCATTCATTCCGTATAGGAGCAGCCACTGAGGCTGCAAGGTTAGGTTTAAATTCTGATAAAATTAAGCAAATTGGTAGATGGAAATTGAATGTGTTTAAATTATACTTGAGACCTAACAATATTTTTTGACTTACCTAGGTATCCATCGGATAGTGTGGATAGTCGGCCATTCATACATATTTTGGGCACACAGAAGAGCTGCTGCTAGAAGCTATACGGAATCCCTTGGTTTGGATAAAGAATTATATTCTGTTTGTTGGCATGGTATTAGGGGTATGGTGTGGGCAGATCTCCTGGCTGAATTGGGAACTATGGCGGGTATGTATTCCCACCCGGATGTATTATTGGTGCACCTGGGTGGGAATGATTTTGGGCATAGGAGAACGTTAGATTTGGTGTTTCAAATGAAGCACTATGTCCGAACGATTAAAGCTTTATACCCTGGGTCAGTGATAATTTTCTCTGAGATTATACCCAGGTTACAGTGGTCAGGTTTAAGTCTTTGTCGTTATGGGGAAAAGATCCGTAAAAGAATTAACAGAATAATGGAAAAGTTCATGTCTTTGGGTTATGGTTTTTCATTTCGCCATTCAGAATTGGAAGGTAGTATTAAAGGGTTATATAGAGGTGATGGAATTCACTTGTCCGTTATCGGACTTGATATATTTAACAACAATCTTCAGACATGTATTGAGAAGGCCGCGGCATGGGGGTAGACAGAGGTTGTGCAAGGTGCACATCCTCTGTCTGTTTGGGGACAGTGTAATAATATTGTGATGTGGTTATTCAGCTTGAGCTGTAATAGCTGAGTTGAAAATTGGTATGGAAGTTAAAAGTTATAAGTCATATCGTTATGAGTATGAAGTTGAAGTTTTAATAAAGTGTGAATTCAAACCAATTAATAAAGGCCGTGGCCAAAATTTTGCCATTAAGAAGTCTAGTTGTGTGGTTATTTGCATGTCTGAGGATTGTTTTAAGAAATGAGTGCTGCGTGTGATCCCATGTTGAGAAAAGGGGGATATAGGTTTCAAGGCCCCCCCTTTTCCTCATGGGATCACTGCAGCCTGAGGTTTTCTAGGCTCCCCTTAGCAGGTGAGGGCATGGTCCCATGGGGGGCTTACACCTGATAGGTAGGGGCTGTGGAGGCTGCTAGAAGCTTCTGGAAGCCCCTTTGGGGTCTATAAATATAAGATGCTGACTAGAATTGGCGCCAGACGTCGCGGGATAACACAAGCTGCAGAGCTCACCCAACCCCCCCCCTCCTCCCCTTGTCGCGGCCTTATTAATGTGGTGGGTCACCTTTTCGTAAGAAAAGGGGGACAGTGTAATAATATTGTGATGTGGTTATTCAGCTCGAGCTGTAATAGCTGAGTTGAAAATTGGTATGGAAGTTAAAAGTTATAAGTCATGTCGTTATGAGTATGAAGTTGAAGTTTTAATAAAGTGTGAATTCAAACCAATTAATAAAGGCCGTGGCCAAAATTTTGCCATTAAGAAGTCTAGTTGTGTGGTTGTATGATAGAAATGATAGAAAGGAGTGACCAGCGCTACGGACTGTAATATATGGTGGGAGGGTGAAAAACAAAACAAAAAAGGTGTAAGCTGCCCCAATCAAACCTTAGGTGAAGGTGAAGGTGAAGAGTGATAAATTAAAATGTGACGATTGGTATTGGCGCTACCTTTAGAAATTATAAAATCTTATAAAATACCCCAAATGGCGTGAATAGGGATATGAGGTATAATGACCCACAAATGGTGAGATGTGCCAAAGTAATATAAGTGAGAGTCTAAAAAATACAAGGTGTTTATTCACATAAATCAAATTATAAATCAATACCAAAAGTGAAATAAACAAATGCCGTGAGTATAGTCAACCCACTACCACAAGGTGTGTGAAACAGGTTACTGATAAATAAAATAAATAAATAAATAAATAAACGTGCCACACAGAGTGTGATTAGATGCTGAAAGGATGTTAGTATGTAAAGTCCACGAGTGGCCACTGGGTGGCGTTTTTGCTGATACAACCTGTATGATGATATGTAGGGGGTTCCTCTTCGTTGCGGGGAGCAATTGTGAGCCGGTGGCGGGTGGCCTAGATGCTCGCATAGGAAGAAGAAAGCCCCATGGTAAATAAATGAATCATACAGATAAAAACAAAGGCGTAGATAACTCACTCGTTAGATGATTGAGATCAGAAACAGTGCGCGCCGGGATGCTTCCGCGTTCCACGGTCGACAACCGGAAGTGACGTTTGACGTCGGAGACTCCGCCCTACGCGTTTCGTCACAATGACATCAGCTCGAGCTGTAATAGCTGAGTTGAAAATTGGTATGGAAGTTAAAAGTTATAAGTCATATCGTTATGAGTATGAAGTTGAAGTTTTAATAAAGTGTGAATTCAAACCAATTAATAAAGGCCGTGGCCAAAATGTTGCCATTAAGAAGTCTAGTTGTGTGGTTATTTGCATGTCTGAGGATTGTTTTAAAAAATGAGTGCTGCGTGTGATCCCATGAAAATTTGTAGGTTACACAAGGCTAAGTGTTCTACCACCCTGCCACCATGTGGCAGCACTCAAAACAGCCAACTCTCATCTATCCCTGATTTCGAGGGACTGTCCCTGATTTTGAACAAAGTCCCTCTGCCCTTCCTTCCTCCTCATTTGTCCCTTATTTTGGTCTGATCTAAATAGTTGTATATAAAATCCACGATTTATCTTATAAAAAGTGTTTCCAATGCTAAACCATTCATTAAATTTCTAAATTGCTGCATTTGTAAATGTGAAAAGCCAATATAAATAAATAGTAGTGGTAAAAAAAAAAAAAAAAACTTGTGGGTTTAACAAATCTTTTTTTTTGTTGTATACAGTAATTCTCCTTTTGGGGGGGGGGGGGGGGTGAACGGGTGTGTCCTATGCCTATATGCTTTTGCTAATCGGTGTCCCTCATTCCCATCTCAAAAAAATGGGAGGTATGTTCAGGCACTAGGTACAATTGTGTATGGTGTGGGGAATCCTCTTATGCTTTCTCATAAATAGAAATACAGTACAGGATCTATTTACTAAATTCTGTTAAAGGATTAAGTGCCGGTTCACACTCTTGTGGCTGCGGTGATCGCATGTAATATCGGAGCGCACTGCTCCTTCATTACATGCGATCGGCTGTGCGGTGCGAATTTAGCCATACACTTTGTTTGGCTAAATTCACACTGCACCAGCACCAAAGTCGCACATGACCCTTTTTTTAGCCGCATCAGGATCGGATCGCACAGTGGTTCACACTTGTGCGATCCAATCCTGTGCGAACTGTAAAGATCGCACTGCGATATGCGATCAAACTGGGGTGTCGTTAACATTTCATTGACACTCCCCAGCTTATCGCATATGGCAGTGTGAACTGCCAAGGGTGCGTTTGCGATGCGGGAACAGGCTGCGGATTCGCAGCCTTCCCGCATCGCATAAGCGTGATCCGACACTTAGAGGTAGGGAGCCCTGGAAAAGTGAAAGCAAATACTTATTCATAGTGCAACCACACTGCACTGTTACTGCTTACGTACGGCACAGGGTTCATTTAAAGCCCAATTCTTGGCAGGTAAAAAATGGTGCCCCCAGCTTTCAAAGGAATTAATGCTTGCTTGTCAAGGGAATGATCTGACACCATGTAAAAGTGACCTTAACCCATGGTCCTGCGAAGCTTCCTTCCTGCTGGTTCTAGCTATGACTGCCCTTAAAGCCACTCTTCTTGCTGTCTCTGACCAGTCTTATGGCTGCAAATTAATGTAGGTTTTGAGTGGGGTACACACTATAAGAAAACCGGGCGAACGATCATCCGATTTTCCTCGTTGTTTCACAGCAAGTTGGAACCGATGAACAAAATTTCGTACAAAAATTCTCGTACAACAAAGGCTTTTTTTTTGCTGTTTATTGTTTCTGATAATGTGCAGTCTTTCTTTCCTGATTTTTCTTGAACAAAAATCATACGAAAACAGTACACATTAACCACTTCTCGACCACCCGCCACCTTTTTACTGTGGCAGGGTGACTCTCCTGCGCAACTCGACATAGACCTACATTGGTCGCATGCGGGAAGCTAGGGGGTGAGCGCGTGGGGGATGGGGAAGCCGATGCATGGGTCAGGTGGCTCTGATTGCCGTCTGACACTCACGATTGCTCCCCGCTGAGAGAGAAGGGCGGGCAGCTGTTGTAAACATAGCCGACCATTCTTTTCCCTGAAATGATCACAGAGCTCATGTGATCATTCTATAAAGGATCACATGTCTCTATGGTCATTTTACAAGCCATGCCCCCCACAGTTAGAATCACTCCCCTAGGCTCACATTTAACCCCTTGATCACCCATAGGGTTAACCCCTTCCCTGCCAGTGTCATTATTACAGTAACAGTGCATATTTTTAGCACTGATTACTGTAGTAATGTCACTGGTACCCCCAAAAGTGTCAAAAACGTCAGTTAGGGGTTTGATTTGTCCGCCGCAATGTCGCAGTCCCGCAAAAAATCGCAAATCGCCGCCATTACTAGTAAAAAAAACAAAACAATAAAAATGACATAAATCTTTGCCGTAGTTTGTAGACGCGATAACTTTTGTGCAAACCAATCAAAATACACTTATTGCGATTTTTTTTTTTAGCAAAAATATGTAGCAGAAAACAAATTGGCCTTAAATGTTAAAAAATTTAGATTTTTACATTTTTATTTTTTTTTTGAGAATGTCATATAGCAGAATGTGAAAAATATTGTTTTTTTTTTTTCAAAATTGTTGCTTTTTTTTTTGTTTATAGCGCAAAAAATAAACATCGTACATGTGATAAAATTCCACCAAAAGAAAGCTCTATTTGGGGGGGAAAAAAGTACATCAATTTTATTTGGGTACAGTATCGCATGATCGCGCAAGTGTCCCTTAAAATAACGCAGTGCTGAATCGCAAAATAGGGCCTGGTCATTAAGGGGGCAAATCCTTCTGGCCTTAAAGTGGTTAGGCAAAAATCGTTTGTTTTTTTCCGAGTTTGTCCCTTCGAGAAATTTCGTACCAACATTCAGAATCGGCTGTGGAAAGTTGTGTTCACACTATCCGAAAATTGTACGAAAATTCTTTGTATGAAAATGCTCGCACAATTTTCTTATAGTGTGTACTATATTAGATAATACTGTGTCAAAACAAGCAGGGAGGGGGACGCAATTTTTAAGACGAATTATGTGCTAGAAGATCCGCTTTAATATATTTGCACTAAAAGATGTAGCTCTTTCTCATCATAGAAAGTTGGCATGTACTTTATGTAACACTAGGCCCTATAATCTATATAAATACATCTATTATTCAATAATAGAGCACAAATGGTGCCCTTTTGCAGAGCAGAACCAGGCCCAGCAGTTTATAACGCTCACCGTAACAGATCTTTGCCATATGTATCCTGTTTCCCTTGGGACAGAAATATCCTGTAATCTCACATCCTGTTTATTAAGAGGCTAAGTTATTTAGAAACAAAAAAAAAAGGGAGTTTATGTAGCTATTTGGGGCTTAGTATTCTGTGCCTGACACTCGGTTCACACTGGGGCGGCACGACTCTGTACTACTTCGGGGGCGACTTGTGCATTCCCATGTACCACGACTTCGGAGCAACTTGCATGGACTTCACATAATGGAAGTCTATGCAAGTCGCCCCGAAGTAGTACAGGACACTTTTTCTAAGTCGGAGCGACTTGTGTCGCTCCTATTAGAAAGGGTCCTGTAGCAGTCAATGGACCGCGAGGGAGCGCGACTTGTCAGGCTGACAAGTCGCCTGACAAGTCGCGCTAGTGTGAATCGAGTCTTAAAGATATGGAGTTAAATGAAGCAAGACAAAATCTTTAAAGACATTTGTATATAAATGAATGTAATACAGATATATAGCTGCCAACTGTCCCTGATTTTGAGGGACTGTCCCTGATTTGGAATAAAGTCCCTCTTTCCCGCCTTGCTCCTCATTTGTCCCTCATTTTGGTCTGATCTATAGTGATGTCGCGAACCTAAAATTCGCCGTTCGCGAACGGCGAACGCGAACATCGGCAAATGTTCGCGAACCGGCGAACCGGGCGAACCGCCATAGACTTCAATAGGCAGGCGAATTTTAAAACACACAGGGACTCTTTCTGGCCACAATAGTGATGGAAAAGTTGTTTCAAGGGGACTAACACCTGGACTGTGGCATGCCGGAGAGGGATCACGCAAAAAAAAGTTCTTAAAAATTATAATTTTTTGATAGAGAGCCAATTATTGGAAAAATTAAAAAAAAATAAAAATAAAAAATTTCTTTGGATTTAGCATCTGGGGGGGGGGGTCTAAAAAGTGTACCTGTGAAGTTTCAGCTCTGTAGCATGTCCAGAACCCCTAAAAAACAGCATTTGTCTTATATTTTCAGGAATATGGCTTCTCTGCGGCTGGCTTTTGCTCTTGCAGGCATTTAGCGGGCATTTTTTTAGGCAGGCATGTCATTTTTTGTATTTAGTGTCTGGGGGGTCTAAAAAGTGTACCTGTCAAGTTTCAGCTCTGTAGCATGTCCAGAACCCCTAAAAAACAGCATTTTTCTTATATTTTCAGGAATATGGCTTCTCTGCGGCTGGCTTTTTCTCTTGCAGGCATTTAGCGGGCATTTTTTTAGGCAGGCATGTCATTTTTTGTATTTAGTGTCTGGGGGGTCTAAAAAGTGTACCTGTCAAGTTTCAGCTCTGTAGCATGTCCAGAACCCCTAAAAAACAGCATTTTTCTTATATTTTCAGGAATACGGCTTCTCTGCGGCTGGCTTTTTCTCTTGCAGGCATTTAGCGGGCATTTTTTTAGGCAGGCATGTCATTTTTTGTATTTAGTGTCTGGGGGGTCTAAAAAGTGTACCTGTCAAGTTTCAGCTCTGTAGCATGTCCAGAACCCCTAAAAAACAGCATTTTTATTATATTTTCAGTAATACGGCTTCTCTGCGGCTGGCTTTTTCTCTTGCAGGCATTTATCGGGCATTTTTTTAGGCAGGCATGTCATTTTTTGTATTTAGTGTCTGGGGGGTCTAAAAAGTGTACCTGTCAAGTTTCAGCTCTGTAGCATGTCCAGAACCCCTAAAAAACAGCATTTTTCTTATATTTTCAGGAATACGGCTTCTCTGCGGCTGGCTTTTTCTCTTGCAGGCATTTAGCGGGCATTTTTTTAGGCAGGCATGTCATTTTTTGTATTTAGTGTCTGGGGGGTCTAAAAAGTGTACCTGTCAAGTTTCAGCTCTGTAGCATGTCCAGAACCCCTAAAAAACAGCATTTTTATTATATTTTCAGTAATACGGCTTCTCTGCGGCTGGCTTTTTCTCTTGCAGGCATTTATCGGGCATTTTTTTAGGCAGGCATGTCATTTTTTGTATTTAGTGTCTGGGGGGTCTAAAAAGTGTACCTGTCAAGTTTCAGCTCTGTAGCATGTCCAGAACCCCTAAAAAACAGCATTTTTCTTATATTTTCAGGAATATGGCTTCTCTGCGGCTGGCTTTTTCTCTTGCAGGCATTTAGCGGGCATTTTTTTAGGCAGGCATGTCATTTTTTGTATTTAGTGTCTGGGGGGTCTAAAAAGTGTACCTGTCAAGTTTCAGCTCTGTAGCATGTCCAGAACCCCTAAAAAACAGCATTTTTCTTATATTTTCAGGAATACGGCTTCTCTGCGGCTGGCTTTTTCTCTTGCAGGCATTTAGCGGGCATTTTTTTAGGCAGGCATGTCATTTTTTGTATTTAGTGTCTGGGAGGTCTAAAAAGTGTACCTGTCAAGTTTCAGCTCTGTAGCATGTCCAGAACCCCTAAAAAACAGCATTTTTATTATATTTTCAGTAATACGGCTTCTCTGCGGCTGGCTTTTTCTCTTGCAGGCATTTATCGGGCATTTTTTTAGGCAGGCATGTCATTTTTTGTATTTAGTGTCTGGGGGGTCTAAAAAGTGTACCTGTCAAGTTTCAGCTCTGTAGCATGTCCAGAACCCCTAAAAAACAGCATTTTTATTATATTTTCAGGAATACGGCTTCTCTGCGGCTGGCTTTTTCTCTTGCAGGCATTTAGCGGGCATTTTTTTAGGCAGGCATGTAATTTTTTGTATTTAGTGTCTGGGGGGTCTAAAAAGTGTACCTGTCAAGTTTCAGCTCTGTAGCATGTCCAGAACCCCTAAAAAACTGCATTTTTCTTATATTTTCAGGAATATGGCTTCTCTGCGGCTGGCTTTTTTTCTTGCAGGCATTTAGCGGGCATTTTTTTAGGCAGGCATGTCATTTTTTGTATTTAGTGTCTGGGGGGTCTAAAAAGTGTACCTGTCAAGTTTCAGCTCTGTAGTATGTCCACAACCCAAAAAAAACAGCATTTTTCTTATGATTTTTAGTAGAAAACTAATGCAGTGTCTTTCCAGCTGTCTTTTTTTCTTTCTGGCAAGCTGAAATATGATATGCCAAGGCAAACATGCCTATCAGTTGAGCTATGACACAGACAACACTGCACACATGGGGAAATATGTAAAACAAAAAACAGGAAAAGGAAATTAGGTGACGGTCACAAAACATGATATTGTGATTGGCCAAATAAAAAGTCGCCTCGCGATGAGGTCGCGCCAAAGTCGCGCTAAGTCGCGCCAAAGTCGCACTGGAAGCGACGCTACTTTAGTGGTAGCGGCAGTGTAAACCAGCACTAAAACATCCAGTGTGTGAATACGATCAGGTATGATGTTTTATCGGTCAAGTAGTGTAAGGGTTACGCCCGTCGCCCGCTTCACAGTGACAGACCAAACTCTGACAGACCAAACTCCCCGTTTAACAGTCAGTCAGTCCATTTGCACAACCGCAAACTCCCCATTTGCACAAGGTTGGATACCAAGCTAGCCATGTCCCGTTCCTTGTCCTCACTGACATCATTGAAGGTCTCTTCCTCCACCCAGCCACATACAACACCAAGGGTCCCCGAAAGGTGAGAACAAGCCCCCTGGGACGCCTGCTGTGGCTGGTATTCCACCTCCTCAAAGCCACCTTCCTCCTCTGACTTCTCTTCTTCAGACTCCTCTCTCTGCGTTGCCACAGGTCCAGCAATTGACAACGACAAGGCTGCTTCTGGTGGTGATGAGGACCACAACTCTTCCTCTTCATGCTCATCTACAGCCTGATCCAGTACTCTTCGCAGGGCACGCTCCAGAAAAAACGCATATGGGATGAGGTCGATGATGTTGCCTTGGGTTCGACTGACCACCAGGGTTGTCATCTCCGCAAAAGGACGCATGAGCCTACAGCCATTGTTCATGAGCATTCAGTAACGCGGCCAAAAAATACCCAGCTCCGCAGAAAGAATGAAAGAAAATGAATGTTTTTTTTTATGAAAAATTATCCTGCGGATCGCTTTTGGTCTGTACACAATGAAGCAACGACCTTATCATCTGGGGTGTGCCAACACAATCCTAGAGGTGATCGCTTCATTGTGATACGCAAGCCCCTTCACCACGACAAGGTAACGATCACGAAGGGAAATTGACACATGTATGTGCCTTTTTTTTTGTTTTTTGTTTTTTTGCAGCCACAGTGTAGCACCAGAGGCCAGAAAAATTAGGCATGTACACATGCATGAAAAAGTAGGTATTGTTGCAGCCGCTGCTGTAGCAGCGGCCTGAAAAATTGAGGTTTTAAGGCAGAAAGTGCACTAAAACATTGCGGCTTGAACCGTAGTTGGTGGCGGAGACGTCACGTAAGTCATCCGGCATGCAGAG
The DNA here is from genome assembly GCF_965119305.1 of Pelophylax lessonae. NCBI lineage: Eukaryota > Metazoa > Chordata > Amphibia > Anura > Ranidae > Pelophylax > Pelophylax lessonae. The sequence continues at coordinate 454,453,702 of NC_138771.1, read as the reverse complement.
AATGATTATATACAGCAGCGTGTGGACCATTTTTAGGCCAAGGCATCTCAGTCATCACCAGGCCTTTTTTAGTCAAATGCATCCCCCACTGTCAGTCCCTTCGGGATCCATGCCTCATTCATCTTAATAAACGTGAGGTAATCAAGACTTTTTTGACCTAGGCGACTTCTCTTCTCAGTGACAATACCTCCTGCTGCGCTGAAGGTCCTTTCTGACAGCACACTTGAAGCGGGGCAGGCCAGAAGTTCAATGGCAAATTGGGATAGCTCAGGCCACAGGTCAAGCCTGCACACCCAGTAGTCAAGGGGTTCATCGCTCCTCAGAGTGTCGATATCTGCAGTTAAGGCAAGGTAGTCTGCTACCTGTCGGTCGAGTCGTTCTCTGAGGGTGGACCCCGAAGGGCTGTGGCGATGCATAGGACTAAAAAAGCTCCGCATGTCCTCCATCAACAAGACGTCTGTAAAGCGTCCTGTCCTTGCCGGCGTGGTTGTGGTGGTAGGAGGAGGATTACTTTCACCTCTTCCCCTGTAGGATTCCCGTTGTGCTGTGACATCACCCTTATACGCTGTGTAAAGCATAGTTTTTAACTTATTTTGTAGCTGCTGCATCCTTTGCGACTGCCGGTAATTGGGTAACATATCACAGACTTTCTGCTTATACCGGGGGTCTAGTAGCGTGGCCACCCAGTACAGGTCGTTCTCCTTCAGCCTTTTTATACGAGGGTCTCTCAACAGGCATGACAGCATGAAAGACCCCATTTGCACAAGGTTGGATGCCAAGCTTCTCATGTCCAATTCCTCGTCCTCACTGATGTCATTGAAGGTGTGTTCTTCCCCCCAGCCACGTACAACACCACGGGTACCAGATAGGTGACAACGAGCACCCTGGGATGCCTGCTGTGGTTGGTGTTCCTCCTCCTCAAAGCCACATTCCTCCTCTGACTCCTCTTCCTCACACTCCTCTTCCAGTGTTGCCGCAGGTCCAGCAATCGATGGTAAGGCTGTTTCTGGTGGTGGTGATGGTGACCACAACTCTTCCTCTTCCTCTTCACGCTCATCTACGGCCTGATCCAGCACTCTTCGCAGGGCACGCTCCAGGAAAAAAACATATGGGATGATGTCGCTGATGGTGCCTTCAGTGCGACTCACTAGGTTTGTCACCTCCTCAAAAGGACGCATGAGCCTACAGGCATTGCGCATGAGCGTCCAGTAGCGTGGCAAAAAAATACCCAGCTCCGCAGAGGCTGTCCTAGCACCCCGGTCATACAAATACTCGTTGACCGCTTTTTCTTGTTGGAGCAGGCGGTCGAACATTAGCAGTGTTGAATTCCAACGTGTCGGGCTGTCGCAAATCAAGCGCCTCACTGGCATGTTGTTTCGCCGCTGAATATCTGCAAAGTGCGCCATGGCCGTGTAGGAACGCCTGAAATGGCCACACACCTTCCTGGCCTTCTTGAGGACGTCCTGTAAGCCTGGGTACTTCTGCACAAAACGTTGCACAATCAGATTCAACACATGTGCCATGCACGGCACATGTGTCAACTTGCCCAAATTCAATGCCGCCAACAAATTGCTCCCGTTGTCACACACCACTTTGCCGATCTCCAGTTGGTGCGGGGTCAGCCACTGATCCACCTGTGCATTCAGGGCGGACAGTAGTGCTGGTCCGGTGTGACTCTCTGCTTTCAGGCAAGTCAACCCCAAGACAGCGTGACACTGTCGTATCCGGCATGTGGAATAGCCCCTGGGGAGCTGGGGGGGTGCAGTTGGTGTGGAGCAAGACGCAACAGCAGAAGAGGACTCAGCCGAGGAGGTTAGCAAAGAGGATGGAGTAGGAGGAGTAGAGGAGGTGGCAGCAGGCCTGCCTGCAAGTCGTGGCGGTGTCACCAACTCCTCTGCAGCAGAGCCACGCATTCCATGCTTGGCAGCCGCCAGCAGGTTTACCCAATGCGCAGTGTACGTTATATAGCTGCCCTGACCGTGCTTTGCAGACCAGCTATCAGTGGTCAGATGGACCCTTGCCCCAACACTGTGTGCCAGACGTGACATGATTTCCTTTTCCACAATAGAGTACAGGTTGGGGATTGCCTTTTGTGAAAAATAATTTCGGCCGGGTACCTTTCACTGCGGTGTCCCAATAGCGACAAATTTTTTGAAGGCCTCAGACTCCACCAGCTTGTATGGTAAAAGCTGGCGGGCTAAGAGTTCCGACAAGCCAGCTGTCAGACGCCGGGCAAGGGGGTGACTCTGCGAGATTGGCTTTTTACGCTCAAACATTTCCTTGACAGACACCTGACTGTGGGCAGGTGACGAGCAGGAACTGCTGAAGGTGAGAGGCGGAGGGGCGGGTTGTTGATAGGGGGCATGGAGGACAGCAGTGGTTGACGTGGCTGAAGATGCTGGACCAGGAGGAGGATGGTGGCTTTCAGCTTGTGTGCTGCTTTTACTCATGTGTTGATCCCATAGGCGTTTGTGATGTGAGATCATGTGCCTTCGCAAAGCAGTTGTACCTAGGTGGGTGTTGGACTTCCCACGACTCAGTTTCTTTTGGCACAGGTTACAAATGGCATCGCTGATATCAGAGGCAGACACACAAAAAAAATGCCACACTGCTGAGCTTTGCAAGGACGGCATTCTGGTGGTGGCAACAGCTTGCGTTGATTGGCGTGCTGTCTGGCTGACCCCGGGTGCCGAATCTACATGCTGTCTGACTGCGCCACTAGCTCCTTGCGATGACCTCCTCCCCCTGCTTCCAACTCGTCTCCTCCTCCTCTCTGTCTCCCCATCTGAACTTTCCCCCTCTTCTTCTGCTCTTCGAGCAGGCACCCAGGTGACATCCACAGACACATCGTCATCATCAGCCGCTTCACTTGACAACTCAGCAAAGGCAGCAGCAGCAGGTACAACATCATCATCATCACAATGTACGTCCATGTCTATAATGCTGCCTGACTGAGACATATCCCCGTTATCTACATCCTCTGGCACTAATAGTTGCGCATCACTTATTTCTTCCAACTGATGTGAAAATAACTCCTCTGACGGATCAAGTGAAGCGGCTGTGGTGCTAGTGTTGGTGGTGGTGCCGGCGGGCTGGCGAGTGGTAAATTGAGAGGTGCCCGAAGCTGAGCTGGAGGAGGATGGTGCATTAGGGTTCCGAGCGGAAGCTGTAGACGATTGGGTGTCTTGTGTAAGCCAGTCAACTATGGCCTCAGAATTTTTTGAGTTCAGGGTCTGTGGTGGCCTCTGAACACTGGGCATTATTCTAGGGCCTAAGGAAATCACAGCACCACGACCACGACGGCCCTTGCGGGGTGGCCTGCCTCTGCCTGTCATTTTCTTTTTTAATGTGTTGTGTACTATGAGTGCAAGGTGCTGTGCCACCCTATAGGAGTGTTGGGCAGTGGGTACAGTACACTCTGTGGACCTGACAGTCACTGGCACTCAGGCAACTGCAATTAAAAAATATATATATTTTTTTTACTTGGCAAGCTGCTGTGCCACCTTATATATCAGTGGTGGGTGGGCAGTGGCACAGTACACTCTCTGTGGACCTGACAGCAGTCACTGGCACCCAGGCAACTGCAATTTTAAAAAATATATATTTTATTTTACTTTGCAAGCTGCTGTGCCACCTTATATATCAGTGGTGGGTGGGCAGTGGCACAGTACACTCTCTGTGGACCTGACAGCAGTCACTGGCACCCAGGCAACTGCAATTTTAAAAAATATATATTTTATTTTACTTTGCAAGCTGCTGTGCCACCTTATATATCAGTGGTGGGTGGGCAGTGGCACAGTACACTCTCTGTGGACCTGACAGCAGTCACTGGCACCCAGGCAACTGCAATTTTAAAAAATATATATTTTATTTTACTTTGCAAGCTGCTGTGCCACCTTATATATCAGTGGTGGGTGGGCAGTGGCACAGTACACTCTCTGTGGACCTGACAGCAGTCACTGGCACCCAGGCAACTGCAATTTTAAAAAAATATATTTTATTTTACTTTGCAAGCTGCTGTGCCACCTTATATATCAGTGGTGGGTGGGCAGTGGCACAGTACACTCTCTGTGGACCTGACAGCAGTCACTGGCACCCAGGCAACTGCAATTAAAAAATATATATATTTTTTTTTACTTTGCAAGCTGCTGTGCCACCTTATATATCAGTGGTGGGTGGGCACACAGTGGCACTGCAGTGGGCACAGTACACTCTGTGGACCTGACAGTAACTGGCAGCCCAGGCAACTGCAATAATAAAATTTTTTTTTTTTTTTCAATTTTTTGCAACAAGATGCTGTGCCACCGTATATATATATCAGTGGTGGGCAGTGCACTGCAGTGGGTACAGTGCACTCTGTGGACCTGACACAGCACTCACTGCAATTATGACAGAGGAAAAAAAAAATATTTTTTAAAATGCCAGGTACTGTGCCTGTGCCACCCGAAATGAGTGTGGTGTGCACACAGTACAGTCTGTGGTAGGTCTGTGGCCTCTCACACACAGCGGGCAGGCAACTGCAGTGTACAATAGATATATATAGATATATATATAAAGAAAAAACTCTATTACCTTACCAGCCCTTAAAAGGGCTTTTGGGGACACTATATATATATATATATATGTATATATATAAATAAAAAAAATCCTCAATTACCAGCCCTTAAAAGGGCTTTTGGGGACACTAGATAGATATAGATATATATATATAAGAAGAAACAACTCAATTACCAGCCCTTAAAAGGGCTTTTGGGGACGCTAGGTATATATATATATATATATATATATATATATATATAAAAAAAAAAAACACACAAATACCAGCCCTTAGAAGGGCTTTTTGGGGTGCTGATATTACAGCAGTAGTGGACCAAGAACACTGCAAGACCAGGAACACTGACTAACTGTCCCTAGCTTAACAGCAGCAGCAGCAGCAGCAGCTCTCCCTGCTCTCACTACACACACTGCTTCAGAATGATCTAAGATGGATGCTGCCCTTGCTTATTTATAGGAGGTGGGAGGGTGTGGGAGGGAGGTATGCTGATTGGCTGGAAATGTGTCTGCTGACTGTAAAGTTCAGGGTCAAAGTTTGCCTCAATGATGTCTTATGGGGGGCGGACCGAACATCGCATATGTTCGCCGGCAGCGGCGAACGCGAACATGCTAAGTTCGCCGGGAACTGTTCGCCGGCGAACAGTTCTATACATCTCTACTGATCTATACAGTTGTATATAAAATGCAATTTTTATCTTTCAAAAAGTGTTTCCCAGTGCTAAACCTCTCATGCAATTTCTAAATTACTGCATTTGTAAATTACAAAAGTCAATATAAAGGAATAGTAGTGGTAAAAAAAAGTTCTTGTGGGTTTAACTAATCACTTTTTTTAAAAATAATTCACTCGGGTCGGGTCACACTTATGCGATGTGGGAAGGCTGCGAATTTGCAGCCAGTTCCCGCATCGCAAACGCACCCTTGGCAGTTCACACTGCCATATGCGATATGCTGGGGGTGTCAATGAATTGTTAACGACACCCCCAGTTTGATCGCATATCGCAGTGCGATCTTTACAGTTCGCACAGGATCGGATCGCACAAGTGTGAACCACTGTGCGATCCGATTCTGATGCGGCTGAAAAAAAGGGTCATGTGCGACTTTGGTGCGGGTGCAGTGCGAATTTAGCAGTGAATTCGCACCGCACAGCCGATTGCATGTAATGAAGGAGCAGTGCGCTCCGATATTACATGCGATCGCCGCAGCCGCAAGAGTGTGAACCGGCATTAAGAGCACTAAGTGTAATTTCTGAAAAACATAACTAAAGGTGTCTGCTTAATTATTAAAAAAACTGTGAAGCTGCCACCTTTAAAGTGAAAACTGGTATGTATCACTCCAAAAAAAAGAAAACAAGGGCAAGGCACTAACACTTATATATGCTAAACCATACTTCAAAAAATGAAACTTAAAGTGATTGTAAGGTCTCGTTATTTTCTATAAAAATAATAAACATGTCATACTTACCGCCTCTGTGCAGTTGGTTTTGCACCGAGTGGCCAGGATCCTAATCTTCTTGGGTCCCTCTTCGACTCTCCTGGCCCCTCCCTCCTGACGAGTGCCCCCACAGCAAGCAGCTTGCTATGGGGGCACCCCGAGCCGAGTTACAGCTCCCTGTGTCCATTCAGACACGGAGCTGCTCCCAGCCTCGCCCTCTTTCTCTTCTCATTTACTGACTAACTTTCATTGACAGCAGTGGGCGCCAACGGCGCCACACTGCTGTCTCTGCCAATAGGAAGGGGAGTCCCGGGCAGACGAGACACTGCTGCAACATCGCTGGATCTAGATGGGGCTCAGGTAAGTATTAGGGGGGCTGAGGGGGGCTGCTTCACACAGAAGGCTTTTTATCTTAATGCATAGAATGCATTAAGATTAAAAAAAAAAAATGTCTGCCTTTAAAACCACTTTAATGTCCTTTTGAGTAAAGTAATAATAAAAAAATCTATAAACATGTGATGAAAACCGCCACCATGAATTTAGATCCTTAGTGTGCGGCTGTGCCACCACAAATCACCAGACTCTGTTGGAAATACAAACTCACCATCAATCCAGTGACCTTTATGTAGCACACTCCTAGGTAGGTGCTACATAGTTACATAGTTAGTCAGGTTGAAAAAAGACACAAGTCCATCTGGCTTAACCAAAAAACAAAACAAAAGAAAAACAGTAAAGAAAACCCAACCATACAATCCCATATACACAATCCTATACCCACAGTTGATCCAGAGGAAGGTGTAAAAACCAAGCAAAGCATGATCCAATTAGCTACATCAGGGGAAAAACTTCCTTTCTGATCCCTCGAGAGGCAATCGGATATTCCCTGGATCAACTTTACCTAAAAATACATTTTAGTACCCACTTATTGCATATTAAGTACACCCAGGAAAGAATCCAGACCTTTTTTAAGCAATCTAGTGAGCTAGAGAAACCACCTCTGGAGGGAGTCTATTCCACATTTTCACAGCTCTTACGGTGAAGAAACCTTTCCGTATTTGGAGACAAAATCTGTTTTCCTCTAAACGTAAAGTGTGCCCCCTTGTCCTCTGTGTTGACCTTAAAGTGAACAACTCAACACCAAGTTCACTATATGGACCCCTTATGTATTTATACATGTTTATCATATCCCCCCTTAATATCCTCTTCTCAAGAGAGAATAAATTCAGTTCCTCTAATCTTTCCTCATAGCTGAGCTCCTCCATGCCTCTTAGTTTGGTTGCCCTTCTCTGCACTTTCTCCAGTTCCCCGATATCCTTTTTAAGAACTGGTTCCCAAAACTGAACTGCATATTCCAGATGAGATCTGACTAATGATTGTACAGGGGCAAAATGATATCTCTCTCTCTGAAGTCCATACCTCTGTTAATACAAGAAAGGACTTTGCTTGCTTTGGAAACTGTAGCTTGGCATTGCATGCTATTATTAAGCTTAGGATCTACCAGAACACCCAGATCCTTCTCCGCTATGGATTCCCCCAGTTATACTCCCCCTAGTATGTATTATGCATGTATATTCTTAGCCCCAAAATGCATAACTTTACATTTATCAACATTAAACCTCATTTGCCACATAGTTGACCAATGAAACAGTGCATTGAGGTCAGCTTGTAAGTTGGAGACATCCTGTAAGGAATTTATTCCACTGCAAAGCTTGGTGTCATCTGCAAATACTGAAATGGTACTTTTAATCCAAGACCCTATATCATTTATAACAATATTATAAAGTAAGGGTCCGAACACTGAACCTTGGGGTACACCACTGATAACCTTAGACCATTCAGAGTAAGAATCATTAACCACTAATCTCTGAATTCTATCTTTTAGACAATTTTCTATCCATTTGCAAACTGATCTTTCCAAGCCAGTAGACGTTACCTTACACATTAGCCGTGTATGGAGAACTGTGTCAAACACTTTTGCAAAATCCAAGTATAGTACGTCCACAGCCACCCCTCTGTGCTAGTGTAAGTGCTAGTGTGAGAGTATAGTTTTGAGATCTGTCTGCTTACCAGAGGGGCTGCAGCTAAATCTATATTGTTCTCTGCCTACCAGGGAGCAGGATCTGTTAGTGAGGTCTGCTCATTGTGCTCAGTATGCGATTCATTCAGTCTGGAGAGTGTTTTACGCTGGTCCAATAGGGAGGCATGTTGAATAGTGGGAGGAACCCTGACGAATGGGTGCATAGGCTTTTGATACAGTCCTGAAGATTGGCAGAAGGCAGGTCGCCTCAGTGCTGGAATACTGTGTAAAAGCCAGGAGCACATTTGCTCGGCGTCTTTCTTGCGAGAGCGGAGTCCTGGAGGGAGGGGGCAGTGGCCTTCTCCTCTGTAGAGGTGCCATGCAGTCGCAGGAGGTCGTCCTGAGGGCCAGAGGAGCGGTTGAAAGGAGCTAAAACCAGAGGTCCACAGGAGCTGACTGAGAGGGGAGACACTGGAGACCCTGTGGCTGCAGTATCGTGAGTACAGGGACTCGGGCCAAGGGGCCTGACCCGAGGGGAGCCACCCCTGCTCATAGGATAGTCAGTGGACAGGTGTCAGCAGAAAGGGGATGCTAGTGAGAGTATCCTGAAGATAAAATAAGATATTGTTCACCAAGTCATCTTGAAAGAAAGCAAGAGACTTAATCCAATTAATCTAAAGTGGCAGGATGAATTAACAGCTTGGCTGTTCCATACCTACAAGCGAAGTAGAGAAGATAGAAGTCCTCAGGTATTGTGAATAGTTAAATTGGAGTATCCCACTATTTCCTTCTCCTATCCTCATTACAAAATAAACAACAAAAACAACCAAATACTCCTGGACTGATTATTGAAGCGAGGAGCCAAGAGGAATGTAAGATCTGCATCAGCTTATAACCGTGTGTTGGTAACCAGGGGGACCCACAGAGTGGATATCCAACATTCCCTATGGGGGCAGTGCTACATTTATATTACTAAAGGTCTACAAAAGCATTGGGTTAACTCCTCCAAAACAATTACACCATACATCTGCAGATCTTCAAACTCCCCTGAATTCTTCTGTCAGGGTCCGGACTAGCGGCAAGTGACGGCACTGGAGGTGGATCCTCTGTGTCAGTGAGGGATTGGCGTGGACCGTACCAGGGGACCGGTTCTAAGTTACTACCGGTTTTCACCAGAGCCCGCCGCAAGGCGGGATGGACTTGCTGCGGCGGTAGCAACCAGGTCGTATCCTCCGGTAACGGCTCAACCTCAAAGACAGCTGATTCAGGCGCGGTACAGAAGGACAAGGCAAAAGCAAGGTCAGACGGAGCAAAAGGTCAAGGCAGGCGGCAAGGTTCGTAGTCAGGGGCAACAGCAGAAGGTCAGATACACAGGCATCGAATGATACACCAAAAGCTTTCTCAAGGCACAAAAGGCAACAAGATCCGGCAAGGACAGGAAGGGGAAGTGGGTTTTTATATGTTTTGGTACTGATTGGACCAGGCACCAATTAATGGTGCACTGGCCCTTTAAATTTCAATGCAGCGGCGCGCGCGCGCCCTAGGGGGCGGGGCCGCGCGCGCCGGGAGGAGGAAGGCACCCGGCGTGTACCGAGCGGCCGGGATGACGGGACCCGGCGGGTAAGCACCGTAGATGCGGGGGAACATCCCGCGGGACGCCTCGAGTGCTCCGGGGAAGCCACGGGACCCGGAGCACTCGGCGGCGTTACATCTTCAATTTGTACTCCAGAGATACCATAACATCAAACCATAAACATACTCATAGTGTAGTATTTATTGAGCCAGGGTTTATAAAAACACAAAGTATTACACTAATTGTTGACGTGTCCAAGCTCGGCACCAATGTAAACAGCCTGCTAAGTCATCCAGCACTACTGCACCGCTTGGTGACCGGCATGCTTTCCAAAAACCGTAAGTTTGGGCTGGACGTAACGTTGCACCAGAACAGGAAGTGACAAAACTCGCGGAACCTCATCCTTAGCAAAAAAAGGTCGCTGGATTAATGGTGAGTGTGCATTTCACACAGAGTCTGGTGATTTGTGGTGGCACAGCTGCTAGATTTTATAAGAGCACACTAATCAAAATCAACATGCATGGTGACGGTTTTCATCGCATGTTTATGAACTTATTGTTATTACATTACATAAAAGGACATTAAGGTAATTTTTTAAAGTATGGTTTAGCATATACTGTATGAGTGTTAGCGCCTTGGCCTTTTAGAACTGTATTTCTGTCTTCTGGTTCATTCCTCTGCTATCAGTATGAATCACTTCTGACATGTTTTCCTGACACCAAGAGAAAAAAGGTGACAGGGGAGGAACCTCCAGCTGATTGACAGCCTCAGCTTTGTTCCTGCCTGCTGTGTGAAGGGTGTGTGTCCCTTCCCTCCAATCAGCTCTCAGAGCTTTCCTCTCTGCATTCTTTCTGACCTCTTTATAAATTCTGGACTTTGAATGGATGTAGAGAAGAGAAGACTGCAGATAAACAGGTACAACTTTTGTAGGAGGATTCGTTTAATCTGTGTGTATCACCTGAAGCCAGTCACTTCACTGGGTATATAGAAGGGTTTACAACCACTTTAATCACACTGACTATTGTTTTCATGGTTGGAAGCCCTAAATTACTTAAATTAATGTAAACATCCCTTGTAATAGAAATATTAGAAATAATACAGTAAAAAAATAAATAAATATTAGAAATAAGCAGGACAGGTCCTCTGTAATGTGAGATCTGGGGTCAAAAAGACCTCAGATCTCACATCTAAAAAAATTTCATTTTTTTTCATCCAAAAACAAGTTTGGCCCTTTTATCCAATGAGCAGAAGCGACGTCTGACGTTGCTCCAGTCCTCCGAGGGCAAAGAGTCGAGTGGGGGCCATCTTGCCCTCACTTGACTTCCTGCCCAGCACCAGAGGGGATTGGTGGTAGCTGGCTGCAGGGATCCCCAGGCAGGCTCCACATGGTTATGGCTGGAAAAATCTTTGGGCTAGAGGTTCAGGTGGCTGAAGGCAATGTCACCCCACTTGAATAGCAGAACTTGGAAGCCTGCTGGCTCCGTGTACACTACAGTGAACTGGGCTTAAGGAGAAGCTGCATACTTTTGTTCTCTCCACCAGTGGCCTGTGTGCTAGACATAGCAATTGAAGACTCAGCACCTAATGACAGCTCCTGTCCCTGGTCACTGCTGCCCTATCAGGCAGGGTCTCTCGGAGAAAGGGCTAGAATTTACACTGCTCAAAAAAATTAAAGGAACGCTTTTTAATCAGAGTATAGCATCAAGTCCATTAAAATCCTGGGATATTGATCTGGCCAATTAAGTAGTGGAGAGGGTTGTTAATCAGTTTTATCTGCTTTGGTGGTAATGAATTTAACAACAGATGCACTAAATGGGCAACAATGAGACAGCCTCCAAAACAGGAATGGTTTTACAGGTGGAGGCCACTGACATTTTTTTCCCCTGCTCATCTTTTCTGACTGTTTTTCACTAGTTTTGCATTTGGTTAGGGTCAGTGTCACTATTGGTAGCACTGGAGGCGATACCTGGACCCTATTGAGGTTGCACAGGCAGTCCAACTCCTCCAGGATGGCACATCATAGCGTGCCATTGCTAGAAGGTTTGCTGTGTCTCCCAGCACAGACTCAAGAGCATGGAGGAGATTCCTGGAGACAGGCAGTTACTCTAGGAGAGCTGGACAGGGCTGTAGAAGGTCCTTAACCCATCAACAGGACCGGTATTTGCTCCTTTATACAAGGAGGAAAAGGATGAGCACTGCCAGAGCCCTACAAAATGACCTCCAGCAGGCCACTGGTATGAATGTCTTTGGCCAAACAATCAGAAACAGACTTCATGAGGTTGGCCTGAGGGCCACATACTCTAGTGGGCCCTGTGCTTGCTGCCCAGCACCGTGGAGCTTGATTGGCATTTGCCATTAAAGACCAGAATTGGCAGGTCTGCCACTGGTGCCCTGTGCTTTTCATAGATGTGAGCAGGTTCACCTGGAGCACATGTGACAGAAAGGGGTCTGGGGGTACTAGTGGACAATAGGCTTGGCAGTGGCATGCAATGCCAAGCCGCTGCAAGCAAAGCCAACAGAATACTGGCATGTATAAAAAAGGGGATTGACTCCAGAAATAAAGAGATTATTCTCTCACTCTACAAGACTCTGGTCTGGCCACATCTGGAGTATGCTGTCCAGTTCTGGGTACCGGTCCTCAGGAAGGATGTGCTGGAACTGGAAAGAGTCCAGAGAAGGGCAACAAAAATAATTAGGGGAATGGAGGACATCAGCTATGAGGAAAGACTACAAGCACTGAACCTATTCTCTCTGGAGAAGAGAGGCTTGAGGGGGGATATGATATCAATGTACAAATACTGTACTGGCGACCCTAGCATAAGGAACAAACTTTTCAGAGAAAGGGAATACAATAAGACATGTGGCCACTCACTAAAACTAGAGGAAAAACGGTTTAACCTTAAAAAACGTAAGGGGTTCTTCAATGTCAGAGCAGTCGTATCAGCAGGGAGCATCGATAGTTTCAAAAAACAATTAGATGGGCACCTTAAAGACCACAACATATAGGGGTATACAATGTATGGTTAACAGCAAACACACACACATCATAGGTTGAACTGGATGGACTGATGTATTTTTTCAACCTCACAAACTACCCGTAACTATGTCTGGAGAAGCTGTGGAGAACGTTATGCTGCCTGTAACATCATTCAGCATGACCGGTTTGGTGGTGGGTCAGTGATGGTCTGGGGAGGCATATCCATGGAGGGACGCACAGGTCTTTACGGGCTAGACAATGGCACCCTGATTGTCATTAGGTATTGGGATAAAAATCCTTTGATCCATTGTCAGACCCTACGCCGGTGCAGTGGGTCCTAGGCAGTGGCGGCCGGTCTATAGGGGACGCAGGGGCGCCCCCCCCTCAATCTGTGGCCAAAGAAAAAAAAGATTACAAAAAAATTTCCATTTTTAGCCCACTAGGGGCGCCGGACCTACTGGTGGCTATGGAGGGGGGGGGGCGTTTTCACCCCACGTGCAGCGGGCAGAGGCGCCGATTGGCAGCCTTCTGGGGGTCATCGGGGTGCAGAGCAATGCGCCCCGACACTCCCCACTTTAGAGATGTCCTGGCTGTGATTGGTCCAGACTCCAGCCTGGACCAATCACACAGGAGGACATCCCGGGTGACGTGACGCGTGGGGGTGGTGCGTGCGTCAGTCACTCACCGTCCTGGCGTCACGTCATCACCTTCCCGCCCGCCGGCGCCATCAGACCAGAGAGAGCCGGCGCGTGAGGAAGAAGAAGAAGGACTCGTTCGTCTTGGAGTCGTCACGTGTTCTTCTCGTCTGCTCGTGTGAGTACTAGTCCCAGGCCGACTCAGCAGCAGCACGCAGGTCACCGTGAGTGAGGTAAGTTCAAGTGATGCCTCAGGGGGGGGCCCGGCCCACACATTGCTTTGAAGGGGGCACGCATGCACGCTGGTCTCTGCATTGATGGGGGGGGGGCACGGCAGACAAGCTGGTCAATCACTGCATTGTCATTGATGATGGGGGCACAGTAAGCTGGTGGTCACTGCATTGATGATGGGGCCACGGCAAGCTGGTCACTGGCACTGCATTGATGATGGGGGCACGGCAAGCTGGTCACTGGCACTGCATTGATGATGGGGGCACGGCAAGCTGGTCACTGGCACTGTGTTGATGATGGGGGCACGGCAAGCTGGTCACTGACTGCATTGATGATGGGGGCACGGCAAGCTGGTCACTGCATTGATGATGGGGGCACGTCAAGCTGGTCACTGCATTGATGAAGGGGGCCCAGCAAGCTGGTCACTGCATTGATGATGGGGGCACGGCAAGCTGGTCACTGCATTGATGATGGGGGCACGGCAAGCTGGTCACTGCATTGATGATGGGGTTACGGCATGCTGGTCACTGCATTGATGATGGGGGAACGTCAAGCTGGTCACTGCATTGATGATGGGGGCACAGCAAGCTGGTCACTGCATTGATGATGGGAGCACGGCAAGCTGGTCCCTGCATTGATGATGGGGGCACATCAAGCTGGTCACTGCATTGATGATGGGGGCACGGCAAGCTGGTCACTGCATTGATGATGGGGGCACAGCAAGCTGGTCACTGCATTGATGATGGGGGCACGGCAAGCTGGTCACTGCATTGATGATGGGGGCACAGCAAGCTGGTCACTGCATTGATGATGGGGGCACGGCAAGCTGGTCACTGCATTGATGATGGGGGCACGGCAAAATGGTCACTGCATTGATGATGGGGGCACGTCAAGCTGGTCACTGCATTGATGATGGGGGCACGGCAAGCTGGTCACTGCATTGATGATGGGGGCACGGCAAGCTGGTCACTGCATTGATGATGGGGGCACGGCAAGCTGGTCATGTCTAAGGCCTACATACAGAGGGTATCTGTGGCCTATAAATATTAACAGCCTGTGTACAGTATATACAGTGGGTACGGAAAGTATTCAGACCCCCTTAAATTTTTCACTCTTTGTTATATTGCAGCCATTTGCTAAAATCATTTAAGTTCATTCTTCTTCCTCATGAATGTACACATAGCACCCCATACTGACAGAAAAACACAGAATTGTTGACATTGTTGCAGATTTATTAAAAAAGAAAAACTGAAATATCACATGGTCCTAAGTATTCAGACCCTTTGCTGTGACACTCATATATTTAACTCAGGTGCTTTCCATTTCTTCTGATCATCCTTGAGATGGTTCTACACCTTCATTTGAGTCCAGCTGTGTTTGATTATCCTGATTGGACTTGATTAGGAAAGCCACACACCTGTCTATATAAGACCTTCCAGATCACAATGCATGTCAGAGCAAATGAGAGTCATGAGGTCAAAGGAACTGCCTAAAGAGCTCAGAGACAGAATTGTGGCAAGGCACAGATCTGGCCAAGGTTACAAAAAGATTTCTGCTGCACTTAAGGTTCCTAAGAGCACAGTGGCCTCCATAATCCTCAAATGGAAGACGTTTGGGACGACCAGAACCCTTCCTAGAGCTGGCCGTCCGGCCAAACTGAGCTATCGGGGGAGAAGAGCCTTGGTGAGAGAGGTAAAGAAGAACCCAAAGATCACTGTGGCTGAGCTCCAGAGATGCAGTCAGGAGATGGGAGAAATTTGTAGAAAGTCAACCATCACTGCAGCCCTCCACCAGTCGGGGCTTTATGGCAGAGTGGCCCGACGGAAGCCTATCCTCAGTTTAAGACACATGAAAGCCCGCATGGAGTTTGCTAAAAAACACCTGAAGGACTCCAAGATGGTGAGAAATAAGATTCTCTGGTCTGATGAGACCAAAATAGAACTTTTTGGCCTTAATTCTAAGCGGTATGTGTGGAGAAAACCAGGCACTGCTCATCACCTGTCCAATACAGTCCCAACAGTGAAGCATGGTGGTGGCAGCATCATGCTGTGGGGGTGTTTTTCAGCTGCAGGGACAGGACGACTGGTTGCAATCGAGGGAAAGATGAATGCGGCCAAGTACAGGGATATCCAAGGACAAAAACCTTCTCCAGAGTGCTCTGGACCTCAGACTGGGCCGAAGGTTTACCTTCCAACAAGACAATGACCCTAAGCACACAGCTAAAATAATGAAGGAGTGGCTTCACAACAACTCCGTGACTGTTCTTGAATGGCCCAGCCAGAGCCCTGACTTAAACCCAATTGAGCATCTCTGGAGAGACCTAAAAATGTCTGTCCACCAACGTTTACCATCCAACCTAACAGAACTGGAGAGGATCTGCAAGGAGGAATGGCAGAGGATCCCCAAATCCAGGTGTGAAAGACTTGTTGCATCTTTCCCAAAAAGACTCCTGGCTGTATTAGATCAAAAGGGGGCTTCTACTAAATACTGAGCAAAGGGTCTGAATACTTAGGACCATGTGATATTTCAGTTTTTCTTTTTTAATAAATCTGCAACAATGTCAACAATTCTGTGTTTTTCTGTCAGTATGGGGTGCTATGTGTACATTCATGAGGAAGAAGAATGAACTTAAATGATTTTAGCAAATGGCTGCAATATAACAAAGAGTGAAAAATTTAAGGGGGTCTGAATACTTTCCGTACCCACTGTATCTGTGTTGGAGTTACTTCATGTGCAGACTTTTACTAATTTATGAGAATTCAGTGTGCAGGCTCTAAATTATTTTACTTTTTAAACGGCATTGCTTTTCATAGGACAATTACTCCTCTTCAGAATATTAAATTTCTGTTTTAATAATTTTACTGAGTTTTATACCATCTTATACCAGGCCGCTGTGTGCTATTTACTATTAATAAATAAATAGTGCCAGTCCAGCAGCCTGCTTAGCAGTGAGTGTACACAATATAAGACAGTGCAGGCCAGGCCAATTACATTGTACATCAGGAAAAGTGCTATGCTAACTTGGGATTTGTGCTAGGGGGTCTGTACTGTGGGATTAGTGCTAGGGGGTCTGTACTGTGAGATTAGTGCTAGGAGGTCTGTACTGAGGGATTAGTGCTAGAGGGTCTGTACTGTGGAATTAGTGCTAGGGGGTCTGTACTGAGGGATTAGTGCTAGGGGGTCTGTACTGTGGGATTAGTGCTAGGGGGTCTGTACTGTGGGGTTTGTGCTAGGGGGCCTGTACTGTGGGATTAGTGCTAGGGGGCCTGTACTGTGGGGTTTGTGCTAGGGGGCCTGCACTGTTGGATTAGTGCTAGGGGGTCTGTACTGTGGAATTAGTGCTAGGGGGTCTGTACTGTGGGGTTTGTGCTAGGGGGCCTGTACTGTGGGGTTTGTGCTAGGGGGCCTGTACTGTGGGGTTTGTGCTAGGGGGTTTGTGCTTGAGGGGTTTGTGCTGGGGGGGTCTGTACTGTGGGGTTTGTGCCACTCTCAGTCAGTATATCCCATAATAGGGTGTATCTCACAGTATATCCCATAATAGGGCCCCTGCTCCCTATTATGGGATATACTGGTACTGATGGACCCCTTAATATGTGATATATTGGGAGAATTTGTTCACGCAAGCAAAATACAGGGGACAAAATGGGTGGAGTATATAAGGGGTGGGACTTCTGAGAAATGGGAGGGGTCAAAATGGAAGGGCGGGGTCTTGCGTCCCACCATCTTAAAACTTCCCCAGCCGCCACGGGTCCTAGAGTTCCTCCTGGTGCATGACAATGCTCGGCCTCAAGTGGTGAGAGTATGTAGCCAGTTCCTGGAGGATGAGGAACTTGATACCATTAAATGGCCCCCACACTCACATGACCTAAATCCAATAGAACATCTCTGAGGCATTATGTTTCAGTTCATCCGACGCTGCCAGGTCGCACCTCAGTCTGTTCAGGAGCTCTGTGATGCGCCGGTCCAGATCTGGGAGAAAATACCACAGGACACCATCCATCCTCTCATTAGAAGCATCCCCCGACATTGTCAGGCATGCGTACAAGCACGTGGGGGCCATACAAACTACTAAGTACAATTTTGAGTTGCTGCAATGAAAATTTTTGCAAAATGGACTAGCCTGCTGCATAATTTTTTCACTTTGATTTTCGAGGTGTCTTTTTCATTTCCATTAAATGATGTGGCATCCTTTCCTTCCTAACACATTACCCAGTCCAGTCAGTATAGATATCCAGCATGATATTTTTCCCCATTGAGATCTGATGTGTTTTCAAAGTGCTCCTTTAATTTTTTTGAGCAGTGTACAGTATATGCCACTGGGTAAGGTGAGTAAAGGGGCACTCTGCTACACTACTACTAGACATTTAAATGGAAGACACTCACATGCAGGGTGACATGCACTTGGCTTATGTCAACTCAACATATCACAACCTAAAGGTTCTCAGAGTCTTCTTTACCTCTCACCAGGGCTATTATAAAACACAAAAGGTACCAAAGTAACATCTGCCATTCTACTTATGGTGTTAATCTGGTGGCTTGCTCTAGTGCAGCCTTTTTTCAACGAGGTGCCCAGGCACCCTGTGGTGCTTTTCAGGTTTCTTTGGGGGTACCTTGGCAAAATGCCTAAAAATTGCCCAAAAACGTATACAAGTCCGTGGGCGGATCAAGACTGTCTTTTAGGTACACATAGCCACAGGTTTTTTTGTTCAATCTTATTTTATTAAAAGATGAATAGAAAAGGAATGTACAACAATATAAAAAGTTATATACCAAGTTATACAATATGGTACAAAGATAAGGATCATAAGAAAATTAGCATAGTTACAACATTATGCCATTTTCACAATTTGATTTTCGGACGTAAAAGAATAATAAAGACCTCCAAAGGTTTCTGCATTGAAATACATGTAATAGATCTCATAGGCCACCAAAAAGCAAATGGACCCATTATATCGGAAAGGATATCATGAGTTACGTCAATGACTTCCTTCTCATAGTAGGATATGATCTGTTAAGGTCATTAGAGATGTTATATACATGGAATTTTGCCATCATTTGATGTAAAGGTAGCTCAGAAAAATTTAAGGCAGAAATATAAGGGAAAGAATATAAATGAGACAGAAGAGGTAATAAGGAAAGTGGGAGAGGGGGAAAGTGTTGTGAAGGTTGTACGCACTTCATCATGACACAGGGGTACCAGTAACTGTTGCGCCCTTGGCCCAGTGAACGAAGTCTGCTGAAAATCGGAACACGAACCAAGATGACCATGTGGTGGAGAATTTGTCCAGTTTCCCATTCTCCTGCTCCAACAGACGTTTCAAGTCTCCAATCTGGCCCACCTCAATGGCCCAGTCTCCCAGTGAAGGCATATTCGATGCTCTCCAATGTCTAGGTATTACTACCCTTCTTGCGGCCAAGAAGTGCCGCAGGATGTCTTTTTTGATGGATCGAAATGACCCCGGTATGATTGACAGTAGGGCCATTTCCAGTGTGGGTTCAAGAGAGGTCATCATCAGCCTGCAGTACAGAGTAAAAATCGTCTCCCACAGTTTCCGAGCTGGGGGGCAATCCCACCAAATATGGAGTAGTGTCCCTGTTCGTGGGTTTTGGTGGCCAGCGATAGTTTATGTGTTAAAATGAAGCATTTCTGCCAGTCGATGGGTGAGATAGCATGTTCCTTCTCCCATGCTCGTGTGTAGGGCGGTAGATCAGGGGAAAAAGCCTGAAGCAACAGTGAGTACAGATTGGAGAAGACCCACTCGGGAGGACCAGCTTGCAAAACCAGGTCATCAAAACTCGAAGGGTCCGCCAGGATATCTGATAGAGAAGGCAGTGTATGGAGATAGGAAAGGACCTGTTGTCTCTGTAACCATCCCGTCATGAGTTGAAAAGATTCCCAAGATAGGACCGCAGCCATCAGTGACGGATCAGTGTGGAGGACTTGGGCAAGGGGTATGTAATTGTCTTTACTCCATGGGCCAAACCTCTTCCCACTAGAAGCCAGTGGGAAGGCCAGGGTTTCCGAAAAAGGGGGTCATGGGACCCTGCAATTTAGATAGGTTGCCGGATGTGGTCAGTCGGCCCCAAATCTGAAGAGTCTGAGTAAGAGTACAAGCACACATTGTGCTCTGCGCCCCAAGCCCACCCTTTTTTTTCCAGCCTGTGAGAGCCTCTGGCTCTAGTCACATGGTTAAAAAAAAGCCCCATTAAACTCCATGCATCCAGCGCCCCGCATGTAGATTAGGGGGCCGGACACATGAATAGTGGGGGGCGGCACCCCTGCGCCCCATATGCACCAGCCGCCAATTGGTGGAACCAGTTCACAATGCGTGTAAGTACCACTGCCTTGTGGTATAAAGAGGCATTGGGTACTCCAGCACCCTCTCAGGCTTTGGGAAGGGAGAGTGTTGCATATCTAATCCTTGTACGAGCCACCTGCCACAGAAATTTGGAGAACAACAGGCGGAGCTTCCTAAAGTAGGATGTAGGAATAAACACAGGTATCGTTTGGAATAATAATAATAGAGTTTCTTGGTTGCATATGCGGTCAAGTCTGATTGGGTTCTGAGAAGTAGGGGCTCAAAATTCTCAGCAAAGAGTCGAAATGCATCGGATGGTATGTTAATCCCTAAGTAGCAAATAGAGGAAGATCCCGTATTAAAAGGGAATAAAGATGAAAGTTGGCGCAAAGTCATCTCTGGCAGCGATATATTGAGAATCTCTGACTTGTTATGATTACCTTTGAAGTTACTCACCTTCCCGAAGTCTTGGAATTCTCGCAAAATTGAGGGCAACGAGGAGAGTGGCTGGGTGTCAAACAATAGAATGTCGTCCACGAAGAGAGCAAGTTTGGAGTCTATGGGGCCCACCTGAACTCCTCGTATAGATGGGTTGGTCAGTATGGCGATGGCTAAGTGTTTCATCATAAGGACGTAGAGAAGGGGAGAAAGGGGCACCCCTGCCGCGTCCCGTTCCGAATGGAAAAAGCTGGGGACAACGAGCCATTGATTCGAATTCTAGCCGACGGGGAATATATAAGGCCATGATCATCGAAAGCTTGTGTGAGCTAAGCCCGATCTGTTGTAAAGATAAACAAAGAAATTGCCAATCCACTTGGTCAAATGCCTTTTCAGCATCGACCGCTAACAAGCAAAGAGGAAAATCTTGAGCACGTGCATAATCAGTGAGAAGCAGAGCTTTGATAGTGTTGTCTCTTGCGTCACATTCACTTACAAAGCCAACCTGATCCATGTGTATCAGGTGAGGTAACATGGGTTGCAGCCTATTCGCCAACACTTTGGCATATATTTTCAGATCCACCCCAATTAATGAGATGGGTCTGTAATTTGCACAGAGCGATGGGTCTTTATCCTGTTTTGGAATAAGGGAGATATGAACTCCAAGCATCTGTGGGGGGAAGATAGAGCCTGCTGATGAGGAGCTACTGTAAATATATTGGTCAAGAGAGGGACAAGGAGAGAAGCAAACACTTTATAGAATTTGGGGGTGAAGCCATCAGGGCCTGGGCTCTTGTCAGTAGGAGTACCAGCGATAGCCTTCGCCACTTCATCTTCTGAGAAAGGCTGCTCAAGTACATCTATAGTATCTACATCTAATCTTGGCAGAGTGGTTCTAGCAATATAAGGAGGATGCCAAGCCCATAGGAAGCCGAGGGACAGATATATATACACTTTGATCTCATCTATACAAGACTACTACTACTTGTACTACATATGACCCTCTGTGGTCTTATTTTTCCTGTATATCACAGGTTGCCATATGAACATATCCCCCTTTATGGGAGTAGTCCATATTGAGCCAATTTTCTTACCGGTCATCGTGGTGCCCTGCTGGTCCCTCTGGGCGGATGCTACTACTTCTCTCATGCTCTCACGGACTTCGTAGCCCTTGAATGGGCCTGTGGGAATTTGGGCATTCCTCCTGATGGTAGCAATACCATTTTTAGCTGACAGACCAATCCAATCCGTAGGGCTAGACGCTAAGGATATACTAGGTATTGTATCTGGAGCTTTGGGTGACCCCTGAAGAAGGGCTTTTTTGCCCAAAACGCGTAGGGTCGGTTCCGGTTCCATGATCACCTTGTACACCTAAGCGCCCCTAATTGGTTCGGTATTTGGTCTGTCATATGCATGCATATTTTAATGCCCTGTGATGTTATTGATTTATGTTACTGTTTGTTTGTTTGGTTCTTATTTTGGAATAAATAAAGATACTTTTATACAAAACACAGTGTTCAGTGGCATTCACGGTCCCATACATAGGGGAATTTTTCTTGTATACAACATATAGGGATGATGGCCACTGACACTGGGCACTGAGTGAAAAGATACTGTTTGTTCTTAGCAATATAAGATGCCTTAGTCTCCTCCGGGGAAGGCAAGGAATCTAGATTAGGTTCCGGAGGTATATTGTACAAAGATTGGTAAAAATCCTTAAAGGTCTGAGCAATTTGTGAGGGAGCGGTAACTGATTCACCAGATTCGCCCCGAATGTGGGTATTAAAGGTAGAAGGAGGCTTAGGATGGAGGGAGCGGGCCAGAGGCTTACCACATTTATCCTGCAATTTATACTGATGGAGAGCTAACTTGTCAGCGTAGGTGCGCGCTGACGCTTCATATAACTCCCTGAGTTGCGACCGAGCCATCGATAGAGCAGTTAACGTGTCCACAGTGGGAGCCCGTTTGTGATCCATTTCTAAGGATTCAAGTTTGTGAATTGCGGACACTGTGGCAGCCGGACTTTCTTTCTTTAAATAAATCCCTATTTTAATAAAGGTGCCTCGTAAGACAGCTTTAAGTGCCTCCCATTGAATGGGGAGTGAGGTCCTAGCCACAGGTTTTAATTGTGCTCCATTACAACCTTCTAGCCGTTGGCGTACTAACAACCAATTTTATCATCAGTTAATAAGAGGGATGTCAAACACTTGGACAGCATCCTTGTTTACCCCTCTATGTCAGCACTGGGATCACATTAGCAGAGTGAGGGAGAGAAACTGAGGGAGTGAAAAACACTGGCGTAGTAGTCAGTACCAGTGTGCAAAGGTGTTTTTACTTTGGAATAATAAATAATGTTGGGTGTCTTGTGTATGTGGATGTGGCTGCATTATGTAAAACTATTTGTTAAGTAATTTACAGGTATATAGGGGAGGAGCCGAGCCGGTGACGTCATCAACCAGGAAAGAGTTTTACCTGTGCATACAGTTTAAAGAATTTTGGAAGTTTTTATATCCATTGTTATTATAAAAAATGTTGAAATAGAGAGCACTATGGGTCTCCTTCTTATGTTTCCCATCACGGTGATGTATTGACCTTGTCCTTGGAGTTCCTATTGAGTGAGGATACGAGAGAGGAGGTTTGCTATTCCAGACACAAAGAGAATGATAACTGTTGCTGCTTGATAGACTCTGTATTGGGGTCAGAAGCTGGGGTGAGCATTTTTTTTTACCTAGAGATGGAGGTCACTGAAGGTGTCATGAGACTGAAGATTGTCACTTGTACTATAAGCACGGCGGTGTTCAATTGTTTGGAACTCTTTTTAATTGCACAAGAGCTTTATGTTAAATATATTTTTAAAATGTTATGAGACTACAGTATTTTGAGTTGTGCTGCACTATTCTTTTGTTTTATCTGATTTATATTAGCGTGTTGTGAATTCACTTACACAGTGTTATAGCTGCAACCACTGTGTTTTAACACAAGAGGTTATGTTGTCAACATTGGAGTGCTGACATAGTTTTACCTTCAACAGAAGGTCACATATTTGTACACTTTGAGTAGCATGGAATTATTTTTAATAAGTTTGCTATGCAAGGAGCAGCCAATCCAGGGAGAGCCGGAGCAGGTAGTGGGAGAGAACTGTTAGAGAAAGCTGTATACGCACCCTTCATGCTTGTTCATGAGAGAAATGACATAGTCTGTCAGTCAAAGGAGTGGGGGCATGGCGACACACATTTTTTTAATGTATCACTCTGAAAGCCTGCAAGAAAGCGGAGAGGAATAAACATTGCTGGATTTACCCTTTTTTCCAAGACTGGAGACAGATGGCTTCTGATACAATACTAAACAAGGTAAATTGTATAGTTCAATTTCTATTTTTCAGGTTTTCAACCACTTTAATGCCCACATGCTGCACATATGTTCATGGGACTGAGTTTTTTTTTGCCCAGAGCATGTTCACAGCGCAGTTACCAGGCTGCCACAGTTACCGATCTCTGCTTATAATGAGGAACCTCTGGGACATAGCCAATTACAGTAACCAATGTGATGGAGAAGTCTGTCCCATTTCCCAGCACTAAGATTCAATGAAAGGACCAGTAGAATGTGGTAGGAATGGTTCAACAGAAAGAATATTAGGCGGAGGCTGGGCAGTCTGCGGGCCAAGAGGTGTGAGCAGCAGCGGCGACGTTGCAGAAATCCTCGGCTCAGGCCCCCCAGAACAGCGGTCAGGCCTGTCAGCAGTCAGCACAAGAGCTGTACACATCCTCAGGCCGCCATCGTGGAGAGAGCCTGCTGAGCTTAGGCGCAGCAGCAGGGAAAATGAGTGTGCACATCACCATGCCAACCCGGCTACTGAGCCCTGTCCTTAATCCTTCCAAGCTGCAAGCAGAGTTGCCAAGTGTGCTGTAAACGAAATACAGTACATCATCCCTGACCATGCTTGCTGGACTACGTGTCAGCAGTAACGTGGACCTTGCGGCTGACTGCCTTGCCAACGATTTCACAACAACACCTTCCACATGATGGTACAGAGCTGGAATGGCCTTTTGTGAAAATAAATAGCGACTGAGAACCTGCCATTGTTGGACAGCACATTCTGCAAATTCACAGAAGGGAGCAGAATCCACCAGATGGAAAGGCAGAAGTTGTAAAGCCAGCAGATTTGACAAGTTTGAATTTAGGGTGGCAGAAACATTTGCCTGCTATAGACTACAGCTGGTGGTATGCTACTGACAGATGTGTTAAAAGGACCTGGGACACCCTTGCTATAGCATCATCCCTGTCAGTGGAGGCTGCTGAGAGGTCATGAGGTATAGCGGGGGTAGACTGAGGTGAGGAGTGAGGAGGAGCAGAATTTTTTGATGATACTTAACTGTAGGGTCACATTGGTTCAGGTGAGAGCACATCTGTTGTGAAGGGGGGTACATTGATGGTTGGATTATGAGCACTATATGGTGATATTAAGAGAAAATTAAAATTATGAAAAGGACTGAAATAGTTTGGACTAAATATAATTTATAACTAAAGTGGTTTCACTAAGTGGTCTTCGTGTAAACAGGACTACAAGCTTTATTTTGTGGTATTGGGTTATTTAAAGTGTTTGTTATCACAACACTTCATATTCCTGATATGTGCCTTCTGTACCATATACTTGTATGAGAAAGTATCCTGTTCTCTTTGTATTGCTTCCTTTGTGCGAAATCCCTGGTGTTTCTGCTAGTCCCCTTGCTTTCCTATTAAATTCTGACCACACTAAGCAGGAGAGCACACCGTGGTCTGTCCTCTAGCTATGCTGGGAACTCAGTCTATTCTCCTCCAACGATCAGACTTATCCTGACATGTTCCTGCTGCACAGCCATTTACTGGGAAGCTCAGTGTGTTTCTCCCAGCTCTTATGCAGCAGGAATGTGATCACTTATAAAAATGATTGGCATTAACCTTTTGCCGACCGCCGCAAGTACATATACTGGGGCGGTCAGCCCCGGCCAGGCAAAGTGACGTACCGGTACGTCACTAGCCTGGGAGCCAATAGCCAGCGAGCGCGCACCGCCGGAGGCGTGCTCCTGCCCCGGCTCATTCACGGACACCTCCGTGCGTGTGACCGGCGGACCCGATGTCCGCCAGTCACTCGCGATCGTCTGCTGTGAAGGGAGAAAGGCAGGCGGCTAATGTAAACAAAGCCGCCTGTCATTCCTCCCTGTGTAAAAGCACTGATCTAACGGTCCTTCTATGTAGGACCATTGATCTGTGCTGTTACACACACAGCCACATCCCTGCACAGTTAGAAGCATGCCCCTAGGGACACACTAAACCCCTCCTTCCCCAATAAAGTTAACCCCTTCCCTGCCAGCGTCATTTTTACAGTAACAGTGCATATGTATAGCACTGATTATTGTAGTAATGTCACTGGTACCCCCAAAAGTGTCAAAAATGTCAGTCAAGGGTCCGATCTGTCCGCCGCAATGTCGCAGTCCCGCAAAAAAAATCGCAGATCGCCGCCATTACTCGTTAAAAAAAAAAAAAACAACAAAAATGACAAAAATCTTTCCCTTAGGTAGTAAACGCAATAACTTTTGTGCAAACCAATCAAAATACGATTATTGTGATTTTTTTTTACCAAACATAGGTAGCAGAAAACAAATTGGCCAAAAATTAAAAAAAAAATAGATTTTTACATTTTTTTGGGGGGAATTTCATATAAAAAAATGTTAAAAATATTATTATTTTTTCAAAATAAACGCTCTTTTTTTGTTTATAGCGCAAAAAGTAAAAATCGCACCGGTGATCAAATACCCCCAAAAGAAAGCTCTGTTTGTAGGAAAAAAAGGACGTAAATTTCGTTTGGGTACAGCATTGCACGACCGCGCAATTGTCAGTTAAAGTCGCACAGCGCCGAATCACAAAAAGTGGCCTGGACGTAAGACAGCAAAATCCTCCGGTGGAAAAGTGGTGAAATGCAGGCAATGATGCGTTATCAGTTAGTGCAAAGTGGCAAAAGAGTTATGTCAAAACTATAGTCCATTTAGCTTGCCATGCTAAGGGGAGAAGCAGTGGTGCAAGAACATGTGATTAGGTAAGGAAAACCACTAACCACCAATGGAAAGTGTGGAGAGAATTGAATATCACTGACTACTAATAAAAGGGGTGGGGGATTAAATATCACTTTTGCAGACCACCAATAGATGGGGGAGGGTCAATTAATATTGCCACTTACCACTAATGAAAGGGGTGGGGGGTGGTTTAGTTATCACCACCACTAACCACTGATAGGAGGGGAAATTATTGAATATCACTACCACTGACTATCAATAAATGGGTGGGGGAATTAATTATCACTTTTGCAGACCAGCAATGGATGGGGACGGGTCAATTAATATTTCCACTGACCAACCAGCATGGTTAATAATTATTAACACTGACCATCTATTTTGTCTAAAATATATAAAAACAAAGGGGTAAGTGCCTATTACCATGAACTGACACCCACTTTATTGACCATGCCCACTCTTTAGCCACACCCACCAGCAACCAGCGGGGATGGGGGCCATTACACACGCCTACATTTTCTTCTATATCTCTCCAAGGTTTCCCTTCTAATTGTTTTCAAATGTTGGCAACTATGGTACAATTACCAATTTGCACTTTGAGTGCCTTTCTATTTGAGCCCTTACCCTTTTGCCTTAACAGGTCAGGGCTTCTGAGTATGGGGGAACATGTGACTTTGTCTGTGTGACAGTGTTCAGGCTAATCTCCAGGCCTGAACACTGTCACGTGGCAGGAGGGTGGGTGGCAACAGTGATGTTATCTACCTAGGTAATAGGCGTCAGATTCTACACAATGTAGATTTCTGCAGTGAGAAGGCATTGTGGGAGTCTAGATTGCCAAGTTAACCTTGCCAGGGAAGAGGGAAGGGGGGGTTATGCTATCAGGAGGAATTGTTTATTTGCTATTTTTAAAATCCTGTGCATTAGTTGTTTTATACTATAAACATTTTTTGGAATCATAATAAAAAAAAAAAGTGAATTGTTTGCTTTTTTTAAACATTTTTCCATACAAACATTATCACATTTCTGCCACAGCTTAGAGCAGCGGTCTCCAAACTGCGATCTGGGGGCCAGATGCAGTCCTTTGCTTGCCCTTATCCAGCCCGTGGGGTACTATTTCATCCACTGACACTGTCAAAGTGTAAAGTAAGTATAAGGTAATTACACTATTTCCCCTTGTTGGAGTTATAGCACAGCTTTGTCATATTCGTTTTGGCCATATGTGTGCTATGTTCCTGGTACCTTTCAACCTAAATGTCCGGGGCCATTTTTTTGGGGGGGGAATTTCATATAAAAAAATGTGAAAAATATTGTTATTTTTGCAAAATTGTCGCTCTTTTTTTGATTATAGCGCATGATCAAAAATCGCACAGGTGATCAAATACCACCAAAAGAAATCTCTATTTGTGGGAAAAAAAGGACGTCAAATTTGTTTAGGTACAGCGTTAAAGTCACACAGTGCCGAATCGCAAAATACCCCCTGGTCAGAAAGGAGGTAAAATCTTCCGGGGATTAAGTGGTTAAAAAGGTAGTGAACCACAACAAAAAATAGGCACTAGGCAGTTTATGTCATAATGTGCTAGTATGTATCACATACATAGGTTTGTGGATATATATAATTAGTTCACTGGGTGATTTATGCATGTCACTTTGATATTTTTTATATGAGATTGTACAGTATATATGTTTTTGTTACTGATTTCTCTTGTGTGTAGCACCCTCCTAGGTAGGTGCTAGAGAGTGAGTGTAGTTTTTGGCTCTGTCTGCCTATCAGAGGAGCAGCAGGTAAATTCTATATTTCTCTCTGCTTAACAGGGAGCAGAATTTGTGAGTTAGGTCTGCTCAATGTGGTCAGTGTGTGATTCATCTGGTCTGAGGGAGTGTCCCCACTGATCCAATGGGGAGGCACATTGGATAGTGGAGGAAACATGGCCAATGAGTACACAGGCTTTTATACAGCCCCAGTGATTGGCACAGACTGCTGTCTCAGTGCATTGTGGGGTGTAGTATAAAAAGCCAGGAGCACATGTGCTCAAGGTCTTTGGCTGGTGAGCAGAGTCCCGGAAGGAGGGTGGCGGCTGCCTCCTCTTCTTCAGTGGTTGGAGTATGGTCACAGGCAGTCGGCCTGGTGAGTCAGAAGTGTGGAGCTGAACCCAGAGGTCCAGGAGAACTGACCGAAGGAGTTGAGGCACTGGAGAATCTGAAAAGCAGTATCGTGAGTCAGAGGCGTAACTAGAACCTTCAGGGCCCTGATGCAAGAAACCATGAAGGGCCCCCCAGACCCCTGGCCGGGCCCCTTACCTTCAAGCCAAGGGCTCTTCCCACTAATCCTGGGGCTCTTTACACTCGTTGCATGGCCTTTTATTACGGTCCCGCAGCAGGATTCTTTCACAGGTTCTGCAGTGGGCCCCCTTCCTGCAATCTTGTGGGCCCCCTTCCTGCAATCTTGGGGCCTCCCCACAGTGGTGCAATGCCAGGGTCCGGTCGCAAGTGTGACCTTTGCGATCCTGGAAGTTCACCCACTGGTTTGCTACCGGGCCCCCTGGAGCATGGGGCCCGGTAGCGATTGCAACCCCTGCAACCCCTGTAGTTACGCCCCTGTCGTGAGTACAGAGGATCGTGCCTAAGGGCCTGACCAGGAAGGGGGCCACTCCAGAGTAGAGTAGTCAGTGGACAGGTTTACACCTGGTGGATAGAAAGGGGGTACTAGGTGTGTGCCCTGAAGATAAGTACTAAAGGAACATTACCTCAGATTCATCTAGTGGCAGGATGAAGCTGCGGCCTTGCCGCATTCTCAGATAGAAGCATTGTGAATAGTTCAAGTGTTGGGAGTATCCCACTCATCCCTTCTCCCATCCCAATATTAAATAAAACAACAAAAACAACAACCCCTAGACTGTTCATTGACTGAGCCAAGAAAGTAGAGTGTTAAGATTCTGCATGCAGTTGCTACCAGTAAACCAGGGGGACCTAAAAGTGTGAAAATCCAGCAGCCCTCAAAGGGGGCAGTGCTGCATGTGTTTATTGGATGGTATTAAATAACCACTTCCGCTTCGGAAGATTTGCCCCCCTTCATGACCAGGTTATGTTCTGTAATACGACACTGCGTTACTTTAACTGACTGGCGTGGTCATGCGAAGCTGTACCCAAATAAAATGTATTTCTTTTCTGCCACAAATAGAGCTTTCTTTTGGTTGTATTTGATCACCTCTGTGTTTTTTATTTTTTGTGTTATAAACAAAAAAAGGCCAACAATTCTGAAAAAAAAAAAAATAAATAAAAAAAAAAAAAAAAAAAAAAAAAAAAAAAAAAAAATATATATATATATATATATATATATATGTGTGTGTGTGTGTGTGTTTTTTTACTTTCAGCTATAAAATATATTCAATAAAAAAATAGAAAAAATCTGATTTCTTCATAAATTTAGGCCAATATGTGTTCTGCGACATATTTTTGGTAAAAAAAATCCCAATAAGAGTATATTAACTGGTTTGCGCAAAAGTTATAGCATCAACAAACTATAGGATATTTATATTCATTTTTATTTCTTTATTTTTTTATTACTAGTAATGGGGGCGATCAGCAACTTATAGAAGGACTGCGATATTACTGCCTACATTCAGGAACTAACTGACACTTTTTGGGGACCAGTGACACTAATATAGCGATTAGTGCTAAAAAATATGCACTGCCACTGTACTAATGACATTGGCTGGGAAGAGGGTTAACATCAGGGGTGATCAAAGGGTTAACTCTGTGGCTAGCATATGTTTAACTGCAGTGTGAGAGGTGCTTTTATTAGGGGAAGACATGGATCTATTTCCCAGTCTTGCAGAGACATAGGATTTATGCCTTGTCAGAACAGCAATCTGCCTTGTTTACATAGGCAGACCGCAGTTCTGTGTCTCTGCAGGATGATCGGCAGGTGCATGCAGACATTGAGTCCGCAGTACTTGCTGATCTGCTTCCGCTGTGTATAATCACATTGGGAGCGAGCTGTATATATATTGTATGTGACGTGATCCGGCGCACAGCTGCCGCCCTGTAGCAGTAAAACTGCTATGGGGCGGACAGCAAGTAATTAAGGAAAAAGCACGACGCACTGGAGTTTTTTATCTCTATACCACAAAAAGAAAGCTCTATCTGTCTCAAAAAATGATAAACATTTTATTTCTGTACAGTGTTGCATGGCTGAGTAATGGTCATTCAAAGTGTGACAGCACTGAAAGCTGAAAATTGGTCTGGGCAGAAAGGGAGTGTCCGGTATGAATTGTCTGGTGGGTAATTCAGGTTTTCACAAGGAAGGTTCCTCAAGAACCCCATCATGCCTGCAAGAATAGTTCACAGCCAACCAATCCTGCCAGAAAGATGGTGGAACACACCTACAGGATCCTGATAAGGACAGATACTCCACTTAATCTTAGCAAAAATGGCCGAAAAGCGATACGTCAGCAGGAGGAATCACTATATGAGGTAGGGATACCAGGAATTCCACACACCCCAAAGAGTTGAATACGTTGGCATAGCTCCCAACTGGCCCTGATTTGGTGGGACTGTCCCTGATTTGGAGGGACTGTCCCTCATTTGGAACTAAGTCCCTATTTTCTCCTCATTTGTCCCTCATTTTGGTCTGATCTATATAGTTTTATATAAAATGCACTATTTATCTTCCAAAAAGTGTTTCCCGCTGCTAAACCTTTCATCCAATTTCTAAATTGCTGCATTCGTAGATGTCAAAAGCCAGTATAACCACTTTACGACCGCACCCGCCGCAGTTATACTGCAGCAGGCAGCCACTCCTGCGCAAACCGCCGCAGGCATACGTCGGTTGCACGCAGGCAGCTAGGGATCGTGCGTGCGCTCCCGCCCGCACTCGTCAGCAGGTAACTCCGATTGTAAACACAGCTGACCGTGCTTCTCACTGGAATGAACATAGAGCTCCTGTGATCCTTCTATAAAGGAACACAGGTCTCTATGGTAATTTCACAAGCCACGCCCCCCCCACAGTTAGAAACACGCCCCTAGGTACACATTTAACCCCTTGATCAGCCACACTGTTAACCCCTCCCCTGCCAGTGTCATTATTACAGTAACAGTGCATATTTTTAGCACTCATTACTGTAGTAATGTCACTGCCCCCCCAAAAGTGTCAAAAATGTCAGTCAGGGGTCTGCCGCAATGTCGCAGTACCTGAGAAAATTGCAGATCACCGCCATTACTAGTAAAAAAAAAAAAACAAACAAAAAATAAAAATGACATAAATCTTTCCCGTAGTTAGTAGACACGATTTTTTTGTTTATAGCGTAAAAAATCGCACAGGTGATCAAATACCACCAAAAGAAAGCTCTATTTGTGGGAAAAAAGGACATCAATTTTATTTAGGTACAGCGTCGTATGGCCGCGCAATTGTCCGTTAATGTAACGCAGTGCTGAATCGCAAAATATGGCCTGGTCATTAAGGGGGAAAATCCTTCCGGTCCAGAAGTGGATAAAAGAATAATAGTTGTAAAAAAAAAAAATCTTGTGGGTTTAATTCATTTTTTTTTATAATTCTTCTTTTTAAGGAGGGTGTGGCAGGGGGTGTGTCCTATATCTACATACTTTTGCTGATAGGTGTCCCTCGTTTCCATCTCAAAAAGTTGGGAGGTGTGCGCTGGGCAACTAAAGCCTCGTACACACGCGTCGAAAATTGGCAGGGAATTTTCGTCCAACGACCGGTCTGCCGATTTTCTGCTTGTTAGTATGCTGCTTCCGACAACAGACTCTGACTTTTTGGCCGAAAAAAATCTGGTGTGCAGGCTATAAAAAGGGGGGCAGTGTGTATAGGAAGGGGTGCGTAGGGTTGAAGGGGGGCAGTGTGTATATGAAGGGCGTGTAGGGTTAAAGGGGGGCAGTGTGTGCAGGATAGGGGTGTAGCATTAAAGTAGGGCAGTGTGTAAAAGAAGGGGTGTGTAGCATTAAAGGAAGGTAGTGTGTATAGGGTGTGAAGGGGGGTGTAGGGTTAAAGGGGGGCAGTGTGTGCAGCAAGGGGGTGTAGGATTAAAGGGGGCAGTGTATACAGGAAGGGGAGTGTAGGGTTAAAAGGGGGGGTCATTATGTACAGGAAGGGCGCCATGTGTACAGTTTTTTTAGGGGGGGTGCAAGTATCTGGTCTTGCCTAGGGTGCCAAATAGTCTAGCACCGGCCCTGTATACAACTATATAGCTCAGACAAAAATGAGAGAAAAATAAGGAGGAAAGAGGGACTTTGTTCCAAATCAGGGACCGTCCCTCAAAATCAGTGACAGTTGGAAGCTATGCTAATGACATTTCAAGAACAGGGCTGCTGGAAAGGTAAGGATGTTGGCTGTTATGTCTGCAGACATTGCTGCTTGGAGCCTGTAGTATAAAAGGTTCATAGAAAAGACGTAATAAAAACATGAGCGATTAAAAACAGAAAGTGGCAGGTTCACTTTAACAAGTTAGAGCCTACAAACTGGTGGGCGGGGCGGAGCAGAACGTAAGCCACATGACACCGATCTATTACGTAACTGCCGACAAGACGTTCTCCACCCTGGTCATGTGACCTCGAGGGAGGGGCTCTATGCAAAATGGCGTCGCTGCTTCAGCTGGAGAGAGTGCTGTATTTGGTGCACGGTGAGAAGGAAATTCGAGCGCCGTTATCTCAGCTCTACTTCTGCCGATACTGCAGTGAGCTGCGCTCTTTGGAATGCGTCTCTCACGAGGTAAATAACACAGCCGCCCTTTTCCTCCAGGGTGATCCAGCATCTCTGAGCAAAGGCTCCTGGGACCAGCCAATGGCTGAGCAGGAAACTCTGACGGCTGCAGTCTGATTGGTTACTTAATGCTGCTAAGCCGCGTTCCCTGCCTTCCTGTTAAGTTGAAGTCTAGTAAGGAATGGGTGGGGTTTTATTTTCCCAGCCCTGATTGGCCTATTGTAGTTGCGTTGTGTGCACTGGTTGGAGGGCAGCAATGTCAGTCACTGTCATGGGCCTAGAGAATGATTTGGCTTGGGTTCTGGGTGTGCTTTTTAACTAGAGGCCGAGGCCTAAGCGATCGCGGTGGCTGTGTACTGTTACACCTTCTGTGAATGTATATCTGAATGCTGCAGAGTACAGATCCGAGTGTTGTCACTCTCTGTGCTGAGCCTTTGTGTGGCAGAAAAAAACAAGCAAACCTTGGCCCCATACATCACAGTGCCTGCCAGATCTGATCTGTCTGTGCAACAGAACTAGCACACTACTGCTCTGGGTCTATTCTGACTCTATTCATGTTGCTTTACACGTGCATAGATGTTTATAAATATGGTTCATCGAGCAGATTATTACTATATACTTGAGCTCTGGAAAATGTTACCCCCCCCTCCTTTTTTTGACACTTTTTGGGGACCAGTGACATTAATACAGTAATCAGTGCTAAATATTATGCACTGTTACTGTATAAAGGACAGGGAAGGGGTTAATACTGGGGGTGATCAAATGGGTTAATGTATGCCTTCTCACTGGGGGGGTTCTGTGACAGGCACCGAGAGATCCCGGTTTCAGCTTAGCTGAAACTTCTGATCTCTCCCTGCCTGTCTGACAGAAGACTCGCCTGCTTTGTTTACATAAGCAGGCGGGTCTTCTATCAGGTTATCTGACGACTGCGGGAGGTCGGCAGCAATCGCCGCCGCTCCTCCCACGGCCTGCCTCCCGCTGTGTTTAGACACATGTGCGTCACCAAGACCTCGTGCACAATATCCCATAGTACTACGTGGTTTTGCGCAAACAAGGAGCCGCCCTGCCGCAGTAATATTATGGTGGGGTTGGCAAGAGGTTAATACCCTTACCTGTTCATGAATCCAGAGGTGTCTTCCCTGAGCTAATTTTTCAATTGGTTCTGGGGTGCTACCCCCCTCATCTGGGCTAAGGGAAACTGTCAATGAAGCCTTGCAGTTTTACAGCCGATTCCCTACTGCGCATGCATGAAGAAGGCTGTGCTTTGTGAAGGCCCAGCTGCGGGGGAAAGAGGGAGGCCGAACTTCTGGATGAGTTCGCTGTGGTGCAGTCAACCGGAAGTGGGAACGGGTACCTGTCAAAACCAGGTACCTGCTTCCCCAGGTACCTTCTCCCCCCACCCAATGGGTGCTAAATGTGACAGCGGAGGAGGCAAATAAGCAGAGCTTCCCCTTGTGTTTGGCGGTGCACTATTAAATGTGCAATTATGCAATGCTGTACACATACAACATTTATATTGTTCCCCCTACAAATAGAGCATTATTTTGGTGGTATTTGATCGCCACTGCGTTTTTTTAAATTTTGTATAAACGAAAAAAGATTTAGATTTTGAAAAATAAAACATTTTTTTTTTACTTTCTGCTATAAAACGCATTTCATTTATTTATTTTTTTAATCAAATTTCTTCATAAATTTAGGCCAAAATGTATTCTGCTACACTTTTGTTAAAAAAAAAAAAGCGTGTATTTGGTTTGCGTGAAATTTATAGTGTCTACAAACTGGGATATATCCTGCAATTTTTATGTTTGTGTTTTTTTTTTTTTTTTTTTATACTGGTAATAGCAATGATCAGCGACTTATAGCGGGACAGTATGGTGGGTAATCTGACACTAACTGACACTTCTAGTGGGAACTGGCTTACTGACGCTAATACAGTAATCAGTGCTAATTATATACACTGTACTAATGACACTGGCTGGGAAGGGGTGACATCTGGGGGTAATCAAAGGTTTACCTGCCTAACCATGTGTAAAATGATTATTGTGTGGTGCTTTTAATAAGGAACATGACAGTTTTTATTTCCTGCTTTACAGGGAAAAAAAAAAAGCGGCACATCACCGCTGTCAGTAGAGAGCTCTGTTTACATACACAGACCTCTCTCCAGTCACTCACTCCAGCATGCTCTAAAGCCAGTGACAGCACAGCGGGGTGGTCAGCTGTGTGTGCACCCCCTACCCGGAAATGCTGAATCGCGTATACATATAGTGGGTAAAGAAAAGAATCCCCCCCCCCCCCCCACCTAATATCACATTTTGCTGAAATGACACACAGTTTTGTTTTATCCAGCTGTATTTATAACATCAAAGTAAAAGATAGAACCCCGACATGCCAGAAATAATTAAAAAAAAAAAAAAAATTCAAGAAACCAAAAGACTGAGTTGGAAAAAGGTTCACCCCCCCCCCCCATGTAAGTATTTTTGCTTAAAGGGGTTGTGAACCCTTTTATTTTTATAAAAAAACAAACATGTTCTAAATACCTGCTCTGTGCAATCGTTTTGCACAGAGCAGCCCCGATCTTCTTCCTCTGGGGTGACCTGCCGGCGCTCCAGGCCCCTCTTCATTTGGTGCCATCTGCGGAAATCTGCTTTCCCTGGGGGCACCAGTGTGGGCTTGCTCCCGAGTTTTGCTGTTGCATCCATTGACTGCTCCCATGTCACTGGATTTAATTGACAGCACTCGGAGCCAATGGCTCCCGCTGCTATCAATCTGTCCAATGAGGAGAGACAGCAGCTGGAGCTGTTGCACTCGTGCACATGGCTGGATCAGATCAGGCTCGGGTAAGAAAAAGGAGGGGGGGGGTTCTGGGGGGAGCTGCAGCACAGAAGGTTTTTCACCTTCATGTATAGAATGCATTAAGGTGAAAAACCCTGATGCTTTATAACCAATTTAATTACAGCCTTTAGTCTGTTGAGATATGACTCTAACTCCTCTACCATTTGCAATATTTGCCCGCTTTTCTTTGCAGAACTGCTAAAGTTTAGTTAACTTTGATGGCGACCTTTTGTGGACTGCAGTCTTCAAGTCATTCCACAGATATTCAATGGGGTTTAAGTCTGAGCTTTGACTAGGCCATGCAAGGACATTCACCTTTTTCTTATTCAACCACTGTATGGTCATTTATGCTCTGTGCTTTGGGTCATTGTCCTGTTGGAAGGTAAACCTTCCCATTGACAACTTTCTGGCAGAGGGCAGCAGGTTTTATTCAAGAAATTAATGATATTTTGCCCCATCCATTTTCCTTCTATCAAGTCCCTGCTGCAGACAAACGCCCCCATAACAGGATTGCCGTGGTTTACTGTAGGAACAAAGCACAAAGAGAGGTATGCTAATTCTGTGAGGCTGCATATATGCATACAGTCAGCAGGAAGGGGTTAAATAAACGTTATCTGAATGGCTATACACTCGGAACTCGGATCACCCTCGTCCTGCAGCCACCGAAAGGAAAATTTGGTGCCGAAACCGAAAATTTAGGATGCACTTTGGCTGAAACTAAAAATGACATTCATGATCCTAAATAAAAAGTTGAATATAATACAGTTATATATATTAGTCATTTCCAGGGTTCTAAGTAAATTTCTAGCAAAAAAAAAAAATGCAGATTTTATCGTGTATAAGAAATTTAAAAATTGGCCTGTATGGGAAATGGTTAAATACATTGGTAGGATAGATGTGTATATACACTGCTCAAAAAAAATGAAAGGAACACTTTTTAATCAGAGTATAGCATCAAGTCAATTAAACTCCTGGGATATTGATCTGGTCAGTTAAGTAGCAGAGGGGGTTGTTAAAGAGGAAGTAAACCCACAGAATCCACAGGTATCATTGAATCGATACTTGCAAACATTACAAAGCACACCGTCATGTAAATTCTCCTATTCATGTCAGGTTTTATGAAACGTTTTCTTACATTCTCTATCTGTCTTCCTGCAGCAGCCTGCGCCATGTCAGCTCCTGGTATCCTGTTCCAGAGCGGAGTATATTTTAGCCATTCATGCCCTAATCCTGTGCGGTGGTACTTATCTTGCTGGCCAGACCTAGTGTTTGCGTATCCTGCAAGTGTCGGAGCTCACGTGGGATTAAAATGGGTACCCCTGAGTTCTGATGAAGTCGGCACCTTTTGTAAAGCGTTTGACAGCCCACTGAATGTGCTGTGAATCAGAGCAGAAAGGCGCATGCGCAAATTACGTTGCTGCAGGGGACAGAGGTCTATTTCTCACAAACAGTGCAGCTGTGGGGAATATAAACCGAGCTACATGTAAGTTAATGCAGTATGCTTTAAATGTAGAAAAACACTATAGAAGAGTTTGCAACCACTTTAATCAGTTTCAGCTGCTTTGGTGTTAATGAAATTAACATGGGCACTAGATGGGCAACAATGAGACGACCCCCAAAACAGGAAAGGTTTTTACATGTGGAGTCCACTGACCTTTTTATTCCCTACTCATCTCTTCTGACTGTTTTTCACTAGTTTTGCATTTGGCTAGGGTCAGTTTTACTGCTGGTAGCATGAGGTGATACCTGGACCCTATAGAGCAGGGGTCGGGAACCTTTTTGGCTGAGAGAGCCATGAACACCACATATTTTCAAATGTAATTCCGTGACAGCCATACACTATATTTCAGGGGTTGGGAACCTTTATTTAATATTCATATTCATGGGCCGCAGCTATACAGTGAGTAGATGGAGCCGTGTGAAAGTGCCTGGAGTCCAGTTGGGAAGAGAGCAGGCAGGTATGCAATGAGGCCGGAGTGGTGAAGCGCCTGCGAGTGATGGAGGTGAGTATAGGCCTTGAGAAAATGGCGGCCGGCTGCTGAAGGCCTCAGAAGTGGATGTGAGAGGCAGCTCCTGCGGGTCCCCAGGTGTCAGAGGGGAAGGAGATCGTGTCTGTTGGCACAGGGAGCGGATGGCAGGTCTCCTTACCGGGCGGTGATTGCCAAGGCCCTCAGATGCACAGCACACGAGCCGGCAGCGGTACCACAAGTAGGCCGCGGGGTCCGTATCGTGGCAATCCGGTCACCCAAAGACGAACTGAGAGCGGTGGGCAGCCCACAAAATGTACCGTCGATGGGTGCAGAAATCTCCTTGGCACCGGGCACAGCTACGTTGATGGCACTAAATTGAGTGGTAGATGCGGCGGAGCTCTGGGACTACATGTCCAGCGCGGCTCACGTCTAGACACGCCCCCCTTTATTAAAGATTTGTCTGTGAGCCAGATGCAGCCATCAAAAGAGCCATGTGTGGCTCGCGAGCCATAGGTTCCCTACCCCTGCTATAGAGGATGCACAGGCAGTTCTAAATACCTGGCGCTGAGAGCTGACACGTCTAGAGACCAGAAAAAGGATTGAAACAGTAAAAATGATGATAAATAAAAATGACCATGAATTTGGTCAGGGTGCAGCTGTCCCATACTCGGTCCCAATGAGATAAGTGACACAAACCACAAAAATGGGATAGAAAGCGCTCCCCCAGACCAGAGACAAAACTTAGCTTGAAGATTTGAGGTAAAAAATCTCAGTTTATTGGAAACATCACAACAGAAAGGTCCAACTGAGGAATTAGAAACGCAGACCACCATGTAAAATGGCATAGATAAATGTGCAGTACCTTAGTGGGAGCCAATGTTGATGACACTGTACTATGCAGGAGATGTCACCCCCAACGGGGGATAGGATGGAACTTTGCCTAACAAGGGTGGAGGGGAACTTGACTAGAGGAATGCCACATCAAAGAAAGCCCGCGGCGCCGTCCCACACCGAGGAGGTTAAAACACGGGTACTTCCGTGTAGCGGCCAGCAGCATCCCCAGAGAGCACTGGCGTCTCCTGCTCTCGTGGACCCGCAGCCGTGCCGGAAGATGCCACCAGGCAGCTGGAAACGCGTGAAGGTAAAAGCGGTATCCACACTAAGCAACAAAGGAGCAATGTTGAGGCGGCCAGCTGGAGGAGGAAAGGAACGAAAAGAAGACTACATGTTTCGGGGGAACCCCCTTCTTCAGGTCTGTAGCTGTATAAGCGGCCCAACTCCTGCTGCAGAAAACATCCCCCAAACCATGACGCTGCCCCTTCACCTTTTACTGACTTCTTCTACACACTTTGGGGTCTGTCTTTCCCCAGTTTGACAATGGACCTAATGTTTCCCATTGGACCCAAAAAAATAAACTTTCTTTCATCACTAAAGTGAAGTTTGGACCAGTTCTCCTCTGTCCACAACATGCTCCTCAGCAAAGGTTAGTCTAGCCTTTTGATTCTTTCTGCTAATGAGAGGTTTGGTCACTGAAAAGTGGGCTTTCAGTCCAAATTCTCAAACGTCGAGACACTGTATGACGAGACAGATCCTTACTCTGTTTGTTTGATGAACTGGCAAGCAATTGCAGATGCAGTGTTGAACT
Source organism: Pelophylax lessonae (assembly GCF_965119305.1). NCBI lineage: Eukaryota > Metazoa > Chordata > Amphibia > Anura > Ranidae > Pelophylax > Pelophylax lessonae. Next base: position 454,414,338 of record NC_138771.1, on the reverse strand, counting down.
GATTGTCCATTGAGATTTTCTGCATTATCCCTTGTGACTTTACGTTGTAAAGATGCAATATTCTATAAATCACAGATTTGGAACGATAAACTTCTCTTGCTTTGGATGAAAGGGTCATCCCTGTGGCCTTCATCTGGGCAACCTGCTGCCAGAGGGTTTCAGTTACTTTAGAACAGCTCACCATCTTGCATTTGCACAAGGTGCCAGTTTAACACCAATAACTGGGAGGTATTTGAAAGTGTTCTCTGATGTTTAACCTCCTCCCACCCAGCCACTGCATATAAATGGCCTAGTGGGAGCTCCGTCGTTCTGAGAGGATGCATCCTCCCCCCCCCCCCCCCCCCCCTCCACTTCTCTCAGAACGAGCGCCTACTCACGGCCCGTCAAGGCTGTGACCACAGGACACAGCCAGGACGAGATCGGGCAATGAGTTGCTGTGATTGGCCCTCCCGATCACGTGACGACTGTCCAATCACACCCTTCAGGATGTAAACAAATGCTTATCACTTTGACAGTTCTTCCCACTGAGCTTAGTACTGGGGGGGGGGGGGGATCTGCAAGATCTGTGACAGTTTTGTGTGTAAGGATGATTTTACACACAGCTGTCACAGATCTCTTCCCCCCCCCCCCCCACAAACAGTCCCCATAAAACATCTGTACCAGTGTACAAAACATCTGTCAGTGTCCGCCGGTGGCCAGTCAACATCTGTCAGTGTACCAGTGATTACCAATAGATAAATGGAACATTTAAAGTGCCCCCATGCTCGCGTGTAAAGGCGAATGCACAGGTTTTTCCCGTACGCATATGTAAACCGCAATAACATCACATGTGACGTATCGCCATGAATGTCAGTGAGAGCAATAATTCTAGCACCTGACAACCTGTGTAACTTTAAACTAGTAACCAATAAATGCTTATAAAGCGTCACCTATGGAGATTTTGAAATACCAAAGTTTGGCGCTGTTTCACTAGTGTGCGCAATTTTTGAGTGTGATATGTTTGGTATCTATTTACCAAGCGCAACACCATTTTATATTTTACTGAACATTTGGGTATTGTCTTTTTAAAATGTATTCATGCATTAGTGTGTAAAATTGCGTTAGAAAAAACTGCTACTCAAATACCGTGTGACTTAAAAATTTGCAAAACCCACTGTTTTATTCTCCAGGGCCTCTGCTACAAAGTATATGCTTGGGGGTTCTAAGTAATTTTCTAGAAAAAATACAGATTTTTACTTGTAAACAAATAAGGCCTTGTCTTCAAGTGGATTATGGCTGAAGGTGCTATTTGGATTAGGGCTAGACCGATATGGTTTTTCCAGGGCCGATACCGGTATTTTGGTCACAACGTATCGGCCAATATGGGCCGATATTCTGCACATTCAATCACACATCCAATGCAGAGTGATCAGTGCCCCCATCCAATGCAGAGTGATCAGTGCCCCCATCCAATGCAGAGTGAACAGTGCATGGGGATTAGAGCGCCGCCTGATTACACAAAGAGTTCTTCTGCTTACCCAGCACGGGAGCTCTCATACGAAGTCCTGCCTCCTTGACCGTCTCCTACCTATGATAGACGTCACTAGTGTGTTGTCTATCATGGGTAGGAGTCGGTCCAGGAGGCGGGACTTCGTATGAGAGCGCCCGCACCGAGTAAGCAGAAGAACCCTGCTCTCTGTGTAATCAGGCGGCGCTCTAATCCCCATCCCCCCTTCCCATTCCGGAGGCAGCCCTACCCCAAGAAAATATCGGTCATATCAGGCAAGTTTGTGGCCGATACCGATAATTTCAATAAAGTGAATATCGGCCGCCGATAATCGGTCGATCCCTAATTTGGATGTTGCGCTTATCTATGTGGCCAGGCTGTGAAACTCACATGTGTTATCACCATACTCAGGAGTAGCAGAATGTATGTTGGGTGTAGTTGCAAGTATGGCAATGCAGTGTGTGAGAAATAGCTTTGTTAATGACATTTTTGTGAAAAAAAAAAAAAAATAATAATTTCTTAATTCTCGAAAGAATTGTGAGGAAAAAAACTACGTCAAAAAAACTCGCCATGCCTTTTACTATATACCCTGGACTGTGTACTTTTCAAAAAGGGGTCATTTGGGGGGGGGGGGGGGGGCGCTATCTGTATTGTCTTGACGTGTTAGGGCCTCAAGAAATTATAAAAAAAAATGTAATTTGGGAATAGTGTTGCATGACCGCGTAATTGTAATTTTAAATTGTAAGAGCAATGAAAGCTGAAAATTGGATTGGGAAGGAAGGGGGTCAAAGTGCCCAGTATTGAGGTGGTTTACCAATGTTCTTTTCTCAAATCTCATTTAAGTTTTTTTTTTTTTTTTTTTTTTTTTTTTTTTTTTTTTTTTTATTCTGTGCTTCAAAATATATAATATGTGACTCGTGAAATATGCTTAACAAAACTGCTCTTTTTACTCCTGTTTCGATCATTTCAGATAGGACTAAGCAGTGGCCTTAAAAAAAAATTTAGGAAAGTGTGGGTTCTCTCATTTTGATCTCCAATGTGTATATATAATCATATCCAGGTATATTGTCCAGCAAAATGTGGCAATTGGGTGAAGTGTGTGAACCCTAATCTGATTAGCTGTTTATTATTGCATCATGCTACACTTTGTTGCTGAGCTCCCTTTTTTTTTTTTTCTATTATTAGTTTTATTATATACTGTGCAATATATGCACAAATTCTTATGTATGCGCGTGTGTGTGTGTGTGTGTGTGTATATATGTGTGTGTGTGTGTGTGTGTGTGTGATAGATAGATAGATAGATAGATAGATATATAATCTCTAATATATGAGTGTGTGTTCTGCAAACATAATGTTCTCTGTAAAGACTTGTGTGCACATTAGGAGGAAGCAACTAACCAATTTGTTTGAGGTTTTGGTCTGGATGATTTATTTATTTATATTTTTGCACTAACCTTGTGACAAGTGTGGGATGCAAGTGCTACATGTGAGATGTGGTTGCTCAGATCTCCGAGGGGGCCATTGCGTATTTTTCTTCCTGCAGATTCAAAAAGAGGCCACACTGATGTAATCTGTGGAAATATGTTGTATTTTGTTTCCACATAAGCGGTACACACAAGTTTGTGACCAAAGGCAGCAGCACATCTAATGTCCAAAATAGCTATTTTTTTTTTTTTTTTTGGTTTACCACATAACTGCAGGAAAACAGCTAAATTGTAATACATATACTGGAATGGTTTTACTTGCCTAAGAGTTTGCATTTGCATGTACCAATATCTGACATCTACACAGCCATGCCTGGTCAGAATTACACACCTAGGCCATTGCCTTATCCATAGCCTGTGATTGGACAGTGAAGGTGAAGCAGTAGACCAGTGTGTTAAAGTTGTTACTAAACCCTGGAGCCTGCATTCACTATATCTGGTCTCCCACTGTACACAGAACATGGAAATGCAATTATTTTTATTATTTTAGTAAATATAAAAGGATACATTTTTTTTCATCGGCAGTATATAGCAGTCTTGTGACTTCTATCAGTGTCCGACTGAGCACTGGTTAAAGCTTGTAGGGGGAGTTTTCATTCTTTTCTGACTGTCCTATGAGGCTCCATGACCTCTGACCTTCTGTCTGGACAGTGCTGATTGGCCCTGTGCTGATCACATACACGGGGCCAATAATTTCTTTTTTTGTAAACCGCAATTTATTTATTTTATTTTTTTTTATCTTCTTGGCGTTTAGCATTAAAGTAAAGCTAGTCATGTACATTAAGATTTGTCTTAAGCTTAATGAATAAATATTAGATTTCCCTATTCATTCCAAACTATATGGATGGAGAAATCTGAACTGCCTGCTCTTTTTATTGACATCCTCAGCGCCCCCAGCTGTCTAACTATCTGAACTGTGACTGAGTAATGTGATACAATGCTTGTTCAACTAATAATTTTCTATCCAGTTCAGCAATTTTTCTTTTACCAAAATTTTATTGAAAGGAAAAGGTTAACTAACTCCAAATATCCTGGACCCTGCTGCAGATAATGGCCATGATACCCTGTGGTGCCGGTGTAATAGTCATAGTGGTCCATTCACTGCAATAAACAGCCCTGTAGTGAGCATTCATCATAATACTCACAAGCGAAACTCTCATTGGTCAACACAGCCACGTGACCATGCTAACATTTGAGGAGCGCATCTGAGCTCCTTGGTCTCGTAAGGTGTCGCAGAAGAAGGAAGCTTGTGATTGATCAGCGCGGTCACATGGATACTCGGGGCTGTGTATTCGTGTAGACTACTACATCAGTAGCATGGGGTAACATAATCCCTATGGGCTGCTGGGTCCAGGGGGGTGGCCAAGATATTTGGAGTTTACCTTTTCCTTAAAAGGTGAACTTGCCCTTTTAAGGATTACAGAATGGGCACAATGACACCATAACGATTAAAGTCTATGCATATGGAAAATTTAGAAATCTTCATACAAAGAGTATCTGGTAAGATAAACCATCTCAAGCGATTTTTTAAATCAACTTTTCTCCGACTTTGCGATGCCGACAGGACCTCATAAGACTCAAGATTCAGCAGGAATCAGATGGATGTCAGGCTGTGTAAGGCCAGCTTCTAGGGATGCACTGATCTGATATTTGGATCGGATATCGGCGCCGATATGGCCATTTTAGATGGATCGGTAAAATTGACTGATCCACTGGCCGATCCGGTTTTTGCTTGGTAACGGCTCAGCCATCCCTTACTAGGTGCAGTAGTAGTATGGGATGGGAGCCGCTACTTACTGTATAGGTCCGGCTCACAGGCGGAGTGATATCAGATGCACTCCGCCTGTGAATGGAGGAGCCGTACACATAAAGCAGCGGCTTTGCTCTGTACTGCAGCCGCTTGCTTTGTGTGTAGCTCCGGATCGGTTCCGGTATCAGCGATTTCACAACGCCAGATATCGGTATCGGGTCCAAAAAAGTCAGATCGGTGCATCCCTACTTTAGACGGGATGCACAGTGAATGTATCTAGGAAAGTGTACTTTTTTTTTTTTTTTTTAATACATTTTTGATTTTTATTTTCGCAGGTCGACTCGCACTACTGTCCCAGCTGTTTGGAGAATATGCCGTCAGCTGAGGCAAAGCTGAAGAAAAACAGGTTTGATGACTATTATCTGTAAACTTCCTAAAATTTATGAAGGCGCTTGCTTTTATGGGTACCAGTAAGAAAAATCTTGTAAAGCCAGCCTTTAGTGTATAAGACCACACCTGGCCTGCAGAAAACCAGTCACCAAGCTATGATAATCATGGCTGCTATGTAGTGCATACTGTTTATAGAGCTTTCAGAATACAGAAATTACTGTGCAACAACTTTTTATTTAATGTGAAAAGCCCCAAAATTTGGCAACCGCACTAGGGTGGTGTGCGTGTTTTTTTTTTTTTTTTTTTTTTTTTTTTTTTTTTTTTTCTGAAGGTCCACTGCCTCTTTGTTGTCTTGGCCTTTTGAAAGAGCATTTATTTAGTTAACATTGGAGACATTTCCATGGAATATAATGGGTTTTAATAGATTTCAACTTGAAGAACAAGCAAGGAGAAATGTAATGTGCAATAAGCAGCAGCTCTGTGCATCAGTATTCAAATAATAGTTGCATAAATAGCCTCCAAATTATACAGCTGCTCAGTTCTAGCTAGCTGGAAAATAGCACTATATTTAGCTAGTTAGAACTAATAGGATTACATAATTGCACAGTTCAGTGTGCATGCTATTATCACAGATAAAGCTGAAAGTTCCCCATATGCATACAAAGAAAAGACCTACAGGCCAAACAAATGGGTAAGTGGGAGTCCAGGTAACCTTTTTAGGCCACAATGTCCCCTTCAGCAAACTGTAAACCTGTTAGAGCAGATGAATCTTTTCTCTGGCATGACACGATTTTTGCCTCAAATCGAGAGGATCTGCATTTCTTCTAGACAAGGACGAGCATCTGAAAGTGCTGTAACAGGCCCAGGACTGTTTGTTGGGGCACTAAAAATGGTTGATTGGCAGGTAAAGCGCATCTCCCATCATTCCTCAGCACTTGTGATGGCATGGCTCTGTTTTATCTCATGGGTGAAAATGGTAATCTCTATTAGGGGGAAGACAATAGTTTTCAATCAATCCATTTTTAAAATACATTGGGGAGCAAGGGTAGGGAGGATGAAGGGCCACAGATTTCTGACATTGTGTAGTCAGAGAATTCTGTCAAAATAATCCTGTCTTATATTGTCATTGCATTAACTTATTGAGTTGTTGCTATGGGTTTCTGTGAGAATCTGTCAGTTATGTCTGACTGAATTTTTTTAAATCTCTCCAGCCTGCCTTTGTAGTACAGATTTTTTAAGAAGTAAGTTATATAAAGTTTCTTTGAAGAGGTATACCTTGTCTACTCTTAAGGCCTCATGCACACTGCTGCTCCTAAACAGTTCGGCCTTTTGACATTTTTTGCCCAAGCCCCTGAACGCATCAAAATAAAAGCCTAAGTCCATTAGGGGTTGACTTAGTAAAACTAGAGAGTGCAAAATCTGGTACAGATGTGCATGGTAGCCACTCAGCGTCTAACTTCAGCTTGTTTAGATTGACTGTAAAGTCTCTAACTAAAAAAAAAAAAAAGTTATACTTGGTAATTGTTTCACACCGAGCAGAACAGTTCCTCCTCTTCTTGGGTCCCTCTTCGGTGCTCCTGGCCCCTCTCTTCTGTTGAGTGCCTCCACAGCAAACAGCTTCCTATGGGGGCACCCGGGCCACAGCTCCCTGTATCTATTCAAACACAGAGCTGTGGCTCTGCTCCGCCCCCCCTTTCTCTCCTCATTGGCTGACTGATTTTAATTGACAGCAGCGGGAGCAAATGGTGCCAGGCTGCTCTCTTAGCCAATGAGAAGGGGAGTCCCGGGCAGCGGAGACATTCCTGCAACATCGCTAGATCTAGATGGCTCTCAGGTGAGTATTAGGGGGGCTGCTGCACTTGGATGGCTTTTTATCTTAATGCATTAAGGTAGTCAAGGTTTATTACGCTCATCAGGTGTTTGGGGTTTCCCCCTTTTTTTTTTTTTTTTTCTTTTTAATGCATTAAGATGATAAAAAAAATAGTCTGCCTTTTTACAACTACTTTGACAAAAAAAAAAACCTGGAAGCTAAGTGGTTTCTTTGTAGAGCTGCACCAGATTTTGGATTTTGCACCCTCCAGTTGTAGTAAATCGACTCCACAGGCATTTTGGTGGAGTTTAGCAGTAGCAGAGTTTACAGGTAGTCAAGACACCTTCTGAACACAGAAGAATCTCGTTCAGGAGAGGAGCTTTTGGGCATAAAAATGCTAAAATGTGCCTTGTTAGCGCTTGTTTTTATTAATTTCAATGGCCAGAATAAATTAAAACTCTGGTCAAATGGAGCTTAGGTGAATTTTTGACGCTGATTTTTTTCCTGTCAGGAGAAATTGCAATAAACCAGTGTGCATGAGGCCTCAAAGTTTACCTAAAGACTTTTTGTATAGTGTAGGAAAGGTTTATTAGCCTCATCAGGGGTTTGGGTTTCCCCCCCTTTTTTTTTTTTTTTTTTTTGCTGCCCTTGTCACCTTGGGGATATTTTCTTACACTTACTGTCCCATGGACAAAACAGGAAGTCTATTTAAACTGGGTTGCTGCAGCAGTTGTTCCCATTGGAAGATTTTCTTTCTTTTCTTGATCTTGTGATAAATCCAAAAAATAGAATTTTTACTTCATTTTTAGTCCCCTGAGACCATTGTTACTAGGACAAATAGTAACTCCAAATTTGGTATTGCTTACTGTCCCATACTCAATCCAAAACCGAACAAAAAGTTTTGACTTCAGATGCAGTTTTCACAGCTATTGCTTCATTGATGTGTATTAAGGATTTCCATAACTCGATTATCAGACTTTTGGCTGCATTTACCAGATGAGGCATCCCCCCCCCCCTTTTTTTTTTTTTTAAGCTACTTATAAAGTTTGGGGTGATATCAAACAGAGTGATCCAAGTTGTGGTGAATGACTAAAGAGTTTCTTTGAATGATGGGGCTTTCAGCCAGTATTCCAGTATCAAAGGACTAGTCCACTAGATGTTCAGAAAACATCTAGCAGCTCAACTGTTGATGTGTTTAATTTAAAAAAAAAAAAAAAATTGAGCTGCTGATCTGTAACTAGACAGTGAAAATGCACCTTGGGCGCTCCACTGGCTGCTGTGAAAATACAAAATATTAATGTACAACTAAAAAAATTATAAGTTATACATTTTGTATTTTTATTTTAGTTAGTCCTGGACATAATAACCAATGCATATACAACCACGGCCCAGTCCCCTTTTTAATGATTGCACTAACAGCTTTGCAATTTTGTTTGTTATGCAGATGTGCCAACTGTTTTGACTGCCCCTGCTGTATGCATACTCTCTCTACCCGGGCCACTAGCATTCCGGCTCCACTTCCTGATGACCCTGCCAAAACCACCATGAAAAAGGCCTATTACCTAGCTTGTGGGTTTTGCCGCTGGACCTCCAGAGATGTTGGTATGGCGGATAAATCTGTGGGTAAGTGTTTTTCTTTTCACAAATTTTGCTTCACGCTTGTCATGTTACACATCACCTAATATCTGATGGGATTGAGTGACACCATTAGTTGCATAGTGTGGCTGGTAAATGGCCAGCAGTTTCCAAAGCTGATTCCTGTAAAATTGGCGAATTTAATAAAAGTAAAATATGGTAGAGTGCGTGTATCAAGGTAAATGTGTTCTATGGATGTTTAGTATTCATAGGGTAAACTTAAAAAAAAAAAAACCCCCGGTGGTGCAGATTTCTACATGCTTGGGAAATGGAATAAAATTCTGATTACAGAACTTCAGTGTACTTTGACTTAGTTGATGATAAAAATAATATCCTAGAAATCCTTTTTTATGTTTTTATCTCAAAGCAACACAGTTAAAGGAATTTTCTTGTTTCTTTTTTGCAGCTAGCGGCGGGTGGCAGGAACCCGAGACCCCGTACACCCAGAGGGTAAGAAGATTATGCCTTAATTGGACTTAAACACTACATTTGACTAATAAAGAATCCTTCAGTGACCTTTTACACATGCAAGTTAGCACAAAGCCTACTGTTTTCTATGTTTGTGCCAAGATGATGTCATTCCCTTATCAGTGTCAATGGTAGACTTGATGTCATTTCTATTAAATGTGGTAATGTTCACAAATGTTAGGCTGTCTTTTCTTGATCTACATTTCTTCTCAGGCTATGCCTTATTTACCTTGTATGGGAAAATCTTTTTTCTGTTGCTGTCTTCAACTGTGAATTCTCTACCCGGCTAATTTTTATTTCTGAGTACAGTATTAAAGGAAATCCTGTGTAGGACAAAGCACCTACACCTGTGTAGGACAAAGCACTCACAACCTACTGCTTTACCACAGTAAAATGGTTAATTTCAGACCTTGGCAGGGAGATCTGAAACTATTTGGTGCTCCGATATGACTGTAAAAGGTTCTGTTGTCGCAAGTTATTAACATAGGGCAAAGTAGGACAGACCTCCTTAATGGTTACAAACAACAATCATTTTGCCACACTGTGCCAAAACCTTAAAAGGTCTGCGGATGAATATTGCAGTGCTACTACTGAAGCTGATTTTTCTATTCCTTTGGAGAATTCTGTATAAATCTAGTGAAATTGATCTTTTAAAATAAACTTTTGCATTGCCTATGCTAGCTAGATCAAGACGTACCAGAACATTGTACTCCATGGACACATCACAAATTCACTTTGAGGGCCCTTTCACACTGATATGTTCCTGCATTGCAACGAAAACACAGGAAAAATGTTTCCCTTTGATACTTTTTCTCACCACTGCACTGTGCGTTTTGAATAGTCCTACATGCGGTATCTTTGGTGCGGTTTTAAAAACTGCAACAAAAATGCAGCTTCCCATTGAAATTTGGAAATCGTTGTAAAAATGCACCCGCAATTTGCAATTTTGGTGCGTTTGAGTCAGGTCCATTTTTTGCAGGTGGCTCAAAAACAAAATCGTGGCAAAAATGTTAATGCATTGCTACTGCCATTACTGACCCCTTTTTTAAAGGTACAAGGGATGTTATCCCTACACTTGCTTCGGTCACTTGATATGTACATGCTTTTGTCACATCATTTACCCCTGAAATTGTGTAGTGAAGATAAGATAAGCACTCTGGCCAACTTTCATACATCTCATATGAACAGTTTTTTTGCTTTTCAAAATGTATTTTCTTGAGCTCTAACTTATTTTTTTACATTGTGGTTTTCATTGAAGATCAACAAACTTTTGGAGTATTACCAACAACTGGCACAGAAAGAGAAGATTGAACGTGACCGTAAGAAGCTGGTGCGACGTAGAAACTATATGCCCCTGGCATTTTCTGTAAGTGTACCTTTTCATTAAGTAAAAGAATTAAACAAGGAATGATAAACGCGGTTTGCTTGCAATTGGCCATCGTGGTCACATCTGATGTTCCCTTTCTTGGTGGAATATTTTCTAGGCTGGCCAAACAAAGGTAGAGATCTAAAAAGAAAAAAAGATGCATTCTGATCTATTTTCCTCTTCCCTCTTATCTGTATAGCCAGGATGTGCAAAAAATAAAAATAACCACATGCCTGGCGATCATCAGTGTTTTCCAGAGATGTGCCGCTTCACAACAAGACACTCGGTCCTGCGTCTCCATCTTCCTCTGATGTCACCAGGGGGTGCTGGCTGTCTCTGGCTGCATAGACCATGAATAGACCACAAGCCCCGTGATGACGCTGCACATGTGCCATAAGTGCCCTGTGACCTTCTGGAACGCATGCCGTTGGTATCCCAGGAGGCTGTGGGCACTGTACACATGGGGAGGGATTCCTAGACAAAATTTTTTGCCCCCTATGCTGTTAGTGGATGGCCAGGAGGAGATTGATATAATAAAATTGATGGGGTGGGTAAAGTACTTTAGGCATTCCCAATAAATGTATTAGAAATTGCATTTTGTATATCGAGGGAGAAAATAAAGCTGCATATTTTTTAAATGTATCGAAATGCATGCAGTGACGTGTATTGACATGACGTGTAGTGCTGCATGCAAATAAATGCACATGGGCCTTTGCTGTACCATAATGAGCACATAAGACAACTGTCGTCTTAAGCCATACGCTTTGTGATTGGTGCAATCTTTTCTAGCATTGAGAGTGGGCATTGTTGTATGGCTACCCTAATCTGATAAGGCAAAAATTAATGGGCAGGATGCTATCTGTTGTCTGTTTTGTATTTTTAGCTGTTTAAAGAAGAACCTCCATCTATATTGAATTTTCAGAAACCAACATTCTTATGGTGAATTCAGAAAATTAAAAACTGTGTTCTCACTCCTCCTCTTCCTTTTAGCATGTAATTCCTGAGCAGATCTAAAAATGTAATAGTACAAAATAAATCTGCTCCCATAAACCAATAGAATTGCTTTCTGTAATTCATGTATCAGTGTTGTTGTCATATTGGAGGAAACCGACCCTATATGGGTTTTTCTGACTACTTGCTAAAGCTGTGTCAAGGCAATGACAATTCAAGTCTTTGATTATTATCTTTAAAACAAGCCCTCACTGACCTCTTTAACTGCCAACATTGTGGAACAATTAAAGTTCAAAGCAGAACTCCCTGAAGTTCTATCTGCAGTGCAGCTTACCCCGATCCCCATTACTGGTTGAGCCAATGTGGTAACTAACCAGTCAGGTATCGGATCACTCACCCAACTGCCTTCCCACTCCCAGTATTTCCATTTGTTATGCTGGGTGGTGGGAGTTGAGCGGACAATACACTGAAATTCTGCCAATTTTGCAGGGACCGGCCAAATTTCGAACAGTGTGTAGGCTCTCCTGCATGATGCAAGTCGGTTAATCAACTACTGTCAAAAGGACATGTTGGAAAATGTTCTGTTTAGGAAAGGCTGTCCTAAATCACTGGGTAAGAGAGCTAGATAATAAGTAATAACTATTGACTTCATCATCGTAGGAGGGAGTTCTCCTTTAAAGTGCTTAATAGCTTGATGAACCCATATGTCTTCAGCAATGTTAGTTCTTTTGTCTGACTGTCACTCTCTTGTTTTTTGCCTTTAATTGCATTCTGGTTAATGTTGGAACTACTATACAGCAACACACTATTCATGTAGCGGTAAGTTCCAGGCCTTCTCATGTCTCAGAGCTTACTATCAGCACCAAAGCAATGACCAACATACAGCTTTATTCTAATATTTCAACGATAACCATCTCTGCTTCAGAGAATGCTTTTTTTTTTTTTTTTAAATCTTGACACGGCTTGTCTTGCATGGTTATCATACTTTAATGTCACTTGTTCAGATGCTGTGCCACTAAAAGTATCTGCCACTTACAGGACAAGTATGGCCGTGGTACAAGGCTCCAGCGTCAAAGACCAGGAGTTCCCATCACACCCCTATCTGGGCTGACGTAAGTACTGAACTGTTGTATACTGTGCACATTTTCCAAGGTAATCTAATAGCGGTGCACTGAAATTAAAAATTTTGGTACCGATAACGAAAATTCAGAATGCACTTGAAAATTAGTTTTTTTTATATCTATAAAAAGAAAAAAAACTATATTATATATAGTGTAGTTCACAAAAGTGAGTACACCCCTCACGTTTTTGTAAATATTTTATTATATTTTTGCATGTGGCAACACTGAAGAAATGACACTTTGCTACAGTAAAGCAGTGAGTGTTCAGCTCGTATAACAGTGTAAAATTTGCTGTCCCCCTAAAAATACCTCAACATGCAGCCATTCATGTTTAAACAGCCGGCATGAAAAGTGAGTACACCCCTAAGTGAAAATGTCAAAATTGGGACCAAAGTGTCAATATTTTTTTTTTTTTTATATATAGCTGTGCCCCTATTTTAAGATATTTCACTTCTTGCCCATTTGGGTCTCAGAGTAGGAAAAGAGGGGACCTACTCAAAAAATATAAACACATTTTCGAGCAAAGTGGGGGAAAATTGGAACATATTGCAGGGTTTTTTCTTTTTATTCATTTCTAGGATAAATGAGACTTGAAGGATAACTTTACCTCTAGGAACATGTTACACGTTCCACCTGTTTTTAGGGTGGACCATGTAATGTGTTCCTGCTCCTGCAGCCACTCTCCTATTTTTATTTTATTTATTTTATTTTTTTTCTTTTATCTCAAATCACTTTAGTAAACGTAATTATTACAGCTTCTGTTGTCATTGGCAGTTACAAGGTAATAGTTCATGTGGAATATTCTCTTTCCAGTCTGAAAGAAGGGGAAGATCAGAAGGAGATAAAGATTGAGCCAGCACAAGCAGTGGATGAAGTGGAGCCTCTCCCTGAAGACTATTACACCAGACCGATCAATCTAACTGAAGGTAACAATTTTCCTAGATGGTGGCATGTTTAGGAGAATATTGGGCTCAATAATCAGATATTGTCATTGGCCAACATTTGGAAGCTGTGCTAGTTTTGGTGCAGACACACCATGGGGGATAATTCTGCAGAGGTGCAGTCTTTTACTTTACAGCAACATTTGCATTTAGAGGGTTGGGGACAGCGAAATATACCAAATGTATTCATATACAGGAGCAAGTGCCTTCTCAGTAAGGAATACAGTGGTATAATGAGAAGAAACCCACCAACGAGGAAAGTGGTGTCACCCTCCTGGCTATACTGTCTAGCAGACTTTTAGCACAAAAGTGGCTGGACCGAATTAGAAATCTATTGTCAGGCATGATTTACCATAGTGTATTTAGCTTTTTGCCTGCTGTCCGTTTAGGACAAAGCGACAGTGCCTGCTGATAGCCCTCCCCCATCAAGCTGTACTCGCCAGTCTCTACTCCTCCATCCGAGCCTTCTCTCTATTACCAGTCGCTAACACTTTCAAACGGGGGAAGGAAAGTAACTTCATCTCATTGGGTAAGCTGCAACAGCGCCTAGGGCTTACTCTGGTTAGGGAGTGTGGATTGGGGATTATTACTTGCTGGGGAAAGGCCTATCAGCAGACACTGTTACCCTGCTCTGAATGGGTAAAGTGACAGCATCTCTGTTGTCCTAGTTTTTGTGTAAATGCTGACTCTATAGTGGTGGCTTCCTCATCCAATCCACTGCTCACCATCTTTAGTACGTCATACAAAAAGATTGTCACATTATACTTTTTTTGTTTTAGTTACTACACTGGACCAGCGCCTGTTACAGCCCGACTTCCAGCCCATCTGTGCCTCTCAGCTTCACCCTCGCCACAAACATCTCCTTATCAAGCGATCTCTCCGATGCCGGGTATGTCAGTCCTGGTAGTTAATCCTAAAATGGAAGGGAGGAGAGTCCCTAGAAGAATGGAGTGTGATTAAATGTGTTTTGTCTTCCAGAAATGTGAGCATAATCTGAGCAAACCAGAATTTAACCCTACATCTATTAAATTTAAGATTCAACTGGTGGCAGTGTAAGTATCTGAAAACCTAGCTCGAAAATAATTGTGTATAATATCAGTTTGACGTTTTTTAGACTGGTTACAGTGAAAAAGTTCTTTGTAAATGAAACGCTTCTATGTATTTAGCCCTGAATTGCCAGGTCAGTATTGGCTATAAAGAAATTTTATTTTGTGCAGTGTTGTTGGCAAGAGACCCTGAACCAGAGAAAAGCCTGATATCTCGTGGGAGATAAAAAGCTTTCCAGATTTCTTATTAAGACAGAAATAAAGTGCTCCCCAAACACTTTCTGCCGAAAGATATTTTGTGTATCTTTAGGGAATACTATTCATCCCTATATAATCTCTCCATGGTTCCGACTCCTGCTTCCTCCATAGACACCTACCTCTCTTCCACACTACTTGCGCGTCTCACTTCACCTGAAAGATAGGCCCTTGAGGCCTCTATCTCATTAGAGGAATTGCAGACAGCAATAAATCTACCAAATCTGGAAAAGCCCCCGGCCTGGACAGTTTTACTATTCAGTATTACAAAACTCTTCACTCCTTACTGTGCCTATAGATGCTTAAATTGTTTTAACAATTTGGGACAGTCGTCCTTCACCACAGAAGCCCTACTGGCCCATATCTCTGTTTTCCGAAAGCGGGTAAGCATTCCTCTACCTGCGGCAGTTACAGACCAATCTCCCTACCCAATGCTAACTTGAAGCTTTTCACCAAACTACTCGCCTCCAGACTTATAGCCATTATTCCCCAGACTGGTCCATTTGGACCAGGTGTGCTTTATCCCCTCAAGAGAAGCGAGGGACAATACCTTGAGGTTGTCCATCTGCACTTGCATGCACGAAACAAACTACAAACTGTTGACCCACTGGTATTACACTCTGACGGTCCTTTGCAAATATTTTCTGGAGGCCTCGGATCGTTGCTGGTGGTGCCGAGAGGAGCCGGGGACCATACTCCATGTTTTCTGGAGCTGTCCCAAACTCCAACAATATGGGAGGGAAGTACGAAAGATCACCCAGACATGTACTGACTTCCCAATTCCAGAGGATCCTGCCTTCTTCTTGTTACACTGCATGCAAATCCCACCAATACAAGAATTTGATCCTGTGCCACCTACTTAATGCTGCAAAAGCCTGTATAAGTCCCTGCTGGAAGAGCACTAGCCCACCTTCCATTGCCATGTGGCTCAATAAAGTCAGGAATGTTAAATACCTTAGAAGACCTGGTTTTGACAACACAAAATAGAAGGGAACAGTATACTAAAACTTGGTCTTATTGGAACATGTTTATATACTCTGATGAAGGTAAAACCCTACTAGATCACCCTGGAAATTGAAACCCTGATATCCCAGCTCTAGTGGGATACAGTGTGTACCATTAACAGCCCAAATGTCCTTTCCTCCCCCTCTCACCCCCTTTTTTTTTTTTTTTTTCCCTATTCCCCCCCCCCCCCCCCCCTCCTTCCTTCCTTCCTTCCTCCTCATTTCTACCTTGTGTCTGACACCCAATCCTACCCTTTCTCCAACTACAAGATATTATTACTACATATCTCAGAGGTTATCTCATCTGAAAAATGTAGACTGTGAGAGTGGACTTACTGAGCCTTGCTTTTCACACACGCAAAGCTTCCAATTGTTCCCGCATTCATGGCATTTCTATGACTATTTTTTCATGTCTGTACAAACATTACTGACTGTCATACCTTTTATACTTTATAAATAATTTGAAAAAATGTAAAATTAAATAAAGCTCTCCCCACACCGAATTTTGCTTTACTGTAATTCTATAGGCCTGAAGTAGTAATGTCTATCATCCTAATTTGTTGACAATCATTGATTTATGCAGGAGCTATGTGCCAGAAGTGAGGATTATGTCAATTCCAAACTTGCGCAACATGAAGGTCCGTATTGCTTTGATTTTTTTTTTTTTTTCTGTATGTATTTATTTATTTATTATTATACAGGATTTGTTTAGCACCAACAGTTGCGCAGAGCTTTATGAAATGAGGGTAGTCAGTACAGTTACAATATAGTTCAATACAGGAGGAACCAGAGGGAGGGCCCTTCTTGTTAGAGCTTATAATAAAATTTTCCAAACTGGAAAATTGGGAGGGAAGACCACTTAATACCAAAAAAAAATCAAAAAAAAAAAATCGCTATTGCACATAGTGGGGAAAAATATGCACATCCTTCTTTTGTCAATGTGAGCTACTGAGTGTGCAGAGATACTGCTTGTATCTCTGCTGTGAATCAGCTGTTCTCTGCCAGTGGGGGAATCCCAAGAATTCCTGTCAATACTTGTTAAGCCTTATGCTTTAAAGCAGACCTTCACTCAAAAATAACTCTGCATCATTCTCTTCCTTCACCAAAATGTTAGAAATCCTTCTTTTTTTTTTTTTTTTTTTTTTTTTTTTTTTTTTTTTTTTGGGAATGGGGTACCTTATTTTAGTTGTACTTGCTCCCACTTCCTTAGCCCTTGCCTAGATCATGATAAATTACCCTTGGCACATTTTCCCCACATGCAAACACCTGGAATACAGGTCACAAAAGCTACAGAATCTGTCTGCCTGCAGTCCATGATCTTAGATGTGCAGTAGGGGGAAGCTTCTTTCCAAATGCAGCATGGAGATGCGAAGGAATAGAAGCCTTGCAAAAAATTTGGTGCTTGGAAGACAGCGCTGGACCCCATGGGCTAGTAAGCATGCGTTTCTTAAAAGTCAGCAGCTACAGTACTTGTAGCTGCTGACTTTTATTTTCCTCAAAAGCCAGACGAAGTTCCTCTTTAAAATGTTTGACCAGGCATTTTTACTGTTGCTGGCTTAATTGAGCACCAAAAAGCTTGCATTAACAAGCCCCGGTAACCATGTAGCTAATATACCTAAAGCATATTTTGCCTCTTTTAACCCCTTTGCACCTATAAGTAAAACATATCTTAATGCCTAAGCACAACTTTGACATGTGTTTGTACCCGTAGTACAGCCCAGAAACAATAGTGCACATTTTTTTATTTTTATCCTATCTAAAACACACTGATACTAATTTTAAACATTAACCACTTAAGCCCCGGAAGATTTTACCCCCTTCCTGACCAGGGGGTATTTTGCGATTCGGCACTGCGTGACTTTAACGGACAATTGCGCGGTCGTGCGACGCTGTACCTAAACGAATTTGGCGTCCTTTTTTTTTTTTTTTTTTTCCACAAACAGAGCTTTCTTTTGGTGGTATTTGATCACCTGTGCATTTTTTTTTTTTTTGCACTACTGCGACATTGCGGCGGACAAATCAGACCCTTGACTGACATTTTTGACGCTTTTGGGGTTACCAGTGACATTACTGCAGTAATCAGTGCTATACATATGCACTGTTACTGTAAAAATACACTGGTAGTGAAGGGGTTAACTTTATTTGAGAGGGAGGGGCTGTGTGTGTCCCTAGGGGCGTGATTCGAACTGTGATTGGCTGAGGCTTGAGCTGTAGGAACAATGATCAATGGTCCTACATAGTAGAACCGTATGATCAGTGTTTCTACACGAGAGAATGACAGGCGGCTTGTTTACACTAGCCGCCTGACTTTCTCCCTCTGCAGCGACGATCACAGAGTGACCGGCGGACTTAGGGTGCGCCGGTCACACGCGCGCGCGGGGGGGGGTCGGTCCGTGCCTCCGGCGGCGCGCGCTCGCTCCCCAGAGCCTCACAGGCTAGTGACGTTTATATACGTCACTTTGCCTGTGAGGGGCTGACCGCCGCAGTATATCTACTTGCGGCGGTCGGCAAGTGGTAAAAAAAAAAAAAAAAAAATCCTGTCCAAAATATACTGACCTTTTGACCCTTTAAACACTAGTCCTGGCTCCGATCTAGCTCAAACATTGGATCTAGGCATTTTTTATTTATTATCCTGTAATTTATTTATTTTTCTCTGCAAGGAGAGAGAAAGATGCAATGGGGTTGATTTACTAAAGCCAAATGGACTGGGCACTTTGCAAAGTGCAGTTGCGCCAGAGCTTAGTAAATCAGTCTGCTGACTTCCATTATCTAATCGTGTGCAAGCAAAAATGCTGTGTTTTTTTTATTTTTTTTATTTTTTTTTCCCCCCTCTCTCATTTCCTTTGCACGTGATTGGGTATTCTTTGCACAGTAAAGTTTTTTACCTCATTTTATTAAGCTCTGGAGCTACTGTACTGTGCAAAGTGCACAGTCTTCTTGCCTTTAGTAAATCAACCCCAATGTAACTCTCCCCTCCATTCACAGAGAGAGACATGGGTGGGCTTCACAGTGTGTGATCTCTGGGACAGCCAATCGGAGGCTATTACAGTAAAGGGGTTCCCAGAACCGGTATTTTCTGGGTCCTGATCATTAGTATGGGACCTTAGACTTTTGGTGAGACCCTCGTCTCCGTGCAGGAAATGCGCTGTCCCAGCACAAAGCGATACGCAGATGTAATGTCCCACAGGAAAAAAACTGGTCCAGTGGGGCAGTATATCTGTGTACTGTACTGTGTAGTAAGCTGCACTCTGGACAGAGGCAGCTCCAGGTGTCTGCTTCACATGTTTACCTGGGAGCCTCAAAACTAAATGTAAATTCCGACAAGGTTTTATAGGTTCTCTGGCTTGCCATTCACAACTCTTTATTACGCGAGCTAACTGCCATAGGTATAGTGCTATTAAAAAAAATGTAACTATTTAATTTTTACACTTTTCTTTAATTTTGTTTTGTTTTTTCTTGATCACTTTTTATTGCTGTCACAAGGAATGTAAATATCCCTTCTGACCGCTATAGGCAATGACTGGTACTCTTTATGCTTTATGGGGAGATCTTTAGTCTATTAGACCCCTCATGTCTCCTCTGCCCTTACAAGCATCTGCTCATCTAAGGAGAGCGCTCAAAGCGGATTGGAAGAAAGAAAGGGATACTCGCGCACCCCCCCCTTCACACAGGAACTGAGGCTGTCCATCAGCTTGATGGTCCCTTCCCTGTCATCATTTTTCTCTTGGTGTCAGGCAAACTTGTCAGAAGTGACTAATGCAAATAGCAGAGGAAAGAGGCTGCAAACAGAATGACACTTAGTGTTCTTAATTGAGACTAGTACAAACTATAGAGGTATATGATTTCTTCATATTTCATGTCTGAGGTTTACATCCACTATAAAACCCTTCTGTAAGTGAAATTTTTGTTCTGGTGATGACATAAATTTGTGTTGCAGGAGAGCCAGGTTCTGCTGACTCTGACTAACCCCGTGGAGAACCTCACGCATGTGACGCTAATGCCATGTGAAGAGGGGGATGCCCATGACATCAACAGTACCGCTAAGGTATACTCTTTACCGAACAACTTTTAGTTTTTTTTAATACTGTAACTTGTACTCAAAGGTAAATATGTGGTAATGGCATTTAAAAATCCTTTTTTTTTTTTTGCATAAAATTTAGAATGTCTCCCACGGGGGGGGGGGTTTCCCTTCACTTATTATTGTGCCGCTATGGCAATACCCTGCAGTGAAAGCATTTGTTACAGTGGGTAAAGGATAAATACCCCCCCCCTCCCCCCGTTAAAGCGGTTGTAAACCCTAAAAAATAAAAAAAAATAAAAAAAACCCTGCAAGACAAAGGCATAATGAGCTAGTATGCATCGCATACTAGCCCATTATGTGTAACTTACCTTAGAACGAAGCCCCGACACGGACCCCCGAACATCGCTGCGGGCGCAGCCATGATCCCTCGCCGTCTCTTCCGGGTTCGGCGGCTCCGGTGCGGTGATTGGCCGGAAGAGACGGCTGCGGTGCGATGATTGGCCTGAGCCGCGATGACGTCACTCCCGCAAGCTCCCGGCAAACTAATTGAAGGTCCCCCCGGACCTTCAGAGCGCATGCGCCGCTCGCGCGAGCGGCTGCATGCACTGTAAATATCTCCTAAACCATTCCGGTTTAGGAGATATTATTTGTACCTACAGGTAAGCCTTATTATAGGCTTACCTGTAGGTAAAAGTGTCAAAAAGCGGGATACTACCGCTTTAAGCGTTGTTGTTGTGTTTTTATTTTATTTTTTTGGGGTGTCAGTTTATTTGATTAATTTTGAAAATGGTTCTAATCCTTCCTTGTGGCTAGAGTTTAGCCTGTCCTGCTTCCCATACCTCTGCACTTTTCTGGGTTAAAGGGCAAAGCCCCCTAAAGCTCTTTTGTATTCAGTAGTTCTAGGAGTGTCAGATGTTGACACCCCTCCCCACCCCTGCTGCACTTTGATTTTTCTCTGCCAGCCCTTATGTCACTACAAGACACAGCTGCTGGCAGAAGGAACCACAGTGCACAGCAGGGAACCAGGCGTCTAACATTGGCAGAAAGTTCAAATGCTGGAGATCTTTGAGCCAGCTTCATTCTTCAAATCAGAAGAGTTGGTAATGAGGGCAGAGGGATTAAGTTGGCTGCCTTTCCTTTTAGGTTCAGTTTACACCTGAGTGATGTAAATAACTTTTCTAGAAGTGCTTTAACGCTCTGTATAGGATTCCCAATAGATCCCCGGTGCCCATTCACACCTTAGTGCTGAGTCGTGTGTTTTTGGTACCTATGGTCTATAATGGGAGAGCCAAAAAAATACACATAGAGTGCGTAATTCGTGCAATTTATTGAATTTTCTTCCCATAGTCACTAGTTTCTCTTTTGGGGAAAACCAAAAAAAAGGTCAAGCCTGAAAAACGCTTGAACAAATATGCATTAAAAAAGGCTCCAAAACTCCCTTCAAGAAGCTCAAGTGTGAACCTAACTATAGGGAGGACTGCATTTTGAATTTGAACATGGCGATTGAGGTGCATATGGTAGATTCTGTTGGTATACAGAAATGCATATTACAGCCTTTTTTTGCCATTTGCAGGTGGTTGTGCCTACAAAGGAGCTGCTCCTGTCTGGCAAAGATGCTGCTGCAGAGTATGATGAATTGGCAGAGCCGCAGGATTTCCAAGATGACCCAGAGTAAGTGGACATGTTAAAATAATCTTGACTGTCAAATATGATGATCCACTGGTCACATGTTGTTCAGCCTTTCCTAAAAATTATTATGCTTTACATTCAGTCTTGAATTTGTATTCTGTATCTAACATTGGTTTATTTTCTGCAGTGTTGTCGCCTTCAGGAAGGCCAATAAAGTGGGAGTATTTATAAAGGTTACCCCACTGCAAGAAAAAGGAAGAGTGATCGTAAGCTTTAAGCTTAAGCATGACTTCAGAAACCTGGCTGCTCCTATCCGACCTGTAGAAGACAATGAGACCACCTCCGAGGCTGTGTGGCTGACACATCATGTAGAGCTTGACTTGGGGCCTGTGGTACAGACGGCTCCCTAGAATTGGCAGTGTTTTGTATGTTACAGGAACACGTTCCTGGGGTATATGTTCATCTCCACCTGCAGACTACACGTGGAGAAAGAGCTAAATAGTGCACTTGTGCTTGGAGGTTGCTGGCTAGTCTGTAAGCAGTTACTGTGGGAATTCACTACTAGGTCACCCCTGATCCCTTTAACACTGGAACAATAGATAAAGTAGCTGCGAAACACATGATATGTATAATCTGTATAATGTACTAGAAAAATGACACAGTTGGGTATTTCAGAATCTAGGTGTGACTCAACACACTACTTCTAACTAGAGCCAGAATGCAAGTTTTGAGCTGACTTGTCTTTTTAAGAATGCAAGTCCTTGTAGTAATTTGTATTTTGCTGGTTGAAAATTCTGTGCATAGTGCAAAAATGGTGGTGGGCTGTAGCTCATAACATCCAATCAGAAGCTGACTTTCATCAAATTGACTGATGCTTAGGAATAATTTTCTGATTGGCTGCTGTAGGATCCACTACACTACTTGCGTTATGCCCCATTCTTTACAAATTAGTGTTGATTTACTGTTGTGCATTAGTTTATACTTCTGTAAAATCTTTTACAGATAGTTGTGAGGGAAACAGGGTGTTTAAAAGCCTTGCTATCTGTTTCTGTATGCCGTATCTGTAAGGCAGCTTAACAAATTTAAAAGCCATTTTATCATGGGCACCACATTTGTTGTCATCCATAATACCGGACTATTTTTGTAAATGCCCCTAATATATTTTAAATCATTTATTGCGTTACAATTTAGTTTTTTATTCTCCACTAATAGGTTTGGAATGTGTTTTTATGCAGAGTGGGCAAGAGCTGGAAGATGATGTTGGTCCTTGTGTATTGGGGTCTTTAAAGGAAGGACTGTTGGCTGAAGAATCAGATGTCCCCTATTTAAGCAGTGCAATATGGAGGAATGAAAGGAAAATCTAGCAACTATGTGTAGTTCATTCTTCACACATAGTAATAAATAATGCCCATTTTGCAGTTTAGTCAGTTATGTCTGAGCTGTAAATTTCACAAATGGCTCCTGTAGTATTGAGTGAAAGCTGGTCTGTTTTACCTGTTCATGCTTTAGTCAAGCAAACGTATAGGTTTTACAGCTCATTTCTCATTAGTTAGGTGTTTGGATTCCACAGGATCACCTTGGTGGTTCACCATCATACAAATGATATATATTGTTTACTTATGTGCAATGCTTACAAGAAGGTAACATTCTTGGGTTTGCTTTATTCCTAGATGACACTAAATGTAACTATTGTCTTAAATAATTTCCATAGTCCAGTATTGAAGATGTCCTCAAGCTCACCTTCTGGAGGATGTTTTCCATGTCTTTCCACTGCAGCAGCCTTTTTTCTTCTTTTTTTTTTTTTTTTTTTTTTTTTTTTGTGCCTTGATGCATGCTTGGAAAGGGTAGTACTAGGACAGGATTATGACCATTCAGTGCCGCCTTTTCATGTGCTGCACACTAAAACCATGTCACTTTACTATTCCAATAAATAAAAGCTGTTCCCATTTCAGTTGTTTCAGTCAGCAGAATGGCAATGTGCCTTTTATACTAAAAAGGTGTAATGTATATCAGCGCAACTAAATTAAATAAAGTATTTAAGTATCAAAAAATATTGTGGCTGCAATATCAAAGTGGTGAATCACTACACGTAAAATCAATAAATATATGAAGTGATATCGCGCTACAATAAAGTGCTAATAACAAAAAATTGCTGTTCTATTCGAACAGCAAAAAAATACTGTGCAGTGCAAATAACAAAAGTTGCTGTGCCTTTTATGACTTTGAAGGTCAACAGCGTGGGTTATGGGGGTCACGTTAGATCCCAATCCTTGTTTTGCTTAGTGCTGTGCTGCGGCTTTCTGGAAACAAGAAAGAAATTACAAGTGTTATACAATATTTCCAGTCTCTGCCCTGATCATGCCATTGTGCTTGGATATTATTTCCTAGTTTTTTTTTTTTTTTTCCTCCTTCTCCCCCCTAACACACCCTCCTTTATCTCTGGACTTGCAATTTTCAAGATGCTTATGTGGGATAAAATCATTGAGGGTATGCAGCTGCTCCCCTTAGACTTTGTGGACCAATTCTCCAATGTTATCCCAAAGTAGAAGTTTACTTTTTAAAAATGATAAATGCCCATTTTTCTGCAGGTAAAAAAAAGTGCATATACTATAATTCTAGAATAGTTTTTTTTTTTTTTTCTTTTGGAATGCATTGCACCATGCAGGACTCCAGCAGACTAAGTGTAAGCTGTCTGCCACCGTATGGGCAGGCAGTTTCTCACTGACAGGACGATTTCATGAACTACCACTGTACTTAACAGCACCGTGGTAAATCATTGAGAATTACAAGCCAACATCTGCAAAGGATGTCAGTACTTGTAGTTCGTTCATTTACAGAACTGTGATTAAATGACGTAACTGGGCGGAGCACCACGCAGCCGTGCGGTTTTCAAAAAGTGACCGCTCGTATCGGGGGAACTTTTCCCCTGTCCTGCCGTCACGGAGGGGGGGGAATCGGACCGCAACTGCAGCAGTTGGGAACGTGTTGCATGTTCCACCCCAAAAATGGGTGTAATATCTTCCCAAAGTTGAACTTATCCTTTTAAAGCTACTCTGCTTGCTTTAAAATAGAAAAAAATTACAAGATAGATCTGTAGTTTTGTTTGAATGTGCTCTAAAGGTGTTTACCCCTATTTTATCTGCTACTTCAGCTGCTCTTTGCTATTGCCCCCTCTGACTAATCGGAGTGTAGGGCACTTTAGAAAGTCCCACGGTTCACCATTTGGTGCCTGAGCTTACTCGGCCTCTTTGCATTGCAGCATTTTATCCTATTGTGCTCCCTTCACCCCAGCAAGATTGTGCACAGAGCTTTTTGTAAACCCTGGAGCATTGGTCCAATTTAATAATAAACTCCAGATTTTTACAAACCTCAGCAACTAAAAACACTTAATTCAAGTCTTTGCACAATAGTGTGTTGAAACACACTTGTATTGTGTGAACCAGGCACGTAGGGAACAGTTGTCTTTGCATTAAGGCTACATCAGTGCACCTGGTGTGTGACTAAGCCCTAAGAGGTTCTGAAGATAGGCTTGCTGGAGAAACAAAGGTGTGATTATGATAAATCTTGAAGAGGCTGAGTTGCTCTAAGGAATACACGGGATGTAAAAGCAAACCTGTTGTATTGAACACAAGCTCACAGTATGGAAGAGCCTACTGAAATGTTGCCATTT
Source organism: Pelophylax lessonae (assembly GCF_965119305.1). Classification (NCBI taxonomy): domain Eukaryota; kingdom Metazoa; phylum Chordata; class Amphibia; order Anura; family Ranidae; genus Pelophylax; species Pelophylax lessonae. Next base: position 454,389,311 of record NC_138771.1, on the reverse strand, counting down.
CAGTCATAGTCATTGCCATAGTCATTCTTGAATAATTGGGTGATACAAAATTGGCTGGTTTTGGCACCTAATTGGATAACAGACCTCTATGGAGCCAAGAGCTTTTGGCACGTTTGGGTAATCAGGTTGACTGCATTCACATTGAAAAACATTTCGTATTCTGCTGTAATGTGAATCCAGTCCTGAATGGACTCTGCTCTATACCTTACCCGAATAGCAAACTGCTTCATGTCCATGAGCTCTTTTCCTGATCATAGGTTACCCTTTACTTTTGTAGTTTTACTTTCTATAGTGTTAAGGAGAAGGGGTAGCTTTTTGGTAATGATCGCCTGTCCACAGAAAGCCATATTATGTTTACACTGTCACCGCACCTACAGCATGACTTACAGGCTTAGCCTATATTTATTATGAGATAATAGTATTAACATAATTGTGTATGCAGCCTATATTATGTCAGCACACCACTTTCTGCTGCAGATTTTTATTTTTTCTTTAGCGCTGTAGAAATATATAATTACTGTATGGGTCTGTGAATACAAGTTTACTCTAGATGAGCATTTTTTTTTTTTTTTTTTTAAGGGCTGTTATAATTAAGTAATATCACACAACGCTGTAAAGCTGCATATTGTGTCATGGGAAGTAATTTGGATGCTGATTCTCTTCTGAGATCTTTATATTTCTTGATGACGTTTCACAAAGACATTGACTTTTCAATGCTAGTCTGAATAGAAATGAATACAGAAGGCATTTAACAAGAATGTACTGTACAATGTATTTCAGTTTTTTGTTTTTGTTCTGTTTGTCTCTTACAGAGCCTTTTCGGTATCGCTATGCAAGATCTTGTGTATAAAGCCCTGTACACACGCACCGATTGTCGGCCGCACGATTGGCCGTCTTTTGCCCAGTGTTGATGTGTTGGTTGAAAAGTGATGTCATGTTCTGGTCTACTTTTCATGTGTTTTTTCTTCTCTGAACATGCCCAGTCTTGCTCATTTGACTTTTGTCGGCCGAAATCTGTACTGACTGACGCGAACAATCGGCCGTTCTGGTGACGGCCAACAAAAATTTTATAGCATGCACACCAGATTTTGTTCGGCCGAAAAGTCGCAGTCGGTTGTCGGAGGCATCATACTAACAAGCCGGCTGCGTGTGTACGGGGCTTTAGGCTAACAATGGGCCGAAAACTGAAACTGTCTTTTTTTTTTTTTTTTTTTTTTTTTATGCAGCACACCAGTTTATAGCATGCATTATGTGCTGCATTGTAGGCCCATTACTACCTAGTGTAATTGTGCATGGGGGGCAATTCTAAATTTAAGTGGCTGGAAAGGCAGAAGGTTTTGTACTTTTTTTAATGCATTCTCTGCATTAAGGTAAAAAAAAATAAAAATCTGCATGCAGCTCCTACCAAATTTTGACATATCAGAGCAGAAAGCACTTTTGAAGTGAACCTGCTTTGCCCATAAAGTAACAGGCTCTTTTTAACTTTTGGCACATACAATGTTTCTTTTGGCTCCATTTACTACTGTGAGCAGGGAGAAATGTTGGGCACATCCAGATATAGGGGATTGTGTGACTTCCTTACTTGAACAAAGTTGTTCAAAGCTTGTGGACTGCTGTGCTAAAGGTTTGTAAATGCTCTCTATAAATATTGTTATTCAGACTAACCATTAGCAGGTTCGGGTTCATCTATCAGCCAATAACAAAGAACACTTTGTACTTGCATTCACATTCTACTGAGTGATTAGCAACTGGGAACATTTCAGATACATATTGTATATTGTATGATTCACCACGCTTCCATGTAATGTTGTGACCGTACAGTAATGTCAAAGTAATAAAAAAGAAAAAAAAATGTGTGCATCTTTTCATAAGTGAGCTGAAAGCAAGAAGGTTCATAAAATCAGAGCTTTCTCCTTCTGTGGGCTGGGGAGGCATTTCAGTTTTCAGATTTTGATAATTTCAATATCTTTTCTTTTGGCTAGCCACCCAGTGCTCTCATTGGGTAAACAACTATATCTATATGTTTTTTTAACTGTTAACTGGTGGGCATTTATTCCAAACTAAATGAGTCAAGCTAAATACGAAAAAAGACTGAATTGTGGATGCTCTTATAGCTAGTGCAGTTTAGCTACACTTTTCTGATAGTGTTGTGGGCAACTTGATGAGGTCACTTTGGGTGAGAAAAAAAGCTGTATGGTCGAATGGGACCATGTATATTGGATGGGCTGCAGGGCCAATGCAATAATGAGCCAAAATCGTTTGTTTTGTTTTTTCCCCCCAATAGTCTAAAGGGCCATACACACTATAAGATTTTCTGAAGACTTTTTCCTTCAGATTAACCTTTTCTATGTAGTTCAAGGGCCTGCCAGATTGCATACAAATTGAAAGTGTTTAGGTTTGACCTCATATTATATGGTTTTGGTAAATCTAAAGGAAAAAGTCTTCAGAAAATCTTATAGTGTGTATGGCCCATTAGTTCATACCCAATATGTTGCAGTGGGGTGAGCTTTGTGAAAATGGAACCTACAGCAAGACTCATCAACAATACAGCATGCAACAATGTAAGGTAAAAGAAAAGGAATGTATTGTCCTTCCACAATGGCCACTCTAATGCACACTGGGATGTTGTGTGGCTGGAGCTCATCAGAAAGGAGACGCCGTACACAACTTCTTAGGACATTAACAGACACGCCAGCAATGAGAAGCCAAACTTGTCTTGGAAATGTGGTGCCACAGCTCCATAGATCCACTTAATTCTTGGGAGGCAGCCTCGAAAGTTCAAGGCAAGGAAAGGCTTCCTGAAGATAGCTGTGGCTTCACCTCTGCATGTAGGACTATCTGGCCACAATGTCTCACCCCAAAAAGATCCACGGAAGTGGCTCTCAGACTTATTGGAACCTTTAACCCCCAAGATCAGGGACTGCACTGCAAGAGTCTGAACCTGTGCGGACAACTACCAAAAAGATTTTGACTCCTTAGTCCAGAGCACTTGCCATTTTTCTCCACCTCTGTTTCTATGTTTTTGTACATGGTTGAGTCTCTTAGCCTTGTTGGGGTATGAAGGTATGGCTTTTGGGCTGCACTTCTTCCATGAAGACCACTTTCGGCCAGACTTCTGTGGACAGTGGATGGGTGTACCTGGGTCCCACTGATTTCTGCCAGTTCTGTGCTGATTGCAATGTTGGACATCTTGCAATGTCAAAGGGAAGTAAGCATAGTGGGGTTGATTTACTAAAACTGGAGAGTGCAAAATCTGGTGCAGTTTTGCATAGAAACCAGTCAGCTTCCAGAGGTGTGGTTTTTTTTTTTTTTTGTAAAAGCTTAATTGAACAAGCTGAAGTTCAAAGCTGACTGGGTACCATGCACAGCTGCCCTAGGTTTTGAAATCTCTAGTTTTAATAAATCAACCCCAGTGTGTCTTTCATCTGCTACATTTAGTTTCCTTGGCTGATTGACTGGTCTACGCTCCTTAATGTTTCCTAATCAATAGTGTCCTCAATGCTGAGAATTCTTCTGCAAAGATTCACATGGTTTCTATTGGTAAGGGTCATCATGTAGGTATTTTGCTATTAAGTGAGAGAAGTGCCAGAAATCTGGTCCAAGATCCTCTTCCAGGCTGCAAAACCCCACAACTATGGTTGCTCCAGTTTTCATCCAGTAGAAAGCAGTCACTGAATCTCTCCTACCTGCCATTTATGGCTGCAAAGAATGGCTATGCCCCCTGAGCAAAGCTCTCTTTACCACATAAGGAGTGGGTGTGGGTTCAGGTCATTTTGGGTGCAGGAGCCCTGTTGAAGTTGAGCTTTTCAGAGCTGCATTGTTAAACCTTACCATAGTAAAGTTATTGTGAATAACTCGAGGTGCATTAAAACACTGTTGCAGACAACTGCATGGAGCCTTCAACGGCAGAGGACTTGTCAAGCTTCTGCAAGAAATGGACAAGATAGTACAATATTCAGCCTGTGTTTTTGTTCCTGCTAAGCCATTTTTTTTTCTATGGTGATTTAGCTACCATGAGTGGAGGATAACCAGAAGATTCTACGTATGAAGTGTACTATGGCATTTCCTTAGATGGTGGAAATAGACTGCATGGCCTTGGGGGGGAAAGCTGTCTTTTTGGCAATGCCCAGGACAACATCAGATGTTGGTGAGGGTGAAATCACCCACCCACTCAGAGGGAGAAGCCTAGAGCGCAGACTGCAAAATATTTTCCTGCTCTATTGTCCATTGTCTGTTTCAAGGCTTCATAGCCAAGTTCTTTACCCCAAATCCTGTAGCAAAATTGTTCTAAAGCCCATGGCATTAGCCTTTTCTGCATCTTGGAAGCTGTAAGGGTCTAGGTTCAGATGCCAGTCTGTGCATAAGCATATACCAAATCTGGAACTGCCTCCCTTCACCTGGAAGATGTTCTGACTGTTGATGGTAGTGGAGCTAATGATCCCATCTCTTCAGCAATTCCCATACTTTGCCTATAGAACCCATGCACTATCAGTCTGGGGTTTTCCCTTTCAACCTCTTATGAGCACCTCTGGCTATTCTTTAGGATGCTCAACCCAGTACAAGCCTTATTGCATTCCTGTAACAATTTGGTGTTGTTTTCATTAGATTACCTGGTTCTGTTCTCACTACACGTATGCCCCAGGCGTGTGCAGCTCAACATACAGCTAAACCTTTAATCCTGCAATAACCAGTCCTTTTGTAACTTAAGGCTTTATTCCAGAGATAGAATAGTGGTCACACGTACAGGTTACAAGTCAGAATGGATATGCGAATAGGATTGTGCATAGAGAGGTGAAACTGCAAATAAACAGATAAAGGCATACAATCAGTGTACAAACATTAACAAACATATGCTTTGAGTATATAACTGACAGTTCTGAGCATACCAGCGATGCTTCAAAGGGGGGTTCAGGAATCTTCCCACAGGAACCTCAGATGCTGTCTGGCTGTCTCCATGAGCTGTTCTAAAATGGAGATTCTCTCAGAGAGGGGTGGAACTAATATCCAGCAATAAAGTACCATAAAGTGCTGTCCAACAATCGTTTTTGTCACAGTGGCATCTTGTGGCCGATATTGGTATTACAAGTTCCAATAGCATTAATTATTTTCTTATGCTGGAGGCATAACACTCCCCGTCTGGTACTGCAGCAACAGCTCTTGTAGCATGGTCTGCAGGGTTATAGTCAGTAGGTACATAGTGCCATTGTGTTGGACTGGTGGATCTCCTAATCCTCAACACTCTGTTGTTGACATAAACGTAGAAACGTCTGGTCTCATTGTAGATGTAGCCTAGAACTACCTTGCTGTCTGTGTAGAATTGAACATCCTTGAGGTCAATGTCCATCTCTGAGGCTATTAGCTCTGCTAGTTCAACAGCTAGTACTGCAGCACAAAGTTCTAGCCTAGGTATAGTGTGCTCAGGGTGTGGAGCCAGCTTTGCTTTGCCCATGATGAATCCTACGTGGCATCGCGCTGTAGTGTCAACAGTCCTTAAGTAGGCCACGGCAGCTATTGCCTTGACAGAAGCATCACAGAATATGCAAAGGTTTTGACTTTGTATCTTTGTAGAAGGTACAGGAGCATATGGGCGTGAAACATGGAGATCAGATAAGTCTGATAAAGAGTCCCTCCACTCTACCCAAGAGTTCCTCTTATCAAGGGGTAGTGGGGCATCCCAATCGGATGTTTCACGAATCAAGTCTCTAAGCAAGGCTTTACCTTGAATTGTAACAGGTGCCGCAAATCCTAATGGATCGTACATGCTATTTGATTGTAGACAAGACACCTCTGCGAGTGAAGGGTCTTTCTTCTCCATTTACTTGGAAGGTAAAGGAATCAGATTTCAAGTCCCAAAGTAGACCTAGACTGCGCAGTACAGGTAGACGTCCTCTGACAAAACGCGTAGGGCAGAGTCGCAACGTCATTACGTCACTTCCGGTTTCGGAGCCTGGGCCGTGGAACGCGGAAGCTTCCCGGCCGTCACCGCTGATCCTAGACAGCCTCAAACGTGAGTGTTTTGCTCTCTTTTTCACGCTACAGATATACATTGCATCATGGGGCCTTTCTCTTCCAATTTGAGGTATTAAAAGCCAAGTTCGGTTCACTGGAGGACCCCGGAAGCAGTGTTAATTTAGTCGACTAAAACCGACTAAAACGTTTTTGTCGACTAACACAATTCAGATGACTAAAATACGACTAAAACTAAAATGGCATTTTAGTCAAAAGACTATAACTAAATCGAAATCTGCTGCCAAAAATTAACACTGGTGCATGCTCAAAGCATAAATAATAACATATTAGATTTTTCACTCCAGGACCAGCAGTAGTATATAATGAGTTTGGAAATTGTAGAGAAATGCTTAAATAATGCATTACAAATTACAATTGAACTACACCCATTTGATTATAGATGACTAAAATGAGTTTTAGTCGACTAAAATGTAGGGCGTTTTAGTCGACTAAAATATACTGGAGTTTTAGTCGACTAAATACGACTAAAACTAAAACACTTGCAGAAGACTAAAATAGGACTAAAACTAAAATGCCATTTTAGTCCTAAGACTAATGCCCCATACACACCTGCAGATTATCTGCAGACTTTTGTCTGTAGACTTACCTTTTCTATGTAGTGCAAGGGCCTGCCGGATTGCATACAAATTGAAAGTGTTTAGATTTGACCTCATATTATATGGTTTTGGTAAGTCTGCAGATAATCTGCACGTGTGTATGGGGCATAAGACTAAAACTAAATTGAAATTTGCTGCCAAAATTAACACTGCCCGTAAGCAACCGACCACTTTACCACAAGTTCAGGTCGTATACCTAGGGGCGACATCTAGTGGATGCATGAAAGAATTGCAACCCCATTTTGTATTTCATTTATTTCTCTCTTTCATATAATTTGTCACTTTTCACTAAAGTGGTAACAAAAACACCACGCATAGCACGGATATGATTTGTATTCACTGTTTTATTTGTGCATCTAATATATAATCACTGGTTTATTTGTGTATTTAATATAATTTGCTGAAGTTACTAACAGCTATCACGAATAAAACGCACCTTTGGAACTCACTGTTTTATATTTATTGAGCATACGCAGCACAGCACTTGCACTTTATAAAGTTGCACCTTATGAGTCCAGGTTAAATAATCAGTTAACCTTGTCACCCCACAAGCCACTAGTGCACTTTACTTTGGACCCAACGATTTATATGGTATAATTTTACTTTATTGGCACTTTATTTTAAGTTGGCACTTACAAAGCACTTACCCACTATTAAGGTAGCGCCGTTACAACCTCCTCTTATTTATTTCACACTTTAACCCCTTGAGGGTTCGGTTGTTGGCAGCTTACACCTTCTCAATTGTTTAAGGTCTCTTACTCCATAGCGCTGGTCACCCCTATCTTTCTATTGCCAAAGATGTGTACCCTCATGCGATACTCTGAAATAACTTTGGAAGGATCATTGTCTTGGAACCAAAGGAACCTTAGGAAGTTCCTGTCTTCCTCTCTGACCAAGAAACAATAGAACATCGGCTGGATGTCAGCCATGAAGGCAATAGAATCTTTGCGGAAGCGTAAGAGCACTCCCAGGAGTTTGTTGTTAAGGTCTGGGCCTGTCAAGAGGACATCGTTTAAGGAGATACCCTTGTTTTTGGCACTAGAGTCAAACACTACTCTGATTTGACCTGGCTTTTTGGAATGGTACACTCCGACTATAGGGAGATACCAACACTCTTCAGAGTCTTTAGGGATGGGAGCATGACCGTTCTCAAAGATCTTCCCCATGAAAGAAAAGAAATGTTCCTTCATCTCTGGCTTTCTTTGTAAATTACGTTTAAGGGAAGCAAAACGTTGTAACGCTTGTTCTTTGTTATTGGGTAAGCGTTGTCTCTGTGGTCTGAAGGGAAGAGGTGCGACCCAGCTGTTTGTGCTGTCTTTGACTAGTCCTTGCTCCATTACTTCTAGGAAGAGTTTGTCTTCGATAGACCTTGCCACACGATTGTCATCTTTAGTTCTCTGAAAGACTGTGCACCCTAAATGGTCTTGGTCACTGTCACAGGCAAAGTTGTCATTAGTGGAGCTTGTGAAGGGACAAGATGAGTGGGTGGCGTAGGCTGATTCCTTAAGGAAATGGTTGTGGCATGGCTGGAAAAGAGAGGGACGCCCATTCTCTAGGGTATTTGTGAGCATGCTGCTAATGGAGTTAGGTTTGTGCACGCTTCCTAGACAGACATCTCCTATGATGACCCATCCAAGGTCTAACTTCTGAGCATAAGGAGCGTTATTGGGACCATTAATCTGAGCTCTTGATTTGTGGGCTTGTAAGATATCTCTCCCAAGGAGTAGGATAATCTGAGCCTGAGGATCAAGTTCTGGTATCAGATGCGCTATGCGTTTCAAGTGTGGGTGATGAGCTGCTACATCTGGTGTAGGAATTTCAGATCTGTGATCAGGGATCTGATTGCATTCGATAAGAGTTGGCAAAGACAAGCGAGATCGCCCGTCGATGGACTCGATTTGGTAGCCGGATGCTCTCCTACCAGCCGTCTCCACTATTCCTGCACAAGTTTTTAAGGAGTAGGGAATGCTGGTGCCTTTAACGCTGAACATGTCAAAGAAAGTCGAGCTGGCTAATGACTTGTTACTTTGGTCATCCAGGATTACGTAAAGCTTAATAGCTTTGTCTTTTTGGCCTGCTGGGTAGACTCTGACTAGGCCGATTTTGGAGCAGGACCTACCACCTATGGCTCCTTTGCAGATCTCTGTACATTGTGAAGTGACCTCTGGTGTAGTTGTGGTGGTGTGCTCCTCCTCCCCGCCATGCTCACTAGTGCGGAGGGTGTGTTGTAAAGTCCATGGAGCTGGCCCAGGATGTAACCCTGTATTGTGATCTGAGCTGTCACATTCTGTGCATTTCAAACTGACCTTACAGTCCTTGGCGAGATGAGATGTTGAAGAGCAGCACCTGTAGCAGATGTGGTTCTCCTTGAGGAAGGCTTTGCGGTCCTGCAGGGTTTTCTCTCTGAAGGCTCTGCATTTTAGTAGAGGATGTGGCTTCCGATGCAAGGGACACTGCTTACCAGGATCGTTGACCTTTGTCTCTGAGTTAGAGAAGTTGACAGACCTGTGAAAGGAACCTGGAGGAGACACGTTAGTTTTGTGTACTGCTACTGGAGGTTTGCGAGGGTTAAGTCCCACAGGAGCAGCACACAACAGCGTAAAATCAAAACTTGGATCATTTCTTGTTTTAGCTTGCTGGCACACAAAGTCCACAAAAACAGAAAAAGTAGGGAATGGAACATCATGCTGTCTTTTATATCGGGATCCGTGTGTAATCCACTGCTCTTGCAAGTTATAGGGTAACTTTTGCACAATGGGGTTAATACCTCCTGGCTGTGTCAAGGAATGCAAGTCCTTGTAAGTCTCCCTCGGATTTAGCTACTTGAAGTTCCATTAGCAAGTCACTTAACTCTCTAAGTTTATGGTAGGCTTTGCTAGGTATTCTGGGAAAGTTATCAAGTCTTTTGAATAATGCATTTTCTACTGCTTCTGCTGAACCATAACACTCATCAGGTCTATCCCAGATTGTTCTAAGACCAGTGTCTGGGTAGTTTATATTTATTGTCCTGATTCGCCTGGCGTGCTCGGCAGACTCATTTCCAAGCCATTTGATCAGGAGATCTATCTCTTCGCTGCAAGATAGCCCTAAGTCTCTGATAGTGTTTTGAAAGGATGACCGCCAGGCTCTGTAGTTTTCAGGGCGGTCATTAAACTTTTCAAGTCCTTTGGTGACTAACTCGCGTCGTGCAAAGAACCTTGCGAAGTCTATTGTGGCTTGGTTAGCCTGTGGTGTGTTGTCATGGTAATATGGCTGTGTGTAGTCATACCTTTTGCTGGCACCGAGCTGTCCTCTGATGTACCGTTCTGGCTTGGATGTTGGTTCTGGAGGGCGATTAGAAGGTGATTCTGTTATCTCACTTATGGGGAGTCTGTCGTAGGAGACGTCACTTTGCACGGATTTCTCCCGTTTGCAGGCTCTAGGCTTGTCACTGACTTGCGGCGGTACCGTGTGGTGACTTTGGCTTGCCTCTTTGACATCATCCTTGACACTGCTTGTTTTAAAATGTTGATTGATGTAATCTGAAGTTTGTTGAAGAGAATTTGGAGTTTCAGCTGCTGGATCGAGAATATTGCTGCGTCTTCTGCGTTCACTTCTCGTGTATACAGCTAATTCTAAGGCCTCCACTTCAGCTATGGCTGCTGCTACTTCCTTCTCTACGGTGAGCTTCTCTAGGGCTACTTCTAGGAGGGCTTCCTCTGCCTCTTTCTGCGTTTTTACTTTTAGGAGGGCTTCCTCAGTCTCTTTAACCTCACTTTCTCCTGTTTAATCTGCATTTCTTGCTCAGTAAAGGCTGCTCGCGCCTTGGCGGCTTCAGCTTTCGCACGTGCTATGGCAGGTGCATTGCTTGCGGAGGAAGATCTAGAGGAGCCGGAAACTCGGGACCTTGTCTTGAGTGAGGATGTCTGGCTATGTGACATGTCGCCTTGCAGGAATGCTTGACTGTGTAGAGACTGCTGTATTGCATATGCAGATGACTGCACTGGCAGGGTAGCAGGCCTCTGTATAGTCTCTGTCCTAAATCCCACTTGCTGGATAGCCGCTGTTTCACTGTTCTGTTCTCACTACACGTATGCCCCAGGCGCGTGCAGCTCAACATACAGCTCAACCTTTAATCCTGCAATAACCAGTCCTTTTGTAACTTAAGGCTTTATTCCAGAGATAGAATAGTGGTCACATGAACAGGTTACAAGTCAGAATGGATATGCGAATAGGATTGTGAATAGAGAGGTGAAACTGCAAATAGATAAAGGCATACAATCAGTGTACAAACATTAACAAACATATGCATTGAGTATATAACTGACAGTTCTGAGCATACCAGCGATGCTTCAAAGGGGGGTCCAGGAATCTTCCCACAGGAACCTCAGATGCTGTCTCCATGAGCTGTTCTAAAATGGAGATTCTCTCAGAGAGGGGTGGAACTAATATCCAGCAATAAAGTACCATAAAGTGCTGTCCAACAATCGTTTTTGTCACAGTGGCATCTTGTGGCCAATATTGGTATTACAAGTTCCAATAGCATTAATTATTTTCTTATGCTGGAGGCATGACATACCTCCTTTTTGAGGGAACAGATAGTGTGGGCTGAAGCACCGGCTGAGCAGCAAGACAATAACCTCCAGATATTCCAACAATTTGGATGGGTTCAGAACCTTCAGAATGTCACTGGAACTGTTTCACCTTCAGAATATCTGGGAGGTTCTGCACACTGCTCAGGAAATTGTGCTTTTCCTCAATAATAAACACTCTCTGGTCTTGGATTCAAGCTCTCTGGCCAAGCAGCAATCTGACTCTACTTTTGTATGAGTATCCTCGATCTGCCTCTTTTTAAGGCAATCCCTTTGGCCTAGTTTCAACCCAAAATTTTTTTACAAGATGCCATTCAGTCTTTGGACAGGCGATTCACCTATAACAGATCTTCTGCATTCAAGTGTAGCACCAATGCTGTGGGAGGGCACTCCCTCTACTTCAGGAATCTCAAATCCATGACCAGGGTTTTTGGTCCTCTCAGACGAGGGTGCACCAGCCTCGTGTATTAACCAAGACTCCATTTATTTAAAAGCGTAAAATAGGTAATATACTCACAAATGGTCATTAAAAAAAGGCTCATCCCAATTCTCAAAGGCACAACCAGAACCACTGTGCATGCCTCCAGATGGACTAGGAAGCATGCCCAAGAGCCTGCTGATGGGTTTCCAGGGTGCGCCCTCTTCTTCAGAGCTGAATGTCTGCTGCAATCTGTGCATTCTTATATACTACCTGTTTATCAGATTTATGTCCACTTGGACTGGGTTTGTAATACTATTAGTACTGGTAGGTTACATAAGACATTGGTTTACAGGGCTAGCTATTATCCAGCAAGCAAAGGTACTTTGAAATTGTCCACTATACTGTTAATCTATAATAGTTCTGCGCTGCAAACAAAGCTATACCTTACAGATTATATTCGCGCAAAGAATTGAAGGTGACTAAAAACAAATTGTTGAATTAAGGCAGACGATATCTCCCATAATCCTCAATCCGACTACTGTAAGTATTCATAATACATACCATGTATAACAAGTGCATAATAAGTCCATGCAAGTGATGAAAAAAATGTAAATTCAAATACAGTGAACTGATAGGTCCACATCTATCCAATTTTTAATAAAGCTGTGACATTCTTCCCCATCACCAATCCTTTTTTGTTCATAATACACAATCTTCCTTCTCCCTTAGTGGGGTTCCAATAAGCAAATCTGTGTGACACCACCAAAAGTGCCCCCCCCCCCCACTTCAGTTTAACTCCCACCTTCAGCAGTGCGACCTTGCGATTAAGCTTGGTAAAAATGCGCCTTGTAGCCTCTCCTGGGCTGGAACAGAGGTATCCAATTGCTTCTTGTCTTGTCGACCCTCTTGGCTCATTGGTGTCCCGATAACATAGGTGAAAAAAACTCAATAGTGTTTATACCCTTAACCACTTCAATACAGGGCACTTCCTATCCAGACCAATTTTCAGCTTTCAGTGCTCTCACACTTTGAATGATAATTACTCAGTCATGCAACACTACAAAATTTGTATGCTTTTTTGCAAACAAATAGAGCTTTCGTTTGGTGGTATTTAATCGCCACTGGGTTTTTTATTTTTTGCGATTTAAGTAGAAAAAAGAGCGAACATTTTGAAAAAAAAAAACACTTTTTTTCTTTTTAGCTTCTATTGTAGTTTTGCAAATAAATAATTTCTCTTTCGTTAATTGACCGACACAGCTCTATATCATCTTTTACCCTTGGGTTATGCTGCTCTCCATAGGAGTAGGACACTAGGTGGGGAAAAAATTGACTACGCCCATAGGGCCATCGTAGGGGTGAACTCTCACTTCCTGCTATAGGACTTCAATTTTCTTTCTGCTCAGTCAGGAATAAGGACCTATTTCCTTGCTGGGATCTTTGGTCCTAGCATTTTTTTAAACTGACATTTTTTATTTTCTGAACTACATACAGTGAGAACTACAATCAACTGCTGGACTGGGCAACGCACTGAATATCCTAGATCCTTACGGTCTTTCGAGTCCGGCCAGCAAGCACAACCCAACTGGAGCTTACAGCCATACTGGGCGGGGCTGGCTGGCGACTAAAACGTCTCACAAGGACACATAGCCCTGGTCACAACCTGACTCACAGCATACCTCGGGCCTGCAGCACCCCCATTCCAAGATCGTGCGGTGGTCTGCCTGGATTGGTGCCTGCCCGGTTCCAAGGTGTGGTGAGTAGTGTCCCCCCTCCCCCTCTGGTGAATGCTCGGGGTGGACGCAGGTCCCTCCCCGGGTTGGTAGACCCCCTAATGTGTCCTTCCTTCCTCACTATTGAGATCCCCCTCTGCCCTGTCTTTCACCAATCCCCCCCCCCCTCCCAATTAACTCCTACAAGAATTATCCTCCCTATCCTGTGACTGGTTTGTGAAAGCGAAGCATTACTAATCGGCTCATCTCTACCCTTGTCCTGAATTCTCTAATCTTGTCCTGTGAGCTTGTTCCTTGCCAGCACATTTGCATGCAGCACACTTGATTAGTGCATAGCACTGACCCTTCTCCCCAGTATGAGTGACACTGAATAGGAGATAAGTGAGCAGGTGCGCAGGAGATCTAATTTTAACGATTGATCCATTTTAAGGGTTGTGAAAAGAAAGTCTTGGTAGACTTTTACAAGTCGCAGATGGTGACAATGCACTGAAATAGCCTCCAGTCCAGCATCTGTGTATGTCCTATTAATGTCCTGCAATATTTTATGATGCCTGCTATAAAAAGCTGCTCATCTAAAAGATTTCTTTCCGGTAGAAACAGCAATGATATGCTGGCAGGGAATATGGTAATGAATGTATTCTGTATATTAAATCTGATGTGTTATTGGTTAAAATAGCCTGGAAGGCATGATAAAAATGGATATAAAAATTCCATGTGATACTGAATTAGACAGAACGGCCAGTGAGGTGCAGAAGAAGCTTTTTATGCAGCTTTAAAAATAAGATTGATGTTTTGTACATACAAAAATAGTGTTAAATGTGAGTGTTGTACATGGTTTTTATTTCCAATGGGTACCCTAGGTGAATACAGATTAAGCATAGATAAAACTTTGAGTAGAAAAAAAATACGTATATCAATTGCTATGCCTCTGATTAATATAAAAAGCTGGTGATTTTTTTATTTTTACACATTTCACAGCAATGTTAGAAACTTTCTGTACAATAAAGTCCTATGCAAGAAGATATCCTGGCCAAAGATTTAAAGGAGAACTAAGCACATTTCATTTAAAAAAAAAACTTTTTCTGCTATAAATACAGGATTCTTTCAAACTGTAAACCACACTTGCACAGATTCAAACTTTACGTTCTGAGTGTAACCTTGGGGGGAGAGTATGGCAAAGCTCTAAGCCTATGTTGAAGTTGGATTTAGCTCAAACTGACCCCACTGTGTGTGATGTCTGTGGTTGTGGCATGGACATTAGATGATCATTTTCGCTGCCGCAGAGACTAATGTCAATGGCTGGTCTAGTGAGGAGGAAAGAGCAAACCCCTGAACTCCAGCTTATCTTGTAGGAAAATAATAGTGATTTGTTACAATAATCCATATGAGAAATTGAATTTTGTCCCCTAAAAGTGTTCAATCAGGGATAATCTACAGATATTAGATTGTATTTCAGTTTGACCATAACTGGCCAGAATGATCCTAATGGTCAGAACTAGAGCCAGTCTTCCTCCTGGTGTTTAGGGAATCTTGAATGGCCATTACTGAATCCAGGGCCGTCTTTAATATTGATTGGACCCTGGGCAAACATTTTCTCTGGCCCCCATGCAATTTCGCTATCCACCTTCTCTGAGACATACAATAAACAGCAGCTAGACTCAAAATCAGTTTACTTAATCAGATCAGGCAGCAATTACGATTGGTTGCCAGAGGTTACAGTGTATCATTACTGCTCACTGACTGACTGCTAGAGGTTACAGAACACACTATGGCTAACTGATTATTTGCTCGAGGTTACAGCACATGACTACTGCTTGTTGATTGATTTCTATAGATTACTGTACAATAACATTGCTCACTGATTGGTTGCTAGAGGTTACTGAACATCCTTACCACTCACTAATTTGTTACTAGAGGTTACTGCACATTATTACTGCTCACTGATTGCTTGCTAGAGGTTACTGCACATCCTTACCAGTCAATAATTGGTTGCAAGAGGTTAGTGCACATCATTACTGCCCACTGATTGGTTGCTTGCCTGCACACCATGGACTGGGGAGGTGAGGGGACCCATCAATAGATAGAAAACTCCTAGGGATACTAGGACTCCTGGGATCAGTGGCATTGCTGGGGAAGGGGGGTGATCAGTGGCAATGCTGAGGGGTAGATGGGATCAGTGGCAGTGGTGGGGGGATGGGATTAGTCAGGAGGCAGTACACTGTGGCAAATTCTGAATCATGTAGAGCAAAGCAGAAAATCTTTGGCAAGTATATAGTGGGGGATTTTACACCGACAACCAATGTGAGGGGAGATTCTACACTGACCACCAATGTGAGGGGCAATTTGCACTGATCACAATGCAGTGGGTGATTTTACGCCCCCCACCAATATAAAGAGGGATTTCTACACTGACACCAATGTAATAGGAGCATTTTTACCAACCACCAGTGTAAGGGGGAATATACAATGACCTCCATGTAAGGGGGAGTTTACACTGACAACCATTGTTGAGGAGATTTGTACTGACCTCCAATGTAAGGTGACACTTCTACACCGACCACCAATGTTAGGGGGGGGGATTTACACTGACTACCAATGTAAGAGCAATTCTGCACTTACCACCACTGTAAAGGAAAATGTACTCTGACAACCAAAGTAAGGGGGACATTTACACTGGCCACTAGTGTGAATGAAAGGATTTTTCACCAAGCCCCAATGTAATGAGAAGATTTACATTGACCACCAATGTAACTGAGACATTTAGCCTGCATTCACATTTATTGTGTCAGGAAAACATGCAAAATTGCTTTCCTGACACCACAGAAATGTGCTGCCCTTCGCCTGGTACACAGCAGTGGCATTAATTGTTAATGACACCCTCACACATCTACTGAGATGTGCGTATTCACATCCACCAAAATTCAGGGTGCTGTGCCACCATGGTATTTTGTAAAAAGGTTCCCCCTCCAATTTGCTTACCTGTTGCAGAGCAGGCTGATGGTAGGCTTAATGACCTCAGTTGTAGACAGAACTTTCAAGCATCCCCCTTTACCTCCCAAGTGGGCAACATTCAACAGAAGTGAAGGTGGATATGACCTCAGGGTGTCATGATATACATATGAATGCTGCCTCTATTTACCTATCAATTCAGCTGGTCCATGGCTATTTACGTATTAATGTCATGCAATTTGCATATCATTGCAGGTTATTTACAGGTAAACACAGGGTCTGCAGGTGAGTCATCTGTACATGGCAATAGGGCAGAGCTGGGCAGCTATGGGACTAAAACTTTAAGGGAATTTAAACAGGGATAGTTGGCAAGTA
This sequence comes from Pelophylax lessonae, assembly GCF_965119305.1. NCBI lineage: Eukaryota > Metazoa > Chordata > Amphibia > Anura > Ranidae > Pelophylax > Pelophylax lessonae. The sequence continues at coordinate 454,372,639 of NC_138771.1, read as the reverse complement.
TGAGGCAGCTGCTTTGGGCCCCACAACAATGATGGGGCCCAGGGCAGCTTCCCCTTTTGCCCTGCCTTAAAGACGGCCCTGACTGAATCCACTAGGAACACCCTCTGTAACCAGTACAAAAAATATTGGTTGCCTACGTCCAGCATTGCATTACCAGCAGGAGAACCAATAGAAATAAGCACCATGAATGCAACATAATATAAAGGTAATATCCTTCACAACCAGTTTTACAGAACACAGACCATGGCTGTCATCCTCATCCTCTAGCTCACTACTTAGTAAGTGAATGACCAAAAACAGGTAAGCAAGCATTTAAAGGGAAAATGTCATTGTTTACTTAAAAAAGCCACCATTACCTTAGATATTTTCTCCATCAATGATTCGTCCAGCAAAGATAAGAAACTTGTAGATTCTTAAACAAGTCAGTATTAGCATTACCTATACCTGTCATGAAAGGTTCACGTTCTTTTATCTCCTTATGTTTCAGAAACCCTTCATTTCTCATCACCAACTGCATTTACACGGGAATATTAGTGTTACTAATATTAGTATCAAGGGACCTTAAAGTGATTCTAAACTCACAAAGTTTAATTGACATTGTCCCTTTTTATTTCTGAATATGGATGATGGCAATGTAATTATTCAATTAAAGTGATGCTAAACCCAGGGCCCTGCATTCAGTATCCCACAGTACACAGAACATGGAATGGAAATGCAATTTTTTTTAGCAAATATAAACTGCAAAATACTTTTCTCATCAACAGTATATAGCAGTCTTGTGACTTCTATGAGTTCCTGATTAAAGCTTCTAGGAGGAGTTTTCATACTCCACTAAACTGTCCTATCAGAATCCAGGACCCCTGACCCTCTGTCTGGACAGTGCTGATTTGGCCCTGTGCTGATCACATGCACTCTTTCAAGGAAACAAAAAAACTCTAGCCATACTGAGCATGTGCAGCCTGACTCCAAGGGCTCTGTCTTATCCGGACATATTCTAGAGGCAGTGCAAGTAGAGGAGGATCTGTGCATACAGGATCAAACAGCCTTTTTACACAATGCAGAGGATTAACTCCTTAGGTTCCACAGTGAATATTACATTTACTGTTGTGGGTTTAGTAACACTTTAATTAAAAAAATAAAATAAAAACGCCTAAGTACCTCTTTCCTAATTGATATACAGCTGTCACATGACCCAGCTCTTTCCCAGCCTCTCTGCAGGGAAACATTAGTAGGAGGAGCATCTAGTCTTCTGCTGTTGGTCACATGCTCAAAAACATGGAATACTGAGTAAATATAAATAATATCAATAAACTGTTTTAAATTGTCATACAAATTTATTTTTGAAATACAATTTATATTGTTTTTTTAGAAATAACATGGTGTGGGTAGATTGTTATACCCCCCCAGCCTGTGTCCTAGAATAAGAGGGGGGGTGAAGCCACCATGAATCTACAATATCCCACTCCATTGTGTTTAGCTGGATATTGGGCATGGAGGAGGAGGGAAGGAGTGGGCTTTCATTTACTACTGTGTATACACCCACATGTGTGACTTTAGTCACATGGGCTGCTCAGATATCATATGAAGGAAATGCTCAGCATAGAAACTCACTGAAAACTGAGCATGTGCAGAGTTGCCATTACAGCTGCAAAATCCCTAGCTGAATTGGGGACATGAACAGGTGGAGATATAGAGCAGCAGGAGTGAGTATGAAGAGCATGTAATACACCATTCATATATCGTTTTTTTATGATGTGGGTTTAGTGACACTTTAAATGGCTATATGATTCCTGATAGCGTTGCTCTTTTAAAGCTCAAGTGCAGCCAAAATAAAAAACCAGCACAAGGGACATCTTAGTCAGTAGGATGCGTCACTTTTGCGGATTCTGCTTCTTTTAATAGAAAGCACCCCCTTCCCCAATCAATCATCCACTGTCCACAATTCGTAGAGTGTGTTCTATTCATAGAAGCTGTAGTATAGAAAAAGCCAGCTCCCCTGATGAGATTCTGTGACGGCCCCTTATTTACTGTATATCCCTTGTGCTGATTTTTTTTTCTTTTTTTGATTTTGTCTGCACTTTACCTTTTAAGCAATATCCTGTTTATGCCAGAATGATTATGCTTCAAGTGAGGACTGAGCAGGGGATTGGGGAAATAGAGCATGTGCACCACAGCAGGCTTGCACTTGTAAGACATGTTGGGTTGGTGGTCTGGAGTGGAGATACTTTGTACCCAAGCAGAGCCCTAAACACACTGAGTTCCTGAGTTTAAGATAAATATGCATTTCTCCTCCTCCATCCCAGACTTATCACAAGGCCAAGACATTGTCACATGGAGAGCAGAAGGCATACCTAGCTTTATAGAAAAGTTTCTCATAGGTGGGTAGACTCTGTAAATATAGTATAATCCATGTAGCACTGAAGGGTACCTCCCAACCAACTGCAATGTTACTTTGCTTTTTAGTGTCATACAGACATGCATAAAGTACAGTCCGAGCGTCTGAGTATACATACTCATCAACTAATGCAAATATTTGTATCTGAACTACTTTTAAGCAAATCAATGTGAAGCAATCTTTACGCATTATCCTAACACCTCAAATAAATCTATAAGTCTGCTGATTCAGGCACATAGGCCATTGACCACCCCCGCGGTGCTCGGTTGAAGCTGGGCCTCAGGAACATAAGTTGTCCGCTGGGTGATTCTTCAATTTGAGCTTGAATATCCTCAAAAAGATAGGGAGCTTCTCCACCATTAACTACAGATAGACTTCCGAAGGGTATTGGAGCTCTGGAAAAAAAAAGTAAGACAAAAACCTTATCAATAAAAATCATTCATCTGACATGCATTTTCACAAATCAAAACAATACCAAGTTTGCAAAAAAGTGATTGTGACCTGCTGTTCAAGATACCTGAGCATTTGTGTACAGCCTGTCAAGGCCCCTTTACATGTAATGCAAGAATTACCAAAATCTGTAAATTCTCCCTAGACTCCTATTTTATTTGACCCTGTGATGCCACATTTATTTGTAAAATATTTTGGGTTGTTGGACCTCATGTAAAAGCCGGTATGTTAGTTTGTGGTGCCTAATGCTTGGTGCTGCTTTTTTTTGCCACAAGACAACCTGCAGAGATGAAGTATGGAGGCTGTTATAGTTGACCTCTTTTTGTGAAAAACAGAAAATGTAATATCAAATACTTACCACAATTTTCCTTTCCTGGTGAGATACATGTCAGCCTACCACTGGGAACTAACTAGCTATCCAAGATGGGATAATGCGGAGACAAAACAGGGTTCATTATGGCCCCTGGCTAACGAGATAACCATTTTTCCCAAAATTACAGTTATCAAAAATGACCGATCTATGCGATAATGAGAAATAAAGGTGTGTATGGACAACCACTTTGCCGCCTTGCATATGGATATTCAATTTCCAGGCATCTCTAACATCCCGTCTCCCCGCTCTCTTTGGAAAAGTCCCTTAGCAGGGTTTCCTTTTCCTTGTTTTTCTCTAATTAATTTGGGATGGATGCCACCAATAATTTATTCTATATAGATCTGTGAGTGCAATTGAGTATTTGTGCATATTGACTTCATTGAGTCTCTACAGGCAGCTGCCCAGAAGGTTGAGATGCTCCTTGTGGAGCGCGCAGGAAAGGGCCAACCCACTATCTGTATATAAGAGGGAGATCACTTTCACAATCCAAGAATCAATTACTTTACCGGAAGCTCTGGCCCCCTTGCGTGAACCTCTGGGAACCACAAACAGGCAATCTGATGACCTGAATGTTGGGGTAGCATGGATACATGTCTTCAGTGTCTCCCCGACATCCAAAAAAACTACATTTTTGTCCATCTTCCAGATGAAAAGTTGGCAATATGATTTCTCATCTTAAATGGAATCTTGAGGCCACTTTGGGAAAAGAATCCAGCCTCGGGAGCAGAATAACTCTGTTGGCCAAGAAGGACTTATAGGGTTCTTTATAACCTAGAGCTGCCAACTCAGAAACCTTCCTAGCTGAGGCTGCTGCCACCCGGAAAGCTGGTAATTCCCATAGCGACAACTCCATCATGGATTTTTGGAGCAGGCAGATAGTTGAGTACTATTGTGAGGTCTCATGTAGGAGGACTCTGGGAGGCCTTCGCTTTACTACTGCCTTAAGAATTGAAGAATCAGAGGTCCACTGAGTCCTGCTAAGGACGGACGTGGAAGAGATGTGTCCTTTGAGTGAGCTTGCGCTCAGGCCCATGTCGAGACCTCTAAAAAAAACGAGAACATTACAAGCTCTCCTGGAGAAAACGTCTGACATAGCATATTCTTGGAATTTGCCAGACTTTGGTGCAGACTTTGTTCATGCTGCTCTTCCGTGCTCTCAGAAGGGCATCTACCATTCTCAAACAGCAATCTAAATCTGCAGATCTTTGCCTCTCAAAATCCAGACACTAAATTGAGCGTCTCCAGAGAGGGATAGAGAACTTGACCTTGTGCCACTGTCTGGCAACTGAGATTTGTATTAGGTTTCTGTGAGCCATAAATAGTTTGGTGCATATCCACTATTGAAGAGAAACCCCTGGAAAGGGTATCTTCTCCACTGAGCCACTCAACACAAGGACAGGGAGAGACCATGGTCCTGATAGTGTCTGCATGCCTAGTGACTGACGGGTGAATAGAGGAACACCAGGCCATTTCAGTACCTTAAAACCAGTATGTTCTCTAGCAGCAGAGAAATGCATACTTTGAACCATGATTAGTTGGGCTTCTAATTACAGAAGGACTGTGTAGGGGTCAGATGACCCTGTTCTTTATTCATCAACTGCCAACTCGGACATTTACCTTGAGGCAGGAAGCCAGACTTTCCACAATCATAGAACCTTGCTGTCAATTTTGGCTTCATCTTCTATGAACAAATGCAGTGAATGAGTACTTCCTTAAAGGCTACATTATCTTCTAATGGTAAAGTAATGTATCTGACCAATCCCATAAGGGACACATCGATCAAAAGGGGTGACTCCAATATGCTGGATACCTTCCTCTTCATAAGAGCATAACTTTGACATCTGCTGTAAAAACATGCTTTTTGCTCCATTCTTCTAACATGAGCTGTAATTTAGTCACCTTAATGAAATTGCAAAGCGGTCTTTGGAGGCACTTGAAATTCTTTCACTGCTTTCCTTCTATCCTAAGGCATCTCACCACCCTTACAAATAAGGGCTCAAACTGGATATAGATAATCCCGATCTGCCCTTTTTTTTTTTTTTTTTTGAAGAGTCTGAAGACGGTTGGTTGGCCTGAGAAAGCTCTCGAGACCAGTTGCTTGTTTTGGAAGGAAAACTGGACCTTGCCAGAATAGATGACTCTTGCTTAAGGGGGGGGGGGGGGGGGGTTAATCAACTAATTTAGAGTGTTTTGACCAGATACTTAATTGTGACAACCTTTTGGTCTTTGTCATCTTCATCACTGAATCACTTGAACAAAGCAGGATTCAAACAGTCATGTTCATTCGCATCTCTCTTTGGAAGAGTCTGAAGAGGGCTGTTTGCCTAGACAGCAGATGGGCACTGCTCCCTACCTTCTTTGGTATCACTTGTTTTTGAGGTTGGTATTTGTTTTTCTGCAGAAGGCAGGCAAAAAACATTGAGCTTGTTCAATGACTATTAAGGAGTAGTGCAGTGCCTCATTTATAAGGAAGCTCAGTATCTCAGTAATATTAAGGCAAGCGTCCACTCCAGCCATAATATTGCACTGCTTCCCCTTTGAGAGTGATTTACACCTTATATGCCGCCCCAGAGACCAGCAGAGGGGCTCCCTGATAGACAATGCATTTAGTATGTGAACCCAGGGGCCAAATCCCAGTGGAGCAGGATAGACAGCTCGCACTTTATATGAACTAGGTAGGAGACGTGCCAATTTTCTGGATCCTGTCCCTTTATGGGGTGAGTAGAAACGACTCCTGTAAAGTGTATTGACCACGTGTTTAATGAATGCGACTGCCTGTTAGGTGGTGTCATCTTTATCCTTGGCTGCTTGAACCTGATAGAACACCTTTGAATTAGAGCAGGGACTGCAAGCCAGGCCTTCTTGTCCAACCTCGGTGCCTGACCTCACAAATGCGCTTCTGGAAGAATGGTCAGACATTCTCATAGACACACTCCTAAACCTTGTGGGCAGCCTTCCCAGAAGAGCTGAAGCTTTTAAAGCTACAAAGGGTGGACCAACTCAACATTGAACCCCACAGACTAAGACTGGGATGCCATTGAAGTGCTTGTAAAGGCAGGCGCCCCAATACTTTTGACACTATAGTGTATTTCAGCCTTGCTTTTGCACCCTAATTGTACATCCCAGCAAGCTTATAAGAATATTTAAGGTAGTATTTGGGCATAGGCCCACTTTAAAGCGACCTTTTAGAACTCTCATAGTGAAGAATCATACACTTACCTGTTATGTGTACGGTTTGCGACATTTAGTGGTGTTTTTGGAGGTGGTGGTAATGATTCATCAGCAGGTATGACATGCTCCACTGAGTGACCCTCAGCCCAAGGACAATAGTAAGGGATAGCTGTGTTGTTAAACTTCTCATATGGCACTCCTTTTAAAGGTCCAGAGTAACCTGATATTAGAAAGACAGGAACTCAATATACAACATCATCATCAGTGCACTTTTATACAAATAAAAAAAAAAAAAATTGCAGAAGAGGAGCCAGAATATTGATTACATGCCAACAGCCCCCCACGTCAGTAGATAGTCACTGTTTCTGTGACAGAGCCAGTGGGGAAAAAAATTTGCAACATGGCACATTACTCCCTAGCTCCAATGCTTTTACCCCCACAAACCCTACGTCCATTCTAAAAACACACATTAAGCAGATGCAGCAGTACCACAGTCATTTGTCTCTGATACAGACATTTTTGCCCCTCTAATGCCCCATACACACGTGCAGATTATCTGCAGACTTTTGTCTGCAGACTTACCAAAACCATATAATATGAGGTCAAACCTAAACACTTTCAATTTGTATGCAATCCGGCAGGCCCTTGCACTACATAGAAAAGGTAAGTCTGCAGACAAAAGTCTGCAGATAATCTGCACGTGTGTATGGGGCATAAAGCTGGATACACACTATACAACGTTTGTTGTTAGATTTCCTTTAGATTTACCTTCAAATACGTAGTGCAAGAGCCTGCCTTATCGCATACAAATTTAAAGTATTTAGGTTTGACCTTATATTATATGGTTTTGGTAAATCTAAAGGAAAAAATCTAATGAAAATTGTATAGTTTGTATCCAACTTTAGACAATCAGAGGGTAAGAGAGCACAGTACACTTTACTGGAGGGGAGCTGTGCATATGGTTGCCATGAAGGAGATGGGGCTTATCAATGCTGTGGTTTATTGTAGGGACCACTGTAGATGACAGTAGGGAAGAGGTATGAATATTTGGGAGTAGACAGGATCTTTAGATGTAGACAGTGATAGGTGCCATACCATGTGGATTTGTGGTGTGGTTAGATCAATCCCTGCTATTAGAGATTGGTTTATAGAATTGAATATATACATAATATGAAGTATTTGAGCTGTAGAGAGCAAGAGCAGGTAGAGAACTTTACAAAAAAAAGGAGGAGATGGGTAGATTTTAAAAAGACTAACAAATATTGAGAAGAATGGGTGGAATAATGTGCAGAATGTGCTAATGAAGAGGAAGCCAAAGTAAAGCACAACAACAGGAATAAGTGGTAGAAAGAAGGGGGAGGGTGGGTTATGGAATGGAAATTTTGTACACTGGAAAGTAATTTTAATTTTTTTGGTTATTTGTATATTTTGAATTGAAAATTAATAACATTTATATATTTTAAAAAAGATCAATCCCTGCTGCTTCCAATATGCATATCATCCACTTTTCACTCATAATGAACGGTGCATGGCCAACAGAGACATCATATAAATCCAGAAAATGTAAATGACCAGCCCACCAAAAAAGTACATCTAAAGATTTTACTGAAATCTCAATTGCAAAACAATGTGAACTATAATTTGGTGTTGAGGTCTCAGGAAAAATCTGAGACCTTCTTTTTTTTGGTGTGGTTGCCCTTTTTGTTCCTGCTTGAAATCAGACGCGTTCAATGAACCCAACCCTGTTGTAGAATTTATTCACTCTTACCTGGTGCAATCCCTCCTGGATTCAACTGCATCTTCATCTGCAAGACCTTGGCAGATTTCTTAGGGATATTTGGTGGGGTCTGATTTCCTCCTGGGACTATGTGTATCTCTGAGCGGAAGTTCTCTTTCCCATCAACCCCTGCTGAACCAGAGAGGCCATTGACAGCTGTCTGATCAGCATTCAGGGCGTGCATATTACTACCTGCCTGATAAATGAAGAGTCATTTATTACATGGATTCAGTAATCCCAAACAAAAATAACCTTATGGAAAAAAAAAAAATAATATTCACAAACATTTGTGTACATATATAGTATTCCAGACCTACATAGCTATAATAAAGGGGGCTTTGTCATTTTGCTATGCAGCTTATGCAGCTTATTGTTCTGTGTTAGCTGCCATATAAGTAGTGGGGTGCATAAAACAAGCAGATCTAATGTGGATTAACATGCAGTACTGTATGCTCATTGGTGCATAAGTCTTTTGAGCCTACTCTCTTGCCACCGTATCATACATTTAAAATACACCCTAACTGAATTTATTTCATAAATCACTATGCATCACGAACCACTGCCGTGTTCTTTTTCTTTTTAATAAAATCATTTCATGCCATGCTTTACATCTCAGTACTGCTGATCTCCTGCAGCATCTTCGCAAACCACCTCCAGTCAATCCACTCCAGTTAAAAATGCACAGGTGTGAATCTAGGGTAAGACTTTCCATTAGATTACAAAGGTTAACTTACATGGACAAGATCTGATGGGTATTCAAATGTAAACCTCTGAACGCGCTTTTGACGCTCCAAGTACATACAAGAACCACGATTGCGTTGTAAAGTGAGTTCTTCCATCATTACGTCCCTTGGTATGCTAACCTTCTTACCCAGGTTCAAAGTTGGACCTACAGGAAAAGAAACATCAAATTAGAAGTCACGTGCACCTCTCTGCTTCAGGCACACTAACCGCACATCTTAAACTGTACCTAAAACTATTGGGCTTTTAGTTTGGTGGGTTTTTAAAATCCTGCTTGTTCTATTTTTAGTGTGTTGACCTACAGTTTGCCATGCCAAGTTAATTGGCAAGTAATCCTACAAAAACACAACTCTGTGTGGCTGTAAATGGACATTAAACCCTTTAATGAACTTCTCTTATTTGGTCCCTTCTGGACCTTCCATTAACCACTTACCGCAAAGTGACGTAGGGCTACGTCGGCAAACTTTGCGGTGTTATACCGGGATGATGCCTCTAGCTCTAGTTTACAGCCAACGGTCGGCTTTCCGTCAGTAACGACTGATGCGGTTCGGGAGCCGCTCAATCGTTACCCGGGTGAGCGGGAGGGGACGTCCCCCCACCTCCCGTCGCCTTCCGTGACTTTGAACGGGCCTCTTGTCCCACCGGGAGACCCGAGCACCCAGCCGGCGTGTCCACCGGCTGGATGGAGTCCCGATCAAAGCCGGAAATGGCTTTGATCGGGTCTCCGATGACGTAACCCGGATGCGGCATCCATGACGTCACTTCCAGGTTACTCTGCTGCAAAAGGCGGCAGATTTAAAAAAACGGCTGTATGCAAAAATGCAGTTTTCAGCGTTTTCATACATGGGAGTGTAGTGGAGGGGTCTTTTAGACCCTCGATCCCTCCATAAAGAGTACCTGTCACTGCATATTGGTGTCACAAGGGATGTTTACATTGCTTGTGACGGCAATAAAAGTGATCAGATTTATTTTATTCTTTTTAAAAACCTGTAATAAAATTTAAAAAAAATAAATAAATAAATTGGGAAAAAAAACATTTTTAGCCGCCCCCGTCACCGTTAGCTCGCGCACGAAAAAAAACATATATGGAAGTCGAGCCGCGAATGAAATCGCTGTTCAAACCACACATGTGTGGTATCGCCGCGATCGCCAGAGCGTGAGCAATAATTAAAAAAAAAGAGCTACACTCTAACTCTAAACTGGTAACCGTTAAAAAAATTTAAAGCGTCGCAGATTGAGATCTCTATTGACCGTAGTTTGTCGCCATCCCATGGGTGTGCGCAATTTTAAACCATAACATATTGGGTATCTATTTACTCGGCGTGACATCATCTTTCACAATTTACAAAAAAAATGGGCTAACTTTACTGTTTAGTATTTTCTAAATGCAGTGAAATGTGATTTTTCTAAATTTTTCCAAAAAATGGCGTTTTAAAGACCGCTGCGCAAATACCGCGTGACAAAAAATATTGCAATGACCGAAATTTTATTCTCCAGAGTCTTTGCTAAAAAATATATATATCAATTTTGGGGGTTCTAAGTAGTTTTCTAGGAAAAAAATACTGATTTTAACTTGTAAACAAAAAGTGTCCGAAATAGGGCTGGGGCTTAAGTGGTTAAATATACAATTGAAAGTGTTATATCTAGGGTTGAGCGAACACCTAGATGTCCGTGTTCGACGGGTTCGGCCGAACTTTAAAAAAAAGTCCGGGTCCGTGTCCCGGACTTTTACCGAACTTTTCCCGGACACCGAACCCCATTGAAGTCAATGGGGACCCGAACTTTAAGGCACTAAAATGGCTCTAAAACACCAAAGGAAAGGGCTAGAGTGCTGCAAATGGCAGCAAAACGTAATTAAGAGCATGGCAAGTGCTCTGCAAACAAATGTGGATAGGGAAATAACTTAAAACAACAAAAAAAAAACAGAAAAATAAAACAATGTTCTTCTTCATCTCTGAAGGACGAGGCCCATATGGAGTAGGAGGGAGGTTGAGGTGGTGGTGGATGTGGCGGTGACATAGGCGTGCGCACAGGGTGTGCTGGGTGTGCCTGGGCACACCCTAATCACCTAGGGCACATAGCATTGCCAGTGAGGAGATGGGAAAGATCTCCCTGGGACCTGCTCTGCTCTATTTCTCCTTGCCTACAGGTACATGGCCCCGATACATTACTCTCCCTGCTGGCAAACACATGCATGTGTATTTCAACTTTGGGGTGCACACCTTAATGCAATAGGCTGCGCACACCTATGGGCGGTGTAGGTGGAAGCGGCGGTGGAGGAGGACCAGGGCCGGATTAACAGCATCATGGGCTTGGTGCTGAGGATTTTGAAGGGCCTTAAGGGCCGTGCCTTGCCATGCACCCAGAGGAGGAAGGGTGCAGCCATGCATGCCTAATTCAACATGGGATGCTGTCTCTGAAGCCCATAAACACATCCATGCATCGCCAACTGTCCCTCCTTGTCCGGCCTTCACGCTGTGTGGGGAGGTTCTGAGGGTGCTGCCTGGGGAAGCGAGCATAGAAGCCAGACTTCTGTGTTTACAAGTGACAGAAGAGCGGTAACAGTGAATATGGCCAACCCGGGGCCTATATAAAAGGTAGGGGCCTGGAGCTGCAGCTCCAATAGCCCCTACATTAATCTGGCCCTGAGGAGGAGGACGAGGTAGCCAACACTGCTTCTTTTCAAAAATTTTAAATGAGGGTACACCCCAAAAGAGTGAGAAAGAGCAAAAATGGAACAATGGGTGGGTAAGGTCGGTATCCATTGCTATTCTGCATAAGGTACGGAAAAGTCCCGTGGGATCCATGCCTGGTTCATTTTAATGAACGTGAGCTTGTCCACATTGTCTCTGGACAGGCGGCTGCGCTTGTCTGTTATAACGCCCCCAGCCGTGCTAAATACCCGTTCAGATAATACACTGGCTGCAGGGCACGCCAGCACCTCCAAGGCGTAAAGGGCAAGCTCAAGCCATGTGCCCAATTTGGAGACCCAGAAGTTGAAGGGGGCAGACCCGTCATTCACTACATGTAGGCGTGTGCACACATACTGCTCCACCATGTTGGTAAAATGCTGCCTCCTGCTAAGACGTTCCATCTGAGCTGCTGGTGCTGCTGTTTGTTGTGGCGTGCTGACAAAGCTTTTCCACATTTCGGCCATGCTAACCCTGCCTTCTGAGGTGCTGGCGGTGCCCTGGTTGCGTTGGCGACCTCCTCCTCCTCCTCCTCTGCCTTGTGCTTCCACTGTGGCCCCGCTGTCAGATGGGAATGCCAGCAGCATGGCGTCTACCAGCGTGCGCTTGTACTCGCGCATCTTGCGATCGCGCTCCAGTGAGTGAATTAAGGACGGTACGTTGTCCTTGTAACGGGGATCCAGCAGCGTGGCCACCCAGTAATCAGCACAAGTTAGAATGTGGGCAACTCGGCGGTCGTTGTGGAGACACTGCAGCATGTAATCGCTCATGTGTGCCAGGCTGCCCAGAGGCAACGAAAGGCTGTCCTCTGTGGGAGGTGTATCGTCCGTGTCCTCTGTATCCCCCCAGCCACGCACCAGTGATGGCCATGAGCTGGCCTGGGTGCCACCCTGCTGTGAACATGGTTCCATCTCCTCCTCCAGCTCCTCCTCCTCCTCATCCTCCTCATCCTCCAGAACTGTGCCCCTGCTGGACAATTGCGTCCCTGGCGTTTGCGTGTGCAGGAACCCACCCTCGGAGCCCCTTGCGAATGACTGCCCTGAAAGCCTTGGAAATGTTACCTCTTCATCCTCCTCCTCCTCCTCATCCTGTGCCACATCCTCTTCCATCATCGCCCGAATTGTTTTTTCAAGGAGGCATAGAAGTGGGATAGTTAAGCTGAGAACGGCGTCATTGCCACTGGCCATGTTGGTGGAGTACTCAAAACAGCGCAACAAGGCACACAGGTCTCGCATGGAGGCCCAGTTAAATTAAATAGCGGAATAGAAAATATGATCCAAAAAAAGTGTATGTATATCACACGTACACAACCACACTGGGCCCCAATTACTATTGTTTGTACCCCTAAAAGGCTAGATGAGGAGTAGGGGGAGTATGGAACAGGCAGCACCCTCAAACCTTCAGAAGTATGAGATGAACCCCAACAACTTGGAAAGGTGGATCTCTCTCACACGTACCGACACAGACTATCCCGCAATTCAATTGATCCTCAAAGGTTTTTATTGAATAGCGGAATAGGAAATATGATCAAAAAAAGTGTATGTATCTCGCACGTACACAACCACACTAGGCCCCAATTACTATTGTTTGTACCCCTAAAAGGCTAGATGAGGAGTAGGGGGGGTATGGAACAGGCAGCACCCTCAAACCTTCAGAAGTATGAGATGAACCCCAACAACTTGGAAAGGTGGATCTCTCTCACACGTACCGACACAGACTATCCCCCAATTTAACTGATCCCCAAAGGTTTTTGATTAAATAGCGGAATAGAAAATATGATCCAAAAAAAGTGTATGTATATCACACGTACACAACCACACTAGGCCCCAATTACTATTGTTTGTACCCCTAAAAGGCTAGATGAGGAGTAGGGGGGGTATGGAACAGGCAGCACCCTCAAACCTTCAGAAGTATGAGATGAACCCCAACAACTTGGAAAGGTGGATCTCTCTCACACGTACCGACACAGACTATCCCCCAATTTAACTGATCCCCAAAGGTTTTTGATTAAATAGCGGAATAGAAAATATGATCCCAAAAAAGTGTATGTATATCACACGTACACAACCACACTGGGCCCCAATTACTATTGTTTGTACCCCTAAAAGGCTAGATGAGGAGTAGGGGGAGTATGGAACAGGCAGCACCCTCAAACCTTCAGAAGTATGAGATGAACCCCAACAACTTGGAAAGGTGGATCTCTCTCACACGTACCAACACAGACTATCCCCCAATTTAACTGATCCCCAAAGGTTTTTGATTAAATAGCGGAATAGAAAATATGATCCAAAAAAAGTGTATGTATATCACACGTACACAACCACACTAGGCCCCAATTACTATTGTTTGTACCCCTAAAAGGCTAGATGAGGAGTAGGGGTTCTTTCTCTCGCCTCATTATTTCAGAACTCTCCCCAGCTCCCCCCCGGAACGGCTTCCCCTTAATAGCAAAATTGAAGGGGTCGGAGGTGGGAAGGGAAAGGAAGAATCACACCGGGGTAGTCCCCTAGTTAGGAAATCCACACAAGTTGCATATAGCAACGCCGTGTGAGATAAGGATAGGGTAACTATCCAAATTGACAGAGAGAGGAGAAGGACCTTGATAGGGACCGAACCCTCTCGACTGCCAATTAGTTAGGGAAGGGGTTTTTTTTTTTTTTTTTTTTCTTCTCTTGATTTCCTGTGTAAATAGAGATGGAGGAGGTAAAAATTATCTCTTATAATGTTAGGGGATTAAATGTACCAGAAAAAAGGCACATGCTATTAGGGGAATTAAGACAACAGAAAGTTGATATCGCACTAATACAAGAGACACATTTTAAGACAGATAAGTTACCATATCTTAAAAATAGATTTTTTCCCTATTCATATCATTCCACAAACGAACAGACAAAATCAAGAGGGGTATCAATATTATTAGCAAAGGATGTCCCATGGACTTATCAGGATAGTAGGCAAGACCCGGAGGGAAGATTCCTATTTTTGAAAGGACGGATAGGCGAAACTCAGGTGACGCTAGCAACATTATACGCGCCTAATAAACGACAAGACAGGTTTATATCAAAGACCCTGACCAACTTAAGGATCTTCTCTGAAGGACAACTGATTGTTGGAGGGGACCTTAATATACCATTGATACCGACTGTAGATACCTCCCTAGGGACTTCGGTACTTTCCACTAGACTATGTAGACGAGTCTTGAAGATAATGCACGAATCCCAGTTGATCGATATTTGGAGACTACAACATCCCGATGAAAAAGACTACACGTTTTACTCGACAGTACACAAAAACTACTCGAGAATAGATTATTTTTTGATACCACATGCGCAGTTACAAGCAGTCCAAAAATCATCTATTAACAATATCGCCTGGTCAGATCATGCATCTATAGTAATAATATATAAACTAACAGAGAACTCTTCACAGAAAAGACAGTTTTGGAGGCTGAACGAAAGCCTGTTACAAAGGGAAGAGATATTAAAAGAAGTAATACAGGAATTAAATACGTACTTTGAGATCAATGACCAAAATGACTGCAATATGGGCACCCTTTGGGAAGCCCATAAGGCAGTAATTAGAGGTACCCTTATTAAGCATGGGGCACGTATAAAGAGGGAAAGAAATAAACAGATGTCTCAGTTACTGGAAAGGCTTAGAGTGTTAGAAACAAAACATAAACAATCCCCAACGAATAGCATATATACAGACTTGACTATGACCAGAAAGCAGATCACGGATTTGCTACAGTACAAAGCTAAAGCAAACATACAAAGGGGCCGTAAATTAAATTATGAAGCTGGAAATAAGTGCGGGAAACTGCTTGCCAAGACAGTTCAGGAACAGAAGTTGAGATCGTATATACCCAATATTGTAACATCGGAGGGGATTAAAAAAACTCTACCAACACAAATAACTGAGACATTCGAAAAATTTTATGCCTCATTATATAATTTAAATAATGAGATACCATCACAAAGGGAAATAGAAAGATATCTAAATCAGTCCAATTTACCCAAAATCTCAGAGGAGGACAGGGAATACCTAGAGGAAGAAATTAGTCTAGAGGAAGTACAACAGGCAATAAGGAAAATGAGACCAGGGAAGGCACCAGGACCAGATGGTCTGACAACACAATATTATCAGCTATTATCCCATATTCTAGGACCCTACCTAGTAAGACTGTATAATGCAACAGGTCTGGACGGAACATTGAGTAGAGATACACTTACAGCACATATCTCACTGATATTAAAAGAAGGCAAAGATCCAGCGGCCTGTGGAAGCTACAGGCCGATATCTTTGCTGAACGTAGATTTGAAGATATTCACTAAGGTGTTAGCGGATAGGTTAGCAAGAATATTACCAAAACTGATCCACCCAGACCAGGTAGGCTTTATGACATCAAGAGAAGCAAAAGACAATACCATCAGAATACTCAACCTGATACATATAGTAAATGAGAAAAAGATCCCTTGTGTGGTATTAAGCGCCGACGCTGAGAAGGCCTTCGATCGGGTTGGATGGCCTTATCTATTTGCAGTACTTAAATATATCGGGATGGGAAATTCGATGCTAGATAGGATAATCAGAGTATATACAAATCCAGTTGCTAGGGTGAAAGCCAATGGCCTAATATCAAATGCGTTCCCAGTAAAGAACGGCACCAGGCAAGGATGCCCATTATCACCCCTCCTATTTGCCCTGTCACTAGAGCCCTTTCTTTGTAAGATCCGATCGAACCTGGACATTGAGGGAGTGAGGGTAAAGGGAAAACAATTCAAAATAGCCGCTTACGCGGATGATATGTTATTTTCACTGTCTAACCCAAATATCTCACTGCCAAATTTGATACGAGAATTCAAAAGATATGGGGCAGTGTCAAATTTGAAAATTAATTTCGGGAAATCAGAAGCTATGGGAGTGGGGATGACATCAACTCAAATACAAGCACTGAAAAATAATTATGAGTTTAAGTGGAGTGAAACGGCAGTGAGATATTTGGGGACACATATACCAACAAAATTGTCACGAGTATACGATCTCAACTTCTTACCCCTGATAGCAATGACTAAGAAACTGTTAGAACAATGGCATGTGGGGATGCAGTCATGGTTCGGCAAGTGCAACCTATTGAAGATGATTGTACTCCCAAAATTTTTATATCTCCTCCGGGCCTTACCAGTTAGGATACCAAGTAGATTTTTCGCAGTGATAAACTCATTATTTTCAAAATATATTTGGTCTCGTAAGAAAACGCGAATAGCACGGAGAATATTGACCCTCCCAAAAAAAAAAGGGGGCCTTGCACTACCAGACATAAAAGCTTATTATCAGGCCACACATGTGGGCAGGATTTGGGACTGGTGGCATAATGCAGAGACGAAAATATGGGTAGAACTGGAACAAATGCAAACGGATGTAAATCTGAAAAGAGCTATATGGTGCTACCAGGATCTACCCAAAAATTTAAAACAACACTTAATAATAGGGAACACGTTGCGTATCTGTACGAGACCAAATATATACTCTAAATTAACAACAGAGAGATCTCCCCTATATCCAATATTAGGTAACCCCCTATTCCCGGTGGGACTAGATAGCAAAAGGTTTACATCATTAAGGGAAAAGGGGCAGATACAGGCTTCATCATTCTTAATACAAAAAAAGTGGCCCTTAGTGACTGAACTGATGGATGAGGAAGGCCCATTTAACCTGCCATTTTGGCAAGCTATGCAATTATACCATTACCTGGGATCCATACCTAAACCAGAAGAGTTTGATAGGAAGCTAACCAGATTTGAGCAGGCCTGCGTAAAACCAGGGAAACTAACACGCACTCTATCGGCTGCATATGGATTATTGATAAACCCAGAAGATCAACCAGATTTACCCTGGGTGAGAAAGTGGGAGGGAGACCTAGGTTGTAATTTGACAAAGGAACAGATTCAGAGGATATTGAGGTTTACCTTCAGTCCAATTAAATGCACTAAAATACAAGAGATGAACTACAAACTTATAACAAGATGGTACATTACGCCCAAGAAATTACAAAAATGGTCTTCAAACCAATCCAACTTATGTTGGAGATGTGAAAAAGAAGTGGGCACACTATATCATTTCTTTTGGACCTGTTCTAAGATAAAAACTTATTGGGAAGGGGTGAGATCTATAGTGCAGAAGGTAGTAGAATATGAAATAGAAGAGAATCCAGCCTTTTTTTTGTTGAATATCTCGGATATACCAGCAAGTAAATATGAGAACTCATTGATACCACACCTAGTAAATGCGGCTAAGGTAGGCATCCCGGGTAGTTGGAAAAAAATACAACCCCCATCGATAAGAGAGTGGATAAATAGGGTCGAGGATAATAGGAGATTAGAAGAACTAATCGCCACAACACAAAATAAGCAGGGAAAATATGAGAAAATTTGGAAAGCATGGACTGACTTCCTAGACTCGGAAGAAGCGAAACAATATATGTAAAATAATTAGGGGGGGAAGGAAAAAGAAAGGAGAAAGAAAGAGGAAGAAAAGAGGAGGTAGAAAAGATAATAACTAAAGGAACACCATCTCTATACACGGGAATAGATTTTTTTTTTTTTTTTTTTTTTTTTTTTTTTTTTTTTCTTCTCTAGTTTTTATTGTTTGTTTAGGAGGGAAGGGAGGGGAGGGAGGGAGGGGGAAAGGGAAAAAAAAAAAGGGGTAAAAATAAGGGATCTTGAAGGTATAATAAAGGAAGAAGCTATATTGTATGTTGAGACAGAAAAAAAAAAATATGTAACATGTAGAAGATTATGTGTAATAGCCTGTCTGTACCTTTAAGATTCCTGAATAAAAGAGGATATTTGGAAAAAAAGATGAGGAGTAGGGGGAGTATGGAACAGGCAGCACCCTCAAACCTTCAGAAGTATGAGATGAACCCCAACAACTTGGAAAGGTGGATCTCTCTCACACGTACCGACACAGACTATCCCGCAATTCAATTGATCCTCAAAGGTTTTTATTGAATAGCGGAATAGGAAATATGATCAAAAAAAGTGTATGTATCTCGCACGTACACAACCACACTAGGCCCCAATTACTATTGTTTGTACCCCTAAAAGGCTAGATGAGGAGTAGGGGGGGTATGGAACAGGCAGCACCCTCAAACCTTCAGAAGTATGAGATGAACCCCAACAACTTGGAAAGGTGGATCTCTCTCACACGTACCGACACAGACTATCCCCCAATTTAACTGATCCCCAAAGGTTTTTGATTAAATAGCGGAATAGAAAATATGATCCCAAAAAAGTGTATGTATATCACACGTACACAACCACACTAGGCCCCAATTACTATTGTTTGTACCCCTAAAAGGCTAGATGAGGAGTAGGGGGGGTATGGAACAGGCAGCACCCTCAAACCTTCAGAAGTATGAGATGAACCCCAACAACTTGGAAAGGTGGATCTCTCTCACACGTACCGACACAGACTATCCCCCAATTTAACTGATCCCCAAAGGTTTTTGATTAAATAGCGGAATAGAAAATATGATCCAAAAAAAGTGTATGTATATCACACGTACACAACCACACTAGGCCCCAATTACTATTGTTTGTACCCCTAAAAGGCTAGATGAGGAGTAGGGGGAGTATGGAACAGGCAGCACCCTCAAACCTTCAGAAGTATGAGATGAACCCCAACAACTTGGAAAGGTGGATCTCTCTCACACGTACCGACACAGACTATCCCGCAATTCAATTGATCCTCAAAGGTTTTTATTGAATAGCGGAATAGGAAATATGATCAAAAAAAGTGTATGTATCTCGCACGTACACAACCACACTAGGCCCCAATTACTATTGTTTGTACCCCTAAAAGGCTAGATGAGGAGTAGGGGGGGTATGGAACAGGCAGCACCCTCAAACCTTCAGAAGTATGAGATGAACCCCAACAACTTGGAAAGGTGGATCTCTCTCACACGTACCGACACAGACTATCCCCCAATTTAACTGATCCCCAAAGGTTTTTGATTAAATAGCGGAATAGAAAATATGATCCAAAAAAAGTGTATGTATATCACACGTACACAACCACACTGGGCCCCAATTACTATTGTTTGTACCCCTAAAAGGCTAGATGAGGAGTAGGGGGAGTATGGAACAGGCAGCACCCTCAAACCTTCAGAAGTATGAGATGAACCCCAACAACTTGGAAAGGTGGATCTCTCTCACACGTACCGACACAGACTATCCCGCAATTCAATTGATCCTCAAAGGTTTTTATTGAATAGCGGAATAGGAAATATGATCAAAAAAAGTGTATGTATCTCGCACGTACACAACCACACTAGGCCCCAATTACTATTGTTTGTACCCCTAAAAGGCTAGATGAGGAGTAGGGGGGGTATGGAACAGGCAGCACCCTCAAACCTTCAGAAGTATGAGATGAACCCCAACAACTTGGAAAGGTGGATCTCTCTCACACGTACCGACACAGACTATCCCCCAATTTAACTGATCCCCAAAGGTTTTTGATTAAATAGCGGAATAGAAAATATGATCCCAAAAAAGTGTATGTATATCACACGTACACAACCACACTGGGCCCCAATTACTATTGTTTGTACCCCTAAAAGGCTAGATGAGGAGTAGGGGGAGTATGGAACAGGCAGCACCCTCAAACCTTCAGAAGTATGAGATGAACCCCAACAACTTGGAAAGGTGGATCTCTCTCACACGTACCAACACAGACTATCCCCCAATTTAACTGATCCCCAAAGGTTTTTGATTAAATAGCGGAATAGAAAATATGATCCAAAAAAAGTGTATGTATATCACACGTACACAACCACACTAGGCCCCAATTACTATTGTTTGTACCCCTAAAAGGCTAGGAGTAGGGGGAGTATGGAACAGGCAGCACCCTCAAACCTTCAGAAGTATGAGATGAACCCCAACAACTTGGAAAGGTGGATCTCTCTCACACGTACCAACACAGACTATCCCCCAATTTAACTGATCCCCAAAGGTTTTTGATTAAATAGCGGAATAGAAAATATGATCCCAAAAAAGTGTATGTATATCACACGTACACAACCACACTAGGCCCCAATTACTATTGTTTGTACCCCTAAAAGGCTAGATGAGGAGTAGGGGGAGTATGGAACAGGCAGCACCCTCAAACCTTCAGAAGTATGAGATTGTGTTCACTGTACCCCACAAAGATTGAGTTCACTGCACCCCACAATGATTGTGTTCACTGCACCCCACAAAGATTGTGTTCACTGCACCTCACAAAGATTGTGTTCACTGTACCCCCCAAAGATTGTGTTCACTGCACCCCACAAAGATTCTGTTCACTGTACCCCACAAAGATTGTGTTCACTGCACCCCAAAAAGATTGTGTTCACTGCACCCCAAAAAGGATGTTGTTCACTGCACCCCAAAAAGGATGTTGTTCACTCCACCCCAAAAAGATTGTGTTCACTGCACCCCACAAAGATTGTGTTCACTGCACCCCAAAAAGATTGTGTTCACTGCACCCCAAAAATGATTTTGTTCACTGCACCCCAAAAAGGATTTTGTTCACTGCACCCCAAAAAGGATGTTGTTCACTCCACCCCAAAAAGATTGTGTTCACTGCACCCCACAAAGGATTTTGTTCACTGCACCCCAAAAAGATTGTGTTCACTGCACCCCAAAAAGGATGTTGTTCACTGCACCCCAAAAAGGATTTTGTTCACTGCACCCCAAAAAGATTGTGTTCACTGCACCCCACAAAGGATTTTGTTCACTGCACCCCACAAAGATTGTGTTCACTGCACACCAAAAAGGATTGTGTTCACTGCACCCCAAAAAGATTTTGTTCACTGCACCCCAAAAAGATTGTGTTCACTGCAGCCCAAAAAGATTGTGTTCACTGCAGCCCAAAAAGATTGTGTTCACTGCAGCCCAAAAAGATTGTGTTCACTGCAGCCCAAAAAGATTGTGTTCACTGCAGCCCAAAAAGATTGTGTTCACTGCAGCTCACACACAGAAAAATGGATGTGGATCACTGACACCTGCCTATCTCCAATCCCACACCACACAGCAATATCGATTGTAGTTTGTAGAACACAGTTTCCCTAAAATTCAGCAGACTCTGTCCCTAACAGGATTGAGAAGAGATCGTAGATCAGGATTGAGTGCAGATTCACCCCACCCCCCACACAGCAATATCGATTGTAGTTTGTAGAAGACACTGACCCTATAATTCAGCAGACTCTATCCCTAAAATGCCTACAACTCGCCCTGCCTAAACACTCCGACCTGTCCCTCAATTCTATCCGGACACAAATGGTTTTTTCCTGCCTATCTTTCCCTAATCAGCAGCCAGCACGTTGATGTGTGCTCTGTCCCTGAATCTAAGCAGCATAATGACGCCGCTGCGGCTGCCTCGAACTTATAAAGACTTGGTCACATGCTTCAGACGGCCAATCACAGCTACTGAGACATTTGCAGGCATGGCTGGGATGGCTTAAGGCACACCAGTTAAACGATTGTTGATTGGCTGTTGAAAGCCCGCCATGAAAAGAGCGCCAAAGCATGCAAAACCCGGAAATAAAACGACCGAACACGGATTTTTACCCGAACATACAGTAAAGTGTCCGTGTCCGTGTTCGGGTACAAAAAATCCAATTATTCGGTACGAACACGAATAATACAGTCCGTGTTCGCTCAACACTAGTTATATCTGTTTGACGAGTTCAACCAAATACCTGGAACTGGTTTTCCAATAAATGGTTGGAACTGCCTGGTTGCTGAAAATCTTGCAAGTTGATAACATGCAGCACGGGGAGATAGAACAGAAAGTTATCAATTACATTGTTTTCTAAGGACTATAGAGCCACACCTCTGTTATGAATAATAGGAGAGGGGAGGTGTTCCATCGTCCTGATACAGAAGGGTGAGTGAGCAGTGTCATCCTAGGACTAAATGTGTTACTGGCAGAATGAACAGATGAGGATAAAGGTACAAAAAAGCTTGAGAAAGGAAAACTAATGCAACCAAGGACTGATAAACTGCAAAATATTACATTTTTGTTTTGGGGTTTAGATATACTTTAACCACTCAAAGACTGGAAGGATTTGCCCCCTTAAAGCGGAGTTCCACCCAAAAGTGGAACTTCCGCTTTAAATAGCCCTAACCCCCTGACATGCCACATTTGGCATGTCATTTTTTTTTGGGGGGGGGGGGAAGCGGGTACCTAGTTTTGACAGCTATCCGCTCCCACTTCCGCTCGGAGCGTCGCAGCGCCCTGAGCGGAAGTTCTCCTCTCTCCCTTCCTCTCTGCAATCTTCTGAGACATGTCAGAGGTCCCAGAAGAGTGCCGGCCAATCACGACGCATAGCGCAACTTGCACATGCACAGTGCGTACCCAGCAGTGAAGCCCCAAACTGTCACAGCCGGGTGACAAAATTTATGTCCTTTTTCCCACAAATAGAGCTTTTTTTTGGTGGTATTTGATCACCTGTGTGATTTTTATATTTTGCGCTATAAACAAAAAAAGAGCGACAATTCTGAAAAAAACAATATTCTTCACATTCTGCTATATAACATTCCCAAAAAAAAATTTAAAAATCAAAATTTTTTTAACATTTTAGGCCAATTTGTTTTCTGCTACATATTTTTGGTAAAAAAAATCGCAATAAGTGTATTTTTATTGGTTTGCGCAAAAGTTATTGCATCTACTAACTATGGGAAAGATTTATGTCAATTTTATTGTTGTTTTTTTTTTTTACTAGTAATGACGGCAATCTTCGATTTTTTTTTTGCAGGACTGCGACATTGCGGCGGACATATCTGACCCCTGACTGACATTTCTGACACTTTTGGGGGGATCAATGACATTACTACAGTAATCAGTGCTAAAAATATCCACTGTCACTGTAATAATGACACTGGCAGGGAAGGGGTTAACAGTATAGGTGATCAAGGGGTTAAATGTGTGCCTAGGGGCATGTTTCTAACTGTGGGGGGGCGTGGCTTGTGGAGTGACCATAGAGACCTGTAATCCTATATAGTAGGATCACATGGGCTCTATGATCATTCCAGGGAGAAGAACGGTCAGCTGTGTTTACGACAGCTGACCGTTCTTCTCACTCAGCGGGGAGCGATCGTGGGTGTCAGGTGGCAATTGTATCCACCTGACCCGTGCATCAGCTTCACCCGCCCCCTAGCTGCCACCAAGCGACCGACGTAGACCTACGTCGGTTTGCGTGGGAGAGACACACTGCCGCAGTAAATATGCGGTAAGCGGTCGGCAAGTGGTTAAGGTTCCATGCACACTAGAGGTTTGCTCCTAGAAGCTGTTAGTATTTTTTTTCTGCTCCTAGAAGCTAAATAGTGTTATCCTATGTGCCCATGCACACTACTAGGCTATTAGCTTTTTTTGAGTGTCAGCATCTAGTAGCAGAAAAAAAAATTGTTTTTGTAGAGTTTCATGGAGCATTTTTCCAGCAGAAAAAAACACTGAATGCTCATAAATGCTCCTTAACACTACTAATAATGTTTTTTTAAAGGAACTGCAAAAAACAGGTATAAAATGCTAACGCTCCTAAACGCTACTATAAAAAAAAGCCACTACCTGTGTTTTTCATCCAGCGCTTATTTCGTTTAAAAAAATGCTAGTGTGCATGGAGCCTAACACACCAGTTCTGATGTAAGCTAATTCTTCTATGCACTCATCAAACTAAACACAGTCTGATCACTAGATGGCAGTATTTACCTTTCTAAAGCACAATTGTAAGCTCCATTCCGCGCTGAACAGAACAGCATACATCCTTACTAATGATTGTTTCAGGCAAGGCAATACATTTCCTGCATTTCCCTGAATTTAACAGCACCCTCTGAAATTTGAAGGGGCCATCCCAAATGTGAAGAAGAACATCTTTGTGCCAATTAAATATGTATTTTCCAGGTTTTGCTTGTCTGAAATGTTGCTGGTTGGGTTAGATATTTATATCATGTTACGAGCAGAAACAATTTTGTTATAGTTAATAGAAATGTCTTCGCTATATGTGGTAGTATAAATAATACATGTAATGGTATTGTGCGTTGGCACCCTAGTTTGTCAGGCCGCCATTTTGTTCAAATGCTGTCGCAAGCATCCATCTTGTGGTGTGAGCTTAGTTGACAGTGTTGGAAATGGTCATTCTTACCAGCCTCATCCTCCAGCCTTTTGGCAGTGTAATGACCCCCTGGGTCACTGAATGCCAGGTTCCTGGACAGCTGACATTTTTCACACCTTTACTATACACAAGCAGATTGACCAAGCAGACCTTCCGTCTCCTCATGCTCTAGAGTGAATTGGTAATCTAAACACAGCATATGGCTCCTAGGTCATTCGGAAAATGACACAGTTGACCACAAAACTTTATATCTTTTTACCCAAACATAACATATTAACAAAAAGTAGATATTTGGGTGCCCCATAAAATACCAATCGAATTAAGACCCAACATGGACACCTTCATGCCTAGGAAAGACAAGCTAGCGATCCGATGCCGTACAGGTTAGAGGTTATTCCAAAATAACCCATGTTTAGTGTCTAAAGATAGGACATTCAAAACCGGACCATAAAATATCGGTTTCAAGCATGTAACCGTTTTATATCTCCAGATATGAGTGCTTTTATTAATCTGTCAAACGGGGAGGTCCCTTAGCAGTTTATAAGACTCAGAGCTTATTGGCTAAGTACTTCTGGTGACACCCCCTGGAGGGTCAGAGAAAAGGACAGGAACTGATAGAGAGCTCAGTTCTGATCCTAACATGGAAGCCATAACATCGCCCAAGGGGAACCAAACATACCGGTTCAGCTTATGAAACTAAGGTAATACCAGGACCGTTTAATGCAAGTATTTTCATCCTTTCTCTTCATATTTCTCAATTGCTGTATTGTGTCTCTATTTCTTTGTAACCCATTTTTCTGTAAATATTTTTATTAGCACCAATTTTAACCTTTCTTATAATTAAACCTTATTTTGAAAAGTGTTAACTTTGTCTTTAAGCTCTTAAACGCAACTTGACCCAAACGAACCTGCCTCCTGAAGCGCGCTACTGTGTGTTACAGACAGTTATTTTAAACTCATAATTGATATTTGTACTGTTTAGGCTAACCTATCTGAACCATTCTTGTCTGAGGTGACAGTGGGTGTGTTACAGACGGTTATTCTAAAGTCATAATTGATATTTGTAAAATCACGAGCGTCCGCTAAGCTCAAACAGCGGTGGTGGCAGAGAAAGGGTTAATCGTTTAATTAACCCGGTGACAATCGCTCTCAGTCTGCTGGCATCTAGATTGTGGTCCCGCAAGCTGGACAATCTGTGTGCTGGGTGCAGCTGAGAGTGGCATTGTTACGCAAGTGACGGCAGGGTGTGAGATTGCTTGGTCTTTGGTCGCGAGGTGGATGAGAAGGGCAGGGGTCTTATACCCGCCACCATCACATATTGGCTGGCAGCGTAAGTGGGATAGTCTTGCATTTTAAGAGCATTCAGTGCACTGTTAGGAATTAGCTCTGCACTGAAGGATTGTAACGGTTGTGGAAAGCAGTCCTTAGAGACAAATTGGTGCATATTTTTTGTTTTTTAAAAAGAGACACACATCTCTACTTTCTACAGCTCTTTCCTATCTTTGCTTTCTGTTCTATCTTTTCTGCGTGCAAACATGCCTGGTTTATCTGAAACTAAGAAAATGAACAAAAGTGAGCTGACTACGGAGTGCACGTCGAGAGAGGCTGCAGAGCGGCAGGCTGAGAGAGAGGATGCACAGAGGGAGGCTAATCGTCGGCACGAACAGGAGATGGCTAAGCTCCAGCCGCAGCTACAGTCTCAGAACCTCGGATCCCTAGAGCACAGGGACACCTCTCTGCTTGTGAGCCAGGCAGCCAAATTTCCAGTCATGGAAAAGGACAATGACATTGGTGTGTACCTACTGTCGTTTGAAAAAACTTGCCGTCAGTACCAGCTGCCCCAAGCACAATGGGCCTGGTACCTGACGCAAGGGCTGCGGGGAAAGGCCCTGGACGCTTACATCGAATTGCCAACGGAACAGGATAGTGATTATGAGGCCATAAAGGCTGCAATCACCCAAAAGTACCAGTTAACCCCGGAAGTGTACCGGAAGCGATTTAGGTCCCTTCAAAAGGGACCTGCGGACTCATATATGAATGTGGTAAGCCGCTTACGCACCACATTCCGTCAGTGGACTAAGGGCTTGAAGGTCATTACGTTTGAGTCCCTGGAGGATCTCATGATTGGAGATCAATTGTTGCACATCTGTCCTACAGACGTCAGACAGTTTGTGCTGGAACAAGAGCCAGCCTCTGCCCAAGAAGCAGCAGAACTGGCAGATACCTACATCCACACTCGGGTATCTGACCATCGCAAGGCTCCTCTGTATGGCGCGAAAGGAGGGAAATCGCACATGGAAACACCTCCTGCACCTAGGAGTCAAGCTCCCCAGCAACCAGCCCCTGCAGTTCCTGGTGTCACCTTCCCTACAACTGACACCCGCAGATGCTACACTTGTGAAAAAGCGGGACATCTCAGGACACAGTGCCCTGAGCAGAAGCAGATGACATCACCTGGTCAGCTGGCCCGCAACTCTTCCCGTTTGTCCGCAGGAAATCCCGGGTGACCGCCGCCAACTTGCAGCCCGTCACCGTGGGCAACTGGACTGTCACTGGTTTCCGGGACACAGGAGCTGAAGTCACCCCGTTCAAACCAGAAGTGATAAGAAGGATGGACATCATCCCTGGAAAGTTTTTACCCTCACTGGAGTTGGGGGGACCCGCTCACAGGTATCCCGTGCCCATGTTTTCCTTGATTGGGGTGCTGGGAGGGGGTTGAGGGAGGTGGGAGTCTCTGAGGAAATCCCCACAGATGTTTAGTTGGGTGCCGACCTAGGCACCCTTATTTCGTACTAAACCCCTGCTAAGAGCACCCTGGATGCCTCCACGGAACTCTCTGGACTTGACAAGGTACTGTGTGCAGATATTGGGGTAATGTCTGGGCAACCTATGGATGGACAGAGGGAGGGGGAGGGGTGGAGTGGTGTTGAATTACCAGGTCCTCCATCTTTTGAAGAAGGAAGGGGGGCCCTCTTGCCTGTGAAGTTACCAGGGGTATGCTGTCGTAATGTCGATGATGAGGCTAATGATGATGCAAATAATGTTGATGATGATGATATTAATGATGGAAATGTTGATGATAATGTTGATGCTAATATAACTGGAAATGATGTTGCTGATAATGTTGATGGAAATGATGATAATGCTAAAGATGTTTTGTCAATGTTGGTGGTCCCTCGCAGTGCGGCACAGGCAGTGGAGACGCAGGCCCTGGTCGCAGAGCAGCAGGAGGAGGTCTCTATGTCCTCTCCTTGTTCTGACCCAGTGGACTCCACCTCTGTTAGGCCTCAGCAGCTGTCTTTGTTCGCCACAGGACAGCTGGCTGGGACTTATAGTACTGCCTGTCAGGCAGCACTGCGGGTCGACCAGACTATCCGATCACTTAGAACTGGAGCTGAAAGGCCCCCTGATGTGATGAGTAGACACCAGCTTGACTGGGACAATGGTCAGATAAGTGTGACAGGACAACAGGCAGGAGGCCTGGAGACTGAAGGGGATAAACAGCTGTTCATTGTGTCCAGTCAACCTCGCAGACATGTATTGAAGTTGTCACATGATCTGTTTTGTAAGGATCTCTGTGAGATCAGGTGGGCCGGGCCTGGAGTGAAGCACCAGGGTTTGTGGCTTGACCTGATCCTCACACAGCATCCTAGCACAACACATGCCAGGGGCAGAGTTAGTACCCCTTAACTGGGAAAGACAGGTGTCCTGTTAGTGGTAGCTGACACTCAGGGCGTGGGTTTGGGCCTTCAGCTGAAGCCCCCTTTCTCCCTCCAGGTATCTATGCCACTGGCAGTGCTTACCGCATGCCGTGTCAGAGATATTGGAGACCCTGGGAGGACACACCCTGACGTCCACGAGATGGGCGCCTGGGTGTCTGCTCCCTCCATACCTGCGACCCCCCC
This sequence comes from Pelophylax lessonae, assembly GCF_965119305.1. Taxonomy (NCBI): domain Eukaryota; kingdom Metazoa; phylum Chordata; class Amphibia; order Anura; family Ranidae; genus Pelophylax; species Pelophylax lessonae. Next base: position 454,343,984 of record NC_138771.1, on the reverse strand, counting down.
TGTCTCACAGGAGGCCCAGGCCGATGGGGAACAGGAGACAGAGAGAAGGCTTTGTGGAGCCTTTAGCAGGCTGAATGTCAACCCTGCGATTGTGACCTACCCCGTGCCCAGGAACCATGAGGTGTCAAAGCAGCTGGCTGGTGCCCGCTGTCGAACCACCTTGAACCTGAGCAGGGGGCGTGGACCAAACCTTCTAACCTGGAAGGCTCAGGACGACCCAGCCTTCCCCACCCCATGTGGCTTAACTGCGTCTACGGCAGCGCTAGATGGGGTTGGGAACGCATCAGACACCTCCCTAAGGGTCACATGAGATCCACGGGGAGAGGTCAGACCTGGTGCAGTGGCCTGCTTTAGGGGCCTGGTAGTGTTTGGCCCTGTCTGGGTGGAACACCCAGAGCTCCTGTCCACAGTCCCAAACGTTCTGGCACGTCCTAGTTTGACAGCTCTGCGTAGTAACTGTCAGATGGACCTGTCAGCGGTTTGGTACTGGGAACAGCAGGAAGGAGTAGGCACCCAGAGATCTGGAACTGAGGATACCAGGACCTGGCCTACTCCTCAAACCCCAACTTTGGTTACATCATTCCTGGGTACAGCTGGCCACAGGTGGATGCTGGGGTGTGACGATAGTGGCTCAGCTGAACCTGTGACTGACCAACCCAATGGTACCCTGGTTAGATGGGCCTCCTTGACACCAGTGTGTCAGAAGGACCGTCCGGCCCTGACGGAGGTACTGGCCCGTGCACCTGGGACATGGGGCCCGGAATTTAAACGCCTAGTTCCGGCACAACCCTTTGCCATTACCTTTGGGCCAGATGCAGCCCTAGGCCGGAGAGATGCTAAAGGAGAGAAAACTCTCATCCTCTATTTGAGCCGGAAGCTTCTCCCCAGGGGAGTAGCATCTGTCATCCAGCAGAAGGAAGGCAGTACCCATGGCAATGCGGGTGGTTTGTCGCGGCAAACCGAACCCACGGAAGTTGGTTGCGTCCGGGGAGAAATTGCAATTCCCGCCTATGCGCCCACAAGAGTGGGAGGTGTAATGGTATTGTGCGTTGGCACCCTAGTTTGTCAGGCCGCCATTTTGTTCAAATGCTGTCGCAAGCATCCATCTTGTGGTGCGAGCTTAGTTGACAGTGTTGGAAATGGTCATTCTTACCAGCCTCATCCTCCAGCCTTTTGGCAGTGTAATGACCCCCTGGGTCACTGAATGCCAGGTTCCTGGACAGCTGACATTTTTCACACCTTTACTATACACAAGCAGATTGACCAAGCTGACCTTCCATCTCCTCATGCTCTAGAGTGAATTGGTAATCTGAACACAGCATATGGCTCCTAGGTCATTCGGAAAATGACACAGTTGACCACAAAACTTCATATCTTTTTACCCAAACATAACATATTAACAAAAAGTAGATATTTGGGTGCTCCATAAAATACCAATCGAATTAAGACCCAACACGGACACCTTCATGCCTAGGAAAGACAAGCTAGCGATCCGATGCCGTACAGGTTAGAGGTTATTCCAAAATAACCCATGTTTAGTGTCTAAAGATAGGACATTCAAAACCGGACCATAAAATATCGGTTTCAAGCATGTAACCGTTTTATATCTCCAGATATGAGTGCTTTTATTAATCTGTCAAACGGGGAGGTCCCTTAGCAGTTTATAAGACTCAGAGCTTATTGGCTAAGTACTTCTGGTGACACCCCCTGGAGGGTCAGAGAAAAGGACAGGAACTGATAGAGAGCTCAGTTCTGATCCTAACATGGAAGCCATAACATCGCTCAAGGGGAACCAAACATACCGGTTCAGCTTATGAAACTAAGGTAATACCAGGACCGTTTAATGCAAGTATTTTCATCCTTTCTCTTCATATTTCTCAATTGCTGTATTGTGTCTCTATTTCTTTGTAACCCATTTTTCTGTAAATATTTTTATTAGCACCAATTTTAACCTTTCTTATAATTAAACCTTATTTTGAAAAGTGTTAACTTTGTCTTTAAGCTCTTAAACGCAACTTGACCCAAACGAACCTGCCTCCTGAAGCGCGCTACTGTGTGTTACAGACAGTTATTTTAAACTCATAATTGATATTTGTACTGTTTAGGCTAACCTATCTGAACCATTCTTGTCTGAGGTGACAGTGGGTGTGTTACAGACGGTTATTCTAAAGTCATAATTGATATTTGTAAAATCACGAGCGTCCGCTAAGCTCAAACATAGCGGTGGTGGCAGAGAAAGGGTTAATCGTTTAATTAACCCGGTGACAATCGCTCTGTCTGCTGGCATCTAGATTGTGGTCCCGCAAGCTGGACAATCTGTGTGCTGGGTGCAGCTGAGAGTGGCATTGTTACGCAAGTGACGGCAGGGTGTGAGATTGCTTGGTCTTTGGTCGCGAGGTGGATGAGAAGGGCAGGGGTCTTATACCCGCCACCATCACATATTGGCTGGCAGCGTAAGTGGGATAGTCTTGCATTTTAAGAGCATTCAGTGCACTGTTAGGAATTAGCTCTGCACTGAAGGATTGTAACGGTTGTGGAAAGCAGTCCTTAGAGACAAATTGGTGCATATTTTTTGTTTTTTAAAAAGAGACACACATCTCTACTTTCTACAGCTCTTTCCTATCTTTGCTTTCTGTTCTATCTTTTCTGCGTGCAAACATGCCTGGTTTATCTGAAACTAAGAAAATGAACAAAAGTGAGCTGACTACGGAGTGCACGTCGAGAGAGGCTGCAGAGCGGCAGGCTGAGAGAGAGGATGCACAGAGGGAGGCTAATCGTCGGCACGAACAGGAGATGGCTAAGCTCCAGCCGCAGCTACAGTCTCAGAACCTCGGATCCCTAGAGCACAGGGACACCTCTCTGCTTGTGAGCCAGGCAGCCAAATTTCCAGTCATGGAAAAGGACAATGACATTGGTGTGTACCTACTGTCGTTTGAAAAAACTTGCCGTCAGTACCAGCTGCCCCAAGCACAATGGGCCTGGTACCTGACGCAAGGGCTGCGGGGAAAGGCCCTGGACGCTTACATCGAATTGCCAACGGAACAGGATAGTGATTATGAGGCCATAAAGGCTGCAATCACCCAAAAGTACCAGTTAACCCCGGAAGTGTACCGGAAGCGATTTAGGTCCCTTCAAAAGGGACCTGCGGACTCATATATGAATGTGGTAAGCCGCTTACGCACCACATTCCGTCAGTGGACTAAGGGCTTGAAGGTCATTACGTTTGAGTCCCTGGAGGATCTCATGATTGGAGATCAATTGTTGCACATCTGTCCTACAGACGTCAGACAGTTTGTGCTGGAACAAGAGCCAGCCTCTGCCCAAGAAGCAGCAGAACTGGCAGATACCTACATCCACACTCGGGTATCTGACCATCGCAAGGCTCCTCTGTATGGCGCGAAAGGAGGGAAATCGCACATGGAAACACCTCCTGCACCTAGGAGTCAAGCTCCCCAGCAACCAGCCCCTGCAGTTCCTGGTGTCACCTTCCCTACAACTGACACCCGCAGATGCTACACTTGTGAAAAAGCGGGACATCTCAGGACACAGTGCCCTGAGCAGAAGCAGATGACATCACCTGGTCAGCTGGCCCGCAACTCTTCCCGTTTGTCCGCAGGAAATCCCGGGTGACCGCCGCCAACTTGCAGCCCGTCACCGTGGGCAACTGGACTGTCACTGGTTTCCGGGACACAGGAGCTGAAGTCACCCCGTTCAAACCAGAAGTGATAAGAAGGATGGACATCATCCCTGGAAAGTTTTTTACCCTCACTGGAGTTGGGGGGACCCGCTCACAGGTATCCCGTGCCCATGTTTTCCTTGATTGGGGTGCTGGGAGGGGGTTGAGGGAGGTGGGAGTCTCTGAGGAAATCCCCACAGATGTTTAGTTGGGTGCCGACCTAGGCACCCTTATTTCGTACTAAACCCCTGCTAAGAGCACCCTGGATGCCTCCACGGAACTCTCTGGACTTGACAAGGTACTGTGTGCAGATATTGGGGTAATGTCTGGGCAACCTATGGATGGACAGAGGGAGGGGGAGGGGTGGAGTGGTGTTGAATTACCAGGTCCTCCATCTTTTGAAGAAGGAAGGGGGGCCCTCTTGCCTGTGAAGTTACCAGGGGTATGCTGTCGTAATGTCGATGATGAGGCTAATGATGATGCAAATAATGTTGATGATGATGATATTAATGATGGAAATGTTGATGATAATGTTGATGCTAATATAACTGGAAATGATGTTGCTGATAATGTTGATGGAAATGATGATAATGCTAAAGATGTTTTGTCAATGTTGGTGGTCCCTCGCAGTGCGGCACAGGCAGTGGAGACGCAGGCCCTGGTCGCAGAGCAGCAGGAGGAGGTCTCTATGTCCTCTCCTTGTTCTGACCCAGTGGACTCCACCTCTGTTAGGCCTCAGCAGCTGTCTTTGTTCGCCACAGGACAGCTGGCTGGGACTTATAGTACTGCCTGTCAGGCAGCACTGCGGGTCGACCAGACTATCCGATCACTTAGAACTGGAGCTGAAAGGCCCCCTGATGTGATGAGTAGACACCAGCTTGACTGGGACAATGGTCAGATAAGTGTGACAGGACAACAGGCAGGAGGCCTGGAGACTGAAGGGGATAAACAGCTGTTCATTGTGTCCAGTCAACCTCGCAGACATGTATTGAAGTTGTCACATGATCTGTTTTGTAAGGATCTCTGTGAGATCAGGTGGGCCGGGCCTGGAGTGAAGCACCAGGGTTTGTGGCTTGACCTGATCCTCACACAGCATCCTAGCACAACACATGCCAGGGGCAGAGTTAGTACCCCTTAACTGGGAAAGACAGGTGTCCTGTTAGTGGTAGCTGACACTCAGGGCGTGGGTTTGGGCCTTCAGCTGAAGCCCCCTTTCTCCCTCCAGGTATCTATGCCACTGGCAGTGCTTACCGCATGCCGTGTCAGAGATATTGGAGACCCTGGGAGGACACACCCTGACGTCCACGAGATGGGCGCCTGGGTGTCTGCTCCCTCCATACCTGCGACCCCCCCTGTCTCACAGGAGGCCCAGGCCGATGGGGAACAGGAGACAGAGAGAAGGCTTTGTGGAGCCTTTAGCAGGCTGAATGTCAACCCTGCGATTGTGACCTACCCCGTGCCCAGGAACCATGAGGTGTCAAAGCAGCTGGCTGGTGCCCGCTGTCGAACCACCTTGAACCTGAGCAGGGGGCGTGGACCAAACCTTCTAACCTGGAAGGCTCAGGACGACCCAGCCTTCCCCACCCCATGTGGCTTAACTGCGTCTACGGCAGCGCTAGATGGGGTTGGGAACGCATCAGACACCTCCCTAAGGGTCACATGAGATCCACGGGGAGAGGTCAGACCTGGTGCAGTGGCCTGCTTTAGGGGCCTGGTAGTGTTTGGCCCTGTCTGGGTGGAACACCCAGAGCTCCTGTCCACAGTCCCAAACGTTCTGGCACGTCCTAGTTTGACAGCTCTGCGTAGTAACTGTCAGATGGACCTGTCAGCGGTTTGGTACTGGGAACAGCAGGAAGGAGTAGGCACCCAGAGATCTGGAACTGAGGATACCAGGACCTGGCCTACTCCTCAAACCCCAACTTTGGTTACATCATTCCTGGGTACAGCTGGCCACAGGTGGATGCTGGGGTGTGACGATAGTGGCTCAGCTGAACCTGTGACTGACCAACCCAATGGTACCCTGGTTAGATGGGCCTCCTTGACACCAGTGTGTCAGAAGGACCGTCCGGCCCTGACGGAGGTACTGGCCCGTGCACCTGGGACATGGGGCCCGGAATTTAAACGCCTAGTTCCGGCACAACCCTTTGCCATTACCTTTGGGCCAGATGCAGCCCTAGGCCGGAGAGATGCTAAAGGAGAGAAAACTCTCATCCTCTATTTGAGCCGGAAGCTTCTCCCCAGGGGAGTAGCATCTGTCATCCAGCAGAAGGAAGGCAGTACCCATGGCAATGCGGGTGGTTTGTCGCGGCAAACCGAACCCACGGAAGTTGGTTGCGTCCGGGGAGAAATTGCAATTCCCGCCTATGCGCCCACAAGAGTGGGAGGTGTAATGGTATTGTGCGTTGGCACCCTAGTTTGTCAGGCCGCCATTTTGTTCAAATGCTGTCGCAAGCATCCATCTTGTGGTGCGAGCTTAGTTGACAGTGTTGGAAATGGTCATTCTTACCAGCCTCATCCTCCAGCCTTTTGGCAGTGTAATGACCCCCTGGGTCACTGAATGCCAGGTTCCTGGACAGCTGACATTTTTCACACCTTTACTATACACAAGCAGATTGACCAAGCTGACCTTCCATCTCCTCATGCTCTAGAGTGAATTGGTAATCTGAACACAGCATATGGCTCCTAGGTCATTCGGAAAATGACACAGTTGACCACAAAACTTCATATCTTTTTACCCAAACATAACACATTAACAAAAAGTAGATATTTGGGTGCTTCATAAAATGCCAATCGAATTAAGACCCAACACGGACACCTTCATGCCTAGGAAAGACAAGCTAGCGATCCGATGCCGTACAGGTTAGAGGTTATTCCAAAATAACCCATGTTTAGTGTCTAAAGATAGGACATTTAAAACCGGACCATAAAATATCAGTTTCAAGCATGTAACCGTTTTATATCTCCAGATATGAGTGCTTTTATTAATCTGTCAAACGTGGAGGTCCCTCAGCAGTTTATAAGACTCAGAGCCTATTGGCTAAGTACTTCTGGTGACACCCCCTGGAGGGTCAGAGAAAAGGACAGGAACTGATAGAGAGCTCAGTTCTGATCCTAACATGGAAGCCATAACATCGCCCAAGGGGAACCAAACATACCGGTTTAGCTTATGAAACTAAGGTAATAACAGGACCGTTTAATGCAAGTATTTTCATCCTTTCTCTTCATATTTCTCAATTGCTGTATTGTGTCTCTATTTCTTTGTAACCCATTTTTCTGTAAATATTTTTATTAGCACCAATTTTAACCTTTCTTATAATTAAACCTTATTTTGAAAAGTGTTAACTTTGTCTCTAAGCTCTTAAACGCAACTTGACCCAAACGAACCTGCCTCCTGAAGCGCGTTACTGTGTGTTACAGACGGTTATTTTAAAGTCATAATTGATATTGGTAAAATCACTAGCGTCCGCTAAGCTCAAACGTAGCGGTGGTGGCAGAGAAAGGGTTAATCGTTTAATTAACCTGGTGACAATCGCCCTCAGTCTGCTGGCATCTAGATTGTGGTCCCGCAAGCTGGACAATCTGTGTGCTGGGTGCAGCTGAGAGTGGCATTGTTACACAAGTGACGGCAGGGTGTGAGATTGCTTGGTCTTTGGTCACGAGGTGGATGAGAAGGCCAGGGGTCTGATACCTGCCACGTCACAATACAAACTGTACTTTTAAGTACAAAGAACAAAATAATCAACCGCTGACATCTAATTGCATTTTTGTTAAAGATGATATGCTATAGAATTTTACAAAAAATATGGTACCATTTGCATCCGTATCTATCCAGTGCCATTTAAATTCCAAACAATGTATCCCCTTCAAATTCCAATATAGGAGTGTTTAGATTTTTGGTAGCTGCTAATAATTTCTTATATCTCTCTCTATCCAAAATATTGCAGTCTATGTAGTAGGGGACACCAAAGAAGGGCGTGAGGTTTGGCCCTTGAAATGCGTTGACACTCATATAACCTTTCACCTGATTTTACATCATGGGATAAGCATAAGGATAAGCATACGGGTGAGCTTAGGAAAGGAAAGCTTAGGACAGCTTAGGAAAGGTCAGGGAATGGAGGTGACCTTTCTAGAGACATAGAGGGAAATTTACAAAGACTAGAGAAGCCAGAATCTTGAGCAGCTGTGGATGGCAACCAACCTTTAATTTTAAAGCTTAACTGGATAAGCTGAAAAAGATAGAAGTTGATTGGTTTGTATTCAGAGCTGCTCCAGATTTTGTCTGCTCCAATTTCAGTAAATCCCCCAATGGGCAAAATTGTGTCTCATTCTTTAAACCTTGGCCTTCAGGGGCTGAACAATCAGTTCTCTACTTCTAATACTAGATAGTTTGAAGGCATTGGCTGCTCCTATCGCAGTTTAGGCAGAAGAACTGTTAATCTACTAGTACTTTATAGGGTTTTGGCAAGAAACAAGGACATTTGAAAGGAAAGCCATACAAACACAGGGAGAACATCCTGGTAGGAGATGATATCAAATTGTAGGTACAGTAAAGCCTATCGTCCTCTGGGTCACATGTGAGCCAGGACCCAAAAGCTCTTCTTATGATATCTTCAATACTTGTACTTGTTTTACACAATAAATTCAAGACATATGAAAGCCTTTCTAGTTTATAGGCACATCATTATGCTTCCATTGATGAAGAGAAAAAGACCCAAGGATTCCTGTTTTGAGAGTAGAAGTGACTATGCAGAATCTACACCAATGTATTATAATTTTCTCCTTCACCACACTCCAAGGAAAATACGGCATTTCTAAAAAGAAATCAATGGGTTAGAAGGCTCCCTAACATCCGGGTTGCTAAACCAATTCCAAGATGGTGTCCTAGGGTTCAACTTTGCAGGGGTTGTGAGCTTAGGCAATGACTACTCCCAGCCAGCTCTTCACATAAGCTTAGGTTCCATGTTACATCAGCCCTAGGCCTAATCAGGAGCCAAAAATACTGTTTTTAATGAGGCCTTGTCTACTCTTGGTTCTAGGTTTAGTCTATACGGGGATCCCATCTAACACCTTAGGCCCACAGGCCTTATGTAGAAAATGGTGAGTGCATGCAGCGGGAGAAACCCTCATTCACACCTGACCTGAACTGGCTGCTAAATTCGCTCTCACCAGGTATTAGCTACACTGTTAACTTTTTTGAAAGAATGTGAGACCAGTCTTGCCTACTCACTTGCAGAAAAGAACATTTAGTTTAAGATTTTTAACAGGTATATCTACAGAGTCTCTCACAGTAAGGCATATTACATTCTGTCTCAACAATGCAGAGCACTACAATTCCCATAATAGTACAGATCTTCTCTGAAAGCATTACACCACACAACTACTTTGTGGTCCAGGAGTTCCACTCCCTCTAGTCTCCTCTCTGCTACTTACCTCCTCCTGCCACCTGTTCATCTTGCTCAGCTAGGTAGAGTTGGGCATACAGTTCGAGCCAAGCAAAAGTTCTGCCCAAACATCGCCTGTTTGCCTATTCAAACACCTGAATTTGCGGGGCGCTCTATGGGATCTTCGCCCGCTGATCACCCCACAATGCACTGCGCCCCACACAGTGCATTCTAGTGCCCTGATTAGCTGAAGCAATGTACCTGACCACTGTAGTGTCAGTGTAGTGTGGCATGATAGTAATTAAAAAAACATTTTTGTATTTTATATATATTCATTATAGCCGTTTGTGCTTTGGAGGGGTATTTAAAGTCCTACTTATTTTTTTGCTTCTCTATCCATTTTCCATCCACACCTTCCTCTCTTTCCAAATCTAGGCACATCCTTGTGTCTGCCTGCCCCACAACACAATTTTAGCATTGCTAATACTATAGACATATTGTACTTAAAGTACACTCAGAATAAATACAATAGCTACAATAATTTAACATATGCTGTTAACAATCCTGTATATACTATTAAACATATGCCCCTATAAACAGTGACAGGGGTAAGTCCCTCGAAGCAGCTGACTCCAAAAGAGACACCTCAACCTCTTCTGTGGTGTGGGAAGCAATCCAATCCTTTGACATCAAGAGCAAGGTATCTATCCCCTCGCGGGCATAGGTGAAAACTCACTCAGCGATGCTAGAGCTACGGATTCTAAAATATATATAGATACCCTGGTTATGATCACCCAATGAGATAATAAACTGAAATAATTCACAAATAAGCTTCATGTAAATTTGATAGCAATGGCAAATTCATTCATCTCTATACAATCTCCTTTAAATCTACCAAAACTAGTGTAGTGTATAGTTGAAGCCCCAACCTAAACAATCCATTCTATTTGAATCTAGTCAAATACCCTTTTGTTCTGCATAATTGTCTGTAAATCTCATGAAGATTGTTAAATAGGATTGCGAGGTGCAAGGTCAGGCTACTAGCTAGGTTGCTCCTGTTATATCCCACCATCGGTTTCACTTTCAGTGCCATGATTGTGATAAACTGAATTATTAGCCCCTATCCTCTTTGATATTCAGACACCCTGGACATAAATAGTACATTTGTTTGAACAATCCCTTTAAGAATTCACAAATTAACTCAGATTGCTAAATACTCACCTTCCCCTCTTATTTCTCGAACTATTGCAGACGCCAGACCTTTCCTCTCCTTCACAAGATCTGCATACGTGGGAAACATTCTCCTGGCTAGGAAGAGAAAAGAATAATTATACCACAAGGATTTCATGTAATCTCATTTTTTTCTTCTAGATAATGTAATATTTCAACTGCACATCTGAGAGATTTAGGAGAAGAGATGGGAAAGGAAAGATAGCTGTTTATGTCTGTGCTAGGCTATAGGTCAGAGATTTGTAAAGTCTTTGACTGGAGGCTGGAAGCCATGTGAGAAAGAAAAGCATATTATAGAATAAATGTGGTAATAAGAGGTAGTTGAAGGAGTACACTTGTCCTACCTATACACTGTAAATTTAAAAGGGATGTTCTACTAATCTTTTAGGCCAAAAGAGCTTATTATGTGGCTTTCACAACATTCCTGCAAGGCTGTCAAAATGGACACCCTGGTAGTGGTCTGGATGTTTCCTGTAAGTAATCAAACAGCAAGGGGGTGCCAGACTACGTGCAGTAAGATAGAAGAATGGACACAGCACACAAAATTGGCAACTCAAATTGTGTAGGCATGCACACGAATGGCATGCTAAGGTAGCCAGTCACAGGTACTCCTTGTCAGGAACCATGATGACTGAGACAGAAAATGCAGTAAAAATCACACCTTTAACCACTTAATAGGACCAGGACTATTTCTGACACTTGTTGTTTACAATTTAAAATCAGTATTTTTTGCTAGAAGATTACTTAGGACCCCAAACTATTATGTCTAGGATGTCTAGGGCTAGAATTATTGCTCTCACTTTAATGATCGTGGTGATACCTCACATGTGTAGTCTGAACACTGTTTACATATGTGGGCGCGACTTGCGTATACGTTCGCTTCTGCGCGCAATCTCGGAGGGACAGGGCGCTTTACATTTTTTTTTCTTTTTTATTTTATCTTTTATTTTTTATTTTTACACTGTCTCTTTAAAAAAATGTTTTTTATCACTTTTATTCTATTACAAGGAATGTAAAAATCCCTTGTAATAGAAATAAGCAGGACAGGTCCTCTTTAATGTGAGATCTGTGGTCAAAAAGACCTCAGATCTCACATCTACCCTTAAAAGCAAAAAAAGAGCAAGATGGGTCCTTTAAGGCCGTTTTGGAGGAAGCAATATTGTCGCTCCAGTCCTCCAAGGCCATAGAGTCGAGTGGGGGCCACCTTGCCCTCACTCGACTTCCTGCCTGGGAATGAACCAATCGGATCATTTTACCTGCTACCAATGGCTCCAGTAAGCGGGGAAAATGACCAGGAAGTGGCGGGAGGGGGGTGGGCACCTCTCCCGCCGCCCATAAAAGTAATCTCATGTCAAATCCGCCGCTGGTACCACTTTTATGTTAAAGAGAACTGCTGGCCGAGTAAGAAAATACTAGGGTTATGGCAGCTATTTGCTGCCATAACACCGGTATTTAACGTCAAAATACTGACGTAAAACTGCGGTGGGCGGTCCGGAAGTGGTTAATGTTATAGTAAAAATTGTACAGATCAGTAACTTAGTCAAAACATAAGCCAGGGGTCAGAAGCCAAAACAGGAAATCAGACAAGCCAGTGATCAGGGAGCAAGAAATCGGCATAGTCCGAAGCAGAAGTCTGGGAACCAGAAGGGACATCAGCCGGGCAAAGTCTTTAACAGGAACACTGTTGAGACACACAGGATATCTTGACCAGGTGAAGTCAGGAAAGGAATCAACAAGGCAGCGTAAATAGCCAGAAGGGGCTAGCTGTAGGAGGGACTAATGAGCAGATAATGATAACCAGGTGAGCCACTGAGGAAACAATGAGTGCTGACAATCAACTGATAGCTAAACAGCCTGAGCACAGAGAAGAGAGCCCAGTCCTGACACTCCTGCAGCTTGAGGCAGAATTCCAGGATCCCAGGAGGGTGCCACCACTGTGGGAGTGGAGATGGGTAGCCAGCTGGCTTGAAAAACAGGTGGTAGCATCGAAAACGCCACACCCCCTTTGGTGACCCATCTGGTTTTGTAATTTCCTGTCCCCATGTGCACCCCACAGACCCCACATGCTGCTTTCTGCTTCCTCCAGAGGCTACCTGATTACCCTGGCTACCCAACTCCATCCCACAGTGGCAGTGCCCTCCTGAGATCCTGGAACTCTGCCACACGCTGCAGGAGTACCTGTAACTGGCAACTTAGCATACCATTCATGTGCATGCCTACACAATTTGAGTGAATTGCCAAATTTTGTGTGCTGTAGCCATTCTTCTAACTTATTGCACTTAGTCTAGCACCCCCTTGCTTTCTCTCTAAATACTACGATTGTGAAAGACATCTGAGTACTATGATAAGCTCTTTTGATTGTACTAAATCTAAGTTGTTTTCATTTTACAATAAATGTCATGTTACCTGCTGTAATAAAATAAAATAAAAGTGCAGCGCATATGTTATGCTATAATCTTAAAAAAGCGGTAATCAATGTGCAACATATTTAACAGTGAAAATATCAATATAAAGAATGTCTAAACAATACACTGAAATGTATTTGATCAATGCACCTCCAAGGTGAGTATAAGAAAAAACAAAAGAGTCCCAAACAATAACTTCTTGTGTGTTTGGAAAGAAATATAGGAATAGCCAGGGTGACACCCAAAGAAAGATCTACACCAGAGGCTTACCAGAATGCCAATGACCCCCTTATTCAGGGTGGTCAATGCTCACTCTGTCAGACAATGATGGTGAACCCCATAACAGGAATATTCTCGGCAGACTGTGACAAGTAAGGGCTCAACATAGAGTAATATTGTAAAACATCCTAATTTACTGTAAAGTATTGCACTTACATTATTAAAACTTGCAAGAAAGAATGTACAACACAGCAGAAACAAAGACAAGTCCTCCTCCAGTAACAAAAATGGGCAACGTCTGTCCATGCATGAGAGGTAGCGTGTGTACATGGCCAGTGGCGGTTCTACATTAAATTGCTCCCCGGGCGAGACTCCCTCCCGGCGCCCCCCCCCCCCCCCAAAAAAAAAATAACATGACAAAACTTCACATCTTGTACACACCACACATTTTATTGTAGTAATAAGTACACCAGTCACTTCCACCACACATTTCTCAGGCAGGGCAGGGCCCAACGCCAAAAATCTCCTGTACAGACAGTACAGTCACCTCACCAGTCACTGGTTTAGTCAACCTCAAGTTCAACCTTCCACACATAATCATTGATTTATCATTTGACACATACATTTCTCAGGCAAGAAGACAGGCAGCGCCACAGTGGTGCCTGTTGGCCATCGCACTAAAACGCAACATTAGCATCCTTATCAGACGGCCACCAGAAGAAAGGAAAATAAATCAGCAGATAGTGAATGGTATATTTTTTTTTAATAAAAAATATTGTACCAAAGATTCTGCTAGAATATACACAGCCTAAATTGGCCCGAGTATGTGTGTACAAATTTGCTATGCACATGCCTTATTACATTCTGGAGGCTAGCCCAAAGCCTTAGCAATTTGAAGGGTGCAGTAAAGACCAGATGACCTACATTGTAAAAATTTACCAAGAAAAGTTTACAGAAAAAGGCTTTCAAGTGTATCTGACATGGTCCAGAGGGCTGGACCCTAGAGCCACTGAGAGTCAAATATGACCAAATGGATATATCCCTTTAAATGTAAATCAATTATTTCCAAGTAGTTCCTTGTGCTTCCAAATATTTATTCAGGTCCTTTTTATGTACAAATTCCACAATGTCATGAAAAATTCAACAGCATTAAACAGCAGAAGGATCCTTCCTGCAGCCTGAGAGTCGGTGTAGTACAGCAGGAGGTGTGTGATGGAGGAGGTATCACACCCCCCCTGTAACAGTAGACTCCCCAAGAGGCTCACCCAGAGACTAGTAACACACAAGGTCACATCCCCGAGGCCGCACTGTGTTCAGTAACCCGCCTGACAGGAGACCGAACTGGGAAAAATGATATATTGATTACTGTCCATTACCTCATGCTACATGAAGGAAACTTAGCATGCAAGGACAGTAAGTCACCAGAAAGTACAATCATTCCTTCCAGGCACTGGAAAGTGGCACCAACTACCTCATTTCTTTTAGGAGAGCAACTTACCTGCAACTGCAAGTATAGTGACGACTACTACAGACAGTACACTGTACAGTCAGTCAGTGTGTAAACTGCCCTCCTCACCTTCCGCGCCGCCGCTGCTGTGCTGTGTGTGTACAGTACGAGTCCTCGGCTCCTCCTCCGACCTTGCCTTCCACCCGCCGGCGCCGCTGCTGTGCTGTGTGTGTCACACTCTGTGTAGTGTACTCTCGGCTGAGTCGGCTCCTCCGCTACCCCCCCCCCCCGCGCCACTAGTTCTGACTGAGCACGGCTGCTGTTGCAATACGATCGATGCTGCACAATCCCCGCTCCACTGGAGCGGCTCCAGGCAAACTCCAGCCGCCGGCCCGGCTCCTTCAGCAGCAGGGGCGGCAGCGGCGCCGGCGCCCGCAGCAAAGATCAGATAATTTTCTTTTTCTCCACCACCGCGAGGGCCGCCCCCCCACGTGATGCCGCCCCGGGCGGCTGCCCCGTTCGCCCGTGCCCGAAACCGCCACTGTACATGGCCTTTCCCCACGCGTTTCATCAGAGATAACGTCATTAGGGGCACGTACACACACACCTCAGTCGTGCCAATACATACAGAGTCTGAATGAAGAGGATGCACCATGATTCGATAAACAACAACACAGAAAGCTGATGTTAGCTGCTACACTTAGTCTGCGCATTCTGCTCCGTTTACTTGTGTACCTAGAGATCTCTTCAGTCTCCCACTGCGTCAAATGTACTGGTTTTGGATCCATTACCAAATCAAATGGCCTTTCCTGTGAAATATCCACCCAAACTGTCCTCCTAGTTCACTTAGTTTGACCCAACCGAGTCTACACCTATTAGTGCCATATTGCATATCCTTCCACAGACAGAAATGAAAATGGTTTTATTTAGCAGAGTAGGGAAAGGCTAGAACTCCTGTCAGATTTTTTCATTTCTTTGAAAAATATTTAGTTATAGAACCATGTAATGATTCTATTTGCATTACTATTCAAAGGTATTGCAGTGGTATTTATGTAAGGGTCAGGACACTAATGAAGGGCATAAGGGATGGTCTTTGAAACGCATTGACACTCTTGTATAATCTTTCACCTAATTTTACATTGGAATACAATTTTTTCATGGCTCTAAACTTGTGGTGTAGCGCTTCAATCTCAAATTTGTATTCTTGTCTCGGTCCTTATTGCAGATTTCACCACATTTCCTGTCCGTTGAAACATGTCAGCAGGACAGAAGTGTGGGTAAGTCTCTTAATGGCGCCCCAGATAGCATCAAAAACCCAATAGAGATTCTAATCTTTCTCCACTCTATCCAAAACTGGAAAAAAAACGTTTAAGTTCAATCATTTTTATTGAGTTCAATAATTTTTTATTGAGTTCAATATTTTTTATTGAGTTCTTCGTGTGAAAGCAGACAAATCATATTACATGTTCACTAGACAATAATGATATAGTGCAATAGAACACAATGGAAAGGGTAAACAGTGAAACAAGTATTCAATGGAAAAGGCATCAATCGCAAAGAGGGACACATGTCACGTTCCTATAGAGGCCCAAATGTTAAGCCCTCTCATGATCTCTCTCAACTGGTCAGAGAGGGTTGTGCCAGTAGAAGCAGGGCTGAGGACAGACATAATAAAAATACAAATGTGGCGCTAATCTGGTAGCTAAAATCAAAGAAATGTCCTTGATAAGCGTGGATGAAAAAGCAACAGTTCAAAATCTTTCTCGTGCATCAACAAAAAAGACTTCACAAAGAAGGGAAGAAATGTGAAGATCCTCAGCATGGGAAACCACCACCAGGCACCCGCACACACTGATCCTTACCAGATCGCATTGACCCTCATCACAAAGGTCAAAAAACGCCCGTGGTACAAGCACTGGAAAGCCGGGATCATTCACTCCTCCTCCTTTGAAATCTTCCACCAAACGGACAATCCTTAGGTCCTTACAGGGTCCCCATGTGAGGAAACAAAATACCAACACATAGTGTACACTGCTTATGAAGTTTATTGCTCCCCAAGGATAATAAGTACACTTACAAGATAGCCGCACTTAGAGAGCGTTGCTTTATCCACCTCCGAACGGTCGGGTGCTCGCGCATCCCACCAAAAATATGGCCGCCGTGTCTCTTCCTGGTGTGGCGTGCGTCGCCACAGGCTCCACCCGACGCGTTTCGTCAGAGTTGACGTCGTCTAGGGGTGTGGTCCTGCGGCGTCAGCGCCATATATATAGGATCGAGACGGGCGGAAGTTGTTCAATCCACCAACAACCGGAAATGGCCTGCTTGCGCTCCACCACCCGGATGTGGGAATTTTAAGAACGGAACATAGAGGCATAATACCCCCAACATTCCAATCACCACATAACATGGGATTGAATCGCGCAAAAAAGAAGAAAAAAGGCTTTTACTTATTAGACTTCAATGACGTTAGTTCTCACCATTAAAGGTCAACACGCCAATTAGTCGGAGAACACAGCGCCATCTGGTGGTCGCAATTCAGACCACAGGAGGGGGAAAAACAGCAATCTCTTCACATTGCGGAAAAAAAACCAAAATATAAAAACAACATTAAAATACATTAAATTAAAACAGTTGAAAAGACTGGAAGAACTAAAAAATGAGGATATTTCTTAAATCTACCCAAAATAGGTCACAGCACAATATCCACAAACTGGGGAACATAGTAATGGGACCATATTAGGAATTGTTGATAAACGCATTCAGATCCCATTCTATGTTCAGACCCAATGGGGTATAGGACTTAAGCCTATATATCCAGCTGGTTTCTAGCTTGGATACCCCCCGGGTCATATTACTACCTCTCCAGTTTTTGGTGAATCTGTCTATCCCAAGGAAGATGGTTCCCTTTGGATCCCTTTGATGGCACTGATCATAGTGTCTCGAGACACTATGTTTCGGGAACCCCTCCCAGACCAATTGATAGATTCGTTACTTTTATCGATCTTCAAAAATATATTAGGAAATTGAGCATTAAGAGACATTTTGCCAATGATCCCGCTCCGCCCAAACAGGAATACGTTATGGGAGTAAGGAGTACTCAGTTTTCCAACGCTTCTACCTTTAATCCCCCTGGACCCTTGGCGCCCTCGCTAACGGTGTTTAGAGACCTTGTGGCGAAAGATTTGGATCAGCTGCAAATTAAAAAATGCGGGACTGATCCTGCTTTCAGTAGAGGCCTTAAGACCTTAAAGGAGCGTAAAGACATCGTGGTCAGACCCGCTGACAAGGGAGGGGGTATAGTGATCCTAGATACAGAGGCCTACGATCAGGAAATGTTGCGGCTCTTATCGGATCGTGAGACCTATATCCCTCTGAGGGGAGACCCCACTAGAAACTATAAGCGGTTATTGGAAGAGTTAGTGGTAGAGGGATTCGACAGAAAACTTCTCACCAAAAAAGAGAAAGATTTTTTGGTACCCAAAACCCCCAGAATCCCGGTTATTTATTTTCTACCCAAGGTGCACAAGGATCCTGTTTGCCCACCCGGGAGGCCTATTATTAGCGGTATTGATTCCGTTACCTCCCGGGTGGGCAAATATATTGATTATTTCCTGCAGCCCTTGGTGTCGAGAATGCCATCCTACTTGCGTGATTCTATGCATGTTATGAACGAATTGAAGGGGATTCAATGGAAAGAGGGATATATCCTGGTGACAGCGGACGTATCGTCCCTATATACAATTATTTCACATGACCAAGGCCTCGAAGCTGTTTCCTATTATTTAGGACAGGATATCCCTCTGGGTTTTCAAAAGGACTATCTGATTTCCCTTCTGAGTTTTGCCATGAGCCATAATTATTTTTGGTTTAAGGGGGATTTTTATCTCCAAAATAGAGGTGTGGCCATGGGGGCTAAATTTGCTCCCAGCATGGCCAACCTCTTTATGGCCAAATGGGAGGAGGATGTCGTCACAGGTGTACCTAGGCCGGAGCTTGTGCTCTGGCGTAGGTACATCGATGACATCCTCCTCCTGTGGGATGGCTCTCCTGATTCCCTACAAGAATTTATGGTTACTCTCAATCGGAATGATAGAGGCATTCAATTGCAGTATGAATTCAGCACCTCTGAGATCCACTTCCTAGATCTGAAGATAATGGTGCGAGAGGGCCATATTCTGACATCTACATTTTTCAAGGCGACTGACAGGAACGGATTCATTGACACCAGCAGCTGCCATCATGCTGCGTGGTTAGAATCCGTTCCTGTCAGTCAGTTCCTGCGCCTTAAGCGTAATTGCTCACTGAGGAGTGATTTTCTCAGAGAGGCCTCTATCCTGAAGGAGAGGTTCCTTGAAAAAGGTTATGGGGAGCAGCTTTTGGACGAGGCCATAGCGAAGGCTGATGTGAGAGAAAGGGATGACTTGCTACAACCTAAGAAGAGGGGGAAAAATGATTCTTTTGGTTTTGCGTTTCTGTCATCCTACTCCACACAACATTTTTCTGTTAAAAAGATTATACGACGACATTGGCACGTTCTGAAAAGTGATGGAGTATTGGGCCCCCTCCTTCCTGATCAGCCCCAGGTGGTCTTCAGAGGGGTTCCACCATTGAAACTCCAGGTGGCTCCTAATGTTAGGGATCCCCCTAGGGTCATGTCCTTCTTTCAAACTATGGGTGGTTTTTTCCCTTGCAGAAAATGTGCCATCTGTCAGTTGAACCACAATAGAAGTAGACGAATTTGTTCATTCACCTCCAGTTCTACAGGCCAAGACTTTAAGATCAAGCCTTTTATATCCTGTACTACGAGATATGTAGTTTACTTGTTGAGGTGCCCTTGCGGGCTTGACTATGTTGGCCGCACCATAAGGGAGCTCCACGTCAGACTCAAGGAGCATGTGGCCAACATAGTCAAGGGGTTCCCGAAACATAGTGTCTCGAGACACTATGATCAGTGCCATCAAAGGGATCCAAAGGGAACCATCTTCCTTGGGATAGACAGATTCACCAAAAACTGGAGAGGTAGTAATATGACCCGGGGGGTATCCAAGCTAGAAACCAGCTGGATATATAGGCTTAAGTCCTATACCCCATTGGGTCTGAACATAGAATGGGATCTGAATGCGTTTATCAACAATTCCTAATATGGTCCCATTACTATGTTCCCCAGTTTGTGGATATTGTGCTGTGACCTATTTTGGGTAGATTTAAGAAATATCCTCATTTTTTAGTTCTTCCAGTCTTTTCAACTGTTTTAATTTAATGTATTTTAATGTTGTTTTTATATTTTGGTTTTTTTTCCGCAATGTGAAGAGATTGCTGTTTTTTCCCCCTCCTGTGGTCTGAATTGCGACCACCAGATGGCGCTGTGTTCTCCGACTAATTGGCGTGTTGACTTTTAATGGTGAGAACTAACGTCATTGAAGTCTAATAAGTAAAAGCCTTTTTTCTTCTTTTTTGCGCGATTCAATCCCATGTTATGTGGTGATTGGAATGTTGGGGGTATTATGCCTCTATGTTCCGTTCTTAAAATTCCCACATCCGGGTGGTGGAGCGCAAGCAGGCCATTTCCGGTTGTTGGTGGATTGAACAACTTCCGCCCGTCTCGATCCTATATATATGGCGCTGACGCCGCAGGACCACACCCCTAGACGACGTCAACTCTGACGAAACGCGTCGGGTGGAGCCTGTGGCGACGCACGCCACACCAGGAAGAGACACGGCGGCCATATTTTTGGTGGGATGCGCGAGCACCCGACCGTTCGGAGGTGGATAAAGCAACGCTCTCTAAGTGCGGCTATCTTGTAAGTGTACTTATTATCCTTGGGGAGCAATAAACTTCATAAGCAGTGTACACTATGTGTTGGTATTTTGTTTCCTCACATGGGGACCCTGTAAGGACCTAAGGATTGTCCGTTTGGTGGAAGATTTCAAAGGAGGAGGAGTGAATGATCCCGGCTTTCCAGTGCTTGTACCATGGGCGTTTTTTGACCTTTGTGATGAGGGTCAATGCGATCTGGTAAGGATCAGTGTGTGCGGGTGCCTGGTGGTGGTTTCCCATGCTGAGGATCTTCACATTTCTTCCCTTCTTTGTGAAGTCTTTTTTGTTGATGCACGAGAAAGATTTTGAACTGCTGCTTTTTCATCCACGCTTATCAAGGACATTTCTTTGATTTTAGCTACCAGATTAGCGCCACATTTGTATTTTTATTATTATTGATCTTTCTGTTCCAAAGATTTGTGTTGGCTGCTTTTCGCATATTTATTTTTATTATATTTTAGCGCAGCAATTACATGTTTTATAGTCTTTTCTGAGGACAGACATGTCTCACTGATTATGCTCCCAGTCGTTGTCCCTTCAGTCACAGAGTGTGTTTTTGGTTTTCAAGCAATTGGCCACAAAAGTTAAACAAGAAATGGGTCAACTTCTTTGAGGTGTACTGACATAAAACTATTGGTGGTAATGTGGACCTGGTGGGCATTCCAAAGCAGGAAGGGATCATCAACTGAGGAAACATTATCTGTAAAGTAGTCATTTAAGCATTTTTCTATTTCATTTTTGTGTTCTGGGTTTTGTAGGAGTTTTGTGTTCATTCTCCATAGATATGTGGTAGTGGCGGAGAATGGATCCTCCAAAGTGATTGAGACTGAAGCAGGATCTGACCATGTAATGTAATTTATCAGGGAGGATCAACAGGTTATGATCTAGCAAAAACAAGTCTATTCTGTTATAACTGTTGTGCGATGCGGAGTACAAGCTATAATCTCGTTCGTTAGCAGTTAAGCACCTCCAAGCATCGTAGAGTTCATAGTTTTGTATATAGGTTTGTAGTTCAGGAGGGAAGAAGTTGAGTATATAGTAGGGTCCAGAGTAAGGTTGAAGTCACCGCAAAGTAGGAGTGAACCTTTCTCTTCTTTACGGATCTCCTTTAACAGCTTGCTAAGGAAGTGTATTTGATGGGTGTTGGGGGTGTATACATTGACGAGAGTGTAGGTAATTGAGTTTATCTCACATACAAGTATCAGGTAGTGACCCTGAGAATCCCTAATTTCTTTCTAAGAGGTTGAAAGATACTGTATCTTTGATGGCCATTAGAACACCTTGCTTTGTTGTGTCCGCATTGGCAGTGAATACATAGGGGAAATTTTTGTGTGAGCATCTTGGAGGGGTTTACTGCAGAAATGTGTCTCCTGAAAAGACAAAATGTCGCATCCATGTTGCACAGCTTCCTGCCAAAGTGCTTTGCGCTTGGCTGGGTGGTTAAGGCCTTTGGCGTTAATGGTTAAAAACTTCACTCCCATGTTGAGTTGTGTGGTGTGTGCTTTGGGTTGATAGGATAATAGAATTACAGGCATACCCCACTTTTAAGTACACAATGGGACCAGAGCATGTATGTAAAATGAAAATGTACTTAAAGTGAAGCAATACCTTTTTTCATTTCTCAATGCATGTAAATACATTAGCTCCATAGGAAATCTTGGTCAGCTTGACATGGCATTGCTCCCAAACCATGTGAAAAGGACACCAAGCTTGGGGAGCATGTTAAGGGGATCCAGGACTATGACATAGTAGATTACCTAGGCCAGCTGGCCAGCCACAAACAGGATATGTTGTAGTCCTGTGTCCCCTCTCGGTGCCCCTAAGTTTGGTATCCCTGTCACTTATGGTTTGGGAGCAGTGCCATGTCAAGATTTCCTATAGACGCCAATGTTAAAAACCGGGAGTAGTGTCATGCCAAGCTGAACAAGCTGTGTCCTTACGCGCGAGTGTACTTAAAGCGGGGTATGCCTGTACTTACAATGAGTAGATGATGACCTCTAGAGGACGATGTTGGTATTTTCTGGCCAGTCTCTGTCCAATTCTGATGTATTCCAGCTTGTGAATTTCCACGAGTATTTCTCCTGTGTTTTAAAGGACTGTGATAGTGAAAAAGGGAAGAACAAAAGGAAGGTAACAGTAACATGAAACAGTACTTAAGATTCATACCTCTCATATTCTTCAAAAAAGAGGCAGGAATAATGAAACTAAGTGCAGCTTAACTGCTGCTCAAGTTGGGGGAAAGAAAAGGATAAGGGGAACCTCTGCTCCTTGAGGTTCTATGGTTAATGGCTGTA
This sequence comes from Pelophylax lessonae, assembly GCF_965119305.1. Taxonomy (NCBI): domain Eukaryota; kingdom Metazoa; phylum Chordata; class Amphibia; order Anura; family Ranidae; genus Pelophylax; species Pelophylax lessonae. Next base: position 454,321,514 of record NC_138771.1, on the reverse strand, counting down.
TTGCATCCAGCTATTATTTATGTTTGCGTGAGTTTTTAGTAGAGACCAAACGCCACTCTGGAGCCAGGTGTTGTGGGTTGTCTGTAGGAGGATTGGCCTCATTGGGTGACGGAAGTATGTTTCAAGCTTTAATAAGTGAGAGACCTTTTTCATGGGAATCTATCACGTGGGTAGTCCCCTCTTGTGTGACTGTAAGTTTGGCTGGGTACCCCAATATGTAGATGATTTTATGGTTGCAAAGGGGTTTAGTTATGGTGTTAAGGCTCCTACGCTTCTGTAGCGTGTGCTGTGATAGGTCTGCATAGAATTACAGGCCTGAGTATTGCGGAGGTAGTTGAGTGTTATCCCGGGAGGCTTTAATGATTTTTTCCTTTATGTGATAAAAGTGGAGTCCTAAGATTGCATCCCTAGGGATTTTGTCAGGGAGGTAGGATGGCTTGGTTAAACGATGGATCCTGTCAATCATCACATCCAAGTCTGTTGCATCAGGGAGGATTGTTTTGAACAAGGTGGAGGCATACTCCCTCAGGCTGTCTTGCTTAATGCTCTCAGGGATCCCCCTGATTTTAAGATTATTCTGCCTCGACCTATCCTCCATATCCACCAGCTTGGCCCTAACCCATTCCATATCATCCTCCTTTTTTTCCATGAGGATCTATAAGATCATTGATGGTAGTGGCAAATTCCCACATTTTTTTTTTCTTCCACATGATCTACTCTGTTGGTGACTGACTGAAGGTTTCTGCCAAATTTGTTCATATAGAAAGCCATATCAGCGCAGTTATTTGATACTTCCACCGGACAACCTCTGTCCTTTACAGCCTTTTCCACTAAGTATAGCATTCCTTCAAGTCATTATCTATATTATAGACAGTGCATCAGCTTTGTGAACTCCATTTATCTACCATCACAAGGACGTTTTAAACCCTCCCTAGTGGACTCCTGGCTGCAACACAATAAACACAAAATCTCTCACTTATACAAGCCCCTACATACGTAACTTTCCCAAGGATTTGCAACTACCGTAGCTAAATCTTGGAATAAAGTCCTCCACTCGGATGAAGCGCACCAAAAAATCCTATCAGGCTACCTTACCACCCGCAAATACATCACTAATGAGTTCTGGAGGGAACAACAATTTAAAATAATCCACAGAGCGTATATTCCTCATCTCCGATGGTCCCCGGACACTTTTCACCATCATTGTACGCATTGTAACGAACTCCACCCTTCTCTACTTCACAAGTTTTGGACCTGCCAGCCTATCTCCACCTTTTGGGACAAAACTCTGCGCTATGTACAACGTTATACTGGAATCCAACTCCCTAAGGATATTTACCTCCTACTGTTTGGATATACCAATCATAAGGCTTTGTCTATCCCGAAGAGCAGTTGGAAACACCTAACTGGCCACACGCCTTGGCTGATGACTTGTCTAATGATAGCGAAAAGGCTGATATTAAAACATTGGATGGAGGCGTCCCCCCCAACTCTTACAGAGTTAACGAATAGCCTACATATTCTCCGTGACATAGAAGCTACGGGCTTGCTCCTTCACCCCACGAACTCTGCCACCCGTTTCACTAAGAAATGGTCTAGCTTCCCTCCCAGGAGGGTGGCTCCTTCCATAGCATCGACCTAAGACCCACTACACTACTACCTGCAAGTGAATGTGATTGAGGATAGCACTTGGTTTCCTAACTAGTGGTGTACCCACCCGAAACCGAGTGCTATCAATAATACCTCTGAAGGTGTCTTTTATGCTTGACTTTTTCATGTTTGCCCATGTGACGCACAGTTTTCCCCCATATCCAGGTTACATATGTAGTATATGGCAAAGGACTTCTACTGTATGCCACAACCTTATTATCATTAACCTCTACCTCTCTCCTCCGTACCCGAATCCATTTCTCCCTCATACCTTTTCGCATCTTCCCATTCACCCCCCCCTCCCACCCTATCCTCCCTTCCCCCCCCCTCCCCTCCCCCCCCTCTCTACAACTCTTCCTTACCCGCCTGCTCCCTCCTTCTTATTCCCCTCCTGCCCCACCCCTCCCCCTTTTTATACCACTGAAAATTTCATATCATCCCACAGTTTCTTTGCAGTTCATTCTATGCTCTGAAGTTCCTCGTGATTCTATTACATTAATTGTGAACAATATTCTGGTCGCAATTACTTCTATGTTATCACATCATCTCTGTGGTTCAATTTTTGAAATTGTTTGTAAAATGAGTTTTCTTGAACTTTAATAAAATGTTATAAAAAAAAAAAAGAAAGCCATATCAGATTTTAGGGAACTCCTTAGAGACACCAACATGTCCTTTAGGACAGTGTCCCTTACAGGCCTGTTGTTGGTGGGGAACTCCTCAATGGAGCCTGGCAGGTCCCTAGTGTCTTCCTCCTTATCCCCTCTGTGCCTGCCATCCAGCCTGAATTTAGCCTTTTCTGGGCTACCAGACATGGGAGTGGAGCTAAAGGTCTGTGCAGACTTTCCTGTGTCCTTTTTGTGCCTCCCAGACGAGTCCCGTTGTGATGGGTGGTGTGGAGAGAGGGCAGCTGCAGAAGGAGACGAGCTGGTGCCATCTTGCCTGGCTCCACGAGGCTGCTGAACGAAAAAGGCCGTCAGTTTCTGCGGCCTAATGTCCTCCTTCGTCTTCTGTGTCATGTTCCTGGTAGTCCAGGGGAGTAGATCACTTGGTGGGTGGATTGCTCCGCTGGATGTACGTGTCGCTGCAATCCTCAATGGACCCGGAAGCTGTGCGCCTATGCGGCCATCTCGGTTCCCAGCTAGCCACGCCCCCCTGGAAAAACTTATTTTTTTGGCTTGACCTATACTTTAGGATGGCAATTTAACAATTTTGAAATATAACCTGAAACATTTCCAAGATCTATAAAATACAAAATGCAGAACATAAACCATTTCCTCACCTAGTTTATAGTTACAATAACATAACTTCCCTAAATATTTAAAGAGAAGGAAATCAGAATAGAATTAAAAATGACAGATGTGATTGTTTCAAAAAGGACGGGCATTTTTCTTCCTGTTTTTGACCTGTGTTTGCAATGTACATCAAACACAGGTATGCAAAATCCCATCGACTTTAACCACTTGCCGACCGCCGCATGACTATTTACTGCGGCGGTCAGCCCCTCACAGACAAAGCGGTGTAGGACTACGTCGCTAGCCTGTGAGGCTCTAAGGAGCGAGCGCACACCGGCGGAGGCGCGCTACTGCTCCCGCGCGGTCACGGACCGCCAAGCGCGTGTGCCCGGCGGACCCGATGTCTGCCGGGCACTCACGATCGTCCGTTACAATGGAAGAAAGGCAGGTGGCTAATGTAAACAAAGCCGCCTGTCATTCTTCCCTGTGTAAGAATGGAGATCACACGGTTCTACTATGTAGGACAGTTGATCTCTGTTCTTACACTAGTAGCCACAGCCAATCACAGTTAGAAACATGCCCCTAGGGACACACTTAACCCCTCCCTCTCCAATAGAGTTAACTCCTTCACTGCCAGTGTCATTTTTGCAGTAACAGTGCATATGTATAGCTATGATTACTGCAGTAATGTCACTGGTAACCCCAAAAGTGTCAAAAATGTCAGTCAAGGGTCCGATCTGTCCGCTGCAATGTCGCAGTCCTGCAAAAAAAATCGCAGATCGCCGCCATTACGCGTTAAAAAAAAAACAACAAAAATGACAAAAATCTTTACCTTAGTTAGTAAACGCAATAACTTTTGCGCAAACCAATCAAAATACGCTTTTTGCAATTTTTTTTTTTACCAAACATAGGTAGCATAAAACAAATTGGCCTAAAATGTTAAAAAATTTTGATTTTTACATTTTTTTGGGGGGAATTTCATATAAAAAAATGTGAAAAATATTGTTATTTTTGCAAAATTGACGCTCTTTTTTTGTTTATAGCGCATGATCAAAAAATCACACAGGTGATCAAATACCACCAAAAGAAAGCTCTGTTTGTGGGAAAAAAAGGACGTCAAATTTGTTTAGGTACAGCGTCGCACGACCACGCAATTGTCCGTTAAAGTCACGCAGTGCCGAATCGCAAAATAGGCCCTGGTCAGGAAGGGGGTAAAATCTTCCGGGGCTTAAGTGGTTAAGGAGCAATACACATGGCAGTTCAGATGCTGTGTTGCTTTACATTGCGCTCTGATTGTTTGACCACAGCATATCCTATTGAGTTGCATTTAAACTGCAGGCAAGGCAGGTCAAAAGAAGCCTTTTCTTGTCATATGTTACATTTTCTGATTGAATGTGAATGTGCTTGAAGGGAAAATGCACTGTCAAGAACGTTTATCAACATAATCCCTTCTAAAGGGATGTAGAAAGCATGCTGAAATTAGAGACACATGACCTTCTTGCTTGGCTTTGAGGAACGTACGTTTCGTGACCAGAGAAATAAAAGTCCTGCTACTACAGCAGAAGTTGGCCCACCCTATCTGAGATACAGAGACATTCAACCCCTCTCCATTTTTGCTATTGCTTTGCATATGAACAGATTATGAAGAATGCACTTGATTAGGGGATTAAAGATGATTTGTCTTCATTCTGCTCTGACCATCACTCTCCTCCATTATAAATAACCACATGACCACAGGTTGGAGTTAAATGGCCATAGCAGCCTTTTATTAACAAACTGTATACATAACAGGTAAATAACACGTTAAACCCAGTTTTTTACTGGAGCCTCAAGGTCCCGGTAGGCATCAAAGAAGGAGGTACCTGCGTCCGACTTAATTAGGCCTCCAGCCGCCACAGCACCAGCTCAGAGACAACCAGTCGCAGGTACCAACATACCAACTACTGGGAGCCGTACCTCAGACGGGTCCCTACCAAGTATAAGTTTGCACCATCTGGGAGCCGTACCTCAGACAGGTTCCTACCAAGTATAAGTTTGCACCATCTGGGAGCCGTACCTCAGACGGGTCCCTACCAAGTATAAGTTTGCACCATCTGGGAGCCGTACCTCAGACGGGTCCCTACCAAGTATAAGTTTGCACCATCTGGGAGCTGTACCTCGGACGGGTCCCTACCAAGTATAAGTTTGCACCATCTGGGAGCCGTACCTCAGACGGGTCCCTACCAAGTATAAGTTTGCACCATCTGGGAGCCGTACCTCAGACAGGTTCCTACCAAGTATAAGTTTGCACCATCTGGGAGCCGTACCTCAGACTGGTCCCTACCAAGTATAAGTTAGCACCATCTGGGAGCCGTACCTCGGACGGGTCCCTACCAAGTATAAGTTTGCACCATCTGGGAGCCGTACCTCAGACGGGTCCCCACCAAGTATAAGTTCGCACCATCTGGGAGCCGTACCTCAGACGGGTCCCTACCAAGTATAAGTTTGCACCATCTGGGAGCCGTACCTCAGACGGGTCCCTACCAAGTATAAGTTTGCACCATACTAACCTACAGGGACCTTGTACCCCGCTTGCTGCCATGACAAAGAACCACCCCAAAAGAAGAAAGCCTCTGTTAAAACAAAAATCAAAAACAAAGGCGGTGGACCGCAAAACCAAAAGTCAGAAAAAACAAACAAAAAAAGAAAATGGGTGGGAAATATTCTCCAATGCAGCTTTCCTCTGACTGAAGACTTCCTGAGGCACCTAGTTTGACCTCTCCCTGTAGCTCCACCCCTTCCTGGCCAAAACACCAATTAAAAGTCCCACCACTTATATTTTCTCTCAAACAGGGCTGAAAACCCCTCCTTGTCCCAAACCCCTTTAACCCCTGTCATGCCGGCCCTCCATCCATGTCTCTTCTCTCCTTTACTCCGGGCCTTTCTTTTAGAACTGGTAATGGCATGATCCTCACTGATAGGATTTGGGCATTTTCAAGTCAATGGAGGCAGAATGTGGGTGATGAATATGGGAGTTTGGCCCCAAGTACAAATCACCAGCATACATTTACCATTACAAGACAGTTGTGGTTTAAAACAACCATATCACATTTAGAAATTAGTGCAATGGTAGATGACACTGAAGATGCTTCTCCTATCAATGGGAAACAACCAAAAAACTGTTTGCAGTGTACTAAAGAACATCAGTGTTTGACTCTTGATCAATATAGAAAATATTGCTGCTGTGATGGCAGACTCCAATTGTGTCACAATGCTTTTTGGCAAGCAATTGAATGAGGGAATGTAGAAGGGAATCTTAGCCTTGAGCTGCATATGGTGCACTGATATTGTATACTGTATGTGTGTGTGACCCTCTGTGGAGTTGATGACATACTGCAGCAGCTGTTATCAGTGCTAGGTGGAATCCCAGCATATACTAAACATGGGATCAGATTATTTAATCTCTCTGTGCCTAACATAAGTGTCTCATCACATCTCTACTGATTGTTTTTTTAGCTTCTAATAACATTAAATTAGATGTAGGACTAACTTTTGTTTTAAAAACTTTAGTCCGGTAAATACGAAATTATACATTCAGCAGGTGGTGCACTCAAAATAGTTCTTTATGCCGAGTGGATTATTTTATTGCTATGCTTTCAGTGGTCTGAAAAGATAAGTATATTTGATCCCCCACTGTATTCACAATACATGCTGCAAAAATCAGAAGAGGGACAAAGCCTTCTCTCTTGTCGATCACATATACTCTCCAGCCCTGCATCATTATTACATCAAAACCATGTATGCCAGACTAGCAAAGCAACGCATGCCCATGATATAGTAATAGTGTGCGATGGAAGACTCCTCCCACCCAGTGTTAGAGTTTCCAAAGGCCCCTGTGTGAAAACAATTTTGGGCCTCCTTCTTAATTTTTATTAATACACTTACTTTTTTTTCACTGATTTACAGCTACATATTGTCAAAAGTATTTGGATGCCTGCCTTTAAACGCACATGAACTTTAAAGGTATCCCAGTCTTAGTCCATAGGGTTCAAAATTGAATTGGCCCACCCTTTGCAGCTATAACAGCTTCAACTTTTCTGGGAAGGCTGACCACAGGGTTTAGGAGTGTGTCTATGGGAATGTTTAAACATAATTCCAGAAGCGCATTTGTGAGGTTCCTCTACCCCAAACTCGCTCATCCATGTCTTTATGGACCTTGCTTTGTGCACTGGTGCGCAGTCATGTTGGAACAGGAAGGGGCCATCCCCAAACTGTTCCTACAAAGTTGGGAGCATGAAATTGTCCAAAATGTCTTGGCATGCTGATGCCTTAGGCATTCCCTTCACTGGACCTTAGGGGCCAAGCCCAACCCCTGAAAAACAACCCCACACCATAATCCCCCCTCCACCAAATGATTTGGACCAATGCACAAGACAAGGTCCGTAAAGACATGGATGAGCAAGTTTGGGGTATAGGAACCTGACTGGCCTGCACAGTGTCCTGACCTCAACTAAATAGAACACCTTTGGGATGAATTAGAGCAGAGACTGCAAGCCAGGCCTTCTTGTCTAACATCAGTGCCTGATCTCACAAATGGGGTTCTGGAAGAATGGTCAAACATTCCCATAGACACACTCCTAAACCTTGTGGATAGCCTTCTCAGAAGAGTTGAAGCTGTTATAGCTGTAAAGGGTGGTCCAACGCAATATTGAACCCTACAGACTAAGACTGGGATGCCATTAAAGTTCATGTGTGTGTAAAGGCAGGTGTCACAAAACTTTTGACAATAGTGTAGGTAGAAGTGAACCATATCTAAGTCTATGTAACAGCTGAAGGGTTCCTTCACCCACCTGGCCCACATTTAATATAGTTGGGCAGCTAAATCACAGAAGTCTATGATCCCACTGCTGCATGTTCCTATTGGACAGGCCTGGAACATTGCTGAAATGAAGAGTGGGGGCATGCATATACTTAATCCTGGACTCAGGGCACCATTTTCCCAGGTCTTAATCTTAATTTGACAGAAGACACTGGACAAAGGAGTTCTACGGGAAAGAATGCAGACAGTGTTCCTGATCAGCATTCTTGTTTTAGGTCTTTGCCTCCGAAAATATTGCAACCATCGGATCAGCAGAAAAACCAGGATGCATGTACCTCTGAAGGAGAATTCAGCAATGCCTGGTTTCATATTCTTTCAATATAGGCTTCCTTTAAGTTCTTTACGAAGATCATCTTGACTGCCACTGTGATGCCTAGTACAATGTATGTTCTGCCCCAGTGGGCAGGGAGCTTGAGAAATGCCAATGTTTGTTCAAATATAATTTAAAACTCTGGCATAGTTTCTGTTATGAATGGGCCAGTGCCATCTAGTGACCAAGTGGAATAGTGTCAGTGGGAGGAATTGTGCCCCATCATTTGTGTCAGTAGGAGGAATTGTGCCCTAAAAATTGGTGTCAGTTTAGTTGGAGGAACAGTGCCCCATCAATGGTGTCATTTGGAAGAACAGTGCCCTACAATTGGTGTTATTGGGAGGAATAGAGCTACATAATTGGTATCAGTGGGAGAATTAGTTCCCCATCCCTGGTGTCAGTGGGGGGCATAGTAAGCCATCATTGGTATCAGTGGGATGAATAGTGCATCATATCGGTGGAAGAAAAAGTGCCCAAGGGCTGAATAAAAGCAAGCAGTTTGGAGACTCATGGTCTAGCCTTTTGATAGTCCATATATGATTGCATTGGCATTGTACTGTACTGTTAAGTTGTTTGTGCCATCATACTTATTGTATATACATTTCCTATTAGCTTTAAACCTCCCCTTGCACATTTAACAAATCTTCAGGCTTCATCACAGTCTCGTTATTGATCGTAGGGGAGGAGTTTACACTGTCCATAAGGCTTCTAGATCTGGGATACAGTAAGCCAGTAGTGGAAAACTATTCTTCTTTTTAAGTAATCTCCAATCTGCATGTAAGGTGGGGGATTCCCTTTAAAGTATAACTAAAAGAAAACATTTTTTACGTTTTTATTTAGTTTTGGATAGAATGGAGAAGTTTTAAAACATCTGTCATTTTTTTTATTTTTATTTTTTTATTGATGTCTCTATTTGTCTATTGCTTCTCTATTTGTCCTTTTAACAACTATCACCATAAAAGAAAGAAAATCCAAAATTTTGGCTTGTCACAAGAAAAGGAATAAAGGGGAAATCTTCCAATAGATAATAAAAAGTTGGAACCTCGTTCATAGGAAATACCACTGGTGGGTATCATCCCTACAACTCTAGCAAAACCACTAAAATACCCCACTGAAAAATCTTCCAATAGTTCTGACGACAAGACATTCTTCAGTTTGGAGGGATTTCCCCTCACTTCCTGTTTTTGTTACTGGACAGGAAGCGAATGGAAATTTCTCCAATGGGACATGAGAGCAAAAACTGACAGGATTTATAACCCTCCCTTACTTTATCCAAAATTAAAATAAAAAAAAAGTTTTGCCTTTAGTTCTACTTTAATGTATAGTCCTGCCAGTTAAAATAAGAACCCGGGCCTTTTTGTATTAATAATAGAACCATTGGCTGCAGATTTAAGAGCTTCTCCGGAGGTGAAGCACATTCAAGTGGGTAGCTTGTTAGAAAAAAAAGCCCTATATGCAGATGATATGGCCCCTTTTCTTCTTGATACTGACACCTTGTTGTCTGTGGCTCTCTCCATATTAGTTACTTTTGCTGTGTTTTCTGGACTGAAAGTTAATTGGAGTAAATCTCAAGTCCTGCCACTTAAAGTGCCCTTTCCCACTCTACATGTTCCGGAAAATTGCCCAATACAATGGGTTGATAAGGTTAAATATTTGGGTATTCATATATCTAGCTCAGTTTCTGATTTTATTCCGTTAAATGTTACTCCATGGCTTCAAACGCTAAAACATAGACTTCTAACCTGGCAGAATCTTCCCTTATCGCTGATTGGGAAAGTTAACTTACTTAAAAGAAAATTCATCCCCCTTTTCAAGTATATTTTCCTGTGAATTTGCCTGTGTGGATCCCAAAGACTGTATTTAAGAGTATAGATTGCTTAATTTCAGCCTTTTTGTGTGTAATCCATTAAATGATTTGGACCAGTGCAAAACAAGGTCCAAAAAGACAAGGATAAGCAAGTTTGGGGTGGAGGAACTTCACTGGCCTGACCTCAACCCGATAGAACAACTTTGGGATGAATTAGAATGCAGACTGCAAGCCAGGCCTTCTCACCGACATCAGTGGCTGACCTCACAAATGTGCTAATGGAAGAATGGTCAAACATCCCCATAGACACACTCTCAAACCTTGTGGACAGCCTTCCCAGTAGAGTTGAAGCTGTTATAGCTGCAAAGAGTGGTCTAACTCAATATTGAACCCTACGGACTAAGACTGGGATGCCATTCAAAGTCATGTGCATGTAAAGGCAAGTGTCCCAATACTTTTGGTAATATAGTGTACGCAATTTCCTTCATATGGGTTCTGGCAATAGAAGATATGACTTTTTTCATACAATAAATGGTCTATATCACTATATCGGAAACCAGCCATGGATTTGTACTGGCTACAATGTGCTGATGTTTTGTGTTTGATTTGTGTGGCCTGGTTGTCAGGCTGTCATTGTGTTTGTTGTACTCATTGTTAAAAGCAATAAAAATATATTTTGAAAAAAATCTCTCTGGGGTTCGGCACTTTGCTATATACATTTGAGGAGGAGCAAGGGTTGGGGTCCATGTTTGCAAAAAGTGTATGTATGGAGAAGGTGTGGTAGAGAAGTTTATCCCCTTAGGGAAGACTCCAGGAGCCTTAAGGCCTGTAGACCTTTTTTAATGAACATTTTTGACCAATATGACTGTGAGCACCACAGCATCCCCTTCTAAATAGTGTTTAGAAGGACATTAGGAGTTCAGTAAGAGCCATGTTATGGAAATTACATGATACTGTTTGGACTCATTATCACCACGTTTGGGACTGAATTGTACACAGTGCAATTACAAGTTTGTGAGCTGTTTTAAGAAGCTTTTAGTAAAGTTTCATTAAACTCACTGCAAAGCCTTGTTACTAACAATCAATGCAAGAACTTAACTACCTTATTTTCTGGTGTATAAGACGACTGGGCGTATAAGACAACCCCCCTATTACATGATCTACCTGTAATACTTATACTTAGGTTACCTTGGAGATATTATACTCGGCGTATAAGACGACCTCCCATTTTTGGGGGATTTTTTTGAGGTTCAAAAGTAGTCTTATACGCCAGAAAATACAGTATATGTAATTTTTGCAGGAAATCTCATGTGCCTCTTAAAGGTGAGATGTACAATCAATACCTGAAGAGTGTGTTTTTAGCACCTGGCTAAGGTCGGGAGTAGGTGGCGGTCTGGAGATAACAGCTCTGGAAGTGGTGTTCTCGGTCGTTTTCATGGATGCACTCACTGTAATGTTTGGGCTCCTTAAACATGGTGCTGAGTTTGCCCGGGGATGAGATCTGAGACCAATAGAAGAATTTAAGGCCTTGAGAATATGAAGTATTTAAGTGTCGGCTCTGACCAGACCTTTGAGTGAGACATTTCTGGAACCTGCGCATGTGTAAAGTTTTGGTTGGTTGGGTGGGGCTGGGCTTTGCTGCTTCTTCCCTGCAAAGCTAAGTGGGTGATTAAGCAAGGAACTGGCTTAACAACCTGTTGTCGCCATCCTATATGTAGGTGTTGTCTTCATTGCGGTTCTCTGGCTGGAGACATGTAGCCACAGCTCCCCAGCTAGGGGGTGCCACATGCATCAGATGAAATGGTCATTCATCATCTCATCATACTAAGACATATGATCTACACGTGAAGGATCATTGAGAGAAACAATGATGTGTAGGAAAAAAACTGAAGATAAAAATTACATGGGTAAAAATAACAATTATTATGGAAAATAACCTGCATTATAGTTTTATTAATTGTGTCAAGTGTTCCCTAGATTGTTTGCCTACAGCAGACATTTTAATCAATCAGCAAAATGTGACTTCCTCTGTGTGATCAGGAGGACCAAGTCTAACCAAAACACTCAAAGCATTTTGCTTTACTAGTGAGAAAAAAATGTTACAGGTCAATTTTTTTTTTTTTTTCTTGCTAAGTAGCTTAACCTGGAAATTGAGTCTAATTCGATTTTTTCAATTAACTAATGATTGCTCTTTGCTTAGGCCTATAAAAGATTATCCTCGGACCCTGGCCATCAGACTGAAACCTGCATGCTTCCATAGTTGCCCTGCATGGTGAGACATTGAGAATGTGCTTAGCACTGCACAGTGACGTCCGGTGGTCTTCTTTATTACACCAGAGCATGGAGGTCAATCAGATTATCTGCAGCATGCATAAGTTACAATGTATCATTCCTTAAAATAGACCACCATTACGGCTGCCAGGATTTAATATCAGATTCCAGAGTACATTAGAGGAACAGAAGAAATACTGAGATCTCTGTCGTTAGGCAACAGCTCCTCTTAGATCTGTGCAAGTTGACATTTTGCAGGACAGATCAATCTTGAATCATGTCAGATGTGTAGATAACATGAAACACGACCAATTCTAAATGTATCCAAGATGCGTTCATGAAATATTAAAATATATTTGATAAATCACTACCAGAGCTGAAGTGACATTACATTGGACCCTGAGGCAGAGTGATAGCTTGACCCTCCCACCCTCATCAATATATTGCAGTCAGCATACAAGGTTTTCCCCCTGTCCCATAATAAGAGATTGGACTCAATGAGACTGTCCTTGTCCTGGGACCAGGGCTGAAACTGGGAGGGGGGGGGGGCAAGGGGATATGTGCCCTGAGCACCACATTGAGAGGGGCGCCAGCACTGACAGAAGCAGTGACAGCAGCATCATTACTCCTGTCAGCCCAGTGCTGGGAGAGGGGCCAAGACCTGAAAGAGGGATCATTGTGCGTAGTTTAATAAAATTGGGGGGTGTGCACTTGAACTCATTGCACAGGTTCAGCACAGTAATAGATAATGCTAAAGATATAAAGATACATGGACAGTAAGTGACTGTTTGTCTAGTCACTTACTAGACAATCACACCCAGTGGCTGTATGTGGGGGTCAGTATAATAGGCACATCCCCTATCCATCCAGTTCCCACCTCTGCTGGTACCAGAGAAGATATGGGCACAGCTCCACCCCACGGGACCGTACAAAGCTGATGTAAGGACATGGTGCCTGATTTGGGTGACATGTGTGCAGAGGATGCTACAGGCCCGACAGGTGAGATCAGGGGATATGTTCTATATACCAGGGATCCATTATGTACCACAGAGATTATGACTATCCAAGATCTGGGTGTGCTGTATGTGTCTTCAGGGAGGTGTGTGACCCATAATCCAGAAAGATACAATGTAGCACTATGATGGGACACAGTACATGTAATCATTTTGTCATATGGGCGTTCCAGTGCTCTGGGGGGTTTTAGTATTAGTGTGGTGGTCTCTAGTAATGATGTGGTGGCTTGTAATCTAGATGTGGTGTAGTGATGGTGTGATGGGGTGTAGTATTGGTGGTCTGTAATATTGGTTTGGTAGGGTGTAGTATCTGGTTGTGGTGTAGTATTGGTGTCGTAGCGTAGTTGTGGCGTAGTTGGTGGTCTGAATAATTGGTAGGGCTATTGTACTGGTGTGGTAAGATGTAGTAGTGTGTGTGGTGAAGTATTCATGGTCTGTAGTACTGGTGTGGTTTTCTGTCGTATTGGTGTGGTGCAGTGTAGCAGCCATGCAGTGTAGTAGCCAGTAAGTGTGTGGCCAGTAATATTGGTGTGGTTGTCCATAGTATTGGTGTGGTTGTCCATAGTATTAGTGTTTTGGGGTGTAGTATTGGTGGGCTATAGTACTGGCGTGGTCAGCAAGCTCAGCTCAGCTGTATTCCCCAAGCATGTGCACAGTGAATGCCTAACTCCTCTGAACAGTAAAAAGTGAGGACAGGTCCCATAAGCATGCACATAGGGTGCACATAGGTTGCACCCAGGGCACAACCTAATTCATGGGGTTGGAAACCCGTCTGAACCTGCAGGAGAAGAACGATGGTAGTGTAGCATTTATTTTAACTGATGGGCTGTATTTTCCTCCTGCATCAGCTGACCACTTCTCCTCTTCTCCCTCCTGCTGACATTCAGCTGCTGCAGGAGGAAAATACAGCCCATCGTTTCCCCTAAATGCCAACCCCACTTTTGCTCCTCCCCAGGTTCCCCTCCCTTCTGCTGCCTGGCCCCCCTGTGTGCTCCCTTTGCCCGCAGATACTGCGAGGATGTTTCCGGATGGAGAGTGGGAGAAGGGGCCAGAAAAACTGTGTTTACTATGCTTCAGTTTGGAAATGAATAGGAAGCCGCTAAGCACAGAGCACTTCCCATTAATTCACTGCCCAGTGCAGCTGAGGTTGCACAAAAAGGGACTGGGGAATCTGTCCCAAGTCCTTTTCTCTGTCTCAAAAGTGAGACATTAGGGGTCTGTTTACCTCTGATATTTCACCAAGCCCCCCCCCCCCCCCCCAACAGGGCTCCTAAAGATATTGTAAGAAATAATAAAAGCATAAAATTATTTTAAAAAAAATGTAAAACTACTGACACTGTCCACTGCCCTACTGACACCAACCTCTGCCTTACTGACACCATCCTCTTCGGGTCTTTACCACAGGTGAAAGAATGTCTATCTTTGCAACTGCCTGTGACAGAGAAAGGGCCCAGTAGGACTGCCCCTGTCCTGTGACAGGGAGAGGGCTGAGTAAGACCTATCTTGTAACAGAGAAAGGGTCTGGTAAGATTGCCCTTGTCCAATGACAGAAAGAGGGCCCGTGAGCAGAGCTGGCCCAAGACATTGTGCTACCTGGGTCCAAGAGTGAAATGCTGCCCCCCAACCCCCAAAAAAATAAACCACACCCAACAAAAGGCCCCCACATCTGGTCCATCAAACACCCACTGTCTGTCCTCAGCCCTCTTGTCACTTCTTTGTCTTTCGCGCCCACCGCCCTAGAAACCTACCCTGCGTGAGATGAAGTGTGCTGATGTCTGATGTCATTGTGCGCACCATGATCACTGGAGGAGACGCTCTGCCTCCTCATACTCATCAGTTTGCACTACGGGCGGCAGTATGAGATGGGGAAATGTCACCTGTAATGGGCCGTAAACTGATGACACACAAAACTGCTGGAGAAAAAAATCTTCGGAGTCAATTTGCCGCCCCTCTCCAAGTGCTGCCTTGGTTGGGCCGGCCCTGCCCATGAGACTGTTCCCATCCTGTGACAAAGAGACGGCCCAGTGAGATTGCCCCTGTCCCATGACAAAGAGAGGGCCCAAAAAGACTGCCCCTTCCCGATGACAGAGAGAGGGCCCAATAAGACTGTTCCTATCCTGTGACAGAGAGAGGCTCCATAGAGACTGTCCCTGTCCTGTGACAGATAGAGGGCCCTATAAGACTGTCCCTGTCCTGTTGCAGAGAGAGGGCTCAAGGAGACGGTCCCTGTCCTGTGACAAAGAGAATGGGCAGTAAGATTGCCATTGTTCTGTGGCAGAGAGTGTTCCCAATGAGACTGCCCTTGTCCCATGACAGAGGGGGCCCATTGAAACTACCCCAGTCCTATAAAAGAGAGAGAACATTGAGACTGCCCAGTTCTTTGTGAGAGAGTCTGGTGAGAGTGCTCCTGTCCTGTGTGAGAAATAGGAATCTGTTATAGAGTGCGGCAGTGTGTAGAACAGATGGGCGGCTGAGTAAATGGGCCTTGTCCTGTAAGGAGGTCCAGTGAGAGTGCACATTTCCTTTGTGAGATAGTCCAGAGAGAGTGAGCTTATGAAATGGTCCTGTGTGAATGATCACATCTGCCATGCAAAATTGTATAGGAACGTTCCCTCTTCCTTTAGCCAACCCAAAAGGAACAAAGGAGGAAGTTCACTGCATACCTCTGAATAGCAGCTGAGGTGATTTTTTTCCTCCCGCACTTGCTGGGCCTCAGAAAACTGCTTATGTTGCTAGTAATCCAGCTCTAGTCAGTGCATACAGCAACAACCACGCCAAGTGCAAAAAATCCACAGCAACCAACCAATTCATCTTTTTATTGAGTTGACTACAGTAAAATAGCGGGTTCCTTTCTGTCCTTTGCAAACTACACTTTGCATGGGCACATCATAGTTGGGGTGGTCATAGAAAGTCTAATGCAGCATTCAAATGAAGACTGCTACCCTAGGGCATAATACAACATTGAAATTGCTGATACGGAGCAGAGAAATCTAGGTTATTGGAAATTATGTACATGATGGGATTAATTTTTCCCTCTACTTTAGAAGAAGGTAGTAGTATACACAGCACGAGTTGATTCTTCTATTGGCTGAGTAACAAGATATGTATCAGGACATGCCGTACTGTTTAGACACTGGCAGTTATTTCTCCTCCCAATGGTCTTGGAGAGACATCTGCCAGCCTTTAGCTAGCATCTTTCTATTTTACTATACAAAAATATCAATAAAATATTGTGATTCTTTAAAATAGGAAATAAATCATTTTTGGATGGATTTGCCTTTAATTTGAGTGTTCATCTTTTTTTAATAGTAGCAGGTAAATTAAGACGTTGTCAGAATGAATCAAGTCATTGGTTGATTTTTGCAGTGCCTGTTATGGGTTGATGCATCTCTAGACACTTATTTCGTATTTAATAAATGGTGCAAGGAGCGTTATGATTGGCTGAACTCTTCTACTAGCATTTTACCCTTTGCACCATTCTGCACTCAAACTTGAGTTCACAATCCATATTGAAAAAGATCTCTAGAAAAGTATCCAGTTTATCACCGCTTCCTTTTAAAGTGAGCATGTCACTTTGAGTATTTAGGGCAAAGTAATGGGTTATCTTGATAGTTCACCTCCCCTGCCAATAAACCTTTGTGTCAATTGCTCATGTTCTCCTGCTGGAGCCCTGAATAAAATGCCTAATGTTGCTTTGTGTTGGTCTCTGTTGGAACTTACACAGAGCTAAAGATCTTCCCCCATGTAACAGTGCTTTGGCTTGGAAATTGGCCACTCAAGGGAAGAAGGAAAGAGGGTTACATGCTTCCCTATAACCAGAAGTACCAGGCAGGACATAGGGCTTTGGCTGATAGTGGGGCAGCAGGAGTGAACACGGGAAGGTATCTCAAACAAAGGAGGAAAGTGTTCAGATAAACTAGTTGCTTTATAATGAATTGTAAAAGTATTCGATTTTACTTCACTCACTATAGGAATTAGACTATAAAAAGCTCTTTTTCTCACCTGAGGTATACTATATTGACAAAAGTATTGGGATGCCTGCCTATTCACACACATGAACTTTAATGGTATCCCAGTCTTAGTCCATAGGGTTCAATATTACGTTGGCTCACCCTTTGCACCTTTGCAGCTATAACAGCTTCAACTCTTCTGGGAAGGCTGTCCACAAGGTTTAGGAGTGTGTCTATAGGAATGTTTGATCATTCTTTCAGAAACGCATTTGTGAGGTCAGGCACTGATGTTAGAGCGAAGGCCTGGCTCACAGTTTGTGCTCTAATTCATCCCAAAGGTGTTCTATTGGGTTGGGGTCAGGACTCTGTGCAGGCCAGTCAATCTCCTCCACCCCAAACTCGCTCATCCATGTCTTTATAGACCTTGCTTTGTGCAAAGGCAGGTGTCACAATACTTTTGACAATAAACTGTATATTGGACAAATATTCTAGTGTGAGCAATGCCAACCAATTTCTGCACAATAAATAGATTACAAAAGAGAAAAGGTTGATCATTTCCATCCCAAAAGATCTCTCACTTCTGCAATACCATAGTCCAAAGGTTTCCTATTTGTAATCTCTACCTAGTAAAATGACCATACTCTGCCTTCAGCAAATTAGCTCAGTTTTAGCATGATTAATTTATACCCAGGCAAAGCCAAAGCGTATGATCACTTATTTACTACCTAAGTAACTACAGGTACATTGACTATTTTCAAAGTAGGCATGCTTGTGAAAAATAGAAATGCGGAGATATTCCTCCATTTCAGAGACAGATGAATTGACTTTGTTCAATATCATGTCACATTTAACAATATCATATTAACATGCATTAGTAGCCAAATGAGTTGATTAAAGAACAATACAACATTTAGATAATTATTTTCACAATGCCCTTAGGCACACGCCATACCATTGGGTACATGGAAAGCTCAGCCTTATGCATTTTAGCATATTTGCTCACCTTATTGTAAAAATGTAAGTCTTCAGACGTTGAGTTTTCTTATTTATGTATCTTATGCTCTTTTGGTTTTCGTCTTTTTTTAAATGCCCTTTTGTGCTGTTTGATCAAAATGTTCTTTATCCCAATCCTTTCTCTTTTGAAATGCAAAACGCTCTGCCTTATCTTCTCATATGTGACTTCCCACCACCTGTTTTTACGTCTTGCATCTGTTTCTGTCTGCCTTTCTTTTCCCAGTTCCCTCTTTTTGTTTTACAATCAGGTTTATCTTCTTCCACACTCAGGTTGTCTATTCCTCGCTGTTTTCTCTCTTCTGGTAGTCTGATTCCTCGCAGTCTAGCTCTCTCCCTCCAGACTTGCTCTGTCTCAGAATAACTGTGCTGGGCCTTCCAATGATGACATAATGCCACTATTACAGGCTAGAGGTTAAAGTTAGCACAGACAGCACACCAAATGTAAAACCCATTAGGGATCTCTCATACCTAATGTCATGTAAATAATTTTTACAGTGTGTCAAGCAGTGTTGCTAGGAGAAATTTGTTTGTGTATAGTAGTGATATCTCTAAAAAAAATTATAAGGTTTTTATGTATAGGTTTTTTTTTAGATACATTTTCTTCCATTTGTCACATAGGTATAAAATCTTATTCAGGATTTACAGCAAACAGGTGGATCTTTATGCTTCTTGTTACCTGTTTACCAGACTAATTGTAACTGCTTTGCTGAAAAAGTGTGTTGTTCACTAAGCTCAGTGCCTTAAGCTCAAAACAAACACTAATACAGGGAATCAGACAACTTGTGATGTTTTGTGAAACTCATTTAAAAGGTGCACCTTTTATTGATGTAATAAAAAAGATAAAATATAGTGTAATAAAACAAGATATAATACATCAATGTAAAATAAATAAATAAACTTCAAGTGTATGCAAAGCCAACACTATTTTTTCCTTTTAAATTGGGATAGTGAAGGGAAGGGTTATGACATTTATGGATTTTTTTGGCTTCCCGTGTCTTGTTGAGAGATTTAATCACTTCCTGTTTTGGAGACACAATAGGAAATGAGAGAAAATCCCTCCAAAGTGAACAGAATTTCTTAGAAAGTTGTCATAGAACAAAGTGTTCGCATTAGAGAAAAGTTGCCACACTTTGATGACAACATTAAAATGTATAATTTCCTGTCACTTTCTTTCTCAGTTCAAATGGCTACCAGGAATAAAAGAGGAGTAAATGGATGGGTGAATGGGTTAGATTTTCCCTTTTTCCCTCAAAAATTGCCACACCCTGATGACATCTTTAAAAGTGTAAATTTAAAGTAACTCTTTAAACCCATCATCAATTCTGAGATTTAAGCCAATGTGGGGGGGGGGGGGGGGAGTTCATCTTAAAATTCTATTCTGGCTTTTTATAAGGTCTAATAGGAAAGACTTTTTTCAAACAATTCAATCACAAAATTCCACCTGTGTGTTCACACTACCTAACCACATTGGGCTACGGGCTAACACCCAGTAGGTGACTCCACCCCATCTACAAATAGTACAGATCAAGCAAAAATATAGTGTAGCGCTGCCAAGATTCATACAAACCAGATCTCCTCTATGTGAAACCAAATCCTAAAAACATTGTAGCAAGTATACATCTGGCAAAATTATATTAGCAAACACGTGTCCATAAATGAAAAAAAAATGAAAAAATCTTTGTTTAAATTATAATACAGAAATGTGACCATCGAATACCAGTGAAGGAAATTGCGTGATTTGAATCAGGTTGAAAAAAGACTAATAAAGTCCATCTATTGGGGGGGAAAAAAATCATACAATCCCATATACACAATCCACTACCTACAGTTGATCCAAAAGAAGGCAAAACCCCTAGTAAAGCATGATCCAATTTGCTCCAGCAGGGAAAGAAATTCCTTCCAGATCCCCTGGGAGGCAATCAGATATTCCCTGGTTCAACTTTACCTATAAATGTTAGTATCCAGTTATATTTTGTACATTTAAGAAATAATCCAGTCCTTTTTTTAAAGTAAGCTACTGAGCTAGCCAGAACCAAACACTCCACACCGTGTAGAGGAATGGGCGCTTCACCCCATGAACACTCAAATCTGCTCACTGCCAGAATTTGACCTCAACTGAGGGTCAACCAGTGCATTCTCCCAACAAGGATGATAATGATGGTAAAAGCATTTCTCTGTCACTCAACCTCCAAACCTCTCCAAATCTTGTCTCAGATGTACAGTATATCATATTAACCTTCCTAGCGGTATTCCCGAGTGTGGCTCAGGGTTCAATTTCAGTGCCAAAAGCGGTAACCCCGAGCCACACTCAGGGTACCGCTAGGAAGATCGCTGGATCCTGGAAGAGAGGGTACTCACCTTGTCCCCGTGATCCAGCGATGTATCCCGGCGGTGTGCGGCGGCAAATCTTCCTCCCGATGCTCTCTGTGCCCCGGCTTCTGTCTCCTGCGACGTGACGCTCGCAGGGGGATGGAACCGGCGACAAATTCAAACAGTAAAACACACCAAACACACTGATACATTGCAAAATAAAATACATTCACATTAGTTTGCCCCCCAGTGCCCTTTCCTGCAGTTTTACTTTATATATATATTGTGACAGGAAGTCAGGTAAATCTGGGAATGTAGTCACAGGCAGGAGATACATTTCCACCTGATTTAGAAAGTTCACCAATTACTAGGGTGTTGGCTACAGAGCTAGCCAGCAGGAAGTTGAACAGATTTCAGCTGTTCAGAATGAGGAAATGAAGGCCTCTATAATTTGTCCAAAGGAAGTCCTATTGATTGCTGCCTCCGGAAGCTGTCTCCTGAAGCCATGTGGGCTGGGAGAAGGAGGACAGTCAGATGTGTGCCTCCCGACAAGCTGGTGAGCATGGGAGAAGACCCCCTGAAGTGATGTGCGCTAAGGAGGGTAACCAGTTGTGAAGACTTCTCAAGGTAAATAAATGAACTATTTCTATGTGGAAGAAATAAAGGGACATGTTCAATGTGAAGAGGAAAAGGGACATGTTCAATGTGAAGAGAAAAACAAAGGGACAGCTTAAATGAACATGTGCTGTGGTGGAGAGATAAAACATGGACTATTGAGAGTCTGCTGTATGACCAGCCAAGTCTGCCCAACAGTAGGTTGGGGACAGACTTCATTAGATAGGTTCTAGTGTGTGAGAAGGTAGCAGCCCACAGTGGCAAGGATTTTTTTGTTTTATTTTATTTTGGCTGTTTTGAGGCTTGCAATTGTGTGAAGTAAATTGCATGAATAAATCAGTGTTCTTTGCAACCACTGCTAGGCTATCTCTCTGTGAAAACGCACCCCCAAAGGGGTCATCCACGCCTACCACCGAGCTAATCCTCACAATATATATATATATATATATATATATATATATATATATATATAAAATATATATATATGTGTTTATACAGTATATATGTATACATACATACATACTTTAACTTATTTGTAGTTATTTATTATATTATAATTTATGATTTTGTGTTTCAAACTTTATCATACCCGAGATGTTATAAAGAATAACGCACAGAAAAAAAAAATCATATGTAAATAGTTGGTTTGGGCTGCTCATTCTTAAGAATTACATGCAAAATAATGGTACCGCTTTCAGCACCTAAAATTGGAAAGAATCATACCGCCAGGGAGGTTAAAGAAAAGGGAATTTATGATGTTCCCTGCTATTTTTATTGGAAAAATGCCAAGAATAAACACTCACAAGAGAAAGTAAGAAAGAATACACAATGAAAAATATCCTGCAATGCAGACAATCAGCTCACATGTATGGGTATCTGTCAGGGCTGGGCTCTAGCTATTTACTAGCAGCTTTTCCTTTCACTGCACAGAGGCTTCTCAGCTGTCAGTTATTTACCAGCCACAGTTACTCACATGGTTACCATTACCTGCATCATTATTCCAGCCTACAGCCAGCCCCCTTTGGCTATTTAAACAGCTTTGCTCATTACCTTCGTGCCCTTGCCTGGTTGAAATATCCAGTGTGTTTCTGCTGTTTTCCTGTGTTTGGCTTGGTATGGCTGACTTCTCTTCTGATTCTTGCTCCTGATTTTTGGCTCCTGAAAACGCTGACTTCTTTTTCCCTGATCCTGATTGGTCAAATTACCTGCTCTGGCTTCCAAACCCTGGCTTCTGTTTTTGACTACTGTTTTTGCTATTAGGTGTGATTTTAACTGCATTTCTGCTTCTGCCTGGTTTCTGGTTTCTGACAGTATCTCAACGCTCTGCATCTCAACTCCAAAACTGTAGCATCATGACGTCATTGGCATGTGACCCTGCTCCTACATGCGTTAAGTCCAGCCTCGGGACTTCTTCAGTAGGTACAGAGCCGACGCCACTATCACACCTAAATAGACTTCCCCTCTGTTGCCATAGAAGCAGAGTGCTCTAACCCTAAATGCCTCGGGAAGTGACATTAGAGGGAGGATTGGCAAGTCCCGTGACCATGGGAAAAAAAGCAGAGGCCATTCCAATCCAGGTGAAACCTACCACAAGCCTCAATAAAGATACATATAAAAAATAAATACTTTTTACTGTCTACATCTCCGAGCAAGGTCACCTCCGAAGGGGTCTTACACATCTTTGACATAAGGTGATCAGCACATCCAAATATTGAAATACAATGAAAACATTAAAATATATAAAAATGAACATCATAAAAAATATATAAAAATCCAAACAAACTAAAACAAATAAAGAGAAAACAAAGAACCATATAGATATTACAAACTCTATAAAAATTACCGAAAATCAATAAACAATCAGGGGGACAAAAAGAAGGTAACATCATGGACAGGGTAAAAGAGGGAAAAATAACAGGATGGAAAAGGTGAGATGTAAGATAACAGAAATCCAGAGAGGGGGTTACAAAGTTACAAACCACTAATGAAACAATTTATATCAAAGTCAAAATTTAACACCTGACCTGGGATAAAACCTTAGTTTCAAAAAAATCCAAACAGACTCTCGTTGGCTCAATTTTCTAATAAAATGACCCCCTCTACAATGTCTATCCACCCTTGCCACCCCCAAAATTTTAATCTGTTAGGATCTTTATGGTAATGTTTGAAATGTTAGGAAACACTATGTTTTTTCTCTCCCTTTTTATTTTTGTTATAATCTTTATTTAGCACAAGTAAAAACATGTAAACTTGTACAAAAGACAGAGATACACTCTACATTTGTCTTGGCTAAAAACAATCCCAGGGAGAGATAATGACAGCCCAAGAGGGCAACACACACTGGCCAATACAGATAAAAATTAAAACAAATAATCCTAGGCTTGTTTGGCCCCGCAGGTATAACTAAAATGCTAACTTAGCTACCCAGGGACCCTGCTGGACCTGACAGGAAAGGGGGAGCCCAAAAAGCCTCCATCAGACTCCCTCCCACAGTGTGCCAAGACTAGGACCCTTGGGATCAAACAACTGACCACTATAAGGGGCAGATCTAGCCCAGAGCAATTTTCAACCTTAGTCAGTAGAAAAATAGGCATCAAGCTCCCAAGAAGGGACACTGTTGGCGAGTTTACTAGCCAACAAAAGAAGAAAAAAACAAAAAGGAAAAAAAAAGAAGAAAAAATATAGGTGCTTATCTGCATTCAAATGAAAGACATAGAGAGAGGGCTCCGCTAGCTCCAGGAGCACAACATTTAAACTAGATGACACTTGTCCTAAATCAGAAGCCTATTCCTGCCAGGCAGCCTAAATGTAATTAAAGCGCTCCTGCGTGCACTTAGAGGTCACCACATATTCCTCTGCCTCTCTGATCACCTTCACCCTGTCGATCCCCTCCTCGTGGCTAGGAACGTGTGTAGGTTTCCAATAGACTGGGATTAATCATTTGGCTGTGTTCAGCAGGTGTGGAAGTAAACTTATTTTGTACTGCCTAATCGGCATAGGAAGGATATGAAGGAGAAAGTGCATTGGAGATAAGAGAATGTCTAGGCCAAGTATAACCTTTTATCTGGTCTTTAACATCCTTCTAAAAAGGTCTAATCACCGGGCAATCCCACCATAAGTGTAGTAGTGTACCACGATGGCCCCAGCCTCGCCAACAAATATCTGGCACCAAGGGGGAAGAACCTAAGAGAACAGCAGGCACCCAGTACCAGCATGACATTATCTTGAAGTTTGTTTCCTCGAGCTAGAATGTGTAAGAGAACTCCACCCAGCTCCCTTTCCCATTCCAGGATACATATGGGTTTGGCAACACCAGTGGATGAACCGAGCAACTGGTACAACTCAAAAACCATATGTGGAATGGCCCTTTAACAATGAAAAGTCATATTCATACAGGGTAAGAGTTGAAGTTGCTTATACCACCAGAAGTCCATAGGAAAACTACCATTGCGGTCTCTAAGGGACTCCAAAATCAGCAGTCTACCGTTCTCCATGAATTTACCCGTCACCCAAAGAAAACCATTTGCTTACCGGGATGGAACCATAGGAAGCCCCCTAGATGAGCCAGCAGGGACATGGGGGTGGGGGGGAGGTTAGAGAAAACAGATGGTTATTCTGATCCCAGACTCTAAGGGCCTGGGTTGTTAAAGGTGCAGTAGTGTCAGACAGCCCCCATGGGGCATAAATTCCTGCCTGTCATACATTTTTCCAGGGATACCCAGAGCTTGGAGTGGGAATAGAAATGCCAATTTAAAAAAGTTACCAACAGGGAGTAAAGTCAAACGTGACCCAGTGCTTTCAAGTCTAGCCGTTCGCCCAGGAAAGAAAACATCTCCAGCAGTTCCAAAAAGGACCAATGTCAAGAGTCGCCCACCAAATGGAGTAGTTCACACAATAAAGGGGTGATACCCCAGGAGTAAAGGAAAAGCGGTGTGTGGAAGCTTCATCAAGCCCTGGGGGCGACGAACCAGACTGGGGACACTTGCTACCTATGGAACAGCCTTTGTTTCTTGCAGGAAGCCAGGATTGAGGAAGTTGAATAGCAGGTAGACCTGATATTCCTCTCCAATCCAGAAAGTCGACCTGTTCCAACTCCAAGGCAGATAGAAAATGTGGGAGGTCATCTTTGATGCACAGTGTGATTTGCTTGCCATCCTTGGTAACTTGTAGGCTAAAAGGGAAACCCCATTGGTAAGTTAAGCCTGCTTCTTGGACCACAGCCAACAAGGGCAAAGTGCTCTGTGCTGCATGAGAGTACGTCTGGAGAGGTCTTTGTAGAAGAAGAGGCAGGCACCATCGAAATCAAAATATGGTTTCTTCATTTTTTTTTTTTTTGCATTTTGCGGTCTTTGGGAGTATATTTGTGAAGCTGACAAATAATGTCCCGACATCTCACTGACTCTGCTGGCTTGCCTAATTCCCATAGTGCATGCTGGTGCCATCTCTTCCCTAGGCAAGAGACACACATGCACCTGACCATCCACATGATGTAGACAAGGCCACTTTCTTCCATTGCTAAGTGGTCTGGTTCTGATGCTCATTGTAAGTTTTTTTTCCGAAGACACAGGTCAGCATGGGCATCCTGACCAGTCTATGGCCAGGCAGCCCAACACACAACAAACTGTGATGCCCATTTTTTCTGCTTTTAACATAGCAACTTGGGACAACATATTTACTTGCTGCCTAATATATCCCACCGAACTACAGATGCTATTGTAATAAGACAATCAATGTTATTCACTTAACCTGTCTGTGATCATAAAGTTATGGCTGATCGGTGAAAATTAAATTAAATTGACCAAAAATTAGTGTTGTTTTTCTTTAGGAAATAGTTTGTAATTTCGTAATTACAAAATTACAATTTGTAATTTAGTTTGTAAAAAAAAATCTAAGCTTTTATTATCTGAAAAGGATATTCATATTTCCTAGACACCTTGTTCCCATAGACCCTAGGCACCCCACCGCTGGAATATCATAAAGGATCTTCCTGTGTAGATAATATGGAAGACCTAGCTGTGCTAATACTACATTGCATATGGTCATGTAACTAAATGGCTATCAATACATTACATAACCTCATTTTGGAACAATTCTGTAAAAAGTGACATATGTGTTCTTAGTTTTCTTTTGACTGGATGGGACAGGAAATACAAGGAACAATGTAGGTTACAGCAAAAGCTGGCCAGGAAAAAGGCATTGAAAGTAATTCAAGCTAGTCTCTCCATTTATGGCATCACCAAGAACGACCTTAGATTTTATGTTACCTAAAAATTGTTATTTTTACATTGCCCTCTTTTGTAACTCATAGGCAAGTGCTTTCATGGAAAATCTGCCTCTAACTACAGCTGCAAGAAAAAGTATGTGAACCCTTTGGAATGATATGGATTTCTGCACAAATTGGTCATAAAATGTGATCTGATCATCATCTAAGTCACAACAATAAACAATCACAGTCTGCTTAAACTAATAACACACAAAGAATGAAATGTTGCCATGTTTTTATTGAACACACCATGTAAACATTCACAGTGCAGGTGGGAAAAGTATGTGAACCCCTAGACTAATGACATCTCCAAGAGCTAATTGGAGTGAGATGTCAGCCAACTGGAGTCCAATCAATGAGATGAGATTGGAGGTGTTGGTTACAGCTGCCCTGCCCTATAAAAAAACACACATCAGTTCTGGGTTTGGTTTTCACAAGAAGCATTGCCTGATGTGAATGACGCCTCGCACAAAAGAGCTCTCAGAAGACCTACGATTAAGAATTGTTGACTTGCATAAAGCTGGAAAGGGTTATAAAAGTATCTCCAAAAGCCTTGCTGTTCATCAGTCCACGGTAAAACAAATTGTCTATAAATGGAGAAAGTTCAGCACTGCTGCTACTCTCCCTAGGAGTGGCCATCCTGTAAAGATGACTGCAAGAGCACAGCGCAAACTGCTCAATGAGGTGAAGAAGAATCCTAGAGTGTCAGCTAAAGACTTACAAAAGTCACTGGCAAATGCTAACATCCCTGTTAGAAAATCTACAATATGCAAAACACTAAACAAGAATGGATTTCATGGGAGGATACCACAGAGGAAGCCATTGCTGTCCAAAGAAAACATTGCTGCACGTTTACAGTTTGCACAAGAGCACCTGGATGTTCCACAGCAGTACTGGCAAAATATTCTGTGGACAGATGAAACCAAAGTTGAGTTGTTTGGAAGAAACACACAGCACTATGTGTGGCGAAAAAGAGGCACAGCACACCAACATCAAAATCTCATCCCAACTGTGAAGTATGGTGATGGGGGCATCATGGTTTGGGGCTGCTTTGCTGCATCAGGGCCTGGACTGATTGCTATCATCGAAGAAAAAATGAATTCCCAAGTTTTTTTAAGACATTTTGCAGGAGAACTTAAGGCCATCTGTCTACCAGCTGAAGCTCAACAGAAGATGGGTGTTGCAACAGGGCAATGACCCAAAGCATAGAAGTAAATCAACAACAGAATGGCTTAAACAGAAGAAAATATGCCTTCTGAAGTGGCCCAGTCAGAGTCCTGACCTCAACCCGATTGAGATGCTGTGGCATGACCTCAAGAAAGCATTTCACACCAGACATCCGAAGAATATTGGTGAACTGAAACAGTTCTGTAAAGAGGAATGGTCAAGAATTACTCCTCACCGTTGTGCAGGTCTGATCTGCAACTACAGGAAATGTTTGGTTGAAGTTATTGCTGCCAAAGGAGGTTCAACCAGTTATTAAATCCAAGGGTTCACATACTTTTTCCACCTGCACTGTGAATGTTTACATGGTGTGTTCAATAAAAACATGGCAACATTTCATTCTTTGTGTGTTATTAGTTTAAGCAGACTGTGATTGTCTATTGTTGTGACTTAGATGATGATCAGATCACATTTTATGACCAATTTGTGCAGAAATCCATATCATTCCAAAGGGTTCACATACTTTTTCTTGCAGCTGTACATTTCTAAGCACTGAACTACTGTATATGCTACAGGATTCCATATCAAAATATTGTGGATTTATCTAAAACTGATATTCCAGCTATGAGTAAACTTGGCTTGAAATCCTTGCCGGTTTATTGTATCTCTTGTGGAGTCCAGCAGTAAAAGATTCCCTCTGGGGTTATCAACTTGTTCTCTATGGTGTTTTGGGCTTCCCACTGCATTCTCCATAATGAATGCTAAATTAAACACTCCACTGGGTTATGGAGAAGTCAACAGCTAGAGTAAGATATTGGAGCTACAAATTTCGGCACAGAGGTCTTCACAAAGTCCTTGAGAGATTTAAGAGATCAATCAGGTAATACAACTCACCAGAATCTACTCATAGCTGAAATATCAGTTTTGGTTTGACTGACATTTTAGAGGGCCTCTAAAATCAGTGACCAATGTATCTTTGTTTCTGCAGAGAACCAGGATTTAGAGCCCATTCAGACTAGCACGACACGACTTTGGGGGGCGACCTGTGAAGTCGCGTGCACCGCGACTTCGGCGCGACTTGCAGAGACTTCACATAATGTAAGTCTATGCAAGTCGCTCTGAGGTCGCCCCAAAGTAGTACAGGACCTGTGCTAATCAATGGACCGCGACCGAGCACGACTTGTCAGGCTGACAAGTCGCCTGACAAGTCGTGCTAATGTGAATGGGCCCTTAGCTCCGCATGTTTTTAACTGCCAAGAATGTGAAGGTAACTCATCCACTTTTAGCTAAAGACCGTCTCACTTAAAGCAGCAGAGCACTTGATAGTTTCTTGTGGAAAGCACTTGGACACCTTGATACCTGGAACAGCACAGTCACACTGATCAAGTACCCTTTCTCCTCATTCAAGTATGACTTAACCAACCAAAGAGAGAATATACGGTTGCAGTGTGGCACTGGGGGAAACAGGCCCATAATGCAGTCAGTACAATACTGCTCAGTTTATTTTCATGCTTATTTTACATTTGAGTTTCGGTGGATTCATGTGTACTGTAGTAGATGCTAAATGTTTACTTCTTTTTTTCTGGCAGAATAGAGAATAAAAGAAAGGATTGCATAGCCTGGTGACCTATTTTAGCCCAAGGCTAAATAGCAAATAATTTCAAGCTATCACACATAAAGTACCACAAATGAGTACCCGATTGAATTTTCATTTTGAATCAACTTCTATTCCAGGTACATCAAATTAAAGTGGAACCTAACTGTATCTGAGCACCACAAAATTAAAACGCTGTTTCATTCATTTTTAATATTCAAAGAAAACTCACCCATCCCTGTCGCCATATTTTATTCTGTTGAGAAATCACTTTGAAAAACACCTTCCTAGCATTTCTAGCCAGAGCCATCTTGAGTAAGGGCAGATGATTCATGTAGCATTTACTGTCTGGAATCTATCTGCCCTCAGCTCAGGTATGCAGACAAGAGGGTGTGTTTAGGTGAGAAAACCCCTCCTCCAGATGAAAGAAAAATGCCCATAAATATTCCTGGGATGTATGACATTATTTTGGCCTATGCCAGAAATCAGGAAGCAACAGAAGAAATGTAAAAAAAAAAGTCTAAAACAAGTAAATATATTATTCCTTCCTATTTGCTAAGGCAAGCATCATAGGGATTAAAAATGGTTTAAGTTGATTGAGAGAGTTTTGTTTTACTTTAAGAGGTGCTCATTATGTTACAGTTCATTCTCATTCTAGAGCAGCTACAACCTAAGTAGAAAAGCCCATCCCTGCCAACAGCTGCAAAGCGGGGCCCTTTTTTCTGTGGGACAGAAGTCCGACACATTCCCTACTGAATCAGACCACTAGTTTTGCAGTCAGCAAAGATCATGTTTCCTGCTGATGGTAAATTTTGTCTCTGATTCAGTAGGAAGCATGCTGGACCTCTGCAAATAGAGTCCACTGCTTTCAAAGAGCAGGGTCCTTCTCTCAAGCTGCAGGCAAGAAAGAGGCTTTTCTATCCAGTTTATGGCTACTTTCCAAAGTAAAGGAACTATAAGATTTTGCTCATTTTTTGTTTTGATGAACCTGCAATGTATTTAGATGACTGAAACTTAATTCGGGCTTTAGACATGTCTGAACAAAAAGAACTTGTAACTAAATTGTTCAACGTAGTGAAGATAGAAAAACAAGTCAGTAGCATTAAAATCTATTTTGCTTATAGCTTTCCTCAGAATTTGAAGTAAAGAAGAAAAAAACAAAAATTTCAAAGTTATATGTTTCAGTTGCTACCCAAAATATAAAAAGGAAATAAAAAAAACTTGTATTGAAGTAATGCAATGACGCTTGCCCAACTGGGTACACTCACGGTTCCAATGAGTTAAAGATTACAGGCATCAGCTGGGTTGACAGCATCCATTAAGAGAGCAGAATGCGACATGGCCGCCTGGTGCCCAAGAGGGAAGATATCCAAGGTGTTTTGCAACCCTTTGCTTTCCCTCCCCATCAGGAACCTTTCCCTACCGTTACTACTGTCCCTAACAGGCAGGGTACCTGTCCCTACCCTACCAACTCACAAAAAGTGCACTAAGCCTGGGATCCAGAGCCTTAAGTAGGCCCTGCCTCACCCAAATGGCTGATGGAGTCACATGGGGTGTCAGCATCCAGTTGGGTGTTTCCCCAATGACCCAGAAAAACATAGAGGAACTGTTTTTCTCTTGACTTCCTCTCTAGCTGCAGTTCCACTGCTAAAGAGCACCGCCTGCAGTGGAGAAAGTAGACAGCACCTGCCCACAAGAAGCTATGCAGAAAAGGCAGGCATATTTGGGATGTCTTGGTGAGAGCCTGCAACAGCCCCTTAGTTGTCACTGATAAATGTGAACCACGTACTAATATCAGCTTTCCCAAATGCTTTTATTAGACCACAAATGGCATGCCACAGGGACCACCCCAACACTTCTTAAAAGGTGCCCTAGCTGACTATAAGTTGGGACTGTACTGGCAAATCTGGTACAACTGGAAAGTATTGGTGGGGGGTAGAGATGGAGGAAGATTTCAACTAAAAGAAGAGAAATCAGCTTGAGGATCACACCCTAGCCAATCCTCCCATATGGTTTGACAAAGGGACGGTCCTTGTTGCCTCAAAACGTGTAGCCACACCCCCATGCCTTCCACGTCATCCTTTGGATCATTCTTCATTGCTGCCTCAGATCCAGCTTGCCCTTCTGAAAAATGCCACCCAAGGCAAACCCCTTGTTTGACTTGCGGTATATACGCCCCTAGCTGACCCTGTCCTATGTTCCGTTCACCTCATCCTCTGCCCCATTGACCACATATGTAGCACTTGGACGAATCATGTCTCAGGGTCTGATGAGGAAGCCTCAGCTGTTCACTGTGAATGGCTGCAGCTTCCTCATCAGACCCAGAGAAAAAAATGGTATATCCGGTTGGGGTGGGACAAATTATGATGGGGGGGGGGCACCCAATTTTAATCTTGCCTAGGGCAGGAAAAAGCCAAAATATGCCACTGGAGGCATGAACAGGGTTGCGAAAAATGCTGATACTTTGCAGATTTCTGTGTTGCACTGCAGCCTACTCGAAGGCTGTGTTTAAGTGTGAACAGGGGACATCGAAAACAATTGTTTTCTGCATGCTCTTACAGAGATTGGCCTTTTTCAAATTTAAGAAAAACTTTGATCTCCGCACAAGTGCAAACAAGTCCTTAGAGTTTCTTATCCAATCCTGCATGCACAGAATTATATTTTCTGTGAACACAGCTAAATTGACTGGCAAACACAGGCAAACATTTAATATGACTGGCAACATCATTTAGAAATGCCCTCTAAATGTACATAAATGCAGGTTTGCCAGTACCAGTGTCAATGGGGCCTAATTCATGTTTCCATTTCACAATGGCCAGGTAGTACTTATTTCTTCCTTGTGACATTACATGTGTCTTGGCACCTTCCAAAGAATAGAAGGGGTTACAGATAAAGTAATAAATGATTAATTAAATAAATTGTTAACAAATAAGTTTCGTTTTCTAATTCAATTGATGTCAATTTTAGACACAATTTTATATATTTATCAAAAGACTAACAGTGGTTTTTCTCCAATGTTTTGGTGTCTAGTGTGTGCCAGTTTAACATATGATGAGTAACATTCCATATAGGTGACACAGAAAATATATTATAAACGGTAGAGACTGATGTGGGGGTGGCAAAGGGTGGGGAATGGGAGGGGGGGTAGGGTAGGGGTAAACCCAGGTCAGGGTTTGCATGTTAAGAGCTAGCAGTAAGCTCAGATATATCAAGCGAGGCATACATAGGCAAACCAGTAAGTAGGCAGGTACCATCTTTGTTGATCAGATATAAACAAAATTATTAATAACAATAGAATATTTGTGATCATTAAAATAGTAGGAGAAATTTTAGGGGTGCAAAATAGGAAGTGGGTCAGTGGCAGTGGCGTAGCGTGGGTTGTCAGCGCCCGGGGCAAGGTAAGTAATTTGCTCCCCCTACACAAATCTACTAGACCACTACACAGACACCTACACTGACCTAGCTGACCACTACATAGACCTACCTTATTCCTATACTGACCTACCTGATTACTATACTGACACCTACACAGACCTACCTGACCACTACACAAACCTACCTGACCACTACACAAACCTACCTGACCAATCTTATTCCTACACTGACCTACCTTATTCCTGCACTAACCAACCTGATCACTACACTGACCTACCTAATTTCTATACTGACACCTACACTGACCTACCTGACCACTACACAGACCTATCTGACCACTACACAGACCTATCTGACCACTACACAGACCTACTTGACCACTACACAAACCTACCTTACCAATACACAAACCTACCTGACCATTACACAAGCCTACCTGACCACTACAGAGACACCTACACTGACCTATTTTATTCCTACACTGACCAACCTGATCACTACACTGACCTACCTAATTTCTATACTGACACCTACACAGACCTACCTGAGCACTACACAGACTTACCTGAGCACTACACAGACCTACCTGACAATTACACTGACCACTACACAGACCTACCTGTTTTCTGCACTAACCTACCTGATCACTATGCTGACACCTACACTGACCTACCTGATCACTACACTCACCTACCTAATTAATATACTGACAATTACACAAAATGAAATTAATGGGCTGCCTACATGCAGAACACAGGTAGCAATGTTATAAAGCTAGCCTCATATCCTTCACATCACAATCCTGTCATTACAACAGTGTTCTCACTCAGTCCCCCTGCACATCACAACCCCCCCCCTTTACATTACTGTCCCCAGCCCACCTTCATATCCCCCCCCTTTACATTTCTATCCTTATGCCCCTTTATATCATGCCCCTCCTCCTTCACATTTCTGTCCTCAGCCCCCCTCTGCATTCCTGTCCTTAGCCCCCTTTATATCATCTCTCTTCAGCCTTTACATTCCTGTCCTCACCCCCCACCCCTTTACATTCCTGTCCTCACCCCCCACCCCTTTATATTCCTGTCCTCACCCCCTACCCCTTTACATTCCTATCCTCATCCCCAGTACCCCTTTACATTCCTGTCCCCCACTATCCCTTTACTTTCCTGTCCCCCACTACCCCTTTACATTCCTGTCCCCCACTACCCCTTTTCTTTCCTGTCCCCCACTACCCCTTTACATTCCTGTCCCCCACTACCCCTTTTCTTTCCTGTCCCACACTACCCCTTTACATTCCTGTCCCCCACTACCCCTTTACATTCCTGTACCCCCACTACCCCTTTACATTCCTGTTCCACACTACCCCTTTTCTTTCCTGTCCCACACTACCCCTTTACATTCCTGTCCCCCACTACCCCTTTACTTTCCTGTCCCCCACTATCCCTTTATATTCCTTTCCCCCACTACCCATTTATATTCCTGCCCCCCACTACCCCTTTATATTCCTGTCCCCCACTACTCCTTTACTTTCCTGTCCCACACTACCCCTTTACATTCCTGTCCCCCACTACCCCTGTACTTTCCTGTCCCCCACTACCCCTTTATATTCCTTTCCCCCACTACCCCTTTACATTCCTGTTCCCAACTACCCCATTACATTCCTTTCCCCCACTACCCCTTTTATTTCCTGTCTCCCACTACCCCTTTACATTCCTGTCCCCCACTACCCCTTTACATTCCTGTCCCACACTACCCCTTTACATTCCTGTCCCACACTACCCCTTTACATTGCTGTACCACACTACCCCTTTACTTTCCTGTACCCCACTACCCCTTTATATTCCTGTCCCCCACTACCCCTTTACATTCCTGCTCCCCACTACCCCTTTACATTTCTGTCCACCACTACCCCTTTACATTCCTGTCCCCCACTACCCCTTTTCTTTCCTGTCCCCCACTACCCCTTTACATTCCTTTCCCACACTACCCCTTTACATTCCTGTCCCCCACTACCCCTTTACATTCCTGTCCCCCACTACCCCTTTACTTTCCTGTCCCCCACTACCCCTTTACATTCCTGTCCACCACTACCGCTTTTATTTCCTGTCCCCCACTACCCCTTTACTTTCCTGTCCCCCACTACCCCTTTACATTCCTGTCCCCCACTACCCCTTTTCTTTCCTGTCCCACACTACCCCTTTACATTCCTGTCCCCCACTACCCCTTTACATTCCTGTCCCCCCACTACCCCTTTACATTCCTGTTCCACACTACCCCTTTTCTTTCCTGTCCCACACTACCCCTTTACATTCCTGTCCCCCACTACCCCTTTACTTTCCTGTCCCCCACTATCCCTTTATATTCCTGTCCCCCACTACCCATTTATATTCCTGTCCCCCACTACCCATTTGTATTCCTGTCCCCCACTACCCCTTTATATTCCTGTCCCCCAACTACCCCTTTACTTTCCTGTCCCACACTACCCCTTTACATTCCTGTCCCCCCACTACCCCTTTACTTTCCTGTCCCCCACTACCCCTTTATATTCCTGTCCCCCACTATCCCTTTACATTCCTGTTCCCAACTACCCCATTACATTACTGTCCCCCACTACCTCTTTTCTTTCCTGTCCCCCACTACCCCTTTATATTCCTGTCCCCCACTACCCCTTTACATTCCTGCCCCCCACTACCCCTTTATATTCCTGTCCCCCACTACCCCTTTACATTCCCTTCCCCCACTACCCCTTTACATTTCTGTCCCCCACTACCCCTTTACATTCCTGTCCCCAACTACCCCTTTTCTTTCCAGTCCCCCACTACCCCTTTTCTTTCCTGTCCCCCACTACCCCTTTACATTCCTGTCTCCCCACTACCCCTTTACTTTCCTGTCCCCCACTACCCCCTTACATTCCTGTCCCCCACTACCCCTTTGCATTCCTGTCCCCCACTACCCCTTTATATTCCTTTCCCCCACTACCCATTTACATTCCTGTCCCCCACTACCCCTTTACATTCCTGTCCCCCACTACCCCTTTTCTTTCCTGTCCCACACTACCCCTTTACATTCTTGTCCCCCACTACCCCTTTACATTCCTGTCCTCAGCTTTACCCTTTTACTCTCCTGTCCCCCACTACCCCTTTACATTCCTGTTCTCAGCTTTACCCCATCTTCAGATTCCTGTCCTCAGCTCCCTGTCCTCAGCTCCCCCCCATCCTCAGCCCCCCCCATCCTCAGCTCCCTGTCCTCAGCTCCCCCCCCATCCTCAGCAACCTGTCCTCATCTCTCCCCCCCCCCCCATCCTCAGCTCCCTGTCCTCAGCTCCCCCTCATCCTCAGCTCTTCCTTTACTGCACCCTCAGTTTCCTCCACAATCCACACTACTCACAGAGCAGACAGCAGCTGGACAGCTCTGCATGGACGGCGGCAAGCATGAAGCTGACATCAGAAGCAGGACAGCTCTGGAAGGAAGGCGGGATCTGCATAACTTTTCCAGGTAACCAGCTTGTGATTGGTTGCTAGCAACCAATCACCTGCGGGGTAACTTAAAGTCCTTCCTCCATCCAGGGCTGTGCACTGGCTCTGATATCAGCCTCCCCCCACGCTACTCCACTGGTCAGTGGGTCTGTGGCGATGAACCAGAGAGGGGAGAATGGGAGTCGTAGCTATCCAGTTGCACCAAGGTGGGCCACCAGAGGTGTGAAACTCTGAAGCCGGTAGAACTGTAGCAATGCATTGGTCCCATTTGTTGTGGAAGCGATGTGACTGTTGGTGGTGGGACAGGACCATGTCCAAATTTTCCTTGCATAAAAAAGACCCAGCAGGTCTAATTTCACATCCATGATGGTTGGAGAAGAGGAGGAAGTCCACTTTTGAGAATGGCCCTCCTAGCAGCCATGAAGCAGGTGGATAGCTAGGCTTTGTTGCACTGGATGGCTTTGATCTGTGGTTTTGCCAGACTTAGTAGTGGAGTATCTAGAAAACCAAACAGTAGAGAATAGGGGTCTTTGCAAGGTTGGAGGCCTGTGACTGATGTGGCAAAGTGTTCAACCTGGTCCCAGAAGTGTAAGATGTAAGGACAAGATCAGAGCCTGTGGAGTAAGGCTCGATTCACACCTATGCATGTTACTCTTGAGTGTTTCAGCAGTGCTTTTTGCTGTGCTTTTTGCATTTTTGGACAAGCGTTTTTGATGCATTTTACCTTTTTTCTTTTTTTTTTCTTTTTATTTGCCCAATTTGTTGTTGGGCAGATTACATAATGCAAAACATGTAAAAAAAAACATAAAAAATGCACCAAAATCACGCTAAAAATGCACTACATGCTTTTATGCTTCTTCTCCATTGGAAGTCTATCCAAACAAAAAAAGCAGCGTTTTGTGTTTAAAAAAGTCTCTGATCCTTTCCAAAACCGCAGAGGCACAAAAAATGCATTGATGTGAACGTGTTCCATGGGAACCCATGTTAAAAATAATGTCCTGCGTTTCTACAAAAAGCAGGAAAAAAATGCATTAGTGTGAACCAAATCTAAGAAAGGCCTGTGGTCTCCACACAGTAGGCGGTTTTGACGATCTGAAAGGTTTTTGGACTTCAGATGAGGGATATAAACTGGGTGCAAAATTTTGAATTGTTGTTGGCTCCAGAACTCATTTGTGATAAAATCGCAGATGGAGTTGTAGTTGGCCAATATGAACCCATTGATTTAAATCGAAACTAAGCCTATCAACTTAACAGATCAGTTATGTGGCGGAAATGTAACTGTCACATTGGTTGTACTATCAACCAGACTGTCAAACAATCAAAGGGCTGGTGTCATAAATGCAAAGAAGTATCCCATATAGCCCACGGGAAAAAGAGGCTATAAAGTTGGCTCAAAATATATGGCAGATGGAATTCAGTATTTAATCCCACAACTGACAAATCTCCAGGGCCTTCCATCTGCTTGCAGATCGCCGCCCAAACGGGGATCTATGTGATGGTTCCCCAACCGATGGTGACGTCAACGCATTTCGCAAGGAATTGCGTAGCTTCATCTGGAGTGAACTACTGCACTGTCGTCACTTCATTGGACATAAAAAGATGAAAAGGTCCACGGCGCTTTACAAGCAACTGCTGATCGGGTAGTCACGGCTCTAATCACCAGGAATAAGGTATGCAGCTGATTGCCAGAGCTTTATGACATTGCGATAGTGCACTTGGCTCTGATGCATACACACACACACACAGGATTATAGCTGCCCTCAACCTGATGAACTGTTTGTTACAATGTAAAAAGTTGCTTGATCCCAGATGCACTTTACGGGATAGCAACATTGTATTTGGTCCTAATGTAATACATAGACCAATAGCAGTCCTCAGTCTGATCAACAGTCTGTTAAAATGTAAAAGCGCCTAATCCTTGGTGCACACGTTGATTTTGTTACCTATCTACAATAGGCAGAGACTGAGCATTTCCTGATAAGCCAAAGTCCTTCTCTACAGAACTTGATACACAGTCATTCTTCATTCAAGAGAGCCGAATAGAAGGTTTTTCACTCCACCCTGCAAAGAATATTTATTTTATACTTGATGTCGGAATGAACAACACCTAATTCATTTGTTATGAAGTATTAAGGAGCTCATGAACAATTTTCACCTAGAAGCACCTATTTTCCTTTCCTCTTTTTCCTTTACTTTCCAAGTATCTCTTGCAGCTCGAGCACCCAGGGGCTTGCACATGGGGGAGAGCCTTCACCGCCTGCATGGTGATCTATACAGCGGAGGCCATGGGTATTCCTCCCTGTGCAAGTAGCACTTGGTTACCGGCCGGTCTGTTTATCCTTTAGGCCCCATGCACACGGGCCTAAAGGATAGACAGCAAAAGAGCAGAAGATTGGACAGCAAAAGAGCAGAAGAGCGGAGGAGAAGATCGGAGCAGGGCTGTCTTACCGAATGGGCATGCTGGGCAGTTGCCCGGGGGCCCCACTTGCCTGGGGGGCCCCACCTGCCCAGTGACCCAGCCCCAGCCCCAGCCAAGCATTAGTCACGACACCCATGTGCATCCCACCGCTGAACTTAGCAGGTGGCAAGCGCCTGTCGCCCTGAGCTGCTGTCAGGCCACTGGGGGCGTGGAAGGGGAGCCCACAACTGCAGGCATGCCTGTCCACCTCCATGGGAACAGGCACACACAGGACAGTCGAGCTCCCGTCCATATGTGTGTGTTCACCAGACCCAGCCGCCGAACTTGGAAGCTGTGATTAGCCTGGCACTGCTGTACCAATAAATATCATCTTATCGATAATTTGCATTTTTATTCTCATGGGTGATTGTGTAGGCGGGGCCCCAGTGCACTGCATTGCCCGGGGGCCTATAATGCTCTTAAGATGACACTGGATCGGAGTGGAGAAGACTGGATGAAGATTTTAAATAAACTTTCCAAAACGTCTCCTGTCGTTATTTACATACACTGCCTTTTATGGGGTGAATGGGTAG
The DNA here is from genome assembly GCF_965119305.1 of Pelophylax lessonae. Classification (NCBI taxonomy): domain Eukaryota; kingdom Metazoa; phylum Chordata; class Amphibia; order Anura; family Ranidae; genus Pelophylax; species Pelophylax lessonae. The sequence goes on along the minus strand of NC_138771.1, from coordinate 454,282,621 downwards.
GAGTACAGTGTACCCCATACCCATTCACATAGGGAGGGGGTCCGGGATCTGGGGCGCCCCCTTGTTAAAGGGGGCTTCCAGATTCCGATGAGCCCCCTGCCTGCAGACCCTCACAACCACCGGCCAGGGTTGTGGGGATAAGGCCCTTGTCCTCATCAACATGGGGGCAAGGTGCTTTGGGGTGGGGGGGTGCAGAGCCCCCCCTGCCCCAAAGCACCAACACCCCCCCATGTTGAGGGCATGTGGCCTGGTGTGGTCCAGGGGGGTTGGGGCCGCTCGCTCGTCTCCTCTCCTTTCCTGGCCTGCCGGGCTGCGTGCTCAGATAAGGGTCTGGTATGGATTTTGGGGGGGACCCCATGCCGTTTTTTCGGCGTGGGGCTACCCTCAAATTCCATACCAGACCTGAAGGGCCTGGTTTGGAACCTGGGGGGACCCCCACGCCGTTTTTTCCCCATTTTGGCGTGGAGTTCCCCCTCAAGATTCTCACAGCGCAAGTCGCGCCGCAAGTCGGATCATCCTGATCCGACTTGCGGTGCGACTTCCATTCAAATCAATAGGCTCCATAGGGAACCATTGATTTTGAATGGAGGCAGAAAAAACATATAACGTGGCTTAACGCACGTTAAGCAACGTTATAGCAACGTTATTCAGCCTTTAGCAGCGTCAGACATTTTTACAGCTGTAACGCTGGTCCTCAGAACGCGCAAGCCGTGGGTTCTTGTTGCAGCTTAAAAACGCCTAGGCCACTTACAGCTCAAAAACGTCTGTGTGTGCATGAGGCCATAGAATAACATGGAGGTGCATCTTTAGGCTGCAAAAAGAAAACGCCTGACGCTACTTACAGCGGCGATAAAAACGCCCCGTGTGCCTGGGGCCTTATTGTTGTTTGTTGTTTGTCTTGTCTTCTGTTTTATGTATTTTTGCTGTTGTTTTTTTTTTCACCAGTTTGTTATTTTATATGGGAATTCCCTTTGCAAAATAAACATGATTACTATTTCATCACATTAACAGTTGTGAGATTATATACTGAATTCCCTCTGCTGTATATTTTGAGCCAAGTTTATAGCCTCTTTTTCCCGTGGTCTATACGAGATACTTTTTTGCATATCTGTCAGTATCTGACGAAACGCGTAGGAGGAGCCTGCGGTGCGTCACGTTGTGTCCACGAGGGAGACGCGGTGGCCATTTTCTTGGCAGGAAACAAGCTTCAGGGACGCTCCGGTCCATGCAAACCTTATATGCCTGATATTTTACTACTAAACGTGAGTTGCCACTTGTCATGTTGTGTCTAATAAAGCTGATTATACAGTATTACGCTATGGGAGTTGTCCCCTTCCTTTACATGTGATACTATCTATTTGGGAGTGAAGCGGTCAGTGAATGTGTTGACACCGGACTAACAAGTGGATGTTATACAGGCTGAATTTGATCTCTGTCACGGGGGTCAAATTATTGTGGTAAGAGGCCAATATATACCTTGGTGGTGGTCCTCCCTACACATGGTGATCAGAGTTTTGGAGTGTCCTTAGGAGCACCCTGTCCTTTCCTACCTGGAATCTTTATAATATACAGATTTGGACTGTCTGTTTATAGGGACTTTTTAGTTCTCCTATTGTACTCAGTGCTAGCGCTACACCTGTTTGTTTTTAATTTACTTTTTTGCATATATGTTTAGGCTATGCTGGCTCACACAGATGGTGTCAGCCTTGTAGGGTAATTAAACGATTTAACTTTTAACCCTTTTTCATTTCACTTTTTATATGGTGTCAAAACTGATCACATGTGCAGCATCATGGCAGTTGTAGATCAAACAGAGGCCAAGATGGCAGCTTCCTTGGCTAAAAATGGTAGGAGAGTTTAGTTTCGCTTTAACTGTTTCCCAAAACGGTTCCATTCATGCATGCTGTGAATGATAACTTTCTCAGTTGTTTGTGCTCTCAACTGAATTGTCAATTCATCAAATCATAACTTATCACATGCAGAGCACCATGGCAACTACAAATCAAATAGAGGCTAAGATGGCAGCTTCCTTGGCTGTAAAGGATAGGAGGGTTTAGTTCCACTTTAAAGCGGTAGTAAAGTCTATATTGTTTTTGTTAAAAAATGGGTCCTCCCGACAGCTTTAAGCCCTAATGTACTAGTATGTACCCCATACTAGTACATTATGACAGACTTACCTACAAACACAGCTCTCCAGCGCTGCACTCTCACTGCTCTCCCTTGTCCCTGTCAGCTTCCATCCTTGCCCGCCCTTTCTTCCAGGTTTGCGATCTTCAGCCCCTTGATTGGCTGTGCCAGGGCGACATCACTCCCGCACATGCGCACAGGAGTCACATCACAGCAGCACACACAGCAGGCCGTAAAAACTTGCCTGTCAGAGAATTTTGTCATAACTGACTTAACTACCACTTTAAGAGAAAGAGCCAAATAAGGATATAACAAGTAGCCAAGTCAACCATGCGTAGAAGATAAATGCAGGATATAAATTTTAGCCATTTAGCAGATATGACTGACATGTTCCATTAAAGGGTAACTCCACTTTCGTGGGGGGGAAAAAAATAGCAAATAAAGAGAAAACAATATAGCGTATACAATTTCGACACAAATCATATTGTAGTTGAATGTTATTAAAAATTACCTTTCCTTTTCAATCTGTAGCTGTTGTAATTTTCTAAAAATGCAATGCAATATGGCTACAGAATGTGTACTGACCACACCCCAGAAACATAATTTCCTGTTGTGTGATTGGCTCACCAATTTTCCCAGAAGTCTGCCTAAGATACAAGTCAGATTTCTGGCATCCCCTGCAACAAAAATGTAATTTATGGTGAGATAATCCCAATAGGAACACGTCTAAAGGGATGCAGGCCCAACAGCTTTCCTCATTAGAGCCCTGCAGCTGCCACAGCTGATAGATAATTATGAAACCACTCCCATTTGACCCACTCAGCACAGAGGAACAGAAGAACAAACAATGCTTTCTTCAGAATAAAAAAAGGTAGAAATCTGCAGCAAAGTTTATTAAAATCCTTGTAATGTACATAAATCACCCAGAGGGGAATGTTTTTTTCTCAACAAAAGTAGAGTTATGCTTTAAGTGAATTACATTGAGTTAAGTATATATATCAGCTTTAGATTCCATTTTCCTTTTAGACTGCCCTGCTATTGCCCTCCCAGGAAACTCTATGCAACCCATGTGTTTGAGTTGAATTTAATAATGATCTTATCAGTTTGCATGACATGAGAAGAGCTTTGTTGATAATCATTTTAGTTGAATGTGCTTTATCCAGATTCTTGCAATTGCTAACATTTTATCGCTAAAAGAATAGTATTATACAATGTTGAGTCTGAGGCGTTTCCCTTTTGAATTGCAAACACAAAGAAGCACACCTGTGCATACTTCATACATTTTTACATGTAATAGTATACAGATCCTGAAATACCATTCACATGGCATCATAGATTTGTACTGAGCATATCCGATAACTTAGACTGCTAAAGGGATCTGATATTTCAATGAATAAATATTTAAAGTGTATGTAAACCCTAACAATAAGCTTCTTGAATTTGCTAATGCTTACTTTTAGGCTGGGTTCACACTGGTGCGATGCTGGAACCACAGTTAATCCTGTGCACATCGCATCTGAATCGCAGGCAGTTCACACTGCCCTCTGCGAGCCGCAGCAAGTGTCAATATAAAGTTAATGAAACCCTCAAATCGGTTCAGTGCGAACTGTGGAATTGGTAGGGAATGGTAGTCTGAACACCCATGCGATCTGCTTCCTGTGCGAACCAAAAAAATGGTCCTGCACCATTTTGGTGCAAATGCGATGCGATTTCAGCCATACAAGCTTTATGGCTGAATTTGCATTGCACAGACATCGCATGTGAAGTGCAATGCATTGCCAATCACATGCGATGTCTGGCATCGCACCAGTGTGAAACCAGCCCTAGGCTCTATTCACACCTATTCGTATTTTCATGCTTTTTGCAGAAACTCCGAAAAAAAATTTAACATGAGTTCCTATGGAATACGTTCAGATCAATGCATTTTTGTGCCTCCGCATTTTTGGGAAGGGTCAGGGCCTTTTTTTTTTAATGAAAAACGCAGCTTTTTTGGTTTATTAGACTTCAATGTAGAAGCTACAGGAAAGCACGTAGTGCATTTTTACCACATTTTTACGGTGATTTTGCCGCAATGTGTTTTGCATTTTTAAATCTGCCCAACATTAAATTTCCCCCCCTAAAAAAGCATTAAAAAAACGCAAAATGCAAATCACGGCGAAATTGCGGTAAAAAACGCAGAAAGCACAGCAAAAAGCACTGCAGAAACGCTCAAAAGCAACATGCATAGATGTGAATTGATGGATTGATAGATGTGCCCCCCCTGATGACGCAGTTGCCTGCGAAACATGTAGGCGGAGCTTCAGCACGGTTCGACGTCACAAGCTGGAAGTGCTTTACTGCTACAGTGGTTTTATTGATTCAAGGCTGTTTTATGATGATGTATCTGGTGAGTGCATTTTACTTTCAATAAATATACACCTGTAAAAACGTACTTCACCATGGTCTTCCCCCTGTTTTTTAACTTTTGGGAGTGACTGTGCCTGGCTACTTCTACTTTGGGATCCGACATTTGAATTGGGAGCACCTATTGGAAGGCTTTCAGGGTCGATTATCAAGCTTTATAACAACAAGCGTTGTGTGACCATTGTGAGAGCGATGGTCATACCCATCTGGTAAGAGGCCAGCAGGCTACTTTGTGTGTGGTGGAGGTCTTCACTGTCCCTGTGATTTCATAGATGGATTGTCACACATTAAGGGTGTTGTCGGTGGACTATACAACTCATTTCAACAGCTTGAAGTGGACTTTCATATATTCATTTGCACCATATGTTATTCTATGAGCGCTGTATTTTTTGTCTATAGATGTGAATTGAGCCTTACTGTTGAAAGCCTATTAGAAACGAAGTGTAAGGCTGGCCATACATTATACAATTTTCTGTACAATTTTCTTTAGATTTACCTTCAACTATGTAGTACAAAGGCCTGCCTGATAGGATACAATTGAAAGTGTTGTTTAGTTTTGACCTCATATTATATGGATTTTGGTAAACCTAACAGAAAATTGTACAAGAAAATTAACCATGTATGGCCAGCCTAAGGCTTGCTTCCCTCTTCTCCCTTAGGGTCAGGGTTGGCAGTTACACTTTCGCGAGACTTTAGGGATCTTGTCATTTACAAATGATTATAGACTATTTCATGAGTCACAAGTTTGGGTCTATCAACACAGGCACCATTATTAACCACTTTACCACCAGAGGATTTTGCTGTCTTACATCCAAGCCACTTTTTGCGATTCGGCACTGACAATTGCGCGGTCATGCAACACTGTACCCAAACGAAATTTATGTCCTTTTTTTCCCTCACAAACAGAGCTTTCTTTTGGTGGTATTTGATCACCTGTGCGATTTTTACTTTTTGCGCTATAAACAAAAAAAGAGCGACAATTTTGAAAAAATAACAATATTTTTCAAATTTTTTTATTTGAAATCCCCCCCCCCCCAAAAAAAAAATGTAAAAATCAAAATGTTTTATCATTTTAGGCCAATTTGTTTTCTGCTACATATTTTTGGTAAAAAAAATCGCAATAAGCGTATTTTGATTGGTTTGCGCAAAAGTTATTGCGTTTACTAACTAAGGGAAAGATTTCTGTAATTTTTGGTGTTTTTATTTTTAACGAGTAATGGCGGCGATCTGCGATTCTTTTTGCGGGACTGCGACATTGCGGCGGACAGATCGGACCCTTGACTGACATTTTTGACACTTTTGGGGGTACCAGTGACATTACTGCAGTAATCAGTGCTATACATATGCACTGTTACTGTAAAAATGACACTGGCAGGGAAGGGGTTAATTTTTATTGGTGATCAAGGAGTTAATGTATGCCTGGTGCTTACTGACGTGTATGGGGGGAGGTGACTGAGTGACACAGGGACAGATCGCAGGTTCAGCTATGCTGAACCCTGCAATCTGACCCTGTCTGTCACTTAGGAGACCCGCCCGCTTTGTTTACACAAGCGGGCGGATCTCCACACTCGATTCCCCGACTCCCGCTGTGACTGAAAACAGCGGGAGCGAGCCTCCGGCGGCGCGCGCTCGCCGCCCACAAGGAGAGGAGTCTAGTACAGTCAACGTGACTGGTCGGCAAGTGGTTAAAGGGGAACTCCTTTCCATAGGCAGTCCTGGATTTATAAGGGGGCAAAAGGGGCAATTGACCCGGGCCCCCCTGCCAGAGGGGGCCCCAGACTTCCTTTATTAAAAAAATGAATAATGATGAAATTAGTTTTAATATTAAAACAATTACCATGAGTGTGTAGTTATCAGGATACAGGACAGTTTTAATGGTTTTGCACTATGAATAACCTTCTTCCTCTCTAAATAACCTCAGTTGGATGGCTGAGCAATCGCTGTAGGATGATTGCTTAGGGCAGTTCTGAGGAAAGCCTGGATGTCTGCTGATTGCTGGCCACCGGAGTCTCCTCACTTTGGCTACGCCAGTGTAAAGCTTCCCCACTACACGTCCTCATGCCGCCATTACTTAGCCATGCCCCTAGGACGGTTCTGAGGAAAGATCCCCTGTGAGAGTCACATTTGTATGCATATGTGCACCTGCTGGTTTTGATACTACCAGCCATTACTTCTGGTGAGTTATTTGGTATGTTCTGGTGGTGGTTTGCACACTAAAGGTTGAACATGATTCCATCTTTGGGGATGGGACCCATGGGATAGCAGACAGGACTCCTATACTTATTTTAAATAATAAATAATACACTATAATAAGAGACACCACACAACATTAGGTTGGAAAATTTTTAAGGCCGCAGCCGTTTATTCGTTATTTGCTTACTCAAAACAAACTTGATAAAAGATTTCAACAACATTATAAAATATAAAAAACTGGAAGTGCCCATTCACATACGAGCGACGCTACTTCTCGGGGCGACCTCCGAGATCGCGGTGCGAGCAGCGCGCCGCGACCTCGGAGCGGCCGCCACGGACTTCATATCATTGAAGTCTATGGCGGTCGCCTCCTGGTCGCCCCAAAGAAGCTCCGGACCCTTTTTCTAAGTCGGAGCGACTTGTGTCGCTCCTATTAGAACGGGTCCACAGCTTCCCTATGGAAGGCGACCTGCGGCGACCTGTGAGGCGACCAGGCCGCCTCACAGGTCGCCCTAATGTGAACGGGGACGAAACAACCCGGTCACTACGACCCAGGTTGTAAGAATAAATAAATTCAACTTAAATAAAACGATCCAATAGAAAATTCACACATCACATAAAACGTATATATCATCCCCCTTTGCATAACACAAAGGTGACCCTACAAATAATAATACTGGCCGCGACAAACAAGGGAGGGAGGGGAACACCACAGCTCCTTTCCAATGAGGCGGCAGAGTACTAGCTGCTGAGAGCCCCCTTAAATAGCCCTAAACCAGGGGTTCTGGACGGAACTGGCTGACAATTTGGCGGTAATTTTGAGCGGGAAAAGGGGGATCTGACCTAATCTCCCCAGATACAGGGGCATTTTGAGCGGGAAGAAGGGAACCAGCCTATTTTCCCCAGATAGAGGAACAATTTGAGCGGGAAACGGATGCTGTTTAACCCCAGGTCAGAAAGGTCAACTGACCTTTCCCCAGCAACAGCTTTACCTCGTCCTGTGACCGCTCAAAACTAAACCTTATACCTTAATTATCCCTGTCACTATCCCATGAGGAAAAGGGGCACAAAATGATGCCCCTTTTCCTTTCATTTTCATCATAATGGTGGAAGTTTGAAGATTATTTGATTGCACAGCACACTTTATATAAAAAAGTGGAGCAATATATGGTTTGTTTTTTTGCTTTTTCATATATATATATATATATATATATATATATATATATATAAATAAGCACAGGACACTTTTTATATATAAACTGTTTTGATTTATACTTTTATGATATAAATAAGCACAGGACACTTTTTGTATAGTTCTTTTTAAGCACTTTATTTTTGTATTATTGGCACATGAGCACTTTTGTGTTCATTGTTATGTACATACCTTATGAATTTCTGCAGAATTGATTTATAGCGATGGCCTTACATAAACATTATAGCTGATTGTACTCACATCATACAGATAGCTGCCACACTTAGAGTATATTGATACCATCTATCATAATCTGTGGCGCAATTCTTAATATTTCCTTTTTAGAACAGTTAAACCTGACTTCAGAAAGAAAGGGATGAGGGATTCTGGCAGATGTATTACATTTTAACTTCTCGTATTGTTTTATTATTCATATTTATGATGTTTGTTTTACCATGACTGTGTCGCAGAATATTTTGCGTTCTTTACGAGAGACAAGTGGGTGGGAAAACAGGAAAGTTTGAAAAATGTTGTAAAGTGCCAGGCAACAGCCCTGACCCCGTTGTGTGGGAGTAAAGTTAATGACCAGCATCAATTTATTATTGTATTGTATTATAGATGAATATTGTAGTGTGATGTATAACTGTGATGTATGACTTGCCAGTTCCAATTACCTGTGTAAAGTGTATTCTTACAGTCATTAAAATTGAGAAACAAAATCAAAAAAGTGTCTTCTTCGGACTCTAACATATATATATATATAAAACTATCAAACTATATATATATACATATATATTATTTTTATTATTATTATTATTATTTTATTATTTATTTATTTATTTTAGAACAAATGCAGTTTATCATTTATTTCAGTTCACATTTTTTGTCATAAAATGTATTTTCTATGTTGAGGGACCCCCAAACTTGAAGTGCCCTGGGGCCCCCAAGGGCTCAATCTGGCACTGCCCATAGGGATGGGTGTTCTGTATTCCTCCCTAGTGTGACAACACTGCTCCCTTATGGTGAGTTTTGTTACTCCAGGACAGGTAGTGTGATAGTGGCAGGATCACCAGGTAAAAATAAATGGGATAAAAAGCCATACAAAAAAGAAAACTAGTAAGTTGCATTACCTTTTTTGTTACATTTTTCATTACATTTTTTCTTGGGTTTAGATGCTTACCCCTAAATAAATGTTTCAAAGCAAGTAAAGCCCTGGTATGCACAGACTGGGCTGTGACAGCTTACACAGCCACCCACAAATCTGCTGGTCTCATTCCTTCCCCTTTTCTCAGCTGTAAGTGAAGTGCATGGATTGGATTCAAATGGAGAGAGAGCTGGCCAGAGGACTCAAGCATTTGCAGCCACAGCCATGGCTGCAGGAGAGACAGCCTACTGCTCAGGACACAGGTGGGGATCTGCTGACCTCTACTGCTTGTATTTGTGAATAACTTAGCTATCACTGAATTCTGTATAATTATGTATCAGCACTTTATATAATTATGGGAGGCTGGCTTGAAAACCCCAGAATAAGGAAATGAAGAAAGAGAGTAGCTAAGACCACATGTTCCAATGGAAGAACTGTTGCTATTCCAGACCAGAAGCAGGGGTTATTAGGCAAGTGTTCCTATGTTAATAGTATACTATTGTTGCCAAAGCTTCTGGATGTATATAACTATATATGTGTATATTTAACAACTGATGACAGAAGTATATCCGTTCCCTTGTTGTTATCTCACATGCACTATAACAGATAGTTTGGTCTGTAGCAGAGTGTTTCCATGTAGTGGCCACCTTGGCTGTATGTTGGTAGGTAAACCTATTTATTGCAATAGGGTTTATATGCAGCTACATCTAGTCTAACTTACCCTGCCTCTTCTGGTTTAGGATTCTTTAGCTAGCGTTAACTCAGAGTTCAATAACCTTAATAGACTAGACTCAGTTAAGGCATCCAAAGGCCACTTCTGGTAGTTAGAAGCTGGTTGCGTGACAGATTAGACGCTACTAGGGACAAAGCGCTGTTGATAGGCTGACTCCATTGCAAAACAACAGTTTCTGCTGATAAAAAGCTGCGTTCCAGGCTGCTTGGACAACAGTTGGTCTCCTCTCTTCACTGCAGATTTTGTCTTCAGATCACACCAAGACAAACACTGCATTGTGATTATCCTCAGAGGCCACTGAAACCGGACTTTGCTGCAACATTCATCTGGAGGTCTTTGTTAATACCTACTGTATATCTGCCTGGGTATATGAGCACAATTCCACCAGGACTCTTGTTGGGCCCTTTGCTGATAATACCTGTATGTACATTGGATGTATGTACTATTATTAGTGATGTGATGTAGCTGGGGCCGAGTTGTGAATGGCTTTGTAAGCTGTTAGTATTTTTGATGTATTTTGTTGGGTGATTGGAAGCAAATAGAGGGATTGACAGAGAGAAGTAGCAGACGCTGAGCGGTTTGTAAGGTGGATGAGTCTTGCAGCAGCATTCATGATGGACTGAAGGGGGGATAGCCTATGAAAAGGTAATCCCATGAGGAGGTAATTGCAGTAGTCCAGGCGAGAGATGACCAGGGAGTGAACTAGGAGCTTTGTGGTGTCATGGGTTAGGAAAGGGTGTATTTTGAAAATGTGGCGGTGGTTGAGGCAGCAAGATTTGGACAGTGATTGGACATGGGGCCAAAAGGAAATTTCAGAGTCCAGGATTAAACCTAGAACCTTGGCCTCTGGGGCTTGGCGTATAGTAGTGCTATCGATCTTGACAGAGAAGTCAGGGGAAGAGGCACGTGGGGGTGGAAGGATTTATGAGTTTGGTTTTGGATAGATTGAGTTTGAGGAAGTGGTGTGACATCCAGGCTGATTTGTCTGTTAGTAAATTAGTGATACATGAGATGAAGGCATGTACTGAGTGGTAGAGAGAGAGATTTTGGTGTCTTCAGCGTAGAGCTGGTATTGGAACCCATGGGAGGCAATCAATTGACCCAGGTTGGAGGTGTAGATGAAGAATAAAGAGAGATCCAATAACAGAATCTTGGGAGACCATGACAGAGAAAGGGCGAGGAGAGGAGGAAGTAGAATTGTAAGTAACGCTAAAGGTTAATGTTGTATGCTGGTTGCAGTAGTTCCTCTGCTCCCAATTACTTTGATTAGATTACTGGTTAATTTCCCAGGAAGGAAACTGTTGTTCACAGAGATCATGTCCTAGATGAAGGCACTGCCAACTTTATTATCAAACCAATTTTCCACTTAGCGAAGGTTCTACTTCTCTTATTTACCTACAGGTTTAGCACAATATCCTGTTTGGGGATGGGGAGGGCCATTTCTCATACCATCCACAAAAGAGGGCTACACTTTGTATTCCTGCAACCAATCACTTAATGCTTACTGGTTGAGCCACATTTCTGTATGTTAGTGACAGATGCTTGAAAATAGAATGTGACCTGAAACCTAAACAAAAAGACAATAGTTCGGAAAGCATGAAAGAATGTTTATTTTGGAGACAACTATACAAAGTAAACATATTGATAAATTGTGCAGTAAATATAGCAAGCAATACTGTAATTACACACATTCAACATGCAACTGGACATAAGGCCTATAAGTCATTGCGGAACATTATTTTCTGTGTGTGTGTATATATATATATATATATATATATATATATATATATATATATATATATATATATACGTTGTTTGGTGTTTACATATAAGTATTATGCTTTTAGTAAAGATGGTAACAACCTCATTTTAGGATACTCAACGTCACTTGGGAAAAAAAGTATTCATTGTTGAAGATTGTAATGAGAATGACACTTTTTGTCTTTTTGTTGAGTTGGAGGTTACAATTATGTAATGTTCACATGTTCACATGGGTTTACTTTTTGGAAAAAGCAAAAAAAAAAAAATATATATATATATATTTTTAAGTGTGTGGCAAATTTCCGATTTATCATTGACCTGAAAACATCATAATCACTTTTATTCTTTCCTATTCCCCCTTTTGTCCAGCAGGGAGCACTGTGTCCTGTCAATTCTTTTTTTTCATAGCATCCTTGTAGATAAAGTATGCCATACTAAAGTATAGTAACCCCACACCAATGAGTATTAAAAGATATAAAATCAGTTAGTAATGATTTAATAGCATATAAGTTATTCTAAATATTTGAAAAAAGTTCTGGGATATGTTAAATATTATCTAATTGGTGTTTAAATGGTCCTGCCAATGAGATTTAGGTAATGACAGGTATAGCTGGCTCTTTCACAGACCCATGTGCAAGTACAGGCCTGTACTGAGACCATCGGCTGACCCACCTATGATCTAATCAGGAAACTGATTCATATTTATATAGTAGTGATTTTCAGAACTGACTTGTTAATGAACTTTGCATTTAGATACCCCAATTGTTGCAATGCTATTAAAAATTGTAATGGAAATCTGTGACGTATTTCCAACAGTTTACCATTACATGCATTTAAAGTGTATGTTCAGCCAAAACAGTTTTCTTTTGTTTTAGAATAAACAGAGAAAGATTAGAACCTCTGTTGGTGTTGCCTACTATCCAGAGCTCCAAAATATGGATTCCCCCTAAATGACTGTCCCAGGAACAATTGTTTCAGTATACAGGAAGTGAAGGACAATCTGCAACAGGGGCAAAAAATCCTGAGATGACTGAAAAATGCTTTTTATTTGGGTAGGGAAGGATAGAACCCCCATCAACCCAGAAGGATCATTTGCAAGGCAACCTCAGAAGCAGCCTAGGGCCCAGGGAATGTACATAGCTCTCAACTGTCCCTGATTTCGAGGGACTGTCCCTGATTTGGAACAAAGCCCCTCTGTCTTCCTCATTTGTCCCTCATTCTGGTCTGATCCATATAAATGTATATAAAATGCACTATTTATCTTTCAAATAGTGTTTCCCAGTGCTAAACCAGTCATCCTAATTCCAAATCTCTGCATTTGTAAATTTTAAAAGGCAGTATGAAGGAATAGTAGTGGTAAAAAAAAATGCACTTGCTGGTTTAACTAATTTTGTTTTAAATTCTCCTTTAACCTCCCTGGCGGTATGATTCTTTCGGATTTTAGGTGCTGAAAGCGGTACCATTATTTTGCATGTAATTCTTAAGAATGAGCAGCCCAAACCAACTATTTACATATGATTTTTTTTTTACCGTGCGTTCTTCTTTATAACATCTCGGGTATGATAAAGTTTGAAACACAAAATCATAAATTATAATATAATAAAAAACTATAAATAAGTTAAAGTATGTATACATATGTGTATATATATATATATATATATATATATATATATATATATATACACATGTATATATATATATATATATATATATATATATATATGTGTGTGTGTGTGTATATATATATATATGTATATATATAAATATACGTATATATACTGTGTATATATATATATATATATATATATATATATACAGTATATACATAAAAAGTACAATAAAACTGCAGGAAAGGGCTCTGGGGGGAAAACTAATGTAAATTTATTTTATTTTGCATTGTATCAGTGTGTTTGGTGTGTTTTACATTTGAATTTGCCGCCGGTTACACCCCCCTGGGAACGTCACGTCGCAGGAGACGGAAGCCGGGGCACACAGAGCTTCAGGAGGAAGATCTGCCGCCACACACCGCCGGGATACATCACTGCATCCTGGTGACAAGGTAAGTAACCCCTCTACCAGGATCCAGCGATCTTCCTAGCGGTACCCCGAGTGTGGCTCGGGGTTACCGCTTTTGGCACTGAAATTTAACCCCCGAGCCACACTCGGGAATACCGCTAGGAAGGTTAAAGAGGTGTGGCAGGGGGTGTGTCCTATACATACATACTTTTGCTAATAGGTGTCCCTCGTTCCCATCTCATAAAGTTGTGAGGTATGCAGCTGCAGATTTTTTTTCAACTGCAATGATGTTCCTGCCACTGAACAAGATGTCCATCCAGTAATTGGACAATGGTAGCCCACAGAGCTGAATAGGTGCTAGTATGTTCCCCTTAAACCTAGACAGGTTCCAAACTATTTTATTATAATGGTATGTTCTTGCCTCCAATTTGCATAGAGAGCTATTTTGTGTATTGGAGCAATATTTATAAAAAAAAAAAAGGACCCAGCCGTTATACTAGTAACATTGGTCAAGCAGGAAAGAACTTCTTTTTTTTTTTTCCAAATTACTAGTTGCTAGAATCTCTAAGCTGTATTTTGTCTTGAACATTGCCTTACCTCACAAAATGGCTTTCTTCAATTAGTTCAGGCTTTAAGTTCAGTGAAAATATAATAGGCCAACAAAGTACTTTTTTTTATCAGGGCCATACTATGACCTTATGATGCCATCTTCACACAAGTGCAAAGAGAGGCTTCCAATGAACGCTTCTGAAAAATCACACAAACTCAGGAGCAATGGGTCTCATGTGTGGGAATGTCTGAAACATCTATTCCTTTTTCCAATTGTAACCATCCAGTTTACCCCAATAATTTTCATTAGCATAGCTGCTAGGGGTAACCCTCTGATTGACTGCAATAAGTACCACTATTCTCCAATGATACACTTTGAAATATACAACATACAGTATGTGTAGTTAGCCCTTGGGATCACAAATTAAGGCCATTTATCTAATGGGACCAAGATGTCACTCCACCTCCATGTGACCAGGGCAGCTCTGCTCAGAGCTGCTGTACTAAAAATCCAATGTTAGTACAGCGATCTCCCTTGCTGTGCTATTGTGTTCTGTCAGGGGGATGCCCCCCCCCCTCCAGAACACTACGGTCAGCGTGCTAAGTCATTGGCTGAATGGGAGGCGGTTGGCAGACCTTTTTTGGTCATGACCCTTCAACTGTCGAACTGGCTGCCGTACACAGGGACCGAATGACGGCAGGTTTCTATTAAAGCAGCCAATGCCACCTGACTTAACCTCACTCTCTTATGCTGTTTTATAAGCCACTTGTTATGTGTTTTACCAAATGCAAATGGGATGTCCTGTTGCTTTCTGTACTGTTGGCAATGGTCACCAGGACAAATAGTGAGAAATATCTCCTTGGAGGAGGGGGGTGAGACACAGATAGAAAATAACTTTCACACTCTATCCAAAACCAAATAAAAAGTGGTTTGGCTTCAGATTAGATCCCCTTTACTGAGCTCCGGTCTCCATCTCTTTTTCCAAAAGAGATATTCTAGAGATAAAGGCGGCCTTTATACAGTCATAACAATCATATAATGCACCATTGCAGCTTGTAACTAATTTAGCTATGTGCTGACCTACACAGGACGTGATTTATACAAAGTGGTCTCATTTCCTTTGTTTGACAGTTCAAGTCCCCAACCCCTTCTAGCTGTTTACTCAGACGAACGCACGCAGACCAAATATCTGTGACACAAGTGCTTAGAATTCTTGGCCCACCCTTTAAAGGTTACCTCGCTAAAAAAAGAATATAGAAATTTCATCACTGCTAAACATCAGCACCTGTAACTGTCCAACAGCTAGGGACCTATCAGAGCACAGCTAGGCCAGTGCGCACATGCTGGGGAAATGGAGTGTCTGGCAGCCGATAGACACAGTAAAACCCTTTCCTGTCTGTTACATTTACTGTGCACACACTTCCCCTCTGTTTCATCCAATCTATGCTGAGACGACAGATTATAATAACATTATTTAATATTATGACAACCATCACTGTATCATCCGATCTGGCTGTATTGTAATTTTTTTGACCTGACCGCCAATTCTGGGACTGCTGACTATGTACTTCTGTTGACTACTGCACTCCTAAAGGGATACTGTCGCCTCGCCCATGCAGGGCCAACTCCCTGAACACTTTCTCCTCTGCATCCAGCTGCACTACCCAGTGCTTCCTGGCAATTGGGAGGATGTACTTGCACCCATGTTACAGTGCTCAGGCCCCTGCAAGGCCACCCCTCTGTGAACCACTTCCTTCTCTGCATCGATCTACACTACCCAGTGCTTCTTGGTATTGGGAGCATGTACCTGCTCCCCTGTGACAGTCCTCAGGCCCAAGCAAGACCACCCCTCTGCAAACCACTTCTTTCTCTGCATCCATCTACATCACCCATTGCTTCCTGGTAAGGGGAGCATGTACCTGCTCCCCTGTAACAAGGCTCGGGCCCATTCAAGGCTCCCCCTCTGTGAACCATTTCCTTCTCTGCATCTCTCTATACTACCCAGTGCTTCCTGGTATTAGGAGCATGTACTTGCTCCCCTGTGACAGTGCGCAGGCCCTTGCAAGGCCCCCCTCTATGAACCACTTCCTTCTCTTCATCCATCTACACTACCCAATGCTTTGTGGTATGGGGAGCATGTACCTGCTCTCCTATGACAGTGCTCAATCCCATGCAAGGCCCCCCTCTATGAACCACTTCCTTCTCTTCATCCATTTACACTACCCAGTGCTCCCTGGTATAGAGAGCATGTACCTGCACCCCTGTGACAGTGCTCAGTCCCATGCAAGGCCCCCTCTATGAACCACTTCCTTCTCTGTATCCATCTACACTACCCAATGCTTTGTGGTATGGGGAGCATGTACCTGCTCTCCTATGACAGTGCTCAATCTCATGCAAGGCCCCCCTATATGAACCACTTCCCTCTCTGCATCCATTTACACTATCTAGTGCTTTCTGGTATGGGGAGCATGTACCTGCCCCCCTGTGACAGTGCTCGGGACCATTTAAGGCTCCCCCTCTGTGAACCACTTTCTTCTCTGCACTACCCTACCCATTGCTTCCTGGTATAGGGAACATGTACCTGCTCCCCTGTCACAGTGTTCAGGCTCATGCAAGGCCACCCCTCTGTGAACCACTTCCTTCTCTGCATCCATCTACACTACCCAGTGCTTCTTGGTATTGGGAGCATGTACATTCTCCCCTGTGACAGGCCTCAGGCCCATGCAAAGCCACCCCTCTGCAAACTGCTTCCTTCTTTGCATCTATCCACATCACCTATTGCTGTATTGCTTCCTGGTATGGGGAGCATGTACCTGCTCCCCTTTGACAGTGCTCAGACCCATTCAAGGCTCCCCCTCTGTGAACCACTTCCTTCTCTGCACTACCCTACCCTACCCAGTGCTTCCTGGTATTGGGAGCATGTACTTGCTCCCCTGTGACAGTGCTCAGGCCCTTTCAAGGTCACTCCTTTGCAAATCACTTCCTTTTTTGCATCCATCTACACTACAAAATGCTTCCTGGTATGGAGAGCATGTACCTGCTCCCCTGTGACAGTGCTCAGGCCTAACAGCCTATTGTTAGGTCAGAGCACTGTCAGATGGCCAACAGAGTTACATCACTGCTGATTTCAGCACCGACTGCAATGGAAGGAATGGCAAGTAAACCTTGTAAGGTAAGTATATAGAGGGCATCAGGGTCGGGAAGCGGGGGAATAGAACGTTTGCAGAGACACTGTTACTTTAGCCTACATGAGCTTGTCAAGTTATGTAAATTTGATATAAATATTCTGTGTGCCTTGCTGCTGTGCTCAGAAAGATTCTATGCAGATACTGACCATATCCCGATGGTTAGTATTTGTACTTTGCTAGGCCTTCTAAAATAGAACTGGATTAGGTGCAGAAAGGTTAGACCCTTTGTCAGGATTTTATTGCTGTCTGTCTCCTTTCTGTGAAAAATCTCCTTCCTTATTTTTTTAGAGTTGTCACTGAAAAAAAAAGTTAGGGGAAATCCAAAGATGATGTCATAAGAGCAAGAGTTTGGGGAAAACCCTCCAGACATGGTGCCCCTGGGCCACTGCATCACCAAAAGTTGGATGCAAATAAATGGATATATAAACACACACATGCATCGTTTAAATATACCTATGCTCAGAGAAATACATAGGTGGCCACTGCTGACTTTTCTTTTTGAAAGTACTATTTACATGGCTGTCATGTTTATCCTAGGGCTTCAATACAGCCACTGCCCTGGGATAAGTGTGCAGATACTGTAAGAATTTTTGTTTTCACTTTAACTTTACTTGTTTATTCCAGTTCAAAGTATTGAAGCCACTTTATCAGCATGACAGCATGCATAGTGAGTGTGAGGTCAGTATGGGGGAGATTTACTAAAACTGGTGCACTCAGAATCTGGTGCAGCTAAGCATGGTATTCAATAAGCTTCTCAGGCCCCTTTCACACGGGCTTTCTGATCAGGTCCACCTGTCAGTTTTTCAAGTTGACCTGATCAGATGCTCCATGTACCTCTATGGAGCAGCGGATGTCAGCGGAGACATGTCTGCTGATATCCAATCTGATCCTTTCCATGAAATCTGTACAGATGGAAACCCTATTTTCCATCCGTCTGGAGGATCAGATAGGATCGAATGAAAATGGACAGGCGGTTCGTTTTTATCAGATCTCCCATAGAGGTGAGCTGGGCTCTGACAGCTCCGTATCTAAAAAGTAGATCCCCGCTGAGAAAAAACAAAGTCCGCGGGGCGCACCGCCCGTGTGAAAGGACCCTAACTTTAGCTTGTTCAGTTAAGCTCGGACGATAAAACCTGGAAGCTGATTTGTTTCTATTGACAGCTTCACCAGATTTTGCACTCTCCAGTTTTAGTATATCAATCCCTATACGTCTTTCTGTACCTGTGTCAGCTCTGTTCAAAACTATATTTTGTCATGCATCTGTGCACATTACCCTAAGGAGGAATACTGCAATATACAATGTGCCTGCATTATTATAAGAAATCCACCCAGCAATGCGAAGTGATTTAACATCTGTGCGTAACAGTGTGCTGATAGGTAGGTTTATTGGTTTACATTGCATATGAACATTGGTGTGCCATGCAGAATTATTGGGAACACATATGTATTGCTCGAATGCATATACATAGGTGTGATGGGAGCCTTAAACTTTTGTATATGTGCAATAGAATAAAGTAACTTGTTTGCAAGAGCAGGGCAACCATGGTAGGTAGAGGTAGAAGCTTATGCAAAAATAATATACCAAAATTTATTCTAAATAAGCCAGGGTAATAAAAAATAATGCACGGAATAACCTTTTTTCATTTGTTTACTGTATTGTATTGATTCTAAAAAAAAAAAAAACTAACACCATCATTTAAATCTTCCTCACTCATTCTGGCTTTGATCTTGCGATAGAATGACATTAAATTTCACTTTACGTCAGTCAAAATCAGCTGTAAACCTTTATTAACAAGCACATTCCTTATGATACAGCATGGAGCAGTACATCAAACTGCTTCTCAGTGCATTAACACAATCCTTTTACACAATCAAAGTTATCTTTTTACACTTGCCTATCATATCAATTTAACATACATCATTAGCCTTCAGTCATCAGCCTGCATAAAATAAAACAAGGTTACAAAGCTACAAACTAAAGTGCATGTTTTCTTATATTTATTTAATGTTATTAGTAATATTCACAAGAATATAATCCTGTAAATGGCTGTAATAATGACATTTAAATTTGTAAGATTTGTGAGACCAAAATTACTAAAAACATTATGTACTGGTTTGTGTATAATAATGACAGATGATGCGCAGTTAGGTAAAAACAACATGAGAAGGGTTCTCCTGCAAGAGATTTAGTGTAGGATCGCCAAGACTCAAGACTTCTTGTATTGTGTTCTTCTATGTTCATTTTAGTGTTGTAGAATATACAAGTGTCTATTACACATGGCTTAACATTAACCTGGAGCCAGTCTATTGATATTTAAGTATTTACATATTGTTGAGAAGCAGAAAATAACCTCTAATACAAGACCTTGCTAACCTCCGTAGCAGCGCACAGTGTGGAACAATTCATCCTTATGATTCACAGCCTAAGAACTTAAATCATTCAAGTCATTATTTCAACAGTTCAGCTCACTCTGCTCCTTCAACCTCAGTGCCTGCAGCTATAAGGGTAAGGGCTTTGTTAAGCTTATATACTGCTTGTTAGAATAGGTAAATACTTAAATATCCATAGCTTGACCAAAGGCTTCCTTTAAAGCAGGGGTGTCCAAGCTATGGCCATCCAGCTGTTCAGGAGCTGCAATTCCCATGAGGCAACACTGTAAATCTCTGACATTCATAGACATAACTAGGCATGATGGGAATTGTAGTTCCTCCTGAACAGCTGGAGGGCCATAGTTTGGGCACTACTGCTTCAAAGGAAACCTGTGCAAAGGACATACATAGGTCCCAGACTTCTTTTAAAAATGATGACAAGCATTTTAGGAAGCGGGTTGGCAATGGCAGCATATTTCTTTCACTACAGGTTTCCTTGGCTTGGCATATATATATATATATATACTGTATATATATATATATATATCGATATATATCGATATATCTATATATCTATATATATATATATACTATATATATATATATATATATATATATACTATATATATATATATATATATATATATACTATATATATATATATATATACTATATATATATATATATATATATATATATATATATATATATAATTTTTTTTTTCTTTTTAGATTGGAGTTCATCGATTGGAGTCTGCTGCTGCTTCTTCTTCTACTGTCCAGTGATATCTTGGAGATAGGCAGGAGACCTGAATGTATCAGAAATATGAAATACAGGCAGCAGCATCTGCTTCTGAACACCTGCAACTCACTGCTTTACTGCTTATCTGCAGTGTATTACTTTTCAGAAGGGCAGTAAACTTGCTTCCAGTGTGAACGAGGCATAACTGGAGCAAGCACCTTTACCGGTCCCGACCTTCATTCAACTAGGCTAGGGACCACATTTGAACTGTTTTGTGTCTTTCTTGAGCTCTCTGCAAAAAAATAAAAAATATTTGTGCAACTGGATTTCACATATTAAGCACCCAATTTACTGATATATTTGTGAATATTACAAGATGCCTTTCATTACTGGATAAATCAGTCAGTTGTGTATAGCAGTCATTATAGCAACCTGTTTCCCTCTGGCTCTTTTTAAATCCTTCACAAGCTAGCCATGTTGTTATTGGCTACAGACAAGTGGGCCCTTTATTTAAAACACGATTAAATATCATAAAGTACCTTCAGTTTTCTAAAACTGTCTATCTTTCTTTGGCATGTTGCTTCCTTTTCTTAGCTGAAGAAATTGTATTTTATTTCATTCGTAGTGTCCCCAGGTCTTGTGTGCACCTTCCCCGCAGTGGACAGTTAAAAGCAATTATAGTGCATTGATAAATGTGCAGTGACAAAAGCCTATGCATAGAATACTGAGAGGTTTTTATCAGTGCAAAGGCAGATGTGGAAAGGCCTCCACAGTTAAGCTCATTACATCCACCCTCTAGATTGTCTTGATATCTAATTACGGATAATGCTGGCCACCAACAAACAGATTTTTTTTCTGAGAAGAAAACTGATTGGATATCCTGGATGGTCAGTAAGCGCCACTGATCATCACTTATTCCTCCCAGTTAAAATAATTGTTTGTACTCATGGATTTCCAGTCATTTTGTAGTCTTTCCAAATATTTTGTTGTCAGTCGCCAAAACAGAGGAACCAATTCACCAGTATATTGTGTATGACAACAATTAGTTTCCTTAGGCTCTCCAATGTTAAAGCTTTTCCGGCATGTTGAAGGATTAGTTTAAGATCTTCATTAGTTGGAATGATCCGCACTTAGCCCTTTGCATTTGAAGATTGTTATCAGCAGAGGTTAAATCTTTGCTAGGTAGTCCGAAGTAATTGTCTCGTATATGCCTAACAAAAGTTCTCCACATTACAAAAGTAAATTCTTGCAAAACCTGTCCATCATATTTTGTAGCTAAGTGAAGCCGTCTGCTGATTAATTGTCCACAAAACTATACATATATGACAATAAAGGTCCACAGTCAGTTGTTTAAAAAATAATCTTCAAAATTACAAATGTTCCTTATTTTTCCAGTAATAATTTTTTATCTCAAAACTCATATTGTTGCCTCCAAAATGTGATTAATAATACAGTTCTTCCATTTAGTTTTATAACGTGTGTCTTAAAAAATAAATTGCTGGAATTAAAATGATAATAAAAAATGGAGGCTAATTAGACTTTATACAATTTACAGTGTTCATGAGAAACTACTTTGAAATATATTGCTCAGCTGTTACGGGAATTATTCATTGTTTATTTAGGTTTAATGTCAGTGATTGCTTAGACTTCCGTTGAGTTTTACCCTGTGAAGTCAGAACTGAGCCACTTGAATTTAGATTCATTTTTTAGGATTCAAATTTTTAATTCCCAAATGTTTGTAGTTTTAATCTAAAAGCCTAATTTGGCAGTATAGTAAATGGAAAGCTGTTTGTGCTCCAGAAGCTTGATTTGGTATCTAATGGAACTTGAGTTGGACAGAATCATTTATGGGGTGTAAGCAAAGGGTGAGCTAGAGGGTAGACTATCTCGCTTCCCCCGCATGCTACCATACCACCCCTTTGGTGAAAATGGTAAGCTCCGAAATCCTGGAGATTTTGCTCCAGAATCCTCTGATTCCATTGAGATATCTGAACCAGTTGGTGACCGTCTGGCTCTAGGTGTAGCAGGCAGAGAGGATCCATTGCCAACTGGTAGACTCCAGGGTGATGTAATATGAACAGGAGACTGCGGACTAGTAACCCCCCATGGTGAGGCATTCTTGCGCTTTGCTGCATTGATTATATTTCTGGCAAGAAGAGATTTCATCTGATTTCCCACTCTAAGGTCATTCTCCATTCGTACAGGTGATGGGGATGGTGAACGGTCGCTCCAAGCAGGTGACATGGACCGGGGTGGAGGACTCTGTATAATTGAACTCTCATCATAGCTCGGCAGGGAAGATGTACCCCATCCATCCAATGATCCTTGATGCTGAAGAACTCTGTTGCTCGTGGTCCCTGGTACAAATTCTCTAAATTTCTGTGGGAAAAAAATGAATTCATTTAAATTAAACAGTACAACATGGATATCAATTTACAAAAAAAGCTGTCCATATGGTAGCTTATGACCTAAATCCAGGTGGAACACTAGAGGCTGTTAGCAATTTTACCCAGGCCACACAGCTATAATCCACCCTTACTGGGACCCCCATTACTCAACATCAATCAACGTTTGGTTGGGTTTTCATATAGAGGTATCAAGTGACAATCCTGCTGAAGCCTGAATGCTCATAAGTTGTTTTAAGTCATATACACTGCAAAGTGAAATGCAATTTAAGTATTGTAATATACTGTATATGGTGGATAATATTAATAATACCTCATTATGGTTTTCCTGGCATTTGTGTGCAATTTTTATTGTGTCTCAACTCATGATGATGTACTAGGGTCAATATATAGGGATCTCTTACCTCAATCAACCTTAATCTCATAAGCATAATTTAAAAAAAATCAAATAAGCGGCCAGTTTACACCATCTTGATGGATGGAGTGCTATTCCAAATGCACATCTTCTGAGTGCAGCTGCCCTACAGTGCACCACAGCACACTATAACACACAATATCTGTTTTGATGTGCTGCAGCATTGATGTGCATTGTATTGTGGCGAGTGCGTTACCGCAGCACATGGTGGTGTGCTTTGCACTGTCACTGGTCTGAAAAAGAATCCTCTTAATTTGGTGAAGCCTTATAAAATATAGTTTCATACTTTTTGCAGTAAACTTTAAGAAGAAATGTCCTTGAAAGAAAATAAACTGCAATTTATTACAAAAAAAATAGGACCCAAAGTCCCAAAAGTTTTTATTCCCTGTTGGATAGAGTGATAAGATGTTGGCAACTCTTTCAAATTTTTATTGCTGTCTGTGTCTGTCAGTGTCTGTCAGTGTGTGTGTGTATATACAGTATATATATATATATATATATATATACAGTATATATATATATATATTTTTTTTATTTTTCCAAATATTTAGTTACTGTAAAGCATTAAAATCTTTCCTTTGCACAACATTTTTCCATGTGTACCAAGTTGATCACCGGTCAATTTTCCTAATCTATATTATAAAAAAGCTTCACGGGCAGAGATATTTATTACCTTTATAAGTTGACGATTGCAATTCAACTTTAGCCTCAGAGGGAAACCAATTTGTGTCTTATATCCCCCTCTCCCCCCCAATGGACAATGTTGCTGATTCTGTAATCCTGTGCTTGTGACCAAAACTGCGTCTCCTGGCAATATTAGGAATTGCTCCCTACACCCTGTTTTCAATTGTGTTGTTGGTCTGGGGAGTGTTATGTAATGAAACTATTATTGTATCTATTATTTAAAGGTATATTCTATACCAGGGATCTCCAAACTTCGGCCCTCCAGCTGTTGCAGAACTACACTACTGTGTTGTATATTCTATTTTTCCTGTGGGCCTAGTAAAGTGGGGTACACACGAGTAGAAAATCTGCCGAAAATTCCCGTCCGGGGTAAAATCTTACAATTTTCAGCTAGTGTGTACACAACTTTCAGCAGCGGATGCCGACATTTTCAAGGGAAAAAAACGGAGGGACAAACACCAAAATCTTTATCGTCCGTCCCCAGACGACCAATTTTCATTTAATGTGTATGCAGTACGTCTGTGAAAAATCAGATACAAAAGACCGCGCATGATCTGAAGCTGCTGACGATCCGG
The DNA here is from genome assembly GCF_965119305.1 of Pelophylax lessonae. Taxonomy (NCBI): domain Eukaryota; kingdom Metazoa; phylum Chordata; class Amphibia; order Anura; family Ranidae; genus Pelophylax; species Pelophylax lessonae. Next base: position 454,258,124 of record NC_138771.1, on the reverse strand, counting down.
AAGTCTAGGAAAAAACGTCCAAAAAAAAACGGACGATAAATTTTGTGAACATTATGCACTGTCAACTAAAAACGGTTATGACTGCTGAGCATGAGAGAGAAAAATCGGAGGATATTTCGTCCAATTTTCATCAAGTGTGTACGAGCCTTTAGTCTGCACCCATCAGGTGATGTACTTCCACATAATAAAAAGACATATACTGTAGATGTGAAGGAGTGAGCTCGCCCAGCACAATATAAGTGAAAGAGCCTTCAACCCCAGCCAATAAAATTCTGAAAACTTTTTTTTTCCAGTTGTGGGAAATTTTCTTAGATTTTTGGTTTACTGGTAATGCTTTCTGGGTAATATTTTACTTTTTTACATGGAGGGAATCTTTAACCACTTAAGCCCCGGAGGATTTTCCTGCTCAAAGACCAGGGCCTATTTTGCGATTCGGCACTGCGTGACTTCAACAGACAATTGCGCGGTCGTGCGACGCTGTACACAAATGAAATTGTTGTCCTTTTTTTCCCACAAACAGAGCTTTCTTTTGGTGGTATTTGATCACCTGTGCGATTTTTACTTTTTGCGCTATAAACAAAAAAATGAGCGACAATTTTGAAAAAATAACAATATTTTTCACATTTTTTTATATGAAATTCCCCCAAAAAATATGTAAAAGATAAAATTTTTTAACATTTTAGGCCAATTTGTTTTCTGCTACATAGTTTTGGTAAAAAAAATCGCAATAAGCGTATTTTGATTGGTTTGCGCAAAAGTTATTGCGTTTACTAACTAAGGAAAAGATTTATGTCATTTTTATTGTTTTTTTTCTTAACTAGTAATGCGATTTTTTTTTTTTTTTTGCAGGACTGCGACATTGCGGCGGACAGATCGGACCCCTGACTAACATTTTTTAAATTTTTGGGGGTACCAGTGACATTACTACAGTAATCAGGGCTAGACGTATGCACTGTTACTGTAAAAATGACACTGGCAGGGAAGGGGTTAACCTTATTAGTGATCAAGGGGTTAAGTGTGTCCCTAGGGGCGTGATTCTAACTGTAAAGGGGCGTGGCTAGTGATGTAACCACAGAGACATACGATCCTACATAGCAGGATCGTGTAGTCTCTGCAGTTAAATCAGGGAGAATGACAGGCGGCTTTGTTTACATTAGCCGCCTGCCTTTCTCCCTCTCCACCGGGAGATCGCGGGTGACTGGCAGACATCGGAGCCGCCGGTCATTTGTGCGGACATGTCAGGGAATGAGCGGGGCGGGAGCGCACCTCCGGCGGCGCGCGCTCGCCCCCTAGAGGCTCGTAGGCGAGCGACGTAGCCCTACGTCGGTTTGCCTAAACGGGGCTGACTGTCGCAGTAAATAGTTGTGCGACTGTCGGCAAGCGGTTAAAAGGAACCTATGCACTACCTATGTAGGGCAAATCAGCAGGTGATCTTTAATGTCCCCTTTCCCAGCAGCAGAAGTTTTCCTTTTTTTTTACTACCCTGCTGCTCTGTTTAGCCACCAGAAAAGGAGGCCTTGTGTAAGCTCCAAATCACTCTAGCCTTTACAGAGTGGGGGCTGTCTGTCCATCCAAAACCCCTGGCCATTCACAAAACACCAGCTCTGTCACATGAGACGCAGGGAAGTGAGTCACATGTTCTGCCATGGAGGTAAAAGAAGTATAGGATCTGGAGAGGAGGGCGTTAAAGTGAACCTGTTGCATTGTCCTCTAAGGGCAAAGCTTAGGTTTGTTTTTTACGTCATATGTCCAAAAGCATAACTTCATTGTAGTTTCTGACATTTTGATGTCCTACGTTTGACATCTACTGCTCACCATGATGCTCCAAACACAATTACATCATCACCTCCATTATTATCTTTTAGTGCAATATTCCTAAAAGCCATCAGAAAGGAATAAGAGGGTCAAATATGGTCCAAAAGGATCTAGTCTACACTAATGACTGTCAGTCTGACTTTCCTGTTAACCTTCCTGACTACAAATATAATAATATAAAATGTTAGGCCTTTTGTGTTTGAAATCTTCAACGTGCTGGAGTTTTGAATTTGCTGCCTTTATTTTGTTATCCTGAAGTAAGCAGAAAGCAAGCATTTTCATTCCACTGTTAGTTTATCTTTATTCAGCTGTCAACTCATTTTTTTCAAAGGCTAACTCCATCCAAAGTGTATTTGTCAGTTTATGTGCATATGAGAAGTGAAATTACATACTGTCTTGTTATAAATCTAGGGGACTTCACTGGTAAGATCCCCCACCAGAAATCCCCGTACTGTCTTACTGTCATAAATAAAATAAAGTCAGCAAGTAGAAACATACTCCTTAAAGTGGAACCGCACTGTATCTGGGCACCCAAAAATGCTATTTCATTCATTTTTAGTATTTAAACAAACTCCCCCATCCATCCATCTATGTCTCCATGCTTTATTTTGCTCAGAATTTTTTTTTGAAAAATGCCCCCTGGCATTTGTGGCCGGGGCCATCTTGAGTTAGGGCAGATGATTTATGTATCATGTACTTCCTGGAATCCGTCTCAGGCATTGGCTGAGCTGAGAACCCTTCCTCCCCTCCTCAAGACTCCTGGGATGTATGACATCATTTGCCGAGGCATGGAAACCAGAAATTAACTGAAGAAATGCAAAAAAAAGTGTAAAACAAGTAAATATGATATACTTTCCTATCTGTTTACTAATGCTAGCAGCATAAGGATTAGAAATATTTCATGTTGACTGAGAGAGTGAAGATCCATTTGAACTGGCATCCATCGTGTTTGACGTGTTAAAACAATTCCATGTATGAAGCTGAAAATCGTGGACAGCTTGCTCCAAAGGCTGGATCATAAACACCCTCACAGTTATGTGTGAAAGTATATAATACATTCTGTGCAAGGATTGCTTACATTCCAAAGATGCGCCTTTGTAATGTATGTAGAGTTATCTGATTGGACAAGGTGGAGAGAAGCAAGCGAGTGTCATCCCATTCTCTGAATGGCCCCGTGTTTAGTTTGCAGAGGGGAAAGTGCTGAAAAAGCTGTATGTGGCATCACTGTATGTGGCACGGACTACTTCAGTGATTTTCAGCATCTCCAGCGGCTCTCTGGATATCAGAAATGGATACTTCCTCAAACCAAGTTGAACCAAATGTAAGTTGGCAAAAAATGATAACTCCTATTTCCGCTTTAATTTTCCTGCTTTTGTAAAAATACGTACTCCAAAGTAGCAGCTACATCCTCATTTTCCTAACGTACACCTCTCTGTGGGTGGTCTCAATAATTTCCCAAAACTTCCCTCTCTCAATCAACATTGACCATTTTTTAATTCTTATGCTGCTAGAATTAGTAAATAGATAGGAAAGTATATCATATTTTACATTTTTCTTTTACATTTTTTTAGTTTCTTCCTGGTTTCCAAGCCTAGGCAAATGATGTCATACATCCGAAGCGTCTTCAGTTGAGGAGGAGGGGCTTTCTCAGCTAAGCACGCCCTTCAGCTTGCATGCCTGAACGAAGGCCAGATGCATTCTAGGAAGTCAATGCTACATAAATCATTTGCCCTTACTCAAGATGACCATGGCCAGAAATGCTAGGGGGGTGTTTTTCCAAAGGGATTTCTCAGCCAAGAGTTTGCTTTGAATATTAAAAATGATTTAAATAGCGATTTTTGATTTGTGAAGCTCAGATAAAGTGTAGTTGCACTTTAACCGCTTCCGGACCGCTTCCGGACCACCCGTCACAGATGCAATGTTGCAGTCCCGCTAAAAATTGCAGATCACTGCCATTACTAGTAAAAAAAAAAAAACAATAAAAATGACATAAATCTTTCCCATAGTTTGTAGACGCGATAACTTTTGCGTAAACTGTGATTTTTTTTACCAAAAATATGTAGCAGAAAACAAATTGGGCTAAAATGTTTAAAAATTTTGACTTTAAGTCCCCGTTCACACTAAGGCGAGCTGTGAGGCGACCTGGTCGCCTCACAGGTCGCTGTAGGTCGCCTTCCATAGGGAAGCTGCGGACCCGTTCTAATAGGAGCGACACAAGTCGCTCCGACTTAGAAAAAGGGTCCGGAGCTTCTTTGGGGCGACCCAGAGGCGACCGCCATAGACTTCAATGTTATGAAGTCCGTGGCGGCCGCTCCGAGGTCGCGGCGCGCTGCTCGCACCTCGACCGCGGAGGTCGCCCCCCCAAGTCGGATCGCCCCTATGTGAACGGGGCCTTACATTTTTTGTTTGGGAATGTTATGCAGAATGTGAAAAATATTGTTTTTTTTTTTTTCAGAATTGTCGCTTTTTTTTTTGTTTATAGCGCAAAAAATAAAAATTGCACAGATGATCAAATACCACCAAAAGAAAGCTCTATTTGTGGGGAAAAAAAGGACATCAATTATATTTGGGTAAAGCGTTGCACTACTGCGCAATTGTCCGTTAAATTAATGCAGTGCCGAATCACAAAAAATGGCCTGGTCATTAGGGGGGCAAATCCTCCCGGTCCAGATGTGATTAAAGTATTGGTCTCTCTGCAGAGAGAATACTGTTCTCCCACAGAAAGCAAAGGTCCTTCTCTGCAGCATGCTGGCAGGGGACAGACTTTTCTATTCAGGCTGTGGCTGCTTTAGAAAGAAAACAAACTGTGGGGTTTTGAACACCTTTTGTGTTGATGCACTGAGAGTGTTTTAAGCTGGATTTTCCAAACAACTGAATCACCCAAGCGCTCACTCCGATGGGACTACTAGGCGTGCCACTGTCCTCAGGCAGGGGACTCCAAACAGAAGTGCATGTGAAAGAGAAAAGGAGGCACAAACACCTAGTGCATTACCCTTGGACACCTTAAAAAAATTAATTAAAATGCCAAAAACATACAGACATGAAGAGCAAAAATCGCATTGAATGAGTCCACACTTGTGGAAGTAATCATCCCTGTAGTTGAACCACTGATGCATTTCGGGAGGCATGCTCCCTTCTTCAGGGCTCCTAACTCCCTGTGGTGAGTAGACCATGCAGAGCCTTCACTGCCCCGAAATCCTAAGCAGTGTTGTCAGCCCAACCCACTGTTCCCACTGGACTAAAAAAAAAAAACCCTCTGCTAATTTCCATAAAATAAGGGAAATGTTCTGTAGTTCAGCAGAGGAGGACTGAAATTACTGCCTGGAAATTTAGTTTTGGTGTGACTGTCACACTTTTACTTGCTTGTTCTTCCATGTTTTGATGATTTTTTTTATAGACAGATATGTGTGACCTTTGGTGGTGATCTATATTTCAAGAAATATACATGTTGAAAGGATATGTGCAACTTGACAACTTTCTCATTTCTGCACCCGCATCCTCTCAACAGCAACCTTCTCAATACAATTCAACACCTAAAAAGAAAACCTGTCATTAGAAACACACTTAGACTGCCATTGCTGACATTCACTTTCTGATTCATGAACCTGAAACAAGCATGCTGAGTAGAAAGCCAGACTGAAGTCTCAACTCCTGATATGTATATGTTTCAGGTCAGTGACCCTGAAAGCCCCAAAGCCATTGGATTAACAATAGCTGCTGGCAACTAGCATTTTTAGAGGGATCAGTCAGCAGCGTTATCCTCCAAAGTCCCTCAAAACAGTTCTGATTTAGAGCATACTGATACCTATTGCAGATCTCATTTTCACAATGTCAGCTGCCTGGCTGTTATGCTGACCCATTGTCTTTAATACTGTCAAAACAAGTAGACAAATCAGTAGAGTCAAGTCAGAGATCCTTATCTGCATACTTATTCTCAGTCACTGACTCAAAGTATGAGAGCCACACAACCAGCATATTCAGATTTGGCAGGTTACATATTCTCTCTGTACAAGTTGACTGTAATGACTGTCAGGGCTGCTGTTAGAAATCAAGGGGCCCCATACAACCTACCTGACGGAGCCCCCCCCCCCTCTTCCAGCCGAAAGTGACTGAGAACATAGATTTATCAGTCCTTTTCTTTGCAGCCTCAGCAGTACGGATTAATGAATAGGAAGCACTCTAAGGCTTCATGCTCATTCACAAAAACAGTTTACTATGCTTCAATGATGAATGGACACAGGAGTGATTAATACTGATCGCTCTCTGTGTGCATTTAGGAAAGGAAGGGGCCAGTAAATGACATATGTACCGGCCCCTTTTCCCACTCTCTATCCAGAAACATCTTCCTTTGTGCCCACAGTAGCTGCTGACGGGAGAGAAGGAGAGGAAGTGCTGCTGGGGAAGGAGACAAACAGCGGCCTGGACAGCAGATGGGAGGGGAGCATGTGGCTGCAATAAGACAGTACTGTCGGCCTTCCTGCTCAACAGTTGGCTGGGCCCCTCTTTTGAACTGATGGTGTCTATGCCCAGTACAGGAGGGCTGGCTGTACTGCCTTATCAGCGGCCCTGATGACTGTTATGATTAATTCATTTAGTCTTAAAGAGAATCTGTTGACTACAAGATCAGCCCTGCCTCATAGACTTAAAAAAAAAAAAAAAAAATCAAATAAGGCCCCTTTCACACTTGGAGTCCATTGGCGGACTCTGTTTTTCTCAGCAGGGGATCGACCCGCCGACAGATCCACTGGACAGATGGAAAATAGGGTTTCCATCCGTCCAGATTTAACGGACCGGATGGGATGTCAGAAGACATGTCTCCCCTGACATCCGATACCCCATAGAGATGCATGGGGCATCCGTTCAGATCCGCCTGAAAAACTGACAGGCGGATCTGAACGATCCGCAAGTGTGAAAGGGGCATTAAGGTGACCCTGTTGCCAAATTCAAAAACATTTTAAAAAAGTTACCTGGAAAACAGACTGTAAATACTTTTAGAACCTATCCTGCTACCGCCGAATGTTGCTGAGGAATATTCATCTAAAGTCTGCTGCAAAACCATCACTTCCTGGAGTGTCAAACTCCTGTGCCTCCTGCAGCGCTCACTGGATCCTTCTGCCGACCTCTACATTGCTAATATGATGGAACCAGTGAGCACTGCAGAGGAAACACAGGCGATAAACTCTCCTGGATGTGGAGGTTTCTCTAAACACTTTGGGTGACAATTCCTCAGCAACAGAGCAGGGTCCAGCAGAGAGGGCAGCAGAAGAGGTAAGTGTTTATAATCTTCTTTCAGCTATCAGTTTTTTCAGTCTGACATTATCAACAGGTAACTTTAAGCTAATCACATTCATATACATAGCTAGAAAAATAAGCTGTCTAACCCTTTCACTGCCACCAATGTATGGCATACAATGTTGGCAGCACAGACTTGTAAACAGATCCCCAGATTGGGTGTGCCTATGTACAAAAAGGTTATAAAATTAATTCTAGGACCATCATTTACTGGTAACTTTGAACCGATAACCTGTGAAGGCTGTTAAAGCTTCATTTATAAAAATTTTTATTGTACAAGATCTCTGCTTTCAGAAAATATATAATGGGGTTTGGGGGGTTTAGGTAATCTCCAATCCTAAATTGTTCATTATAACAAAAATATATAAACGTAAAAAAAAAAGAAAGAAAGAAAAAGGAGTCTCTAACAGTACCAAGTGCCACTGGGTTAAAAAAGCAGTGGTATGGACGTGGTACATGTAGTGTAACCACTTGCCGACCGCCTACCACAGATATACTGCGGCAGGCTGGTTCGCCTGCGCGAAATGACGTATGGGTACGCTGGCTCACAGGAGCACTCCTGGGAGGGGGGCAGGCGCGCTGCCGGAGCCGCGCACCAGCCCCATTAGGAAGTGGGGAAGCCGATCCACGGGACTGGTGGATGTGACTGCCACTCCCCACTGAGAGAGAATGACCATCTGCTGTTGTAAACACAGCAGACAGTTGTTCTCTCTGGAATGAACATAGAGCGCAGGTGTTCCTCCTATTTAGGAACCCAGGTCTCTGTGTTGATTCCACAAGTCCCTCCCCCATACAGTTAGAAAACACTGCCCTAGGCTCACACTTAACCCTTTGATCGCCCCTGGGTTAACCCCTTCCATGCCAGTGTCATTATTACAGTAACAGTACATATTTTTAGCACTGATTACTGTAGTAATATCACTGGTCCCCCCAAAAGTGTCACAAATGTCAGTTAGGGGTCCGATCTGTCCGCCACAATGTTGCAGTCCCGCTAAAAATCGCAGATCGCCGCTATTACTAGTAAAAAAAAAAAATGACAAATCTTTCTACTAGTTTGTATGCGCGATAACTTTTGCGCAAAATACACTTATTGGGATGTTATTTACCAAAAATATGTAGCAGAATACAAATTGGCCTAAAATGATGAACTGGTTTTTAAATTTTTTTTATTGGGAATGTTATATAGCAGAATGTGAAAAATATTGTTTTTTTTCCAGAATTGTCGCTCTTTTTTTGTTTATAGTGCAAAAAATAAAAATTGCAAAGGTGATCAAATACCACCAAAAGAAAGCTCTATTTGTGGGAAAAAAAGGACATCAATTTTATTTGGGTACAGCGTCGGACGACCACGCAATTGTCAGTTAAAATAACGCAGTGCCGAATAGCAAAAAATAGCCTGGTCATTAAGGGGGTAAAACCTTCCAGTCCAGAAGTGGTTAAAGCAGTGGTCACCAACCTTTCAGGCCTCACGGACTACTAAGCTCACAATTTTGAATCCCCCAGACCACTACCATGAATTTTACATATCTTATACACACACAATGCTCCGGCTCTCTGCCCCCTGCTCCTGGATCACACTGCTGCCTTATAGACAGAATGCTCCAGCTCTCTTCCCCCCCCCCCCCATCCTCCCCTCCCCCCTCTCTGCATCACACTGCTGCCTTCCACACAAACTCATCATTGTTTCTCACCTCCTTATCCAGCCATGTGCTCAAATTCCGTGATCACTTCCACAGTTTGTGAGCACTGCCATTGGAAGTCCCCTCCTTCTTCACTTCCCACTCTCTACACTACTCTTGGCGCCTCCCTCTGAGTTAACAGGAGCCGGAACTACAAGGGAGGCATCGGGTATTAATGTGTGCTGACAGTATTGACTGTCAACATGCATTGAGAACAACACCGGAAACAACACTGGGCGGTATACATTCTCCACAATGTTAATTTGCGGCAGAACCCCTGGGAACCACCAACATTTTCTCCACAAACCACTGGTTGGATTAAAACACAGTGGTTTGCTTTAAAATTTGGGTTGTGCTCTTCTGGTTTCAGGAGTCAATATTCCCTCTCTGATAAAAGTGGGCCCCTAAAAAATACTATAGATTCTCTTTAATAGGTCACTGTTGATTAACTAAGGCTTTGTGGTTATTTCCAAGAATTGCTCTGTGTAAAATGTTTGCCAAATTTCGGCTCAGTAATAAAGTTTTTCAAGAAAATATTTTTAATAATATTGCCAACTATAGTTCTAGGTAGGTTGGTTAGTTGGCTCCTGATTAGTAGGGATTGTAACATTGTTGCTTTCCAATTATTCCAAGGCCAACAAATCTCACAGCTCCGTCTAAAAATAGAACATATAATGACCCTGTTCTTCCCAAAAAACGAAGTCTGTCCAATTTGTGTTTTCTGTTCCTTTACAGGAAAATATATTCTAGTTGCCATTAGGGATTATTTCTATTCCAAGAAATGGCAAAATAATAAGGAACGTGTAACCAATGTTACTTCCTGTGAGTCCACTACCTGAAGGCTGCCCTTTTTCCATTTCTGTTTTTGTCATTGCAGTGTATATTAGGAAACTAAGGCGGAACATCACATGATTGTCTAAGAAAGAACAAAAAAAAAGACCAAAATATTCCTTCAGCCCAAACGACATTAAAGCCAAATAAAATGACAGGTAAACAAAATTTATATTCATGGTATTATCAGATAGGACTTGTGGCCATTTCATTTCGCTATAAATCTGCACAAACTAGTGAATTTAATTAGGCAAGCAGCAATGTGCAGATGCAGTAAAATAGATCAACAAATCAGAAGTCCAATTTCAAAACCGAAGAAGGAAGAGTGAAAGATATTTGGCTGAAATCAAGTGGAAATAACTACACAAATCAACTATTAAAGTATATGTAAACCCACTGACAGTTTATAAAATCCTTAACATGTTAATGTCATCTGAAATATCATTGTCTGCAACTTTCATTAACCACTTCTGGACCAGAAAATTATCCCCCTTAATGACCAGGCCATTTTTTGCGATTCGGCACTGCGTTACTTTAATGGACAATTGCGGGGTCATGCGACGCTGTACCCAAATAAAATTAATGTCCTTTTTTTCCCACAAATAGCGCTTTCTTTTGGTGGTATTTGATCACCTTTGCAATTTTTATTTTTTGCACTATAAACAAAAAAAGACAATTTTGGAAAAAAAACAATATTTTTCACATTCTGCTATATAACATTCCCAATAAAAAAAATGTAAAAACCAGTTCATCATTTTAGGCCAATTTGTATTCTGCTACATATTTTTGGTAAATAAAGTCCCAATAAGTGTATTTTGCGCAAAAGTTATCGCGCCTACAAACTAGGGGAAAGATTTGTAATTTTTTTTTTTACTAGTAATAGCGGCGATCTGCAAAATACAATTGATTTCCTTTTTTACCACAAATAGAGCTTTCTTTTGGTGGTATTTGATTACCTCTGCGATTTTTTTTTTTTTTGCGCTATAAACAAAAAAAGAGCAACAATTCTGAAATAAAAAAAAAAAAAAACGATATTTTTTTACTTTCTGCTATATAACATTCCCAATAAAAAAAATAAAAAAGCCCAATTTTTTCATAATTTTGGGCCAATTTGTATTCTGATACATACTTTTGCTAAAAAAAAATCCTAATAAGCGTATTTTGATTGGTTTTCACAAGTTATCACGTCTACAAAGTAGGGGAAAGATTTATGTCATTTTTATTTATTTATTTTTATTAGTATTGATGGCAATCAGCGATTTTTAGCAGGGCTGCGACATTGCGGTGGACACCTAACTGACATTTTTGACACTTTTGGGGGGACCAGTGACATAACTACAGTAATCAGTGTTAAAATTATGCACTGTCACTGTACTAATGACACTGGCAGGGAAGGGGTTAACACCAGGGGCGATCAAAGGGTTAAATGTGTCCCTAGGGGGTGTTTTCTAACTGTGGGGTGGATATGCTTATGGAATAAACACAGGGACCTGTGTTCCTAAATAGGAGGAACACAGGAGCCCTGTGTTGATTGCTGACAGAACAACGGTCTGCTGTGTTAAAAACAGCAGGCCGCTGTTCTGTCTCCACGAGGAGCAATTGTGGGTGCTCACTGGCAATTGCCGCTGCCGGCCCCACATATCAGCTTCCCTGCTGGCCAATGGGCGTGCATGCCCCCAGGACCGCTCCAGCGAAGCGACATACGGGTACAGCGCTTCTGGGGAACCTGCCGCTGTATATCTGTGGCGGCTGGTTGGCAAATGGTTAAATAATACCTGGCGATCCTGCCATGAAGATTCTTGTTCAAGCACTTTCTGTTATAGTATGACATCATGCGGTCTAAAGCATTTGTTCCCCCATTCAACAAACAAATATTGCGGCGCTACGATGTTATTTAAAATGGCAGCAATTAAAGTGCATTTGAATCTTTGTAAAAAAACTTAGACTGGCAAAATGCAGTAATAAAAGGGCATATGAATCCAGTGTTATAAACAGTTGGGATTAGCAACATCCATAAATACATAAACAGAGCATATATTTTATGTAAGCAATTGTATAGAAACAGTCTCTGTGCTAAAAAGGAAGAAACTCCCAAAGTGCAGAAAGAGTGCAAAAAGTTCTTCTTATGTAGAATATCTCCAAGTTAATCGCTATGTGCACCTCCAGCCATAGATGAAACAGGAGGGGGCTTACCAGGCAGGTGGGACCTGATAGAGCGTTTACTCTCCAAGTCACATAGGCAAAATGATTTATATAACGTTCACAATATTTGCAATACCAAGATGGATTTGATGTATTCAGCATCCACTGGACATCTCTAATCCCATCAAGTATATCATCTTATAATACCACATGGATCGAGTATATCATCCTCATAAGCTCAAGAAAAGAGAAGACTCAACATAGTGTGTACCCGTGTAAAAGGGATTTAATTTAAAGTAGAAGCATTTACATGTATTCAGAAGGAATAGCGCTTGTATATAGTACTTAGAACATCCAGAATAAAATCACAGCAACGCTTGTAGCAGACCCGACGCAGCGTTTCGTCTCATAAGACGTCCTCTGGGGCCCGCCTCAGAGGAGTGTCGGACATACCTCTAATATGTGGCAACCTTGCCCTTTTCACCTAGGGGGGCCTAACAGAGGCAGAGGTCATAATAACCAATGAGGAAGAGGGAGAGGCAACTCCTGTGGTCACAACCAACATAATAGGGGACATTATGATGCTCAACATGATAGTAGGTCACCTTTTTACGGTGACCATCAGAGACATCATCAGCCTGAGTCTCAATACTACCATACTACTACCATACACCTATTACCACACGTAATAGGTTTTCTCCCCTTAGGGACATCCGCCATTATGAGAGGGACTTTGATAATTATGACCATTTACCTTTCAACTACAATCAAACCAATCCCAATGACCCAAGAAGCCAGGATTTTCAGAGAGACATACAAGGAAGAAAGCGAGGCCCAGAGCCAAAAGAGGCTCCAGAGGCGGGAGGCGAATACAGAGACAAAAGAAGAACAGTGGATGCTGAATCCATCAAATCCATCTTGAGATTGCAGATATCATGATCTTTATATAAATCAATCTGCCTATGTGACCTGAAAAGTATACGCTCTATCAGGTACTATCCGTCTGGTAAGTCCCCCCCTTCTTTCATTTATGGGTGGAGGTGCACATAGCACTTAACTTGGAGACATTCTACATAAAAAGAATTTCCTGCACTCGTTCTGCACTTTGGGTGTTTCTTCCTTTTAAGCACAGAGACTGTTTCTATACAATTGTTTACATAAAATATATGCACTGTTTATGTATTTATGGATGTTGCTAATCCCAACTGTTTATAACACTGGATTCTTCATATGCACTTTTATTACTGGACTTTGTCACTCGTAGCACCACAATATTTGTGTGTTGTATGTATTGCGAATTGTCTTTCATTTTTTGCTGGCTGCTTATTACATATTGTTAGCGCTGTATAACCTTTTTTTCTATTTCCATTTGTTCCCCCATTGTCAACCTATGACAGGCTTATAGACTACAAGAGGCTATTTAAGCACAGATTAGCCAAGTATGGTCTACAATTGTCACCATGATGAGTCCCGCCCTGAGAAATGACACGTAGTCATCACTGTAGAAAGTGACTGCAGGAGATCGAGGGACTGGGATGCTTAGGATTTAGAATATGCAGTATTTTAGCAAATGTAATTCAGTTAGGGTTTATGTCTACTTTAATGTTCAAGGATAATCCATTGTAATTATTGGGTGGTTGCTCCCTGATCAAACATATACATTATTAATCTAAAGATGAAGGGAACATCGGGCACTCCTAAATCCTAACATTAAACTTGTTGCATTAAAAAAGGGAGGACCCTCACCTTGCCAATGTCCAATTATTAGAGAAATGTTGAGAAAAATAGATCCTACTTACTAAAAATACCGGACTTTGTAGGCATAACATGAGGCAGGTGGTAAATAAAATAATCTTTATTACAAAATTTCTAAAACATCATAAAATCAGGGTAACACCCACTACTAAACAGTAGGTCAGCACATACCCAAACCCAAGGCATGGAGGTATGGAGCCAATCGTGTGGAGTTTGCAGGAGTCCACGTGGATATCAATAGTTAGGTCCACAGTTCCTCCATGTCTAAAAGCCAATGCATTTCGCAAGATACACCTGTTCCATACCTCCATGCCTTGGGTTTGGGTATCTGCTGACCTACTGTTTAGTAGAGGGTGTTACCATGATTTTATGATGTTTTAGAAATTTTGTAATAAACATTGTTATTTTATTTACCACCTGCCTCTTGTTGAGTAAGTGAGATTTATTTTCTCAACCTTTCTCTTTTACCTTTAATAGTTTACGCCATCGAATTGCAGCTGCATGCATTATTTTTGATAGCGTGCTGCAACATACTGTATGTCCATCAGAAGGTGTGTGGGGCTGCCATTCAGAATAAAATGGCACCACATTGCACCAACACAACATCGCACCAACACATTTAACATGTAATGCTACACAATATGGTTACACCTGAGATAACGCACGCTTTACCACTGTACCACAACAAGATGGTGTGAAGTGGCCCCTAAAGTATATCTATAACCATGCTTTTGGATGGCATATAGAAGGATTAGGGCTTCTGTCAGTTTTTAAAGGGCACATATGTCCTTTAAATATGTATTTAAAGGCCATATGCGGGGGCGGGGCTAGCAAAAGTGTTTAGTTACTATATTTGGTTAAAATACATTTATATATTGTCTTGGAGCCACTGATATGATTGTTATGAAAGTAATGTTTTATTTTTTTACTTTAGGGAATTACATGCTAGATGAATATAAAAGCCGGTTCACATTAGCGCGACTTGTCAGGCGACTTGTCAGCCTGACAAGTCGCGCTCCCTCGCGGTCCATTGACCGCTACAGGACCCGTTCTAATAGGAGCGACACAAGTCGCTCCGACTTAGAAAAAGGGTCCTGTACTATTTCGGGGCGACCTCGGAGCGACTTACATAGACTTCCATTATGTGAAGTCCTTGCAAGTCGCTCCGAAGTCGTGGTGCAATGTAATGCACAAGTCGCCCCCGAAGTAGTAAGGAGTCGTGTCGCCTCAGTGTGAACCGGCTCTTAGAGGGCCTTTTGATGGTTTTGCTATGGGACCCTATTACACAAAGTTACAGCCCTGTCACAGCAATGGATAGAAAAGGCACTACAAAGAGAGGAACTAGGAAGTTTCACTGACTTCATTGCCCTGGCTGCTGCAAATATTTGGGAGGTGTGCTGAGATCTCGCTGTGGGGGTCACAGCTATAAAGACATGGTGTTAATCAGTGTTCGTTTCTGTAGGGATGGGTTGCTGCGAGTTACTGCACTTCGCACATCACAGTTCTTTAGAAGCGAGTTATATCCTTTACAGCTAGCTGTTATTTTGGTATACTATTTTTCTGACCATGTAGCAGCTCAAATAGTAGTGGTTACTTTTTTTGGTTCTATATTTAGCAAAGATACTGAGTCCAATTTTTACATGCCAGGATTGTAATATGCTACCCAAGTAGCCCTTAAAGTTTAACTGTCATGCAGTACTGAAAGTTTTCAGCATTGAATAACAGGTACACATTAAAGGTCATGTTAAACATATAAGTTACTGCATATTAAAGGTTTACCATACAAAAATTCCCCTGTACAAAGCATTAGTACAACCTAATCTAAAATATGCAGTTCCGTTTTGGGCACCAGTTCACATAAAGCATTTCGGAGAACTGAAGAGAGTGCAGAGAAGGGAACCAAACTGGTAAGAGGCATGAAGGAGCTCACCTATAAGGAAAGATTAGCTGAATCTAACATATTCAGATGCAATTAAAAGGGAAGTATAGACAAAGCTTTTTTTTGCCATACTTCTCCTATGGATCACAGGAGGAGTGCATTCTGCACTCCAGTGATCCCTTTTCAGCTGACAGCTGGCTGAAGCCTGCTTTCGGCTGACCTCACAGAGACAGTCCAGGCTCTGAAAAGATGCTGACCCTATGGTCAGTATCTGCCCAGAAGCCTGAATCAGCACCTGGCTCAGCCTCTCAGCGATCAGCCGAGAGCATGAGCCAGCCCCTTCCTCCCCCTCCACATCCCAGAGCTCCAGTGAGCATTGGAGGAGAGAGCAGACAGCTGTGACTAACAGTGACAGCTCTCTGCTCAGTGCAGAGGGTGTTTGATCTCTCACTTCTCACTGCAGAGCCAGCAGGGAACAGATACAGCATCAGATCAGTAGCGGCTGGCGCTCCATGGGCCGGGGGGGCCCGGCAGACCGAGCGCACCACACCCCCCCCGGACCACACCGGGCCGCACACCACCCCCCCCCCCCCACAGCGAGACAGGAGAGACAGGAGCCAGAGGAGAGGAGAGGACAGGCAGGGTTCCCCCTCCCTCTCTCACCCTGCCTGGATGCAGCAGCAGGCTTCGGCTTCTTCCCCCGCCTTCTGCGTCTCCTCCCTCCTCATCCATGCCCAATGGCATGGCTTCTCCTTTTGGCCAATCGGGAAACGGGTCTCAAAACCCGCTTCCTGATTTTCATTCGCTATTGTCACACAACTGGGTGGGCTCGGGGTGCACTGCTCTGCGCCCCGAGCCCACCCATTTTTTTAACCTGTGAGAGCCTCTGGCTCTAATCATATGGTTAAAAAAAAAAAAAAACATAATTGAAGTCCATGCGTCCGGCGCCCTGCATGTGGATTAGGGGGCCGGATGTATGGATAGGGGGGCGGGGCCCCGTATGACCAGCCCTCACTGCATCAGATCGATGATGCATCTACCTAGGTGACTATAAATATATAATTTTTTTTAATCCAGAACTTCTTTTTTTTGGGGGGGGGGGTAATCACCATGTATTATTACATACGTTATATGGTATAGAGTTATTCACTTTCAAGTCTGAACAGAGAACAAGGGGGCACTCCTTACATCTGGAGGAAAACAAATTTACCTTCCCATAGGGAGAGGCATCTTCACAGTAAGAGCTGTGAAAATGTTGAATAGAACTAGTTCTGGCTAGCTGCGTTGAGTGTTTTAAAAAAGGGTTGGGTGCTTTTCTTAAATGCACAAAACATAACTGGATATTAATATTTATAGATAATAACACCAGGGGTTGTTGATCCAGGGAACATCTGATTGGCTTCTGTTTTTTTTTTCAATGTATTTACTATATTTATTTACTTTTCTATTAGTTGAGCTGGATTTAGTTTGCAAACTATGTAACGATATTGTTTTTGGAAATCTATCAGCAAAATAAGTCTTTGAACATATATGCTTTGGCCTCCTTTAACCTCTTATGGACCCCCCCACGCAGATATACTGTGGCAAAGCGGCCCTCCTGCGTGATTTAGTGCACAGGGTCTGGGGTGTGCGATTGTTCAAAGGAGAGGCAGAACGGCGGTCTGACTATGAAAAACAAGGCAGACCGCCGTTCTGTCAGAGAGGAAGATGGAGATCTTGTGTTTCTGCTAAGCAGAAACACAGATCTCTGTCTTCCTCCAGTTAAGCCACCTCCCACACAGTTAGAAAGCACTCCCTAGGAGCACACTTAACCCTTTGATTGCCCCTGATGTTAACCCCTTCCCTGCCAGTGTCATTAGGACAGTGACAATGCTTTTTTTTTAGCACTGACCACTGTATTAGTATCACTGGTTCCCAAAAGAGTGTCAGTTAGGTGTCCAATTTGTCCGCTGCAATGTCACAGTCCCGCTAATAATCACTGATCGCCACCATTATTACTAAAAAAAAATAAAAATTCCATAAAAATATCCTATAGTTTGTAGACACTTTAACTTTTGCGCAAACCAATCAATATACACTTATTGGGATTATTTTTCCCAAAAATATGTAGCAGAATACATATTGGCCTAAATTGATGAATACATTTGATTTTTTACATTTCTTTATTGGGTATGTTTTTTAGCATAAAGTAAAAAATATTGGTTGTTTTTTCAAAATTGTTGGTCTTTTTTTGTTTATAGCGCAAAGAATAAAACCCGCAGAGGTGATCAAATACCACCAAAAGAAATCTCTATTTGTGGGGAAAAAAAGGACATATATTTTATTTGGGTTCAGCATTGCACATCCACGCAATTGTCAGTTAAAATAACGCAGTGCCGCATTGCAAAAAATGGCCTGGTCATGAAGGGGGGTAAACCTTCCAGGGCTGAAGTGGTTAAACTCTGCTTTATATAAGTGTTACAAAAGACGCAAGGAAAGCACTTCCACACCATACAATCCTGGGCCTTTTTTCAAACCAATAGAAATTAGTTACATATTTATTCCTTGCGACTAAACAAATGATAGCCAAAGCCTGGAAGAAGTCCATAGTCCATTTTCAAGAAGTCATAGACTGCATGACAATGATGCTGGTTAATAAGAAATTATCCAGGATTCTAAATAATGCACAATCTAAATGTCTTCAAACTATAGAAACCTAAAATATAGGATCCATGGCTTATCTATACCTTTTCATCTTTTAATTATTTTAGCCCGAGTTACCTATAGTCCACTTGTTAGGCTTCTGAACCTGAATCAGAGAGGGATATACTCTTACATATCCTTGCTGGTAACTCAACCCTAACCAGTCGTTCACTGCTTCCCTCATTTCTGGCCCCCCAATCTCCTTTCTTAATCTCTTCCATACCCTGAGGTTTCTTTAGCCATACCAGTTTTCACTATAACCTTCCCTTTCCCCCACCTCCCTTCCCCTTGCTTTCTGTCTGGACCTACAGGCCCAAACAATGGTCTGGATCCCAGACCTATGATTTTAAGTTCATGAGAGGCCCTTAAATAACACGTTACCTTAGGCCCTGTAAGTTTAAATATACATAGGTTTGGCAATGTATCCTTACTGTCTGTTATCCTTATCAGATGTTTTAGCCACTGAGTGGGTATGCTTGTTATTATCCTCTTCTATACCCAATAAAAATGAATGAAACAGAATAAAAATCGATCAGAGTAGAAGGCTGTAATTTCTGACCTATTTTACATTTTTATGCTCTGGGGCTGTCATGTTCATCATTGGTTTAGCAATGAGTTACGGACTTAAAATATAACTAAAGCCAAAACTTTCTCTTTAGTTATTGACAGAGTGGAGAGGGATTAGAACACCAGTCATTTATTTTATTACCGTCTGTACCCCCATTTGGGAGATTCACCCTCTTTATTTGTCATGTTTACTGTTATCACCGAAAGTGAAAGAAAATCCCAAATTTTAAGTTGTCACCACAACAGTGGTATAGGTGAAATATGGGGACACCAGTTCTGTTAACCCTTGTGACAACCAAGGATTTCTTTGCTTTGGAGGGCTTTCCCTTTCATCTCCTGTTTTGGCTATGGGACAGGAAGTGAAGGAAAATCTCCCAAATGGAAAAAACCTGTACCTCTCCTTTACTCTATCCAAAATGAAAAGTTCTGCTTTAAATTATGCATGCAGCTATTACAGCTGCTTAATCCAGATGTACTGTATATGTGTTCTGGGTCAGTGACTCTCTAGGTATTGAAGCAAGGTCTATATGACAGTTAATTTTTGCCATTACAAAAACTAACTTTTATAAGCAAATAGTAAAAATGCTAAGGGAATGGAATGAAGGCATTGATAAAATAATTGGGGTTGACTAAAATTTAACTACAAATTTTATTCTGTGTTTTGTCCTGTTTAGAAAGGCACTAGAATCACGATTCTGGTACAAAGCACTTTTTTAAGATAGTGCTACAAACACAAAGCAACGCAAATTTAAAAAGTCTACATACAAAACAATTAAAAAAAGGGAATAAAGGAGTTAATAAAAAAAAAAACGTATTAGGGTTCGCTTAGGGTTAATAAGGTGCTAAAATGTTGTTAAAACCTATTTTACGCATATAACAGAAATCTTTGAATGAAGCTACAATAGCAGCTATCAAACATGCTGATTACATAGAGAGAACATGACTCTCCCTGTGTAATTATCCGTTCTCTCTGACCGGCCTGGCACCGTGCTCTGTTTATCATGATACAGAGTGAGTGATTTTCACACTGACTTTAGAGAGTGCCACTGTTTATACAGGGAGAGCCATGGTCTCCCTGAGTAGGCTGCAGGGCTAACTATCAGTTTGACAGCTCATTCCTACACAGCGCAGGAGATGGCCCAGTAATGCAGTGGCAGGAAAGTGTCCCACTTCAGGGGATTTGTTTTATCTGCCTTTGCTTCTTTCTGGCCCTGGTTCTAGCTTTCCCTACTCTATAATAAAAAAAAATGTAGTTTTTATTTTCTGTATGTGCCCTGATTGCACATATATGCCTTAATGTTCTGTCCCACTGGCCACCATTACTGAGGCAGGAAGTATTGAAAATCTTCCCAAACAGGGGCACAGGCAGCACTAAAATGTGAAAGAGATTCCAAACCTTCCCCATTCTACTTAACTCAAAGATAAAACATTTGCTACGGTTGCTTTTTTAAGTAGGATTGGAGTTATTATTTTTTGCTGAATGACGATGGGTGTGCATAATAAGAATGGGTTGGTCCTCGGAGGTACACAAAATGACTGCAAAGGCACTCCAATGGGCATAGTTTGAAACCCTTTTTCCACAAAATAGCAGACTAGGAATTAGGTAATCTGAAAACCATAGTTTAACGTTGATTGTGGAATGTTGCATACAAATTTTACAAGTGACCAGATGACAGTGGAGTGACCATGATCTGCAACATATCCATATGAATTGCCTTGGATTATGAGGCATTAGGGTTCCAGTGGTATAGGAGTATGTCTTACTATTTATGTGCATGTTTATACCATGTTTTACTGAACACATGTCTATTTTTGCATTTTTGTATGCTCGTGTCAAATAAATGTTATTATTTTTCTTAAGTGATTGATATGTTTATTCCCACTGAGATCAGCATGTGCTAGATGCCTACAAAGTCCCAAATTATTTGAGGGGGCGAGAGACCCCACTGATCCATGAGGTTCTCTCATCCCCCCTCCCCCTTTTTCTCTTCAATGCTTTTTAAAGCCTCGTACACACGCACAGATTGTTGGCCGACCGATCGGCTGTCTTTTGTCCAGTGTTGTTGTGTTGGTTGAAATGTGCTCTAGACTTGCACTGGACTTTTGTTGGCCAACAAAAACCAACTTCAGAAGTGATGTCATGTGATGGTTGACTTTCCGTGTGTTTTTTCTTCTCTGAGCATGCCCAGTCTTGCTCATCTGATTTTTGTCTGCCGAAATCTGTACTGACTGAGGAACAATCGGCCGTTCTGTTGTTGGCCAACAAAAATTTTATAGCATGTACACCAGATTTTTTTCGGCCGAAAATTCGCTGTTGGTTGTCGGAAGCATCATACTAACAAGACTACAATCGGCCGATGGGACATTGGCCGACAATTTACGGCCAACAATCTGTGCGTGTGTACGGAGCTTTAGTCTCCAACCTTGAACAACTATTCATATCATCAGGAAAGTCTAATTGAAATCAGAAGTCATTATCCCAGACCAGTACATAGCTATTCCAGTTCAATAACTTAAAGTATTAAAGCCAGAGGGTTATGATAACAGCCCAGGAAGTGGAATTTCAAGTTTGTAATAGCAGTCTCCATGTTTATAACATTTTTCTTTTTTTACCAAACTCATAGACCTTAATAGGGGCACACAGATGGAACAAAATTTCAGTATAGACCCCACCATATCCCACACTAAAAACTTTGACTTTCCTATTCAGATAATGAGGTTACTATGTGCTATGCTGTCTTATACCTTGCACTAGGTAAGGGTATAAGGGTAATGTGGGCACACAGTAAATAAATTAATAAAGGGAAGAACAGTCTTAGATAGGTGCCCTGACATTATAGGTCTGTGGGTGGGTTCTTCTTCCCACCGCCACTATTCATGCATAGGATGTTTTATGATTGTTAACACATTCATTTTAGCCATTTTGGAAAATGACTTGAATGTATATGAGAAACAAACATCCACAGAAACGTCTCAAGAGTAAAGATTATTGATTGGGTTGGAAATCTTCACCTTTGCTTATCCTTGCCCCAAAACAGGAGTGGTGTTTGAGGGCTTTGCTGTTCAAATAAACTTTCATACAAAGTACATATAATAGCAGAATGAATGTTATTGGGAGACTTATATCTGGAGTTTGCTTTAGAGCCAGATATTGTTTCACTGTGAAAATATAGCGTAATCTTATTCACGGGGCTCTTACTCCAACATCAGAATATATCCTGGGGAAAATTAAATATTCAAGACCCAATCAATACTGTCTATCTTCTCTACTTCTCTGCTAACTGGCATTATAGGGCTTCATCTCTCAAACTATCTGAGAAATGTTTCTTTACTGACTATAGCAATCGATTTCTTCTTTTTCATTCTGCCCTGAGAAAAAAAAAAATATGACTAGACTGCTGTGAACAACAGACAGTTCTTCTTTTAGACACTTACTAGGGCAACCCAGTAAAAATGACAAAAGTAAACAAAACCCCATCAGCATTTAACAAAGTAAAGTAGCTAGACTAATCGGTAATTAATTCCTGATATTGCTCTTGAAATCCTAAATGTATCTATAGCCTACCTACAAGGAAAATCATGACACAAAGAAGAAGCAGAGACATAAGCAGAAGGCACAATAATATTTTGTATCTATAGCACATTATGAAAAAGGAAATCAAGAAAGATCAAGCAAAAGTGTCAAAGGCAAAAGAACTTGTCCAGAAGATTGCATAGAGGAATTAAAAGATGAAGGCTTGAGTTGCAGAACTTCAGAAATCCAAGCAGAGAGAAGAAGGTAGAAAGTCATTAAAGAAATATTCATTTTAGTGATCTGATCTACTTTTCCTGATCAATGTTTCTATTTGAATGATTTATTAATAATTCACAGTTTAAAAGTCTAGCTGGATTTTTAAGAGAATACATTTTGCTAAGGCTATAGTAAAATATGACCTGATCTTAGTTCCTGTATTATTATCTGTCATAACCATAAACTATATATTAAAAATATTGGAAGATACTATTTGTAATATGGAGAGGGTTTCCACACCTGTGACTCCAATCCTGCGTTTTTAGCAGAAAATGCTGGCCGAGGAGCTTGCACAACAGTTTTGTTTCGTGGAGATGACACTCTGGTGTTTAAAAAAGGAACTGGTGAAATCGGGGAGGCCGAGTTGGTTGGAGTAATTCTTCCAAAGTTGGTGGAAGTGTCAGCAGCAGGAGGTGGTGACATTGCAGAAGAAGGTGATCGGACTGACTGGAAGTACGGTGGAGAATAGACTGTGGGTGAAGGAACCAAAGAAGAGGATGGGCAGGAAGACTGTCTGGTTATCCGATGGGTTTCAAACACCATGGGTTTGGGAGGAGGTGCTCCTCTGGGAAGTGAGCTCACAGGATCTTTTGTTGGTGAGAGAATGAACAGAGAAGGCTGAAGTTGGTATGGCTGACGTTTAGATATTTCAAGTTCCTTTTGAGACTGCACACTCTCTGAGGCAGAATTGGGGGTTTGCATAGTGGAGGGAGGCATAGGTGATCTTTGGTTGTTTTTAGGCAGGTGACTGAGTGGAGAAGGTGGAGTCCTGGCATTCATAGCATACTTCCAAGAAGGTGGCAGTGACATGGTAGGAGATGGTGACCGGACAGTGTCAGGAGACTCAATCACAAAACGTTCCATTCTGGATTGCCTCCGGGCAAACAATTCTGCACCTTTCCCTTTATCTTCAGTTAGAGCTTGCTGTATTGTTACAGGTGGTGGCTTTGTTCTGACGCCAGGAGACCTAAGACTAGTTGCCCAGTCTACAACTGTATCAGAGCTTTCTGTATTGTGTGTTGCATTAGGTGACTTAATATTTTCGAAATTGGAAGCTTCAGCTCCAAGAATAAATGACTCATCCTCAGTAGTTACACTTCCATGCTCCCTATGCTTTCGACGATCATCTGAATTTTGCACCATAGACAGAAGTTCGGGATTAGGGGCCACCTTTGCTTTTTCAATGAAGGTGAACATGGACTTTCTAGGCCCCCGACGTGCTGAGATGGAGTCTAAAACGCCAGTTTTTGGTTGAGGTGTAAGTCTTATCTCTCCATGGTTTATTACTTGTTGGACAGGGATAACATGCTGAGGTTCAGAGGGATATAGTGCTGAATAAGAAGGAGGAGAACGAACACGGGAGACTGGAGGGGGGCTTGATAGAGTTTCAGCATACGTAGGTGGGGGAGGGAGATCAATGGTAGGACTTTTTTCTGATGAGGAAACATTTCTTTTAACAGGTAACTGACCTCCAAAAGGCTTAGCTGTTCTGTTAGCCACAGATGCTGGTTTGGACAGAGTAAGATGTACTTCACAATATTGTGTGTTTGAAGTGCTATTTTGCTCTTTCAAAACAGGTGTTTCTGTCTCTTGCCTGTTGTCAGTATTCAAACCATTTATGCGAGAATTGGTTACAACCAAAGTTTCCTTCAGGCATACACTTAAAGGTTCTTGATGGTCTTCCACTGAAGCACTAGGAGAAGGAGCTCGTTTATCTATAGGTAGATAATCAGCTTCTTTAACCTCATCTACCCATACATCATCTGTTTCCCCCGTGCTCCCATGGTCAGCAGAGGGCTCTTCCATATTGCTGAAACGTTTTGGTTTTCCAAAGCCAGAAAGAGATTCCTCTCTCATAGACTGTGAAAGCCTTGCACCATACTGAACTTGGTTAAGCTGTGGGTCCTTGGTGATCCGTAACTGAGCTTGTCTGGCAAGCTTCTGTTCCTCAAAAGCTTTAATTTTTTGACGTCGGCGGTGAAAAAGTTGAGCCCCCCTAGAACAACTTCCTGTTGGACTCAACTGGGAGGAATTGTTATCACTAAGAGACTGTGCTTCCCTCAGCTCTTTCTCTGTAAGGCTGATGCTTCTTGGGATATCTATGGAAAACAAAAATAATGCCATTTACTAAATTAAAATTATTTTCTTGCAACATAAAAAATATTAAAACACTGGATTACCAATATTGTGTTTTTCCCCTCAATAGATAACTATGTTGGCTAGTCTTCACAAGCAGGTAAAAAATAATAAGGTATCTTGTGCTACAAAACCTAATCGAATTGGCTACAATGAATTGTACTATTTTGCATATTATTATTGCTCACGGTAATAGTTATAAAATAAGATGTATTTATTGACTATGTTTAAATTGTAGCAAATTAAATAGTGAATCCTATATCTGACTATAGTAAACTGAGATGTAATTGGCAGCTATGAGCTTCCTATAGCATTTTGCAAATTGTCATTGCACTGTAGACCATTTTATAAAGGAAGCAATCTAGTTTACCAAAAATCATAATCAGATATTGCACAATCCGTTCAGCTTTTTCCATTAATACTTATTTGATAAAAGGAAAGGCAGATAAAAATCAATTCTGTATACTGCTGATAAAGACCGCTACTTTTCCTACTGAACAAGTGGTGTTCTGTGGGCCAACTTGACAAACTGGGGTCCAAGAACCATCCACTGGTTCAAAACATAGCTTAGAGGACATTTGTTCTAGAATCAGTCACCTTCTTTATATCCACAGAAAAAAATGTTCCCTTCTAACTTGCCCCCAGGTAAGCTCTATAATTTCTCCACGTAGAATGAGACAATTGAAGGTGGGAACTCCAACCAAATGATCTCACAGCTAGAGACCCCTTGCCAGATGAAATTCTAGTAATTGATTCCACACTTACCAGCGTTCACCAATTACTAAAATATTTTTTTTTGTGGCCTCTGGCCCTTAAAAAGAAATTTGTATTTAAAAACAGCCCAGAAATAGACAGTCTCTGTGCTCCCATATTGGAAGTCTAAATGGGTACCTCTTTAGGTGTATACTATGAGAAGGGGGTAAGGGATGGCATCTGTGTCATGTGGGCCAATATTCACTATGAACTAGCATGACATAAAATGTAATTCTTCCTCCTCCTCTGGGGCAGACACCTGCCCTTCTGACTGCACCATACATAGGGAAGACAAAATGAAAGTTTATTTCTGTACCCACAAGTGGTTTATCTACACATATGAGTGCAAAGCCACACTATAAAACCAGAATAAATGTAATAATTAACATCCGTGTATGAACATTTGACATAAGCAACAATAAAATAACTAGGGATGAGCAAATCTGCACAGGTTCAATTCATGAGGTTGAGGTGGGGGTAGCTGAATCCTGATTGGAATCCTCAAACTTAGCAGAGAATCCCACTGAAGTCAATGGGGGGAGGGGTGGAGGGGGCACAACAGTTTAATAGTATAGTTTGTGAGCTTCTTTTTTCACACAACAACTCTGCATTGCCTTAAAGGTTCAAAAAATTGTAAAAACACATCAAATCCACAATCCCATGTTCCACACACCCTATTCCATTTGCTCCCAAATGCAAGAAAAATTAGACTGTATTATCTGAGAGACAAAAGCCATAAATATTCTTCAGTGGCTGGATAGAATGTAAACCGATTGGTTGGGCTGCAAAATAAGAGGGAGAGACAAAACAGATTTTATCTTGAATTTTTTTATTTGAGAGATAATAGCCAAAATGATTGCACAGTAAGTGGCTAGCTCTCGATGGCAGCTAATGCCTACTGCAAGAAAAGCTAAATCTGAACCTTACTGTCCAAATTTTTTGCAATGCAACCCATTCCCTATATAATTCAGTGGAGATTTCCTTTTTTTTTTTTTTTAACATTTGAAATTCCTCTACTCCGCCAGTATTAACTTTCTCCTTCCAGGCACTCAGCAGCCAGCTAGATTTCTTATTAATATTTATTTTATTACTGGAGACATAGCTGTAGCAGAAAAGCCTATGGCCACAGGCTGCCTGCTTTTCCACAATATAGGAAGAAAAGCCAAATGCAGCGAAAAGAGGGGGAAAATTCTGCAGCCAGGGGATATAGGCTGCCAGCCCTTCCCGAAATAAGGACCATCCAAAAAAAAAAAAGGGCAGACAAGCCTAAAAGTAGAGGTAGCAGTGCTGCTACATGGAGATAGTAGGTGCTAATCTGAATATTTCTAATGTGTCCACTTCTCCCACCTACTCCACCTCCTTCTCCTCTTTCACCTCTTTCTCCTCCTGCCCCTCCTCCTCCATCTTATACTCCTCCCCTTCCTCCTTCACCTATTCTTCTTGCAATAAAACTATGGCACAAGGAGAGGCTCTAGGGAGCTAGGGGGTTTTCACCTCGCTACTGGCTTGTTGCACATAAAGTAATGAAGTGGCTACAAATCCATTCTCTTCTTACTGCTCCCAGGTACAAATCAGCCAGTTGGCTACAAGTGCTGCCATTGTGCTCTTTTACTCAACCTCTTCTGCTTAGCTCACTTTAGCCCCACAAACTGGCTATGAGTTGGCGGAATTAGAGGCCTCTGCTATCCCCACAGAGCTCAGCAGTGTGGGTTTTTTGTAATTTTTCTGATGTTGGAATAGAAAAAAAGATGTTCCCAAATCACCTCTATGCCAAGTATCCTACTACCAGCTTGGCAAAATAGCCGACTTTGCAGCTGCTCCCATTCCAGCTGGTAGAATCACCTTTTACACTGGTTTTTGACCTGTGGTACACCACAGTGGCAGGTAACCATTATTTTGCCCAGAATTCTATCTTACAACCACCATTATTTATCTTTCGTTCATTAACGGACACAGCTCCATATCTTCTTTGACCCTTGGGTTTTGCTGCTCTCCATAGGAATAGGACACTAGGTGGAAAAAAATTTACTACGCCAATAGGGCCGTCCTAGGGGGTGTACTCCCACTTCCTGCTGTAGGACTTCAGTTTTTTTCTGCCTAGTCAGAAGTAAGGACCTAGTTCCTTGCTATGATCTCTGGTCCTAGCATTTTTCTTATTTATACAAAAAATTGTTATTTTATTATTTTCTGAACTACAATCAAGTCTGTTCCAGTGAGAACTACAATCAACTGGTGGACAGGGCAATGCACTGAATATCCTAGATCCCTATGGTCTTCTCAGTCCAGGCAGCGAGTGCAATCTGACCTCAGCTCTGCGCTAGGTCGGCTGCGACATAGCCCCACTGGACGGGGGCTGGCCGGTGAGTTAAACGTCTTAGCCCTGGCCACGACCTGAGTCGCAGCATACCTTTGGCCCTCAGCACCCCCATTCCAAGATTGTGTGGTGGTCTGCCCGGAGTGGTGCCCGCCTGGTTCCAAGGTGTGGTGAGTAGTGTCCCCCCTTCCCTCTGGTGAATGCTTGGGGTGGATGCAGGCCCCTCCCCAGGTTGGTAGGCCCCCCCTTGTGTCCTTCCTTCCCAAACGGCACTCCTCTTCACTATTAGGGTCTCCCTCTGCCCTGTCTCTTTCACCAGCTCCCCCCTCAGTCCCCCCCTCGGGGTGGCCATACCATTTACATGTAATGGGGATATTCAGCCGTAATGGGGCTGGTGGGGGAGAGGGCGCAACTGGAGTGATGATCCTAGTGGGGTCCCTGCCAGGGTCCCCCTTGCTGGCTGCATGCATTTTGTGGTCCTGTGGGTCTTCCAGGGGCCGCGCGGGCTTTTTGCCATGGATGATTCCTAATGATGTTGGCGGCCATGTTTGTGTAGCTCGGCGGCCATGTTTTGGTAGTTTCCCATTGATTTCAATCTGGCAGCCATTTTCTTGTAGACTCTGGAGCGGTGATTCGGCGGTGGGCCTCTAGTGGCAGTGCCTGCGCTTCCTTTACCTCTCTGATCGCCGCACAGCTTGCAGTTTGGCACCCTGCGTCCCTCCTGAGTTGGTGATGGTGATTCCCTGTGGGTGAGCAATGCTCTCTCTTTCTGCTATAGCAGTGTTTTGGGTGTGCGCTGGGACCTGTGGTGTCAATGGTACAGCAGTGGGGGGGGGGGAATTTTACAGGGATTTTTACAGATTTTGCTGGCGGTCCCCAGTTTAACTATGGAGTCCCTGGAACATGTGTCGCCACCTGACCCACTCTCAGAAACTACGGGACCCTCTGGGTCTGTAGCAGTCACTGGTGTCCAGCAGTCACTGGTGTCCAAAGTTGACATGGCCCTTCAAAATAGGCCTAGCAAAAAGCGCATTCCTGCCTTCACCTGCATTCTCTGCCTCCTCAGATTCTGAGGTTGATTTCACCGCTGCAGATGCAAGTCAACCCACTGGGTCTGCGTCCACACACCCTGAGTGCTCTGACAGTGAGGATGAATCCTCTTCCTCTACAGCCACGCATGAAAAGGCGATTGTGGAAGCACTGATTGTATTAGTGCGGGAAACTTTAAAATTGGAAGACTCAGCCAATGCTGGGTCGGCTGCGTCGGTGCAATTTGGTACCCGCAGACCTTCCAAGGTGACGAAGATGTTCCCCTTTCCCACCAATTTCGACGATATTGTCGCAAGTCAGTGGGGTTTCCCAAAACGCTTGGTCGGGATACCAAAGCGTTTCGCTAGGAAGTATCCTTTTGAAGAGTCCCTTTTAAAGAAACTGACAGTTCCGCCGGTGGTGGATTCTCAGGTTTCCAGGTTAAATAAAGCCACACTACTGCTGGTGGAGGACTCTCCATCCTTTAAAGAGCCAGTGGACAAGAGAGCTTAGTCTCTGGTCCGATACCTTTTTACCTAGGCTGGTTCAACTTTGAGGCCGTAACCTTGGTCTCCCAGACCTTAACAAAATGGGCAAAGCTTCTGCGCCAGGATTTGGAAGAGGGTCAGCATCCTCCTGAGCTGACGGAGTTGGTGGATCAGTTGGTACAGGGGTTACAGAATATCTGTGATGCCTTTCCGGATGTGGCTCCTTTAGCCTGCAAAGTGTCTGTGAAACTGTGACTCTTTGCTGTATGATTTGGCTGAAATGCTGGCCTGCGGACCAGGCTTCCAAAAAGGTGCTGACCTATCTCCCCTTTGTAGGAGACCGCCTGTATGGAGCTTCTATGGAAAATATCATTAAAGATCTTACTGGAGGTAAGAGTACACTGCTTCCACAGGTCACCAAGAACAAAGAGCCTAGTCGCAAGCGTGGTCCTTTCTTCTCGGCTCAAAAATGGCCCTTTCGGCCCACAGGATCACAGGACAAGGATCAAAATCCGCCCGTAACTTTGCGGGAGGTTCTAAGAGACCCTGGTCTGGTAAGTCAAAAGCAGATTCTGCTCATCCCGCAGACAAGTCTACCTCTGCCTGAAGGGGCGCCCTCACCTGTATCTGGGGTGGGGGGACATCTTCGCTTCTTTCCAGACCCGTGGACCTCTTTCATTCAAGACAAAATGGGTCCACAAGTTGATTTGGTCTGGCTAAAAGATCGAGTTTCGGTCCTTGCCTCCAGCAAGGTTCTTCCCTTCCAACTTGCGTCCTTTCCCTTTTTTTTTGTCTGCAATGCCTTCTCGGGGCGGTACAGGATCTGCTATCACAAGGAGTCATTGTACCAGTTCCAGAGTCGGAAAGTTTTCAGGGGTTTTAGTCAAACCTATTTACTGTTCCCCAGGAAGGAAGGCAAGGTCCATCCAATCTTAGATCTCAAGGCCCTGAACTGCTGTGTGCAGGTTCAGAAATTTCAGATGGAGTCCATTCGCACGGTAGTGGCATCTCTTCGTCAAGGGGATTTATTGGCCTCTATGGATATCAAGGACACTTACCTTCATATACCAATATATGTCGGGCACCAGCATTTTCTTCACTTTGCTGTGGGCGAGGAGCACTATCAATTCGTGGCGTTACCCTTTTGGTCTCGCCTCAGCTCCTCGGGTGTTCACAAAAGTTTTACCCCAGTGTTAGCTCGGGGGGATCACGGCACTGGGGTACCTGGGCAATCTCCTTCTGCGCGCAGAGTCTCCGACTGTCTTAAAAGTCAATTTGGACATCACTGTGTGAGCCTTGCAAGAGTTTTGCTGGACACTGAATTTTCAGAAATCAGCTCTGACTCCGTCCAACAAACTGGACTACCTGGGCCTGACTCTGGATTCAGCCTCAGCCCGGGTTTTTTTGCTGAGTGCAAGTGCTGAGATTGAGGGTCTCAACCTTCGAGGCAGGTTCCGTTTGCTCAGTTCCATACCAGACCAGACCTCTGCCAAATGGGACAAGAATCCACAGTCCCTAGACAATCTGATCCTGTTGAGGGTCCTTGATATGGTGGATTCGCTCCCGGTGCTCCCGGTGCTTCCACAGGGAAAATCCTTTCTCCCCCTGTACTGGATGCTGGTTACCACGGAAGCCAGCCTGTCCATGTGGGGAGGTGTCTCGGGCACAAATTGGGCTCAAGGGGCTTGGACTCTGAAGGAGTCCAGTCTGCCTATCAATGTCCTGGAGATTTGAGCGATCAGGCTTTGCCTGTTCTGGTGGACGGATCGTCTGCGTGGGCGCCTGATAAGGGTTCAATCGGACAACGCCGTGGCTGTGGCATATGTCCATCACCAAGGGCACAAAAGTGCCCTGGCAGCAAGAGAAGTGGCCGTCATTCTAAGGTGGGCATTCTAAGGTGGGCAGAATTCTTTGTTCCAGCTCTCTCTGGTGTGCACATTCCAGGGTGGAAAATTGGCAGGCGGACTACCTCAGTCGGCAGGCACTGAATCCGGGCGAATGGTCTCTTCACCTGAAGGTGTTTCATCAACTGTGTCTCCAGTGGGGGACTCCTGATGTGGACTTGTTGGCCTCTCATCTCAACCAGAAGGTTCAGAGGTTTGTGGCAAGGTCTCGGGATCCTCTGGCCGACACCTCGGATGCCCTGGTGGCACTTTGGGTCGGTATTGTCTAATATATGCCTTTCCTCCATTACAACTTCTGCTGAGACTTCTGCACAGAATCGAGGCAGAAGGGAATCCAGTCATTCTGGTGGCCCCAGACTGGCCTCGCCGGTCTTGGTACGCAGGCCTAGTAAGACTGGTAGCCGATGCCCTCTGGAGACTCCCTCTGAGAGAAGATCTTTTGTCTCAAGGACCAATCTTCCATCCTGCTTTACGGTCGCTGGCTTTAACGGTCTGGCTGTTGAAAGCCAGGTACTGAGCGATAGAGGGTTGTCAGATTCGGTAATTCCTATACTGTTGAAAGCTAGGAAATCTACTTCTAGGAAGGTTTATCATAGAGTTTGGAGGGTGCACATTACTTGGCGTGAGTCTCGGGGGGTTTCCCCAATTCCTTTCGGTGTCCAGTCTGCTGGAGTTTCTACAAAGAGGTGTAGATCAGCGTTTGGCCCTGGGCACCATCAAGGGCCAGATTTCCGCTTTGGCAATCTTCTTCCAACACCCGTTCCTTGGTTCACACTTTCAGTCATGGGGTACGCCACCTGGCTCCTCCGCTAAGGTCCCTGGTGCCTCAGTAGGACCTCAATTTGGTACTGTGAGTTCTTCAAAAACCGCCTTTTGAAAATATTCATGAACTTCCTATGCTTACCTTGTCATAGAAGGTGGCTTTTTTGGTGGCTATTACTTCTGCACGCAGGGTGTCCGAGTTGGCTGCGTTGTCCTGTAGGTCACTTTACCTGGGAGTTCACAGGGACAAAGTGGTGCTTTTTCTCTGAGAGTCATTCCTTCCTAAGGTCGTCTCAGATTTTCACCTAAATGAAGACATTGTGTTGCCTTCCTTGTGCCCTAAGCTGAACCATCCTAAATAAATTACCTTGCATTCCTTGGATGTGGTTCGCAGAGATGTATAGTAACTAAGTAGAACTACTTCACTACTGTACTTAATTACCGAAAGGCGGTATCTGTACTTTCCTAGAGTAGAATTTTTTTCTCCTACTTCCACTTTTACTTCACTACATTTTTTCGACGATTTCAATACTTCCACTCCGATATTTTTTTTTTGTGCTGCATAGTTAATCGTTACTTTTATAAAAATTACCACTGCCAGAACAGTAGATGGCAGGTTTCATGAAGCTCAAAACATGTGTAATATCAGCGCATACGAAAATAAATGCTACTGTATGTATAAATAAAAGCTGCATTTGAAATAATAAAAAACAATAGGATGTTCAAACTTTTGACTTCTTTCTTTAATAACTACATAACACAGTACTTGTACTTTTACTTTCAGTACTTGAGTAGCAATTTTTTTTTCAAAACTACAGGTACTTTTACTTTCAGTACTTGAGTAGCAAAATTAAAAAAAAAAAAACTACTTGCAATACTTAAGTACAAAAAATGTTGAATACTTTAGTACTTCTACTCAAGTCACTTTTTGATCGAGCACTTCCACTTCTCCTCAAGTCACTTTTTGATCGAGCACTTGTACTTTTACTCAAGTATGGGTTTCGAGTACTTTATACAACTCTGGTGGTTCGGGCAATTAGGGTGTACCAGGCGGCGATTCGAAAAATAGGATTCCCTGTTTGTCCTTACATATTGCTCTCGTAAGGGGCAGGCCACATCAGCTGCGATTTCAAGATGGATCATGCAGACGGTGGTGCAGGCCTATTCCATCAAGGGGCAGGTTCCTCCTTTCCCTGTTACGGTGCATTCTACGAGGGCACTTAGTGCCTCCTCGGCCTTCCGTCATCAGGCGTCAGTGGTCCAGGTTTGCAAGGAGGCCACCTGGTTGTTTGTGCACACATTCACAACGTTTTACAAGGTGGATGTACTCGCATCTGTTGCTTTTGGCTGCAAAGTTTTGCAGGCTGCTATTGCAGAGGCTCCTGCCTCTTGAGGGTGTATTTTTCTTTGGTAGCTGAGCTCCAGTTGTTCCTGGTAGAGCTCCTGGTTCACCTGGTTGGCTACATTTAGCCCTTTTGGGAAATATGTTTATTGCTGTGTTTTTTCCCACCCCTAATGTTGACACTGCTTTGGGACATCCCAAGGGTCAAAAAAAGATATGGAGCTGTGTCCGTCAATGAACGAAAGAGAAAACTGGATTTTTGTCTTACCGTAAAATCCTTTGATCTGATGTTCATTGACGGACACAGCATCCACCCCTATGTTGATTTGGGTTATGTATAACAATTTATAACAATACATTTTTCATAAAAATTTTCAGTGCATCAACCAAAATGACACATGCTCCACCAACAACATTGAAAAATTTACACAACGTGAAAAGTTACAAAAATGCCCGTATTGATTTTTGGTAATGTATGATATATTTTTACACATATTGATAGTCTGTGGCGCTGTATGACTGTTTTATTTTATTTTCATGATATAAGTGTCTTTATATCTCTCTTTCTCTCTCTCTCTCTCTCTCTATATATATATATATATATATATATACAGCCATGGCCAAAAGTTTTGAGAATGACACAAATAATCATTTTCACAAGGTCTGCTGCTTTATTGTTTTTCGATTTTTTTGTCAGATGTTACTATGGTATACTGAAGTATAATTACAAGCATTTCATAAGTGTCAAAGGCTTTTATTGACAACTACATAAGGTTTACGCAAAGAGTCAATATTTGCAGTGTTGGCCCTTCTTTTTCAAGACCTCTGCAATTCCCCCCAGCATGCTGTCAATCAACTTCTGGGCCACATCCTGACTGATGGCAGCCCATTCTTGCATAATCAATGCTTGGAGTTCGTCAGAATTTGTGGGGTTCACCCACCTCTTAAAGGTTTGACCACAAGTTCTCCATGGGATTAAAGTATAACTAAGAGCTAAATTTTTTTAACTTTTGGATAGAGTGCAGAGGGATTAGAAAGTTTGTCAGTTTTTATTGCTCTCTGTGTCCCCTTTAAGGTGATTCACCCTCTTCATTTTTCCTTTTTACCATTATTATTGAAAGTGAAAGTAAAAGAAAATCCCAAATTTTGGGTTGTCCCCGAAAATGTAATAGAGGGGAAATCTTCCAAGGGGGAGGCTAGTTCTGGTGACCTGGGGGTCCCCAAGGAAATTCCCTTAATTTGCAGGGATTTGCTCTCACTTCCTGTTTGGCTATGGGACAGGAAGTGAGGGCAAAACTCTGCAATGGGACACAGATGGGGGAAAAAAAATCTGACAGGGGTTATAACTCTTCCTTGCTCTAATTGACATAAAAAAAAAACAAGTTTTGCCTACAGTTCTTCTTTAACCACTTTAAGACCGGAAGGATTTGTCCCTTTAATGACCAGGCCCTATTTTGCGATTCGGCACTGCGTTACTTTAACGGACGATTGCACGGTCATGCAACGCTGTGCCCAAACGAAATTTAAGTCCTTTTTTTCCCACAGAGCTTTCTTTTGGTGGTATTTGATCACCTGTATGATTTTCATTTTTTGCGCTATAAACAAAATAAGAGCGGCAATTTTGAAAATATATATATATATATATATATATATATATATATTTTTCACATCCTGCTATATAACATTCCCAAAAAAAAAATAGAAAAATCTAAATTTTTTAACATTTTAGGCCAATTTGTTTTCTGCTACATATTTTTGGTAAAAAAAAATCGCAATAAGTGTATTTTGATTGGTTTGCGCAAACGTTATCGCGTCTACTAACTACGGGTAAGATTTATGTCATTTTTATTGTTTTTTCTTTTTTACTAGTGATTGCAGCAATCTGCGATTTTTTGCGGTACTGCGACATTGCGGCGGACAGATCGGATCCCTGACTGACATTTTTGATACTTTTGGGGGTACCAGTGACATTACTACAGTAATCAGTGCTAAAAAATATGCACTGTTACTATAATAATGACACTGGCAGGGACGGGGTTAACAGTATAGGTGATCAAGGGGTTAAATGTGACCCTAGGGGAGTGATTCTAACTGTGGGGGCGTGGCTTCTGATATGACCATAGAGACATGTGTTCCTATATAGAAGGATCACAGGAGCTCTGTGATCATTTCAGAGAGAAGGACGGTCAGCTGTGTTTACAACAGCTGACCGTTCTTCTCTCTCAGCGTGGAGCGATCGCGGGTGGCAGGCGGCAATCGGAGCCACCTGACACACGCATCGGCTTTCCTGCTGACGAGCGGGGGCGGGAGCGCGCCGCCGGCGGCGCGCTTTGCCCCCTAGCCTCCTGAGAGGGAGCGATGTCGATCTACGTCGCTTTGCCCAGGAGTTTCTTGGCCATAGACCCAAAACTTTGAAGTTTTGTTCCCCCAGCCACTTAGTTATCACGTTTGCCTTATGGCAAGGTGGTCCATCATGCTGCAAAAGGCATTGCTCCTCAAGAAACTGTTCTTGGATAGTTGGGAGACGTTACTCTCAGGGAATGTTTTTGCACCATTCTTATTCGTGGCTGTATTCTTAGTCAAAATTGTGAGTGAGCCCACTCCCTTGGCTGAGAAGCAACCCCACACATGAAGGGTCTCAGGATGTTTTACTATTGGCATGACACAGGACTAATGGTAGTGTTCACCTTTTCTTTTCTGTACAAGGTTTTTCTAGATGCCCTAAACAATTGGAAAGGGGATTCATCAGAGAAAATGATTTTACCCCAGTCCTCGGCAGTCCAATCCCTGTACCTTTTGCAGGATATCAGTCTCTCCCTGATGTTTTTCCTGGAGAGAAGCGGCTTCTTTGCTGCTCTTCTTGACACCAGGCTATCCTCCAAAAGTCTTTGCCTAACTGTGCGTGCAGATGCACTCACACATGCCTGCTGCCATTCCTAAGCAAGCTCTGCCCTGGTGGTGCCCCAATCCTGCAGCTGAATCAACTATAGGAGATGGTTCTGGTGCTTGAAGGACTTTCTTGGGCGCCCTGAAGCCTTCTTCACAAATGCAGTGGAAATGTTTTTGATGGGATTAAGTTTATTTTCATGGCAAAAGAGGGACTTTGCAATTAATTTCAATTAATCTGGTCACTTGTTCTGGTCACCATTCTGGAGTATATGCAAATTGCCATCACACAAACAGAGGCAGAAGACTTTGTGAAAATGAATATTTGTGTCATTCTCAAAACTTTTAGCCACCATAATTATACACACACACATTATAAATAAATTTTTTCTTTCCTATAAGTCATCAAATATTCTCTGTTCTAGGCAGCATAAGGGGCTTGGAGAGGTGGGGTGGAGAAACAGCAGCACACTGATCTTCTCAGTGGAGAGCTGTGCAGTGGGGTTAGTCAGCACAAGTATTGGCCATTGAAGAAGCAGCAGGCTGTTCTCCCAGCATGGGCAGAAAGCTGATCAAGCTGGGATGGATGTGCTCTCATGCCTAGCCTGGTCATTTTAAAATAGGAAACCAGGGGACTGCCAGGATCAGGATCACCAGGTACTTTACACAAAGGAAGAAATACAAATATGGGATACTTTTTAATACAAGTACGTGATACAACATATACATATCAGGAAAATGGAATGCCAGGGTAAGAAACCTGACAAGGCCTACAAGCCCTACACTAATCTCTGCCTATGCGCTTTATCAGTAGCACTTCCTATGCTTTGCCTATCACAGGTAAAGTACACCCTTCTATAGTGAGGGGGCTGACTTATCCATAAGCCCTTGGTATGGGCCCTTCTAAGACTGCTGGCCTAAGTGCAACGGCCAGGCAGTGTATTATGTTTACTATGGTGAATTCTGGCATTAGTTTTCAGGGTCCACAAACTGTGAACCCTTGGGGTTCACGTTGAACCCAGAGTAGCACCAAGCCCAAACCTCATCCCTAAAAATATCCCAATCTTTCACATTGCTATGAAATCAAATAGCTTTTACACCAGAAAATATAAGTAATAACTGGGATAAGTACTCCCAAAACACTATATATTAAGACAAGGGGCAAAACTGTGAAGCGCACATCGTGTCAGACAATACCTTATTTATAGATCAAGAATGGCAGGAATGACAGGTCAGACATAACATGCATTATCTTACATAATATTTTTGTTTGTCTTTATCTGTAGTGAGTCTTGAAAAGACCAAAGAGCTCTTATCTGACAGACATGGGCTTGTTTACCTGGGCTGTCTATTACATTGTTTCTGGGCAGTTTCTATTACGTTGCATTCCTAAGTGGAAGGAAGAGGGATTCCCTTCATGACAAGAATGTATGACATACCAGACAGTGAAAAGACAAAAAAAAGGTAAAACGTCGTAACAAAGATGCATTAAAGAAAAAAATACCTTCAATGGAAAAAAATAAAGATATTCACTACTGCAGAGCTCTATGTGCCTGCTTCGGTAAGACTGCATTCCGATGCAGTGGCAAAGCTGTTGGGATCTTCTACACTCAATTGCCTGAAACTGTGGGAACTCTTGGCCTTTCCAGGTGCATGTGAAACCTTCTAAACTGTCTACAAAGACCCCAAACTGGCAAATGATATACCGTAAATTTGGACACAATGATGATATACAGTATAATGATAAAAGCAAACCTAAAAGCTTTGTGCAGTGGCATGAAAAATGTAAGTCTCCAGGTTCTGCAGCTGCAAGGTTAAAAGAGCATGGCACCCCATGATATCACTATAGTCCATAGTCAAGAAGCTAAAGTTAACTGATCAAAGGAAGGGAAAAGGCTATAGTTAAAGTGGTTCTAAAGTCAAAACATTTTTTAACCTAATGCATTCCCTGCAATAAAATGTTTCTAAAGGCATGAGGTATTTTACCTTAAAGCAGAATTCCGGCCTCAAAAACCACTTTGGGCCATCCGCTTGCTCTAGGTCACTTGAAAAAGAAATTGATAGTCCCGATTTTTTTTGTTTACTTACCTTGTTATTGAGGAAAATATACTTACCTTTCTTCCACTTCCTCCCTCTGCGGCCGTGCGCCATCTCTTCCTGCTTGCATTGACTTTTGGGAGCTGAACGTCATAGCTCCCAGAAATTAATGCGCCTGCACCGCCCCCGCTCGTCAGTTCCGGTGCAGGTGCATCATTCCCTGCTAAACAGCTTCTGGGCATGCCCAGAAGCTGTGCAGGGATGACGCGCCTGCCCCCAAAGTGATGAGCGTGGCCGGTGCAGGGCATTCTGGGAATGAAGAGGACACGGTAGAGGACACCGAAGAGGATGCTCCGGGTTCAGCTGCCCACACCTGAGATGGCAGCGCTGGACAAGACATTTTCAAGGTAAGTATTTCTTCTAAAAGGTAAGTGCGACCTGGGACAGTTCAGAGGCTATCCATTATGAAATGCACTACACCTGACTGTCCCAGGGGTATTTTTATCTAAAAAACGTTTTCGAGGCCGGAACTCCGCTTTCAGGCATTCTATGCATTAACCACTACTTCATTTTCAGCCCCCTCCTGCCCAGAAAATGTTCATCTTTCAGCACTGTCTCACTTTGAATGACAGTTGTGCGGTCATGCAACACTGAACCCATAATACGTTTTTAGCATTTTTTTTCACACAAATAGAGCTTTATTTTAGTGGTATTTAGCGTTTGCGCTTTTTAGCATTCTTTTTAAAACAAATAGAGCTTTATTTTAGTGGTATTTAGCGTCTGCGCTTTTTAGCATTTTTAGCAAAACTATACGCCCACAAAAGCTTATGGCTCAAAAACGCTCATAAACGCAGAATAGCCGTGTTTTGTGTCTTTCTGTGTTAGAGTGTTCTGGGGTTTTTTTCCAGCAAGAAAACGCCCCTGACAAAAAAACTGATAAAAGCCTATGTGTGCATGGACATACAGGATAACATGCTGGGGAGTTTACTGGTTGCAGAAATAAACACCTGCAGCCAATCCAAGTTGAAAACATATGAGGGGCTTAGGTATAGCAGGTTGTGGATCCTTTCCTCTGCTATGATGTACAATACTCTCATAATCTCATAATCAAAAGATAAACAGGATAGCGGTGACCATGGCACTCATGCAACTTGTTTGAGGATGGGCAGTATCTTTTTTGTTTGTGCTTCTTGTGACATACTGTATCTGCTCATCTATTGCTTGCTTAGTTGTCAAATAAACTGAATCCAGCAGCTAAACTATTTCTTTTCCAATTATTTTTTATTGAGGTTATAAACCATACAGATCTAAAACCGTACAATACAGTATAGGAAAGTACCCATATATCACAACATTATTGACCTACAGCATTGGTCAATAGCCCTATTTTGGGCTAAGACTATAGTTCTGAAGAACAGAAGATACTTCCTCTGAAGGGGAACTGCATGGCCGGAGGCACCCCCATCTAAGATGAGGGGTCATCTCAGCCATGAATTGATCATAGTAGCTAGTCATTATGTTTGAATAAACAGCCCGCAAACAGGGAGTGGGACCAATGGCAGTTGACCAGAAGTCCTAGAGCACCCTTCAAACTATCAAAGGGTTTAATAAGGAGAAAAAAGAGGAAAAGGAGAAGAAAGGGAAAAAGGAAGATGGTAGGGGAAAGAGACAGGGAGCCTCTCCTGGGGTACTAAGAGGGTAGCCTCAGTTCTGACGAGGTTGACCCTATCAGGTATGTAATCCAGGGGTCCCATGTTTTTTTTCAAATCGAGGAAGCTTGTCCTGAAGGATGGCAGAGAGGCTTTTGTTTAACATTATCCAGGATAACTTGTTCTTTAAGAGGTCAAAAGACAGCACCGAGGATTTCCAGGATCTTGCAATCGTTATTCTGGCTGCAGTAAAAATAAAAGAAATTAGGTGTTGGGTGGGTCTCGAGGCTTAGGGGTGCCTGTTGCAGAAACATATTTAGATTGGTCCCCGTGAGAGAATAGATAAAATTGTAGATTCAGGTCTAGAATCTACGAGCTTTTGGACAAATCCACCACACGTGATGTGCTGTTCCCTCTTGGCTGCACCCTCGAAAACACAGGGGGGGGATCTTGGCGCCCATAGGGCAATCCTAGCGGGGACCATGTACCATAGCATTAGTACTTTGTAATTGGCCTCTATTAGGGAGGTGTTTATAATTAATTTTGCAGCCTCTTGTGCCACTCTGCAGGGTCCTACGATCTCCCCTATATCCTGTTCTCATTTTTACATAAGAGGGAGTTTGTAATCTGTGGAAGTCCAGCCAACCTATTTCAAATGCTCTATCTTTTAATGTTTTAAGTATTTCAATAACACTGACATAACATAAGGTTAAATCATGTGGGAAGCATTTTTCAGTGTCCATCACATGGAGTATTTTCAAGCCAGAAAACGTGTAACAGCATTTCTATATCAAATGTGATTTTTATGGAACTTTTTCCTGTACACTGTTTATCTGTAAGTGTTTAAAGATATCATGACTGATTACCTCGATTTTAGGTTATTATATCCTTTAATGGACAAACTGTGAAATGTGACCTTTATTCTCAATGAAAGAATGCATGTTCATAAAAACATTAAATGCAATAAAACAGCAGTTTCACTGAAGTTTATGGTACAGTTAGGATAATTTTCATTGCTGACAGAGTATTGTTGCTCATTTAGCTTTGTATATTGTCCTCATATCTCAGCTTATCTTTATTAGAGGTTGTGGTTCCTTATATATAGTAAAGACTTTGTGCTTTGAAACTATTTCATATTATAGCTCTAAAAATAACTTATCAGCAGATTTAAATATTACTAGTTTCACTTTAAAGTGCTGCGCAAAATGTTGGCGCTATATAAATCCTATATAATAATATACATTTCATTTAAGTTAATTAGTGAGAGATAAATTCAAACATAATGCAAACCATCGTTGGTCTAAACCAGTGGTCTCTAAGCTACACCCTGTGGGCCACATCCTGCCTGTTACAAGATTTTATCCAGCTTCCAGCAACTGTCCATGAAAGTTTTTTAGCTCATTGTCAGTGGATACACTGGTGCATATCGTAAAACTGAGACTTCCCCAGTCCCCATTGCAGAACCATCTCTTTCCGCCATGGTCAGTGGTTAGTACCACGGTGTCCCAGAAACCAGTGATGTGATCCCAGCATCTATATTGTTTATATGAATATACATATATATAAATATATATATATATATATATATATATATATATATATATATATATAGATATATATATACAGTATCTTACAAAAGTGAGTACACCCACATTTTTGTAAATATTTTATTAGATCTTTTCATGTGACAACACTGAGGAAATGACACTTTACTACAGTGTAATGTAGTAAGTGTGCAGCTTGTATAACAGTGTAAATTTGCTTTCCCCTCAGAATAATTCAACACACAGCCATTAATGTCTAAACCGCTGGCAACAAAAGTTAGCACACTCCTAAGTGAAAATGTCAAAATTGGGCCCATAGTGTCAATATTTTGTGTGGCCACCATTATTTTCCAGCACTGCCTTAACCCTCTTGGGCATGGAGTTCACCAGAGCTTCACAGGTTGCCACTGGAGTCCTCTTCCACTCCTCTATGATGACATCATGAAGCTGGTGGATGTTAGAGACCTTGCGCTCCTCCATCTTCCATTTGAGGATGCCCCACAGATGCTCAATAGGGTTTAGGTCTGGAGACATGCTTTACCAGTCCATCACCTTTACACTCAGCTTCTTTAGCAAGGCAGTGATAGTCTTGGAGGTTAGTTTGGGGTTGTTATCATGTTGGAATACTGCCCTGTGGCCCAGTCTCCGAAGGGAGGGGATCATACTCTGCTTCAGTATGTCTCAGTACATGTTGGCATTCATGGTTCCCTCAATGAACTGTAGCTCCCCAGTGCTGGCAGCACTCATGAACCCCTAGACCATGACACTTCCACCATCATGCTTGACTGTAGGCAAGACACACTTGTCTTTGTACTCCTCACCTGGTTGCTTGACGCTATCTAAGCCAAACAAGTTTATCTTGGTCTCATCAGACCACAGGACATGGTTCCAGTAATCCATGTCCTTAGTCTGCTTGTCTTCAGCAAACTATTTGCGGGCTTTAGTGTGCATCATCTTTAGAACAAGCTTCCTTCTGGGACGACAGACCAATTTTATGCAGTGTGCAGGGTATGGTCTGAGCAATGCTGGCAGCACTCATACGTCTATTTCCCAAAGACAACCTCTGGATATGACGCTGAGCACGTGCACTCAACATTTTTGGTTGACCATGGCGAGGCCTGTTCTGAGTGGAACCTGTCCTGTTAAACCGCTGTATGGTCTTGGCCACCATGCTGCAGCTCAGTTTCAGGGTATTGGCAATATTCTTATAGCCTAGGCCATCTTTATGTAGAGCAACAATTCTTTTTTTTTCAGATCCTCAGATAGTTCTTTGCCATGAGGTGCCATGTTACTTCCAGTGACCAGTATGAGAGAGTGAGAGCAATAATAACAAATTTAACGCACCTGCTCCCCATTCACACCTGAGACCTTGTAACACTAACGAAAATGGCTAATTGGGCCCAATTTGAACTTTTTTACTTAGGTAGGGGTGTACTCAATTTTGTTGCCAGCGGTTTAGACATTAATGGTTGTGTGTTGAGTTATTTTGAGGGAACAGCAAATTGACACTGTTATACAAGCTGTACACTTACTACTTTACATTGTAGCAAAGTGTCATTTCAGTGTTTAGTGTTCTCACTTTTGTGATACATATATAAATATATATATATATATTGCTATATATATATATCGTTTATCCACCCTTTGTTTTCTTTGCTTTCCCTGAAGAAGGGGAAGTCTATTCCCCCGAAATGCGCTGACTTAATGTACATGTTGCTACTTTTTAATAAACGTCTATGAACCATAGTTTAGAAGTTGTATTCCTTTTTTCCAGACCTGCTCTGCCTCCCCACTTCCACACTTTTGCTCTGTCACCTGACCTGACATGGGGTCTCTGCTGGGCACACATGGATGTTAGAGGGAACTCTGATGGGCACTCCTGGATGTAAGAGGGGATTATTTATAAAATGTTTTTTTTTTAGTCTGTGAGTATTATTGAAATATATGATGTGGCCCTTGTACTGAACAGTCTGGAGGCCCCTGGTCTGCCTGGCCTGAACCTTTGTCAGTCATGACATAAAATTACAGATCTTATACTCTTGTGACAATAACTTAGCTTCCAAATTCTACTTCCAGATATCTTTGCTTGCCGGAAGTTCACAGCAATGGAGACTCTTGATTATCACACATTTAAATTGTTCCTTATTGCTTTAACCACTTTACCGCTAAGTACTGTAATAGTACTGCGGCAAAGTGGCTCGTTCCCGTCTGACGACGTAGACCTACGTCGTCAGACTCCTCCCCTGTAGGCGGCG
Source organism: Pelophylax lessonae (assembly GCF_965119305.1). Taxonomy (NCBI): domain Eukaryota; kingdom Metazoa; phylum Chordata; class Amphibia; order Anura; family Ranidae; genus Pelophylax; species Pelophylax lessonae. The sequence goes on along the minus strand of NC_138771.1, from coordinate 454,214,593 downwards.
CTCGCGCGCCGCCGGAGGCGCGCTCCCGCTGTTTTCATTCACAGCGGGAGTCGGGCCAGGGGAGGAGCAGCGGCGATTGCCGCTGCTCTGCCCCGATCGTCGGGGATCTAGTGTGGAGATCCGCCCCCTGTGTAAACACAAGCGGGCGGATCTCCTCAGTGACAGGGAGTGACAGATCGGACTGTTCAGCATAGCTGGACATCTGATCTGTCCCTGTCTCACAAAGTCACCTCCCCCCCCCACACGTCAGTAAGCACCAGGCATCCATTAACCCCTCCCTCTCCAATAAAGTTAACCCCTTCCCTGCCAGTGTCATTTTTACAGTAACAGTGCATATTTATAGCACTGATTACTGTAGTAATGTCACTGGTACCCCCAAAAGTGTCAAAAATGTCAGTCAAGGGTCCGATCTGTCCGCCGCAATGTCGCAGTCCCGCAAAAAAAATCGCAGATCGCCGCCATTACGCGTTAAAAAAAAAACACCAAAAATGACAAAAATCTTTCCCTTTGTTAGTAAACGCAATAACTTTTGCGCAAAGTCGCAAACCAATCAAAATACGCTTATTGCGATTTTTTTTACCAAACATGGGTAGCAGAAAACAAATTGGCCAAAAATTTAAAAAAAATTGGTTTTTACATCTTTTTTGGGGGGAATTTCATATAAAAAAATGTGAAAAATATTGTTATTTTCTCAAAATAAACGCTCTTTTTTTGTTTATAGTGCAAAAAGTAAAAATCGCACAGGTGATCAAATACCACCAAAAGAAAGCGCTGTTTATGGGAAAAAAAGGACGTCAATTTCGTTTGGGTACGGCGTCACACGACCGCGCAATTGTCAGTTAAAGTCGCACAGCGCCGAATCGCAAAAAGTGGCCCAGACGTAAGACAGCAAAATGCTCTAGTGGTAAAGTGGTTAAACTCACACAACACTAGGTGATAGCAAGAATGCCTAAAATTACTGGTGAAGCCCACAAAAGCTTTTTTTTCATAACCGTTTTTCTTTCATTTTGGTTTTAAGAAACAATAAATACAATAGTTAGATGAAAGGTTTAGTGCTGTATAACCATTTAGCTAGTTAATACATTTTTAAGAGGTCCAAACATCAGATAACGGTAGGAAGGAAACGGTAACGGAAGGAAAGCAGGACAGACGCATTTGGTTCCCAAAGGACAGTCACTCCAAATGAAGGGCAGTTGGGAGCTATGCCTACCCTGCCACACTGGCCACACACTGCCCCCTGGCTTCACTTTACTTCATTGCACAGGCTACGCTAATATTCTGGCCAAAGAGAGCGCTTTTTCACTGCGTAGACAGTGGGATATAGGTTTATACCCCTTTTATGCTCATATTTGGTTTTGGAAGGGAAGAACTATTGCAAACTCTGGTATTTACTTGAGCTGATTAATTTGAGTAAAAGATAAGGAATGTATATCTCACAAGGATTCAATTAAAACAAGGAAGTAATATTAAAGCTATCTATATTGATTTTATGTTGTTTATTAATTTGCTGAATATGTGTAAACCATGTACTGAAAAAAGATGAAACAAAGATGAAAGTGTGTCTAAACCAACAAGCAAATATGTAATATATTGCAGCCTAAAATGGTTCCAAGGCTGGACATTTTTTACCTTAAAGAGGAAGTAAAGTCCAAAAAAAAATCAGAGAAAAAAAAAGCCCTGTAAAGAGAAAGGCATAATGAGCTAGTATGCATCGCATACTAGCTCATTATGTAGTACTTACCTTAAAACGAAGCCCCCGCCGTGCCGCCACCTCAGCGACAGGACGGCGACATGTCGTGCCGTCCCGCTTCCGGGTTCGCGTCCTCCGGCCATCTGATTGGCCGGAGGCGCGATTACATCACTCCCGCGCATGCGCGCAGGAGCCGCCGTTCACGGCACTGAGCTCTGAAGGAACGGCACGGGTGGCCGTTCCCTCAGAGCGCCTGCGCCGATGACGTCATCGGCAGTTTGCGCTGTAAATATCTCCTAAACGGTGCAAGTTTGGGAGATATTTATAGCACCTATAGGTAAGCCTTAATATAGGCTTACCTATAGGTAAAAGTTATACAAGAGGGTTTACAACCTCTTTAATTCATTTTCTTCATTAAGGTGAAAAAAATGTTCCAGTATTTGTATTGCCCCCTTACCCCCCTGTATACTTACCAGAGCCTGGTCTCAATCCAGCGCTGTGCCCCTTTTCAGCAGCTCTCTCCTTGCTCTCTACTCACAATCACTTCTTAAATTCTAACCCTTTCCTACTCATCCCAAAACAAAACAAAAAAATGTTTAAACAGGTTGTCTTTTCCCCCATGACAGATTTGCTTTAACCACTTTAGCCCCGGAAGATTTTTGGGGTTACATAGTTACATAGTAGTTACATAGTTAGTGAGGTTGAAAAAAGACATCAGTCCATCCAGTTCAACCTATGATGTGTGTGTGTGTTTGCTTTTAGCCGTACATTGTATACCCCTGTATGTTGTGGTCTTTAACCGCTTCCATACAGAGCAGTTAGACCCCCTTCCTGCCCAGACCAATTTTCAGCTTTCAGCACTCTCACACTTTGAATGACAATTGCTCAGTCATGCTACACTGTAACCAAACAAAATTTTTATCATTTTTTTCACACAAATAGAGCTTTCTTTTGGTGGTATTTGATCACAACTGGGGTTTTTTTTTTTTCGTGATATAAGCAAAAAAAGAGCAAAAATTTTGCAAAAAAAACACTTTTTTTTAGTTTCTATTATAAAATTTTGCAAAAAATTAATTTTTCTTCATACATTTGGGCCAAAATTTATACTGCTACATATCTCTGGTAAAATTAACCCAAATTAGTGTATATTATTTAGTCTGTGTGAAAGTTATTGAGTCTAGAAGCTATGGTACCAATTACTGAAAATTGATCACACCAGATGTACTGATGGCCTATCTCCTTTCTTGAGGCCCTGAAATGTCAGGACAGTACAAATACCCCCCAAATGACCCCTTTTTGTAAAGTAGACAGTCCAAGGTATTTAGTAAGAGGCATGGTGAGTTTTTTGAAGTTATAATTTTTTCCCACAATTCTTGGGAAAATGAAGAAAACATTTTTTTTTCTTTTTTTTTCCCAAAACGTTGTCAATTTATAAGCTATTTCTAACACATAGCATGTACACAGCAAAAATGACACCCCAAAATTCATTCTGCTACTCCTTCTGAGTATGGTGATACCACATGTGTGAGACTTTTACACAGCCTGGCCACAAAAAGAGACTCCACGTCCAAGTAGCACCATAAGGCGTTTTAGGAGCATAAATACACATAAAACTTTTTTACTACCTATCACACTTTTCAAGGCCCTAGAGCAACAATACAATGGAAAAGTCCACAAAATTACCCCATTTTGGAAAGCAAACACTCCAACGTATATTCTAAGAGGCATTATGGGTCCTTTGAACATGTCATTTTTTTCCACAAGTTTTTGGAAAATGTGGGAAAAAAATAAAAACTTTTTTTTTTACACAAAGTTGTCAATTTATAGGATATTCCTAACACATAGCATGTACATCGCAAAAATGACACCCCAAAATACATTCTGCCACTCCTCCTGAGTATGGCAATACCACATGTGTGAGACTTTTTCACAGCCTAGCCATATAGAGGGGCCTAAACATCCAAGGAGCATCATCATGCATCCTAGCCACTTGCCTAGGCCTATTTTTGACATTTGGTGTTTACAAGTTAAAATCAGTTGTTTTTGCTAGAAAACTACTTAGAACCCCAAAACATTATATATTTTTTTTTAGCAGAGACCCTAGAGAATAAAATGGAGATTATTGCAATATTTTTTATCACACCGTATTTGCGCAGCGGTCTTCCAAACGCAATTTTTTGGGAAAAAAATCACTTTTTTTAATTAAAAAATAAGAAAACAGTAAAGTTAGCCCAATTGTTTTCCATAATGTGAAAGATAATGTTACGCCGAGTAAATAGATACCCAACATGTCATGCTTCAAAATTGCGCACGCTCACAGAATGGTGACAAATTTTGGTACTTAAAAATCCCCATAGGCGACATTTTAAAAATTTCTACAGGTTGCTATCTTAGAGTTACAGAGGAGCTCAAATTATTGCTCTTGCTCTAACGATCGCGACGATACCTCACATGTGTAGTTTGAACACTGTTTACATATGTGGGCGGGGTTTCCGTATGCGTTCGCCTCTGCGCGCGAGCTCGCGGGGACACGGCGCTTTAATTTTTTTTTTTTTTTTACTATTTATTTTATTTATTATTTTTTATTTTTACACTGTTTTTTTTTTTAAAAAAAAATTGATCATTTTTATTTCTATTGCAAGAAATGTAAACATTACTTGTAATAGAAAAAGGCACGACAGGACCTCTTTTTTGTGAGATCTGGGGTCAAAAAGTCCTCAGATCTCACAAGTACACTAAAAGATAGAAAAAATAAAAAAAAAAAATTAAAAAAAAATTAAATAAAATGAAAAAAAAAAAAAGGGACCTTTAAACTGGTTGCTAGGCAACGACGTTTGCCGTAGCTCCGGTCCTCCAAGACCATAGAGTCGAGTGAGGGCAAGCTTGCCCTCACTCGACATCCTGTCTGTGAGGATCTGGGACCGGATCGTTTTCCCCGCTGCCGGCGGGTCCGGTAAGCGGGGAAAAGGACCAGAATGCAGCGGGAGGGGGGGGGGGCACCTCTTCCGCCACCCCGGAAGGGTGATCCCGTGGCGAATCTGCCGCTGGGACCACCCTTATCGGAAAGCCAACCATCCACCGTTTAAAAAAATACCAGAGTTATGGCAGCTATCTGCTGCCATAACACCGGTATTTAGGTTTAAACGGACGACGTATGTTAACCTTTTTGGACTTAGACATGGTGGCTGTATGAAGGGTGACAGGTACTCGGGTACTTTGCTGGGCAGGTGACAGGTACTCTGGTACTGATGAGCAAGTGGCAGGTACTCGAGTACTCCGATAGGCAGGTGACAGGTACTCGGGTACTCTTATGGGCAGGTGACAGGCAGGTGATAGGTACTGATGAGTAGTACTGATACTGATAGGTGATACTGATACTGTACTGATGGGTACGGATGATCAGTACTGATACTAATAGGTGATAGGTACTGATGGGTACTGATGAGTACTGATGAGTAGTGATGGGTAATGATGAGCAGGTGGCAAGTACTCGGGTACTTCAGGTGTCAGGTACTCTGATGAGCAGGTGGAAGGTACTCGGGTACTCTGTTGGGTAGGTGACAGGTACTCGGGTACTCCGATGACGGGTACTCAAAGTACCAGAGTACCTGTCATCAGAGTACCAGAGTACCTGTCATCAGAGTACCCGAGTACCTGTCATCAGAGTACCCGAGTACCTGTCATCAGAGTACCCGAGTACCCGTCATCAGAGTACCCGAGTACTTGTCATCAGAGTACCCGAGTACCTGTCATCAGAGTACCCGAGTACTTGTCATCAGAGTACCCGAGTACCTGTCACCAGCCCATCAGAGTACCTGTCACCAGAGTACCCGAGTACCTGTCATCAGAGTACCCGAGTACCTGTCATCAGAGTACCCGAGTACCTGTCATCAGAGTACCCGAGTACCTGTCATCAGAGTACCCGAGTACCTGTCACCAGCCCATCAGAGTACCTGTCATCAGAGTACCCGAGTACCTGTCATCAGAGTACCCGAGTACCCATCATCAGAGTACCCGAGTACCTGTCACCAGCCCATCAGAGTACCTGTCATCAGCCCATCAGAGTACCCGAGTACCTGTCATCTGAGTACCTGATGGGCTGGTGACAGGTACTCGGGTACTTTGATGGGCTAGTGACAGGTGCTCTTTATTGGGGGGGGGGCAATCAGTGTGGTTGGGGTGCACTATGATTGGTAACTAGCTGTTACCACAATCTCCTCCTCACACAGGATCAGTGTGTGAGGAGGAGAACACGGTGACAGCTAGTTACCGTGTTCTCTGATGACATTTGTGACCGGCTGTGATTGGACACAGCCGGTCACGTGGTAAAGAGCCAATTTCATTGGCTCTTTACCTAGATCGGGGATGGGCTCTGTCCGAGGGACGAGCCTCGTCCCCGATCGCCGCGCTGCGCGCCCCCGGGGGCGCGCATTAAGGAAGGAACGAGCGGCTCGCGCTGGAGCCGCTCATGTGATCGGCTGTGATTGACACAGCCGATCACGTGGTAAACAGCCAATTTCATTGGCTGTTTACCTTGATCGGGGTTGGGCTCAGTCCGAGGGACGAGCCTCACCCCCGATCGCCGCGCTGCGCGCCCCCGGGGGCGCGCAGTAGCGGGGAGATCCGGGCGCCGTCATATGACGTCGGCCCGGATCGAGAAAGGATTTGTGCCGACGTCATTTTACATGACGCGGTACGGAAGGGGTTAAGGTGTCCATCTAACAGTTTTTTGAAACTATCAATGCTCCCTGCTGATACGACTGCTTGTGGAAGAGAATTCCACATCCTTACCGCTCTTACAGTGAAGAACCCCTTACGCACTTTAAGGTTAAACTTTCCTCTAGTTTTAGTGAGTGGCCACGTGTCTTATTGTATCTCCTTTCTCTGAATAGTTTGTTCCTTATGCTCGGGTCGCCAGTACAGTATTTGTACATTGATATCATATCCCCCCAATGACATTACTGCAGTAATCAGTGCTATAAATATGCTACTGTCAAAATGACACTGGCAGGGAAAGGGTTAACTTTATTGGTGATCAAGGGGTTAAGTTTGACCCTAGGGGTGTGATTCTAACTTTCAAGGGGCGTGGCTTGTTAGATCATCACAGAGACATACGATCCTACATAGCAGGATCGCATAGCCTCTGTGATGATCTAAGGGAGAATGACAGACGGCTGTGTTTACATCAGCCATCTGTCTTTCTCCCTCTGCTGCGGGAGCGGCCGGTCACCTGCACTAGCTCCCCAGGGAACGAGAGGGAGCACGCCACCGGCGGCGCGTGCTCGCCCCCTACAGGCGGCTGAGCGAGCCACGTACGGATGCACGGTGGGTGGGGGTAAAGTGGTTAAGATACAAAGATTTACTTATACTTCATTTTCTGTACACTAGTTCCTAACAGGGAGGCTAAACTGTTTAATTGAGCCCTAGAAGGCCCCATTTACACTCCTCTTAGTGGGAACGCATGTTCCCTCCTGCAGTTCTCCTGCAGAGGAGACGTCTGAGAGGGGACATGATAGCGATTTACAAATACCTCAACGGTGATCGCAGCATAGCAAAATAAACAATTTAGTCTCAAGGAGTATAAGAGGACACGTGGCCACACAATGAGATTAGAAGAGAGGCGGTTTAACCTTAAGCTGGGTAAGGGGTTCTTCACTGTAAGGGCAGTAAGATTGTGAAACTCTCTTCCACAATTGCTGGTAGCTGTGGGGATTATGGCTACTTTTAAAAGACTATTGGACGTGCATCTCACAGATCACAACATTCAGGGTTATGGGAAATGATCACGTCACTAACACACACACACCTGCACAGGTTGAACTGCATGGACTGTTGTCTTTATTCAACCTCAACTACTATGTAACTATGTAACACCTCCAGGTAGCCATATTGCATTTCATTTTCAGAAAATTACAGGGAATGCAGATTGAAAAGGAAAGGTAATTTGTAATAACATTCAATTACAATATGACTTGTGTACCCTATTGTATACGCTGTATTATTTTTTCTTTATTTTCTATTTTTTTTCCCCACGATAAAGGAGTTACCCTTTAAATGGCCTACCCTATGTAGGACAATAGCACCAAAGAAGCTTCAGAACCTTTTTCGGCAATGGAGCATTTGGGGTTTCATTAAGAATTAATAGCACCTAGGCATGCATTTTGCGGCGAATTTAGTGTGATCTGGAATCATGGGAAGAATTGTGCAATTATTACTGCAATTCCAATACCTTAAGGTGTGAAAGGGGCCTTAATGTACTGCATATTTCACTTTATGAAAATGGTCCTTCAAAGGCTAAAATCCTAGTACCTAATATTTTTCCATTTGATGGAAAATATTTTAAAGCCAAAGCCTCTGCTGACTGTCTTTAAACTTGAAGCTAAGGAAAGTAACACTGTTTCAACCATTGAATCCTCCATAAGGGGGGTTAATACAGTGGAAGGAGTCGGACTACCCAGGTTAGCCTAAAGCTGAACTAAATACTATTGACAGTAAAAGGGAATAGGCCTATTAACTCCAGCAAGAAGATCATGTTGCTAGAATGCCAGAGGAATGTGGTGTAGCACAGGTATGTCAACCCGGCACTGATAAAAGCAGTTATTTTCGGACTCATGGGCCAGTTGAGATTGCACCATTCTTAGGAACTCAGAGGCAAAATCATTTATCTTAAATCATAAGAGCTCAGAAAACTCTCCGCAAGTTTTTGTTATTGTTATGTTGTCAGTTTGTTTAACCAATTGCACTGTTGCAATGCCTTTGAAGCCTGTTATATAAAATTATACAAACCAACTGTGGTCTACACACAACTGCTACCACCCACAGCCTTCCCAGCAATCTATACACTGACAAGCCTTAATTGATATACTAAATAATTCAGGCACGGATTTAGAGAAGAACTTATAAAAAAGTACATATTTTCCAAAAAGGACTGATGCGTTTAGAATGTTTGCTTATTTTTAGATAGTGATTGCGTTTGGAAAATCCAAGCTCAAACAGATCTATCCTACGGGAACATTGTCCAAGTTTATACATGTGTTTGGGGAAAATAAATTTTAGGTCCATTGATTTGGGTGCCTAATTCTTTTTCCTTCAAGATTGGTCAGCTAGGGTCTGCATAGGTAACAGAGTACCTGCAAACATATACATTTACTAATCTCCCCATTATAAAAAAAAGGGATGAATACTGACTGTATAAAGTGCATACAGCTTTTATCTGCGCTGCCAATCCTTGGATGTATCACTTCCCCTATCATTATAACCAGGGCTGTCTTTAAGGCAGGGCAAATGGGGCAGCTGCCCCGGGCCCAGCCATTGTTGCAAGGCCCAAAGTAGCTGCCCCTTGAGCCCGCACTGCCCACAAATAGTTGATAAGTGGATTTGGGAGGGCCCAAGAACATGTTTGCCCAGGGTCAAATTGAAATTAAAGATGGCCCTGCTTATAACTGTCCATTACTGCCAGGTCCAGGTCAATAGATTGTACAACCTGGACCCTACTATCCTGAGGGCATGCAGTTGGCAAAGTGCTCCAGGATCTAGTAAGCTTGGAGCACTATTCTGGTCACATTGCAGCAAGCTCACCGTCCACCCTTTCATTTGTTGTTGATTTGTACTAAAGCTTTTAAGTGAACATGTTATTTGTGCAGCAAAAGAAAAACGTTCACTTATCGGCCTCCCTCTCCAGCTCCACATACTCACCCTTCCTGTGCTCTGCCATCAATCTGTTCCTGGGAGCAAAGAGAAACATCTGATACTGTCTGATATGGGGACCATGGGACACACTCCCCTACCTTCCATGTAACAACATTGGAGCTTGGTAATTGACCACTCAGGCAGTGGGAGAATGAAAGAAAGGTAAGTCTGTACAGCTAGAAAGGGCCTGTTGCCTATACTCCACATGCAGAAGCAGACAATTAGGTGCAGGTTAAAGAACAACGGGGCCCATTTAATGTCAGTTTAAAAAAAAAAAAAGAGACTTTAGGTCAGAAGGTCCGTGAACATGGCATAGCATAGTTCTTAACACCCTGCATTATTTTAAAACGTATATTCCTCAGAAAGCAACAGTGGTGTACCTGGGTGAAGTGTGGCCAGCACCAAATATAGACATTCAGATGGTGTCCAAGCATGGTCCGTAATTTACATTTTATTGTTTTTGTGTCCCTGTGGCTGAGCAACAATTAGGCCCCTAAGGATGAAATGTAAAGACAGAGTGCAGAATGGCCTTGTCTTCATCAGACAGGCAGGAGAAGTGGACACATTCAGTACTAGTGTGCTGTAATGTCACCCTCTTCCTGCATAAATTTCACCCATACAGCAGCACAATGCCATGCCACACAGTCTACACACATGCCCAACGCAATAGGACTGAGTAACTAAGGGCCATTCAAGGCACTCTAGAGTCAATGAATGTAGAACACACAGAATATAGAATAGGTAATCGGCTGAATAATGATTGCAATTTACTAAACATTTGCAATAATTGCAAACAGCATGCATACATTGCAGAATAATACAAAACAGGTTATGAAAGCTGCATAAACATTGACTCTTTACAGCAATGTCTCTGTGACTTAATCAGTGTAACACATGGCTGCCTAACATAGTTGCTATAAAACTCTGAAATAGAAAGTCTAGCTGAGAATTACTACTCCTATAAAAGAATGCGCTACTTGCAATTATTCCCATAATCAGAGTCCTTCAAAGTCAAGTCCGGGGTAGTTCTGATAACACAGATGAACATCTGAAATCCTAGGCCCAGAGCCACCCTACTGGAATTGGAGTACTCTGGTAGCCATTTTTAATGTGGCTGGGTCTTCTGGAGAAGCTGCGTGCCATTAGAATGTGGTTTGGCTGCCCACGCTCTAATTCTGACAGAGGTGGGCCTCTAAACTGGCTGCAGAACATTTGCTTAGCTACCTCTGTCTCATCAGGTGTGGTCCCTCTGAGCTCCTCAAGAAAGGAAAGTAATAGGAAAAGAGTTTAAGGAGCCTGCTTCTGCTTTTTAGCATGGTGAGAAAGTGGGCACACTAGTGCTGTACCTAATTTAGTACAAGATTGTATTTCTATGTTTCTGTGTGTTATCTTATGTTATAGATTGCCTGGTATTAGGATGAAATGTGATTAAAAAGTGTTAACCCATTTTTTTTAAAATCTTTTTTTAAAGCAATTGTCAAGTAAAAATGTATTTGTCATATTAAACATGTTATACTTGCCTGCTCTGTGCAATGGAACTGCATAGAGTGGCCCTGATCCTCCTCTTCTGGGGTCCCCCATAGGTGCGCCTGGCTCTTCCACTTCTCAGTGTGCTCCCATAGGAAGCCGCTTCCTATGGGGGCACACCTGCAGGCTCAATCCTGAGTCACACTACCTGCATACCTAAACATACACAGTGTGGCTTGCCCCTGCCTCCCCCTGCTCCTCACAGGGTTTGACTGACAGCAGCGTTAGCCAATGGCTCTGGCTGCCTATGCTAAGCCTGTGAGAGTGTACAGACGAGCACAGAACTGGATCAAGTGAGGACTCAGGTAAGTATAAGAGGGGTAAGGGAGTGATATTGCTAATGGAATGTTTTTTACCTTAATGCAGGGAATGCATAAAGGAAAAAAACGTTTAGGCTTTAGAACCACTTTAAATAACATTATTAAAAATCTTGAATCATGGCATTCAAAAAATATATATTCTGATGTGGGAGGGGGGGGGGATGTATATAAAAATGTTTAGCCCTGGGTGCCAAATAGTCTAGGTACGCCACTGAAAAACAATGTGTTCTGCTGCAACCCAAATCCCAACATGACGCATAGCAAAGTTGGTGTGTAGTACGTCAAACTTTCAGACCCGATGTTGGGATGGGAGGTTCTCAGTGGGTAAAAAGCACTAATTGCCTTCTTTCAAAGTCATTGAAAAAGACCTAACAATCATCATGACCTGGCTTACTATTTATACCTATGGTGTAGGGGATAATGCTTGAGCTGCCTATATGCCATATTGGAGGAAAAAAAGCACTGGAGATTTCAAGCAGGGATTGGATTCATCGACAAATATAACATTTATTTTAAAAAACATAAAGCGGAACGTTATGCTCTTAAAATATTTTTTAATCCTTATGCTGCTAGCCTTAGTAAATAGATAGGAAGGAATATTATATTCACTAGTTTTAAACTTTTTATTTACATTTCTCCAGTTGCTTCCCGATTTCTGGCCTAGGCCAAAATGATGTCATACATCCCAAGAGTCTTCACTGGCATTTTATTTATTTCATCTGGAGAAGGAAGGAGGGACTTTCTGAGTTAAGCAAATCCTTCAGCCTGCATTCCATGTCCTTGCAAAAGTGTACTGACAGCTCATGTATAATACAGTATACTGTTCATGAACAAGAATTTCAAGGGTGTAAACATGGTGAGGGCAGAAGTAAATGCTACATGACATCTGCCCTTACTCAAGATGGCCACAGCTAAAATTGCTTGGTGGGTGTTTTTTAGAGTGACTTTTCTCAACATAGTAAAGCATGGAGACATACAGGTCCCTCTCAAAAAATTAGCATATTGTGATAAAGTTCATTATTTTCTGTAATGTACTGATAAACATTAGACTTTCATATATTTTAGATTCATTACACACAACTGAAGTAGTGCATGCCTTTTATTTTTTTAATATTGATGATTTTGGCATACAGCTCATGAAAACCCAAAATTCCTATCTCAAAAAATTAGCATATCATGAAAAGGTTCTCTAAATGAGCTATTAACCTAATCATCTGAATCAACTTATTAACTCTAAACACCTGCAAAAGATTCCTGAGGCTTTTAAAAACTCCCAGCCTGGTTCATTACTCAAAACCGCAATCATGGGTAAGACTGCCGACCTGACTGCTGTCCAGAAGGCCATCATTGACACCTTCAAGCAAGAGGGTAAGACACAGAAAGAAATTTCTGAACGAATAGGCTGTTCCCAGAGTGCTGTATCAAGGCACCTCAGTGGGAAGTCTGTGGGAAGGAAAAAGTGTGGCAGAAAACGCTGCACAACGAGAAGAGGTGACCGGACCCTGAGGAAGACTGGGGAGAGGGAAATGTAAAAATGCCTGAAGTCCGGTGTCAAGTACCCACAGTCAGTGATGGTCTGGGGTGCCATGTCAGCTGCTGGTGTTGGTCCACTGTGTTTTATCAAGGGCAGGGTCAATGCAGCTAGCTATCAGGAGATTTTGGAGCACTTCATGCTTCCATCTGCTGAAAAGCTTTATGGAGATGAAGATTTCATTTTTCAGCACGACCTGGCACCTGCTCACAGTGCCAAAACCACTGGTAAATGGTTTACTGACCATGGTATTAATGTGCTCAATTGGCCTGCCAACTCTCCTGACCTGAACCCCATAGAGAATCTGTGGGATGTTGTGAAGAGAAAGTTGAGAGACGCAAGACCCAACACTCTGGATGAGCTCAAGGCCCCTATCGAAGCATCCTGGGCCTCCATAACACCTCAGCAGTGCCACATGCTGATTGCCTCCATGCCACGCCACATTGAAGAAGTCATTTCTGCAAAAGGATTCCCGACCAAGTATTGAGTGCATAACTGAACATAATTATTTGAAGGTTGACTTTTTTTGTATTAAAAACACTTTTCTTTTATTGGTCGGATGAAATATGCTAATTTTTTGAGATAGGAATTTTGGCTTTTCATGAGCTGTATGCCAAAATCATCAATATTAAAACAATAAAAGGCTTGCACTACTTCAGTTGTGTGTAATGAATCTAAAATATATGAAAGTCTAATGTTTATCAGTACATTACAGAAAATAATGAACTTTATCACAATATGCAAATTTTTTGAGAGGGACCTGTATATGGATGGATGAATTAGCTTTGAATATTAAAAATGAGTTAAATAACTTTCAGGTTTGTGTTGCTCAAACACAGTTCAGTTCCGCTCTAAACAATTTACGGTAAGGTATTTTAAACATTCACTGGCATTCTGATATCTTTAATACTCAATCCCTACACAAAAGTACCCCCAGTCATTTTCAGATAGACTAGTTCACTTTTGTGAATGCTGGCAGTTCGACCCCAATAGCTATCCATCACAACCCAGGAAATCTCGGTTCTTCTCTGTGTACATACAATAAAAGTACTACATATGGCTATTATCCACAGTCCACTTGAAGCCTATACATTTTGAATAGAAAAGCAAAGGTGGGCAATTATCTAGGAAGCTGCTGCCAGACAGAAAAAGTTTGATAATAAACTAACCACTAAAGTAATGGTTAAAAAAGAAGGACACATAATTATTTAAACAGTTGCATGTGAAAGAATGTTTGTATAGTACCTCAAGTGGTGTCATGTAGCTCTTATACATCCTTGTAGGTGGGCAATCCTATTTGCAATGGGATGCAGGACCTGCCTTAAAGGTTTAACATCTACCCCACAAATATTTACTAACTCGGAAGTAAGCATGACACCAATAAAATCCCCTATGAGCCAGATTGTCTATTCAGTTTCTAGAACAAAGGGCCCTTTTGGATATCAGTTTTGTAAAAAAAATAACAATAAAGCTTCAACTAAAGTGTTTTCACCACACATATGGCACAGCATAGCTTCCAACTCTTCCTCTATTGGTGGTATTCTATGCTTTGCACTAAAGTAACATTTAATAATGAACTTATTTTATTGGCTCTTCTATGGCCTGGTAAATACATCATTGAAAGGGTTTTGTTATATCTGGATGATAACTGCCAAATATACCTGTTGATCCCTTCAGATATTGTGTCAACAGATAGCTTCCAGTGCTTTCTGCTTTCTACAGAACTCCTCCCCTCTATTTTATAGAGAATTGGAGAGGAAAAGGTTATTGTCGTCCCGTCCTTGGGTGACAATGATTTTCCCCCAGAGATACAGCAAATGAATGATTGCTGTCACCCTAGAAAGGAAAGTGTGCTACTGGCAGGATCACCAGGTGAAAATAAAAGGGAAAAAAGCCTGAATAAAAGAAAAGAAATGCAGTCACCAAATCTAAGGACTGCTAAACAGCAACATTTTTGTTCTTGAATTTGAATCTACTTAATCCCGTTGATCCTTGTCCCACATTTACAGGTGTCTAATTCATAGTCAATCTTGTTGTTTTGCCAGGAGCTCCAACTCTTCCTCGCTATACAAAAGAAATGTGCTTTTGTTAAGGTCTCTTTTCCCATCAGATACATATCCAATCACTTCCTGCCCTTGTCACATGTCACTGGAGAGTGTGTGGTGGGGAGTTATTAGGCAGTCCTGGAACAGGGTCATCCAGTGCTAAGAGCTAAAATGCAGTACTGCGCTCCCCTCTCCTGCTGGTAATGCATGTCATAGATGGATGTAGCACCCTGCCTTCTTTGACATGCCCATTCTCTGCCCCCTTGAGGACCAGTTCCTGATAATTGTCATGAACTGTGTATGCATAGTCATTTGTTTGCCTTCTAGCAGCTGGGGGTGGGTGAACAGTTTCTCATGCATGATATGTTTTTCATATGGGCTGTAGGTGCACAGAAACAGCATGTTGGAGCACAGTTTGTAAGCAGTAGCTGTGCCAGAGCAGATAGAAAGCCATGGCTCAGTAGAAGAGAGGCCATGGTCCACTAGTTGCCCACCACTGATCTAGAGCCTGAATGCAGTGGGATGCCCAACAAACAGCATCCCCCTTACCTGTTGTGGCCCAAGATGGATGCCCCTCTTGCCCCCCTTCTCTTGTTCTGCCCTGTCTGGTGCCCTCCACCTCTAATTTCCATCCTCAGCAGCACAATAGTGCCTAATGCCAAGAGTAGTGTTGGGAAGGGTTACAGTGCTGTGTCCCAGTTGGGGGGAATGAATGTGCCTTGGTTGCTGGTTTTGTCTCTATTAGGAAAATATCCAATTACTTGCTGTCCTTGTGACATCCTTTCACTTGAACAGGAAGCTAGGGCAACAGCTGTTTATGATTATTTACATTTTCCCGTTACAGGCAAAGAGATAGTGTCTTGTAAGGGGCACTCTGGAACCCCTACTTACCTTACCAGTGCTTCCTTGCTTCACCTGCCTTTGTCACATTCAGCAACAACACCTAGTAGTCTTGGGCATGGGGGATCATGTGACCTCCTTCATTGGAACAATCAGGTTTAGCAACCATTCACTAGGCCTCAATACTGTCACATAGCTGAGTGACAACACTTCCTATAGTTTCTGTCACCAGCCAGTGCTATGGATTTTAGTGCCAGCTGCGACAGAAACAGTAGTGGTGAGGGATCATTAGCAAAGTAAGTATCTGGGTTTAGGGGCAGGTCATTTTACAAACACTGCCCATACTGTTTAACAGTCCTGGATTCTGTTGGACTGTTTTGGGACTTTGGAACATTTCAGCACCCAAATAGGGCTCCTTTGCTCCCCTGTGCTGTTATTTCCTGCCCAACATGAACACTATAGATTACTATGTCCTGAATAGGCATGGTGACAGTGTTTCTTCTATTATTATAATTTTTAATGTAAAGTTCTGTCTCCTATAGGACAAAGTGCATGTCGTACTTTGTTCCATATTTCAAAGTGCTTTATAACTAGGGGCTGACTGGCAACTTTCGGCCCAGTGGGCAAGTTCAAAAGAGAGGCCCATTGTGCAGTGACTTGGCCCCCCTCCCACTGTTCCTGGCCTCCTCCTGACCCCATTCTAGGCTGAAGCTCCGCTCCAGGAACTCTCTACTCACCGGCTGAATCTAGGGTTCCCAACCCAGTAGGGGGCAGTTGGGGGGAGGGGGAGATGGGACAGCTCGGTAGGACTGCCTGGGAGAGGAGAATCTCCAGTGGGGAATGGAACTGGCCTCTGCTCAGACACAGTTTACACCACCCATGCTGGGGTGGGGAGGTGTGCGCTCTGTCCTTCTCTTCACCCCGCACTCAGTAGGTCAGCAATGGGGACTTTTTACTTCACCAGGAATCCTTAGTGCATGTCTGTGGCTGAAGCGGTGCAGCCTTTTTACAGAGCATCGGAGCAGCCTGGGGGGCAATTGCCCCCTGGCCCAGTCCTCCCCTGTTTCTGACCCTAGTTTTGAGGTCAGACCTGCTGCAGACTATCCAACAATAACTTTAAAAATAATTGATGCAGCTGTTGGCTGTGAGCACTTTTCTAAGAGAGGCATCGGGCAAGAGGAATGCAGCAGGAAGAGGGATGTGTCAGCCTATGGCTTCCTCTTGCCATTGCATGTCTCGAGAAAATGCTTACAGCCAAGACACGATGCAGCTATGAATCAACAATCTAATTACTTATATCTGCTAGACTGACTGTGGCAGGAAGGGAGGGGGATGGGTTGGACCTCATAACTAGGATTAGAAAGCACTTAGAAACAAAGGACAAAGTACTACATCAGGCATGTCCAACCTGCGGCTCGGGGGCCGCAAGTGGCCCACAACCACAGGCAATGCGGCCCACTGACCCCTGACAATTTTATTTTTTGCTGGGGAGGAAGGAAGTCGGGTCGGGGGCATGGCCACAGCGGCTTCCAACTAACAGTAGGCAGAGGCTGCCTCAGAGGGGAGGGGGGGGGGGGAGGTGAGCATGTGCAGTGTTTCTGACTCCTACCACCATGACCACTTCAAATCACTGAAGTGGTCATGGTGGTTAGAGTGTTCCTTTAATATCTCTCAGAACAAGTAAACCTCTGTATACTGATTCCATTTCATTTGATCATCCTCTAGTTTTGTTAAATTAGTGCGGGGGGCGCAGCGGCATTTTATTTCTTATGTACCTTAACTATAGTATATATTTTGTATGCGGCCCGAGAAAATTTCTCTACACTCAATGTGGCCCAGAGAAGCCAAAAGGTTGGACACCCATGTACTACATAGAGGATAGAACTGTAAAATAAAATATTATGATTGATCTTTAGAACTAAATATTCAGATTCTTGTAGAAACCCAATCATAACTTGTGGAAACCCAGGCATGACTGGTTCTTTTTAAGAACAAGACC
Source organism: Pelophylax lessonae (assembly GCF_965119305.1). Classification (NCBI taxonomy): domain Eukaryota; kingdom Metazoa; phylum Chordata; class Amphibia; order Anura; family Ranidae; genus Pelophylax; species Pelophylax lessonae. Next base: position 454,196,952 of record NC_138771.1, on the reverse strand, counting down.
TGGTGCTTCTTTTAATGCATGTATCCATTGCAAGCTAAAATATAAAAATCCACCTCTATAGTTATGGGATTTAGATTTGTGATAGAGCATTATTACTGAAGCGTAACAAAAGATATACAATAATAAAATTGATTGGTAGCTAAAGAACACAATATTAATGTACATAATTCTTATACATAAAAACTGTTGCTCGATATTAAAAACATCTCTCCATGGGCCTCTCAATTATACATAAACTTTATGTTGTTTGTGTAATCCAGCCAAATTTTGAACTGAGGGAAATAAATGAAGCTTCCTTTTTCAGCTCAGCCCTGTGATTTAGAGAAACCGACGACTATGGAATATCAGAGGAAAACACGCTTCGCTACAGAGCATAATTTTACCTCACAAGCGCTAGCCGAAAATCAAGCAATACCACAAGGAATGTAAAATACTGTATTTTTATGTTTCTTTTGAGATGAACAATTTTCAGTTGACATTTTTTCTTTTCCTTTTCACCATAGCCAAGACCGCTGTATTTTTATTGGCTACTCGCGTACGTACACAGCAAAGACAGACATAACTGTTAACCTTGGCTGCTTCAAATATGGCCGGCCTTTTTAATCCAAATCCTGCAATTTGCTGCATGATAAAAAGGCTGGATGGAGACGTCGGTAATCACAAGGGCTTAAAAATAATAGGATGGGTGTTAGGGGGGCTTTGGCACTGACAGTTTTAACTTATAAACGCATAAATCATTAGGGAAGTGAAGCTTAGCTGCACCCTATGTGTGTTTGTTTTCCCGACAGATGCAGTGTTGCTTTGAAAGGAAAGTCTAAGTTTGTTTTTCTCAACATAAAAATCAGCTTCAGCAGCCAAGGAGTTACACGCCACTCCCTGCTCCGCATTCCATGAATTTTATTGGTTTCATTGTTTGTGTAAATGTGCAATTACAGTAGGAAACGGGTTAAAATACGAATTTATTCAGAAGTCAACAATTGGTTATTCCCACTCTTGCTCAAACAAGACTGGTCTATTTGAGGTTTGATCAAAAATGTGTGATTGCTCGGAAATGACTCAATGAGTTGGTTGTCAACCTTTCAGTTTACATTGGAAATAGTCTACAATATTTGTCTGACTAGTAATATTCATGAAAATCCCCTAATTTACCCTTTTGACAAAAAAATCCTCCTTTCGGAGTGAAACAAAATGCCTGCCACTGCCGGAATATTTAGAAAAACTAGGAAGACTTTTTGGCTGTGCTGTACATAGCAAACTACTCAAGCCAGCTGTCACTTTCTGAAGAGGTTGGGTACATTTTGGACTGCCGCCATCTTTTCCCTTGCTGCGCCCTACCTTGCTGGGTACCCCCAGCAACACATTATTGACTGCTATGTACTTATGCCAATGATCTGAAGTCACATGATAAAATGCAAATGAAACTTAGAGAAGCATTGCTGTGCAATCCCTTTAACTCCACTGCACAGCTCTGCAGTAGGGAATCCAGCACATCTCCTTGCCCGGTAATTTTATTTCTAGAACTGTCCTGTTGGTACCCTCATTTATGGCTCTCATATTTGCAGATTTAATACAGTTGAGCCGGCCATAGACGGAGAGATTTTCTTTCCTACAGCTACATTCTGCTAGGAGTGTTCTGTAAAGTTGTTGTGCACTCAAAATCTGCCTTGACACATTCCATTGTGAATCCACTGAATTAAAGTACAACTATAGGCACATTTTTTTTTCCATTTTGGATAGAGTAAGGACGGATTATAACGCCTGTCAATTTTTTTTCCGCCTTCTGTGTCCCATTATTGAGATTTCCCTTCACTTCCTGTCCCATAGCCAAACAGTGGGAGGAAATCCCTGCAAATTAAAGGAATTCCTTGGGGACCCCCAGGTCACAAGAGCTATTGTCCCCATTGGAAGATTCCCCCTCTATTACTTTCCTGGGGACAGCCCAAAATTTGGGTTTTTGTTTTACTTTTACTTTCAATGATAATGGGAAACAGGATGAATAGAGAGGGTGAATCTCCCTAACGGGGACACAGACCGCAGTAAAAACTGCCAGGTGTTCTAATCCCTCTCCACTCAGAACTTAAAAAAAAGTTTTGCCTTTAGTTGTACTTTAGGGTGACTGAATTACTGAGTTTAGTTGTCTATTTCTAAGGAATCATATTTTTATAACTTTTGCTGTCTGTATCCCATTGGAGAAATAGTTGTTCTCTTCCTGTCTCCAGACAAAGCAGGAAGTGAAAAGAGATTTCGAAAAAATAAAAGAAATGCTAGCGCGGCATCCCTGAACAGTTTCTGGCCATGCCCAGAAGCTGTTTAGCAGGGAATGCCGGGCTTGCACTGGAAGTGGTGAGCGGGGCCGGTGCAGGTTCATTGACTCCTGGGAGCGGTGACGTTCAGCTCCCAGGAGTCATCGCAAACCGGAAGTGATGGCGCGGGCCGCGGCCGCAGAGGGAGAAAGTGGAAGGAAGGTGAGTATATTTTCTTCAATATCAAGGTAAGTGACCAAAAAAAAAAAAAATTGGGAGCATCCATTTATTTTTCAGGTGGCCCTCAGCAAACGGATGGCCCAAAATCGATTTTTTCGATTTTGAGGCAGGAACTCCGCTTTAAGTTCTGTTGACATCTCAAATTCTAGATTTTTGCTCACCTTCAGTCCCTGTGATAACAATCATCGGGACAAATAGGGGTAAATATCCCCAGAAAGGACAAAGACAGCAATAGAATCAAGGTAAGAAAAAACAAAAAAAACTTTAACCTTGACTATAAATACACTTCACGTTTCCTGCATCCACCAAAAAAAAAATCAGCTTTAGGTGAATGGCCCTTTATATCTAGTAAATTACAGGAAAAAAGGAAGTCTAAATCTCAAGAAGCACTATGTGATTCACCCTGACACACCATGTGGTTCTTCTTAATTTGACAACTATTTGCAGAAAAGGAAATTTTTTTTGTGGAATGATACAGTTGCACGTTACTTAGATTCTCAGAATCCCGAAAACCTTGGCTTTAATTAGATTTGCGGGCCTGGATAATATCTACCAAATCTTAAATGATAGGTAGGAAAAAAATGCCTCTTTTCTCCTGATGGAAGAGGGTTAACTGAATTGAAGTCTGGAGTTTGACTCCCTCCCAAAGACTTGTGGCTTTCTTAAAATATGCACCAGGCTTGGCTCTTCCTCTGTAATCTGGCAGTCAGGCTGAAAGCAGAGAGAAAGGCGTCACAATGCAGCTTATTTTTACTTCGAATAGACTGTTTAACGATTTTTCTGCAGTGCCTTTCACCCACGTACAGCATGAGATTAAACAGACTCCATACTGACCACTTAATAACCTTGAAGTGATAATGTCAGGGCCACCAAAAAAAGATGTGGCCCCAAGAGGTTGTTACTCCCCCCCCCCCCCATCTTGCCCCATTTCTTTCTTTAACAACTTTATTTTAGCTTGTATTATAGTATATAAGAAAATTTGGGCTGGTCTTCTGGCTTTCTTTATTTTTCTTTCAGGGTGAAGTTTGCCTAAAGTTTCTGTGGAGAAACTGAGAGGCCACATAATTGTGCTATGCAGAGTGAGGCATAGCTGATCACTTGATTGGTGACTGACAGTTTGGCAGGAAAATTCAACACGCAATAATGAAGTACCCTTACCTGATTATTAGTGCAGCCCCATCAGTGCAGCTTATCAGTGCCTGTCAGTACTTCCTCATTAGTGCAGCTTATTAGTGCTCATCAGTACAGCTTCATTAATGCAACCTCATCCGTGCCCATCAGTGCAGCCTCACCAGTGCCCATCAGTGCAGCCTATCAGTGCCCATCAGTGCAGCCTCATTAGCGACATCAGTGTAGAAGAAAAAATACTTATTCGCAAATGTTTATAACATAAACTAAGAAAAACTTTTTTTTTTTAATTTATCAAACTTTTTCATTTATATAGCAAAAAATAAAAAACCCAGTGGTGCTTAAATACCACCAAAAGAAAACTCTATCTTTCTCAAAACAATTATACAAATTTCATATGGGTAAAGTGTTCATTGGCTGCACAGTTGTCATTCAAAGTGTGACAGCACTGAAAACTGAAAATTGGCCTGGGCAGGGAGGGAGTGAAAGTGACAGGTGTTGAAGTGGCTATACTGGTATGTGTTTAATTCTTCTCAACATTGTACTGATGAAAAAAATGAAAGCAACATAGCAGTTTGGTAGTAGGCCTGATTCTACCTTGTCTATACTTTCTCACCTGTTGGATTCACTGCCTCAGTCCCCTGAAAGATCTGGTATATCTGGGTAAAAGGCACATACGATAGTCCTCCATGTACCCACATTTGGCATCCCCATCAGCACAAGATAGCGCCCAAGCTTGGTGGGGACCTCTTCGTTAGCGCTGTGTATGTTTTAGCTTTTAGTAAGTAATGAATTGTGGGAGACGTGTCCCATATTTGGAAGCACAGAGTACACCCCTCACATTTTTTGTAAATATTTTATTATATCTTTTCATGTGACAACACTGAAGAAATTACACCTTGCTACAATGTAAAGTAGTGAGCGTACAGCTTGTATAACAGTGTAAATTTGCTGTCCCCTCAAAATAACTCAACACACAGCCATTAATGTCTAAACCACTGGCAACAAAAGTGAGTATACCCCTCAGCGAAAATGTCAAAATTGGGCCCAATTAGCCATTTTCCCTCCCCAGTGTCATGTGACTCATCAGTGTTACAAAGTCTCAGGTGTGAATGGGGAGCAGGTGTGTTAAATTTGGTGTTATCGCTCTCACTCTCTTATACTGGTCACTGGAAGTTCCACATGGCTCCTCATGGCAAAGAACTCTCTAAGGAGCTGAAAAAAATAATTGTTGCTCTACATAAAGATGGCCTAGGCTATACGAAGATTGCCAAGACCCTGAAACTGGGCTGCAAGCCCATACAGCAGTTTAACAGGACAGATTCCACTCAGAACAGGCCTCGCCATGATTGACCAAAGAAGTTGAGTGCACATACTCAGAATCATATCCAGAGGTTGTCTTTGGGAAATAGACGTATGAGTGCTGCCAGCTTTGCTGCAGAGGTTTGATGGGATAGAGGGTCAGCCTGTCAGTGCTCAGACCGTATGCCGCCCACTGCATTAAATTAGTCTGCATGGCTGTCATCCCAGAAGGAAGCCTCTTCTAAAGATGATGCACAAGAAAGCCGGCAAACAGTTTGATGAAGACAAGCAGACTAAGGACATGGATTACTGGGACCATGTCCTGTGGTCTGATGATAAGATGATGTCTCAAGATAAACTTATTTTGTTCAGATGGTGTCAAGCGTGTGTGACAGCAACCAGGTGAGGAGTACAAAGAAAAGTGTGGCTTGCCTACAGTCAAGCATGGTGGTGGGAGTGTCATGGTCTGGTGCTGCATGAGTGCTGCCAGCACTGGGGAGCTACAGTTCATTGAGGGAACCATGAATGCCAACATGTACTGTGACATACTGAAGCAGAGCATGATCCACTCCCTTCGGAGACTGGACCACAGGGCAATATTCCAACATGTTAACCACCCCAAACACACCTCCAAGATGACCACTGCCTTAATAAAGAAGCTGAGGGTGAAGGTGATGGACTGGCCAAGCATGTCTCCAGACCTAAACCCTATTGAGCACCTGTGGGGCATCCTCAAACGGAAGGTGGAGGAGCGCAAGGTCTCTAACATCCACCAGCTCCATGATGTCATCATGGAGGAGTGGAAGAGGACTCCAGTGGCAACCTGTGAAGCACTGATGAACTTCATGCTCAAGAGGGTTAAGGCAGTGCTGGAAAATAATGGTGGCCACAAAAAATATTAACATTTTGGGCCCAATTTGGACATTTTCACTTAGGGGTGTACTCACTTTTGTTGCCAGCGGTTTAGACATTAATGGCTGTGTTTTGAGTTATTTTGAGGGGACAGAAAATTTACACTGTTATACAAGCTATACACTCACTACTTTACATTGTAGCAAAGTGTCATTTCTTCAGTGTTGTCACATGAAAAGGTATAATAAAATATTTACAAAAATATGAGAGGTGTACGCATTTTTGTGAGATACTGTATGAAGCAGCAGGAAAGCACTGACAAGGTTAAGTTATGATCTTCTGGTACCCTCGTAGCTGCCACGATACCTTTTTCTACCAGTAAGTATTAGCCTGACAACATTATGCATTACGTGCTAAAATTTTTGACATAGTTTTACACTAAGCACCAGCTTTCCACTTGCACTGCGGCCTACACCACTGCTGCAGACAAGCAAGGAACATGGGTTTGCTCAAAGTCTGTGAAGGCTCTCAACATTGTGAGATGATACAGGTGCTCTTAGGTGGCAGAGAGAAAGAGACTATTTATATATGATCATGGAACAAAAATTCTTTCTGTCTTCCTGAAGGTCCAGTGAATATATATGCGGTGTATATACTGTACCTTATACCTTAAATTAGTCAGAATGCAGAGTCCTTCTTTAGCCATATACTTCATTTAATACTAACTACTCCTAATTTCAGGAGCTGACGCAGAGATATAGTTATTTAGGTTAAATGCCAACAGTTTAATTTTTCAGAACAACATAATCATTGATGGCTTCACATCGTTGATATGAAAAAATGAGAGTGATTTGCAGGGTCTAGAATGGTCTTCTGCAATGGGATATAAAATATGACTCAGTAAATCAAGGGACAGAGGAGTCAATGCTCGGCTATTCCATGCACAGTGTAAAAATTCCATGTGCATGTGAAAATAACAAGCATGAGCTGTCACTTCTCTTCTTTATTGCAGGAAAATGACCAGTCAGTGGCTAGCAGACTCTGTCGCTAAGCTGGCTGACCGTAAACCTTTTATAATTTTGCCCATTCTGCATTGTGTGTGCCAGGTGGTGACAGGGGGATCATTGCTTGCTGAATGAGCAGAATGCTAGATGTCCCTAATAAGCTCACCCCCCTTTTTTCCCATCTGCAGTCTCAAAGGTCAGCTGTTAGGTGACTGCACAGTGACTGGAGGTAATATTATACTGTACAGCATCTGTAGGATAGTGACTTCACAGTGTTTGTATCACTGAATCCAGAAACAGGCAAATGGGACTTCTCTTAGCAGAAACGTCTATTCAAAGCTGGTATTTTAGTTCATGGTGGATTCTGGTAAACTGATTTGCAGACTGGCCTTTTTTTACTTTTGTGGAAGCAATATAAGTTAGTGGGCTAGTAGGGTCTGGAATTGTCCAAGTGCTGCAATGCTTGAGTTTGCACACTGTAAATAGATACCTAGCAAATACAAAAAAATGTGTTTTCAGCCATCCGGCTCAGTATGTTCTTTTTTTTTTTTTGGGGGGGGGAGGTCTGATACTTAAGAGTCCCTTTGTAAAAGTTGGAAATGCATCCTCAGCACCCTCTTTCAATGCTTAAAAGCAATATTTCCTACGCACACATTCACGGAAATGGTTGTCACTTGCCTGACAAAGGGGCCCTGTGTGGCTCCGAAAACTTTGCCGCATGTGTACCTTGTGACCATGTGAATAAAGCTTTGGGTCCTTCTTAAGAATCCTTGGTGTGCTGATGAAATTTCTTCACTCGTCCAATGCTTGTCTCAATGAACCTTTAAAAAAGTATCTAGGGGCTGAGCCTGGATTATGGCGATGGGATCCACTGGAGTCTCAGAGACATGTAAGAAGCTCTGGGTGATTCCTCAGATTCCACCCATAATATATCAGATCCAGGCAGATGAATGCATGTATGCATATATCAGGTTAGTCATATCAGACTCTCTGCAACTCTATGGGCCAGGTGTCTGCGCAGGGGAGGACTGGCAAGGGGGGCAAGGTGGCAATTGCCTCCCAGGCCACTCTGAAAAGTGGTAAAAACTGGTAAAAAGGCCGAACTCAGGGCTGGATTAATGTAGGGGCCAGACACTGTATACGGCTGTCAGTCCAAAACCAGGTGGGCATGGATGGTGAGCTGATTCCATGGTTCAATGGGCCACTTGACTGGACTTGACCCCCAGGCCAAAATCTGCCAGCCCTCCCCTGTGTCTGCGCACCATGTTTCATATGCTTGTTGGAAGCCTTTTTCCATATCATTTTTTTTTTTTTTATGAGGTAGGTCACCGGGACTTTTCTTAACCCTACCCGATTGCTCAGGCTTGGTAGTGAGATGCAGATATGTGCTTAGCTAGTTTATACACACATACTAGTGCCAGTTTAGATAGGAGTCAATTAACCTACCAGCATGTCTTAGGATGTGTAAGTAAACTAAAGAACTCAGAGGAAACCCACACAAACACAGACACAACGCGCAAACTCCGTGAAGATAGTGTGCTGGCTGAGATTCGAAGCAAGGGCTCCAATTCTGCACGGCATACTATAAGTGTTAACCACAAAGCCACTGTGCTGCCCAAATTGGGGCAAAGATCTATGAAACTAAATCCCATCCATCCAGACCACTCAGCTCTTTAATATAAAGCTATTTATTATCTAACTATCATGAATAAAACTCCCAGAGTGAAAAGATATATACCCAAATGCCTAGGCGTTTGGATACACTTACAGTAGGTGCTGAGGGAAGTGGTAATTAAGGCAATCAACCAATCAGCCATTCAGGTTTAACAAGCCATTTAATCTTGGCATAAATTGATACTTTTTTTTTCATCAGCCAGAAGGATGAACATAAAAAAAAAAAAAAATGGACAGATTCCTCCATCAATACAATTGAGGTGGATAGAAGAATCCTCCCCAGTGAAACATTGTATTCTGACTGCAGGGACTCTCTGCCACCAGCATACATTGATCAGAAGCTGCAGCTCTTTGGTACAAACCCTACAAAGTGCTTTTTCACCACTGCTTTTTCTTTATGCTGGCTTCTTAAAATAACAAATGCAATAATTCACAGCTTAGATGAAAGATTTTTGTGGTTTAACCTCCTCCCACCTGGCCACTGCATACAAACAGCCAGGTGGGAGCTCCGTCGTTCTGAGTGGACGTTCCCATACGTTCCTCAGAACTAGCGCCCCATCACATCTGTACCAGTGCACAAAACATCTGTCAGTCCCCAATCACATCTGTACCAGTGCACAAAACATCCGTCAGTCTCCCATCACATCTGTATCAATGCACAAAACATGTCAGTGTCCCATCACCTCTGTACCAGTGCACAAAACATCTGTCAGTCTCCAATCACCTCTGTACCAGTGCACAAAACATCTGTCAGTCTCCAATCACATCTGTACCAGTGCACAAAACATCTGTCAGTCTCCCATCACATCTGTATCAATGCACAAAACATGTCAGTGTCCCATCACCTCTGTACCAGTGCACAAAACATCTGTCAGTCTCCAATCACCTCTGTACCAGTGCACAAAACATCTGTCAGTCTCCAATCACATCTGTACCAGTGCACAAAACATCTGTCAGTCTCCCATCACATCTGTATCAATGCACAAAACATGTCAGTGTCCCATCACCTCTGTACCAGTGCACAAAACATGTCAGTGCCCCATCACATACCAGTGCACAAAACATCTGTCAGTCCCCAATCACATCTGTACCAGTGCACAATAAATAAATAAAACATTTAAAGTGCCCCCATGCAAAGGCATATGCACACGTTGGTCCCGTACGCATACGTAAACAGTGATAGCGCCACACATGTGAAGTATTGCAGCGAACGTCAGAGCGAGAGCAATAATTCTAGCTCAGACCACCTGACCACCTGTGTAACACTAAATTGGTAACCAATAAAGTCTTATAAAGCGTCGCCTATCGAGATGTTTAAATGCCGAAGTTTGGCCCAATTTCTCTAGCGTGCGCAGTTTTAAAGTGTGATACGTTTGGTATCTATTTACCCAGCGCAACGCCAAATTTTATATTTTACTAAAAATGTGGGTATTATATTGTCTCTGTGTGCACTGAAATTTATTAAATTATATTTATGCATTAGTGTGTAAAATTACTCTCGAAAAAAACTGCTGCGCAAATACTGTGTGACATAAAAACCCACTATTTTATTCTCCAGGGCCTCTGCTATATAAACTGCCAGATGGGAGCTCCGTCGTTCTGAGTGGATGTTCCCCCCAACGTCCCTCAGAATGAACGCCTGCTCATGGCCCATGAAGGCTGTGACCACAGGACACAGCCAAGACGAGAAGTTATGGGCGCTGTGATTGGCCCTCCTAATTGCGTGAAGGCTGTGTCAATCCAATCACAGCCTTCACAATGTAAAGAGACGCTTGTCTCTGTGACAGTTCTCCCCACTGAGCTCAGTGAGAGCTCAGTGCTTGGGGGGGGGGGGGGATCTGCAAGATCTATGACAGTTCTGTGTGTAAGGATGATTTTATACACAGAGCTGTCACAGATCCCCAACAAACAGTACACCAAGCACCACTGTCACCCCTGTCCCCATACACATCTGTCAGTGTCCCCATAAAACATCTGTACCAAAACATCTGTCCCCCATCACACCTGCACCAGTGCACAAAACATCTGCCAGTCCCCCATCACATCTGCACCAGTGCACAAAAACATCTGTCAGTGTCCGCCGGTAGCCAATCAACATCTGTCAGTGTGCCAGTGTCCCACCAATAGATAAAACATTTAAAGTGCCCCCATGCTCGCGTGTAAAGGCGATTGCACACATTGGTCCCGTACGCATACGTAAACCGCACAAACACCACACATTTGAGGTATCGCCGCAGAGTGAGAGCAATAATTCTAGCACCAGACAACCTGTGTAACTTTAAACTGGTAACCAATAAATGCTTATAAAGCATCACTTATGGAGATTTTTTAAATACTGAAGTTTGGTGCCATTTCGCTAGCGTGCGCAATTTTAGAGTGTGATATGTTTGGTGCCTATTTACCCAGGGCAATGCCAAATTTAATATTTTACTGAAGATTTGGGTATTATATTGTCTCTGTGTGCATTGAAATTTATAAAATGTATTCATGCATTAGTGTGTAAAATTGCGTTAGAAAAAACTGCTGCACAAATACTGTGTGACTTAAAAGTTTGCAAAACCCACCATTTTATTCTCCAGGTCCTCTATTACAAAAATATATAATGTTTGGGGGTTCTAAGTCATTGAGAAATAACTTGTTAATATGACATTTTTGTGAAAAAAATAAATAAATAATAATTTCTTATTTTCCAAAGAATTGTGGGAAAAAATTACAACTTCAAAAAACTCGCTATGCCTCTTACTATATACCCTGGACTGTCACTTTCAAAAAGGAGTAATTTGGGGGGTATTTGTAATGTCTTGACATGTTGGGGCCTCAGTGATTGGTACCAAAGCTTCTAGACTCTATAACTTTCACACAGACCAAATAATATACCCTTATTTGGGTTTTTTTTTTTTACCAAAGAAATGTAGCAGTATAAATGTTGGTCAAAATTTATGAAGAGAAATTACTTATGTGTGAAATTGTATAACAGAAACGAAGAAAAATGCATTTTGTTTTCAAAATTTTTTTCATTTGTAGCGCAAAAAATAAAAACCCCAGTGGTGAATAAATACCACTAAAAGAAAGCTCTATTTTTGTGAAAAAAAAACAATAAAAATTGAATTTGGCTATAGTGTTTGCATGACCGTGTAATTGTCATTCAAATTGTAAGAGTGCTGAAAGCTGAAAATTGTCCTGGGAAGGAACGGACCCCAGCCCCCCCCCCCCAAAAAAGGATGAACAGCTGAGGAGTGAATAAGCTCCAAAAGAAGGTCAGTTGTTCCAAATGTGGGACAGTTGGAAGCTATGCAGACGCTAGTAGCAACCAATCAGTTTACTGCGGCAAGATCACTGCAAGATGATTGTTAATTGGTTGCTTAGTTTATCATAGAAGAGCTGTATTTTAAGTCTGTGTTTGAAGAAGCGATCAAGTTGCAAAAACCAAGATCAGCCTGCAGAAGCTATTCAGACAAAAGTCACCTCAAGTAATCCTATATCAATGCAACAGGCATAAGCAGATATGTCAGCAGGCGGTTTATAATCAGGAATGAAACACATGATACATTCACATTAACTATCACTTCTGTCACAGGGGCATGTCATAACAAGCATAACTTCACTATGGCTGTATGTTGCCCATAAGGTGGCAATGGCTGCTGCTTACTCAATGAGTAGTGCTAAATTACTACACACATAAAAGGAATGCTAGCGCCTTCATGCAAGTTATCATTACTCTGGCATCGAGTCAATGTCAACCCCTCTTGTCTGCAAACAAACTGTGGTTATGTTTGTGCAGTGCACTGACTGACATGTCCTCTCAGACTGTCAATCACCGACTGGAGATGGTCAACAGCTCTGTCCATCTGCTGTGTAGCCACATAATACCTATTGGCATGATATTGGCAAAAGGACAAGGGGTGGCAGCTAGGAGCCTTTCTCCTCTACTGTGCTGCTATCTGCTGTAATGATCTCATTTGCAATCAGAGTGGAAATTGGTTCATGATGGCAGGTCATGTCCACCAACATGTCACAAGAAGGTTATCAGTGGCAATAGCTAAAGGCCCACAAAACACTGGTCTGAATGAAGTCTAAGGCCCCTTTCGCACATGACCAGTTATTTCATCAGTTTATTTTTTTGTCATCAGTTGTGTCGGTCAACATCAGTTTTTCATCCTGTGTCATCAGTTTTTCAACCGTTTTTCATCCTTTGTCATAATTTTTTCAACCGTTTTTCATCCTTTGTCATCAGTTTTTCATCCGTTGTCATCTATTTTTCAGCCGTTGTCATCCGTTTTTCATCTGTTGTTGCTGAAGGTAAAGGTGATGCACTGGCCAAGCATGTCTCCAGTCCTAAACCCTAATAAGCATCTGTGGGGCATCCTCAAATGGGAGGTTGAGGGGTGCAAGGTCTCTAACATCCTCCAGCTCCAAAATGTCATCATGGAGGAGTGGAAGAGGGCACCAGTGGCAACCTGTGAAGCTTTGGTGAACTCCATGCCCAAGAGGGTTAAGGCAGTGCTGGAAAATAATGGTGGCCACTCAAAATATTGACACTTTGGGCCCAATTTGGACATTTTGACTTAGGGGGTGTACTCACTTTTGTTGCCAGCAGTTTAGATATTAATGGCTGTGTGTTGAGTTATTTTGAGAGGACAGCAAATTTACACTGTTATACAAGCTGTACACTCACTACTTTACATTGTAGCAAAGTGTGATTTCTTCAGTGTTGTCACATGAAAAGATATAATAAAGTACAAAAATGTGAGGAGTGTACTTACTTTTGTGAGATACTGTGTATATATATGTGTATATATATATATATATACCTTTAGGCCCCGTTCACACTGGGGCGATCTGACTTGCCGGGGCGACCTCACAGGTCGCGGGGCGCAGCTCGCACCGCGACCTCGGAGCGGCCGGCACGGACTTCATAACATTGAAGTCAATGCAGGTCGCTCCAGGTTGCCCCAAAGAAGCTCCGGACCCTTTTTCTAAGTCGGAGCGACTTGTGTCGCTCCTATTAGAACGGGTCCACGGCTTCTGTATGGCAGGCAACCTATGGCGACCTGTCAGGCGACCAGGTCGCCTGACAGGTCGCCCCAGTGTGAACGGGGTCTAAAAGCCCAAATCCAGCCAAAACCTTTAATATTTTGTACAGAGTGAAGAACTCCTGTCAGGTTTTCAGTGCTGTCTATGATCATAGAATGTGTCGGCAGATAAGAACCATTTGGCCCATCTAGTCTGCCCAATATATCTGAATCCTATGAATAGTCCCAGGCCCTATCTTATATGAAGGATAGCCTTATGCCTATCCCAAGCATGCTTAAACTCCTTCACTGTATTTGCAGCTACCACTTCTGCAGGAAGGTTATTCCATGCATCCACTACTCTCTCAGTAAAGTAATACTTCCTCATATTACTTTTAAACCTTTGCCCCTCTAATTTAAAACTGTGTCCTCTTGTGGTAGTTTTTCTTCTTTTAAATATGCTCTCCTCCTTTACCGAGTTGATTCCCTTTATGTATTTAAAAGTTTCTATCATATCCCCTCTGTCTCTTCTTTCTTCCAAGCTATACATGTTAAGGTCCTTTAACCTTTCCTGGTAAGTTTTTTTCCTGCAATCCATATGATCCCACTGGATACATTTCCTTTCACTTCTTGCCCTCTCCAGCAGAGACACAGATGACATGTCATTTGACATACAGTCATTGCATTTCTCAGTAAAGCTGGTCACATACAGACAGATGTTATTCTCTATTTGTTAGACATTTTTTATGGATCCCTGCCGAATCAATACATTTAAACTTTATACAGACAGGCTTACCCTGACAATACACAATTGTGCATACATTTTAATCATTGGACAGAAAAAGTCTAAAATAAAAATTGACTGTATGTCCTGCCAGCACAAGCATGTGTGGAACACATGTTATTTATAAGAATACATTTTATTTTTGTTGCCAGCAGTTTAGACAGGTATTCATCTGGAATCTGAGAACAAAAAGGTGAATTTCAAGAACAAGTGAAGGCTTCCTTATGGCAATCTAAAAAGGTACCTAATCAAGTTACTATGAGTTGCACAAGCCTTACAAAAGTAAACATAAAATGTTCTTCGCCTTCCCTGAACCATACCCTTGTTCATTTGTATCTCACAAAGAAAATCGCAGTTAGAGGGTTTCAACAACAGAGACAGTGGAGCAGTGCAGTATTGTTATCACCCCATCATAGGAAGCTGCATTAGGTGGACCTCACTGGCAGGATCAACAAGTGCATGTGGGACTTTGCAGGGGTACTAAGAGAAAATGATAATTAGAAATTAACTTATAAATTGGACCGTTTGTTATTGTAATTCCTTGGGTGGTACTTCTGTTGATTTCTGGTTCGAATGTCTGGGGTGGGGGAGTTCCCTACATTTCCATATACTATGTTCTCTTCTCTGTGGATCAAACTGTACCTATGTGTGATAAACTTGGGGGGACTGTGGTATGATGTGGACTATGTAATGTTTTTGGTTTGATGCTGCCATCCGACAGTTACATAGTTACATAGTTACATAGTAGGTGAGGTTGAATAAAGACAATAGTCCATCCAGTTCAACCTGTGTAGGTGTGTGTGACTGTAATCATCTAACATAGCCCTTTATCTCCTGATCCTTGAGATGTAAGTCTAAGAGTCTTTTGAAAGTCACCATACTACCCGCAGAAACCACCTCTTGTGGTAGACAATTCCACAATCTTGTAGCCCTAACAGTAAAGAACCCCCCACGTTGCCTGAGGTTAAAACGCTTCTCCTCTAATCGCATTGTATGTCCTCGAGTCCTCATGCAATTCCTTCGAATGAACAGCTTTTTTTCTAAGCTGAGATCCCCATTAAGATATTTATAAATTGCTATCATGTCCCCTCTCAGACGTCTCTTCTCCAGGGAAAATAAATCGAGCGATTGCAGCCGCTCTTCATAGGTAAGGTCCTCCAATCCCCTAATTAGTTTAGTTGCCCTTCTCTGGACTCTCTCCAGCTCCAACACATCCCTCCTGAGGACTGGCGACCAGAACTGGACAGAATACTCCAGATGCGGTCGGACCAGAGTTTTATAAAGTGGAAGGATTATAGTCTTATCTCTGGAATACATCCCTTTCTTTATGCATGCTAATATTCTGTTGGCTTTGGAAGCTGCCGCTTGGCATTGCATGCTGTTGCCTAATCTATCATCAACCAAGACTCCCAGATCTTTCTCCATTTTTGAGTCCCCCAAGGGTTCCCCTCCTAACATGTATTGTGTTTTTATGTTTTTGGTCCCCAAGTGCAAAACCTTACACTTCTCCACATTAAACCTCATTTGCCATGTCAATGACAGTGTTTCTTTTATTGAAAGTAATGGTGTGACTTTTTCTCAATAAAGCTTTTTCTTGATTTAAAAAAAGAAATTAACTTATAATTAAGTTGTGAAAGTATGTTGCCTGCTGCTATTGCTGTCATATAAAGGGTCATCAGGGCCTGGGGCTTGTCCCCAAAGACTCCAGCACTGGGAAATTCCACTTATGGGTCCCCTGATTAAACATAGACTATACCTTTGCAGGTATGCCTGGGCAACACTTAGCCTGAGTTAAGATTAGGGATGTAGGAAGAAATATTGTTCTTGCATTTGGACTTTGTAATATGTTGCTTTTGAAACCTTGTTACCGCCTGGTCTGAAGTCACTAAAGAGGTGTATTGCAAGTAACCAGCACCTTTCTACAGTTCAGGTCACTAAGGTACATGAAGACATGCGTACAAGAAGTTATTACAGTGTGAGGACACAAGAGGTTACCTAGGGTAACGGAAGGTTACCAAGCAGCCTGTCATTAAGCATGTGCCTGAGACAGGTGGAACAGCCTCTTACAGGAGGGAGTTGTTGTCGGCAGCAGACTCGCACTGCAGAGGTCCCCAGCCAGTACACAGGTATGGAAGAGTTAAGTGAAGTGCATGCATGAAGTCCGTACTGGGTGCATGGCAGAACCCCATTACCGTTACTAAGAATGAGATAGTGACGACATGCTGGATGGGTGGAAAGGGACAAAGCTCAGCGTGTCTCTCCTAAATGCAAGTTACGGTGAAGGTGTACATTGTTATTGGGGACCCAAGAGTTAACTAGTGGACAGGTATAGTGCAAGTGTACATTGTGTACATTCATCTATAAGAGCAGAGGCCCATCTTCAGGTTGAGTATTTCCCCAAGAGCGGCCTCAGCCTTGTCCCAGGGCATTAATGAAGATGGCACAGAAGTAAAGGGACCTCATGTGTAGTAAAGTGATCCTGTTACAGGTGCCTAGTATAGCCCAGAACCCCCCGGAGGGTGTTCTCTCATGTGACCCAGAGTTGGCGCTCAACGAGCTAATATGAAAACATGGAGAAAAGGTCTACCATAACCCGTCTAACCCCCTCTGCCCCCCTTACAAGCATAATTCATATATGAGTGGCAGAAAAATAGGACTTTAACATCCAGCTATTCAACATACTGTATGTGTTCATGGTGCTCCCAGCACACTGACCGAGTTGTCTCTGATGTCTTTCGGTCATGGCATCTGATCGAGAGCTGGCAGGACAGTCTAGAGAAGTCATGTCACCTCCTGGCACTAAAGCCAATCTACAGGGTGTGAAGGGGTTAAAGAACTATGCTTGCTTCGAATAAAGCCATGGGATTGGCAAGATATCTCGCCTCCTTCAGATCCTGGTGTTTCCTCCAGCTCAACCCCAACAGCTGTTTTTATATTGAGCCATGCCCGATTTCCATTGCCTGAGATACGGACACACAGCCATGCACAAACTAATATCATCTTACCAAAGGCATCAATAGGCACAAAAAAGCTGAATTCATGTCAACATCAACAAAGCAGAAACACATGGAAAAACAGACGCCCACGCAGAAAAACCCGACAATAGCTTGGCACTGATATATCGCTCACAATGAGGACTACAAAGACAAAAAAGGGAGACACATAGCTCAGTGTAATAATACACAGATCAGAGACAAAAAGGCACAGCTGGGCTGCACTTGCAACTTAAAAGTAATCTATCACTAAAAAAGAGTCATTGAACACACAGCAGTTCACTGGACAAAATACCTCTAGCAGTAGTTTCTGGAGCCAAATTCTCGGTGCTGATCTTGATGTGGGCTATGCAAGCCCTTGGCAAAGTATCTCCCAGCAGAAGCCAGGATGAGGTGAGAATAGGAGTTAAGTAATAGAAGGCAAAGTTACGTGTTAAAAGCTTATGGATAAAGTAGGGAAAAGATAGAACCCCTGTCAAGTTTTTATGGCTGGCCTTGTCCCCAATGGGGGGAAGGATTAACCCTATCTGCTTGTCCTGATGACCAGGATATACAGTAAGAGAAAACAAAATCCCAATTTTTCAGTTATCCCAGGGAAAGGAACAGAGAGGTATTCTACAAATTGGAACCCCTATTTTAACAACAACTGTTCAAGGGAGGACAACGAGGTGCACATTTTGAAGAAAGAGGTCAACGGGTTCACAAAGGCATGGAAGAGGCCATCTACAGTACATTGGAACAACCATCCCTGGGGTGGGGGCCTTCAACGCAACCCGCTTGCATGTTTGTGCAATTTTAACATCTATACCCCAGGAACCTAATAACAAATCGCCCCTTCAACCATGTGAATAGGACTCACACATATGCGGACCTCTTGACACCAAGATTGGGATTACAGTATGTAATTAGAACAAAGTGGTTCCACAACATTCACATCTCCAATCCTTTTCTTGGACATTCAACATCTGCCTTGACAATTCTGGTAATTGGATTACGAAGCCTGTGATAGCTGTGTGGATTTAAATGCTGGTGTATGTTCCTGGAGTCAATCAAACTTAAGACATGGTTTGGATAAGGGATGAGTAACGAAACATCTTCAACATTACAGAATAAGCCCATGGAATGTAATTTACTACTACTAGCTGCTCATGAAAAGGCCCCTGCCCCCAGTTGTATCTCTAAACAGAAAATGAAGAAACATTTCCCCAATGGGACACCAATAACAAAAAGAAAACATGTATCCAAACCCTACATTGTAGACATACTTTGTTTTTTAGTTGGGGTAAATTGGGTACGGAGGTCAAAAGCTAAAATCCAGGCAAACAGCAAACTACACAGATTAAAACGTATATTAGAGCTGTTCTACCTGTCAAAGAATTTGGTTTTTTTTCTATCCATCCAGTCCTAATATTTACACCTCTGCCTCACAGCTTGTAGGCACTGCAGCACACAATACAACAGATTGGGCTGCTTCTTTTGCTCCCAATCTGAGCTCTGCTGTACAGGGTACTGCATGAGTCTGATATCAAATTCAGCTCATTATGCAGAGGTTTAAAGCAATAGTAAAGACTATTTTTCATTAACATAAAAAATATGTTATACTTACCTGCTCTGTGCAATCATAATTCATAGAGCGGATCCAAACCTTCTCTTCTGGAGACCCCGCTGCCACTCTTGCTCCTTCTTCTAAGTGCCTTTTCAGCAATATGGCTGCTAAGGGGGAACCCAGGCACACGTGCTACTGAACAGGGCTGTGTGCATCCATAGCCACACACAGTATCACTCAGACACTACCACCTACCTCCCCGTTCCCTCCTAACAGGATTTGACTGAAAGCAGCAGTAACCTCTGGTGCCTGTGTCTCCTGTGAGACCAGGAGGACGAGAAAAATCAGATGGTAGAGTGCTGGATCAGTGGTAAGTATTTAGGGATGGAATGGGGAACTAATAGTGGAGCGTTTTTACCTTAATATAGGGAATGCATTCAGAAAAAAAAAGTTTAGGCTTTAGAATCACTTTAAATAAAATTTGGCAATGGTGTTTATTTTCCACTGCTGATAATCTGAGAGCACCATTTTTGTATAATATAAAATTGAACTTGAAATTTGATCTTTTTCTTACAAACTTCATTTTAAGTGAAGCTATCATAAAAATTTACAATGAATCACTATGGTGCGTGTCCTAAATCTACAAATCAAATTATTATTCTGAGTAAAAATAAAATAAGTCTATCTTTTGATGAATAAACATTTTTTCTTTTGTAGATTCCTCATGTGCTGCAAGCCTAGTCGGCAAAAGATCACATAGTCTCGGGAACCTTTGTGGGTGTTTAAAGACACTCTGCTGCTTCCCAAATAAATACCACTGACTGTTCCCTGCAAAAAAAAAAGAGAGACTGAATACTTACTTCTCTGGCAAGTTCGAACATTGCTATCATCAATCGATGCAACTTCACAACAAAGTCTTCACATGACTGATTCCCTGCTGAGCTCAATGGTTCCTCCTGCTGGCCCCTCTGCCATTACTTTGATCTGTATTGATGCAAGAGTCAGCGGGAGGAACCACAGTCTGTGGCAGGGGACCAGACATCCAACACACCTGAAAGTTTCAAATACTTTAGCTTTTTGCCAGAGGCTGTATTGCTTGTACACAACATAGTTCAGACTCACAGACTCTCTGAAAGGTAAGTATTTAGAGTATTTTATTGCCGGGACCACTCTTAGTTCATATTTGGGGAAACAACAGAGTGGTTTTAATATCATTAGAGACCATACCTTCCAACTTTCTAAATTTAAGAAAGAAGGACACCTTTTTAACAGAATGTTTGTAGGTACAGAACACACCCTGAGTATGAGTCATGAAGATTTAATAAACCATGATGACCAAAAATGATTGGTAAAACCCAAAAATGCATATTTTTCACTACTACTTTTCTCTAAGGGCTCTTTCACACGGCCGCTCCGTATGTCCGTATATCACCCCATCCGTTTGCAGGTGATATACGGACATAATGCTTGTCAATGTGATTGCGGATGTCAGCGGATGACCATCCGCTGACATCCGATTTTCGTCCTTTCAATTCTGTTCCGTTTTTCGGAACGGAACAGAACCCTATCTTTCTTCCGTTAAAAAAAACGGAAAGGAAGCAAAATCGGATGTCAGCGGTGTCATCCGCAATCCCCATAGACATACATTATGTCCGTATATCATCCGCAAACGGATAGGATGATATGCGGACATACGGAGCGGATGACACAAGTGTCATCCGTGTCCGTCAAAAAAAAAAGTGCCGCAGCGGAAGAAGAAATCGGAGCGGCCGTGTGAAAGAGCCCTTATACTGGCTTTTAAAATTAATAAATGCAGTAACATAGAGACTGGGTGAAAGATTTAGTGTTGTATTTGGTGGGTAAATAAAGCAATTTATAGAGTTCTTAAGTATCAAAGAGGGAAAAATGGGCAGAAAAGAGGGACGGAAGGATTTAATTCCAAATGAGAGACAGCTAGGAGCTATGATAGAGACAGAAATGAGTTAATTGTTTTTAGTTAGACAGATCCTGCCTGGTTGACTTTTAGTAAATTATGAGGATCACCAAGGCACAACATAGAGCTGCATAATTAGGTAGGAAGTGGTACTTGCCAAATACAATCAGCCATATGTAAGGGCACAATGGAAAACTTTACACAGAATCAAGGTTTTAATTTGAAAACACATGCATAGGGTTATTGAAATGAGGGTAGTAAATATATATATACAGTATGTATACATACTGTTGAACAAAGACCTGAGATTAGTATTACCCTATCCAGCTATTTTAGTATACTTGCAGTAAAATCTCAATACTACAGCGGTAGCAGACACCCACTAATTGATGGCACTCAGAGAAATCAGGTCTTAAAATCTTGTCAAACCACTATTAGTTCCCCAGAGATAAGCCAGTACTACTTCTCTTCATCCTCTCATCCTTTTCTTCTTTCTATTCAGTTAAATATGCAGATAAGGTCAGCCAGCCTAAAAGGGGTTTCATAACGAGCACAGGGCAGTCAGACAGTGTCTTCAAGACTTATCATCTTCATGAAGCTGGCCATACACTGACTAAAATTCAGCCAGTTCAGAAGGGCCCAGCCGAATTTTAATCAGTGTGGGGCTGTCCCTGCTCAATAGAAGTCGAGAGTTTTACTTGACCTTTGTCGAAGAGAGATGTTGGAAGACGTATCTTGGTCAGCCATGGGATCAGCTACCAGAATACAATGCATAGAGGGGATTCCTTAATCTACTTTGCCTGTGTGGCTGGAGCAGCTGTTCTCAACTAGGGACCGTGAAACCCTATGGTTGCACCAGAGATGGCTAGGGATTCCTTGGGCTGTGCCTAGCTAACCTCTCGTTTGATGGTGAATTCATTGTTCTTGATCCAATGACCTGACTACCACCTATGTAAGGGGCATTTTCCCAATGGCCCCCCAATGGACTAATCTAGGCAGGGGTTGTCTAAGGCCTGAAAATTAGTTCAGGGTTTTGGTGGATCAAACCACAAAACACAGGGGACCCAGGCACCTGCCATTGTTAAAGATCCTTCAGCAAACTTTAGCTCTACCAGAATAAGAAATGGGAAGCTGAACAGGTAAATTTAAGCCTTTTCTTTAGGGAGCCCTTATTTTTTAAGTTTTCAATAGGACAGCTGACCTTATCAACCAGTAAACTTTAATGAATTTTCAATCTGTCCATTCCTGTATTTTCTGAACTCCATAATAAAACACGACAAATCCGAGAGATCTGCTTGGTTGCTACAATAACATGTTCTATGGTGAGCCTCGTCATAGTTCTAGATCCAATGACCTGACCACCACCTATGTAAGGGGCATTTTCCCAATGGACTAATCTAGACAGGGGTTGTCTAAGACCTGAAAATTAGTTCAGGGTTTTGGTGGCTCAAACCACAAAACACAGGGGGCCCAGGCACCTGCCATTGTTAAAGATCCTTCAGCAAGCCTTAGCTCTTCACCAGAATAACAGATGGGAAGCTGGACAGGTAAATTTAAGCCTTTTCTTTAGGGAGCCCTTATTTTCAATAGGATGGCTGACCTTATCAACCAGTGAACATTTATGAATTTTCAATCTGTCCATTCCTGTATTTTCTGAACTCCATAATAAAACACGACAAATCTGAGAGATCTGCTTGGTTGCTATAATAACATACTATTTGGTGAGCCTCGTTATGTCTGGTATAACTTGTTACATGTGTATATGTAATCAAGGTAAAGAGCTTTACCTAAATCAGATTAAATTATTGTCAAGGGACGGTATTAGACATTGCGGAGGAAGAAACAACATCATAGACAAGACACCATGCAATCAGTTATAATAATAAACTTACTGCCTGTAACACATTGAAGCATACACAATCACTTGATATTCCATTACCACCCGTTACTGATGATAGGATCAAGCAACCTTGTAATCCTTTGTTAGATAATGGAGATATCTAAACTTCAAAGTCAAGGCTTTCTGCAAGGAAACTTTGAAGCTTTAAGATCTCTATCTATGCAGAAGGAATAAACGGTACATGAAAAATGTGGGGGATAAAAGCGATGAGTTTTATCCCCTGTAGTCATACGTACAATAACTATTTAGCATTCATTGCAAGCATGAAAGAAATATGAAAAAAATAACCAGGTAACCCTTATAATTCAATGCAGACTCTCTGGAGCCCCTGAATTCCATAACTTTGAATTTTCTGGGTGGCGTTTTCAGTCAAGAAAGAGCAATTGGTGGAAATTTCAGCATTAAAATGCCAGCTTCTCTTTAACCGCATACAGGCCACATGCTATATTTAACTGTCATATGGTTTGTATTATAATCGCAGTTCAATTATTTTTAACTTGTTAATGTATCACATTCAATAGCCAGTTGTGATCCGGTTTGAGATGACAAATTAACTGGTCTTGTAGTTAGTAAAAGACCCCTCAACCCCTATTTAAGCCAGTGGACGTAATGTCCTTAGGTGCTGCTTAATCAGCATTGCTGATGCTAAGAAGGAACTACAAGTCACAGCATTTCGGACCAGTCGTTTCATATAGGATATGTCTGGACTTGGAACTTAGGAGATACCTTCATTGTCTAACAAAGATACACATTTTTGGGATAACTTAAATCCCTTCTTCTGGGGTTACTTTGTATAACGTGTGAAAAAAGAATCTAAGGTATCCCAAAAGCTTGCATTTTTAATAACTTAAATTAGCCAATAAAGGGTATCACTTAAACTCCAAACTTTTTGCATTAATTGATGGCTAACACAATATAGTTCTCTATCACTGACTAGCAATTTAACATCTATGGAGAATAAGGTTGTAAAAACTGACCTAACCTCTAACACTATTAAAGCTTCAGGAGGAAATATTTGCCGCAGATGTCCCCCCCGGTTCCACCTGTACACACCACACCTGTTGCATCTGCACACAGCAGCAGTCTCACCTCTTGCAGCGTCTCCGGGATCCCAGGCTGTCTCGCTGTCAGTCTGTGTGCTTGCACAGCCAGAGTTGGTTCATTTAACAGCACTCCCTCCTCTCCCTAGAGCAGACGGATTGGATGTCTCATAGCTGCTCTGCAACTGGCTGTGTCTGTCAAAATAGCTCTTCTCACCACATTGACCAAGGCTTGCTGACGCAGTCTCCCTGCCTCTTTCTGGCTCTGTCAGTCCCTCTGCACTCTTTCTCTTTCAGTATAATACATTCCTGCAAACCGTTTCTTCAAAACTTAGTGCTTTTTATATCCTGCTTATATTACATCTCTTTGTATTTTAAAGCATATGCCAAGCCCACAACTTCTTTTTTTTTTTTAGTTTTGGTCAGGGTTGGGAAGGATTGGAGCTCCTGTCAGAGAGATTTTCCCTCACTTCCTGTCCTGATGACAATGGTTTCACCAGACAGGAAAAGAGGGAAATAAATAAATACACTGCTCAAAAAATTAAAGGAACACTTTGAAAACACATCAGATTTCAATGCGGAAAAAAATCATGCTGGTTATCTATACTCATTTGGACTGGATAATGCGTTAGGAATGAAAGGATGCTACATTGTTTGATAGAAATGAAAATTATCAACCTACAGAGAAGTGAATTAAAAAATGCAGCAGGGCAGTCCATTTTTCTGAAATTTCATTGCAGCAACTCAGAATGGTACTCATTTGTAGGGCCACCACGTGCTTGTATGCATGCCAGACAATGTCAGGGCATGCTCCTAGGGGGGCGACGGATGGTGTCTTCCACCCAGATCTGGACCAGGGCATCGCTAAGCTCCTGAACAGACTGAGGTGCAACCTGGCGGCATCGGAATGGGCCGAAACATAATGTCCCAGAGGTGTTCTATTGGATTTACGTCAGGCGAGTGTGGGGGTCATTCAATGGTATAGATTCCTTCATCTTCCAGGAACTGGCTGCATACTCTCGCCACATGAGGCCGGGCATTGTCGTGCACCAGGAGGAACCCAGGACCCACTGCACCAGCGTAGGGTCTGACAATGGGTCCAAGGATTTCATCCCGATACCTAATGGCAGTCAGGGTGCCATTGTCTAGCATGTAGAGGTCTGTGCTTCCCTCCATGTATATGCCTCCCCAGACCATCACTGACCCACCACCAAACCGGTCATGCTGAACAATGTTACAGGCAGCATAATGTTCTCCATGGCTTATCCAGACCCTTTTACATCTGCCACATGTGCTCAGGGTGAACCTGCACTCATCTGTGAACAGCACAGGGCACCAGTGGTGAATCTGCCAATTCTGGTGTTCAATGGCAAATGCCAATCAAGCTCCACCGTGCCGGGCAGTGAGCAAAGGGCCCACTAGAGGACGTTGGGCCCTCAGGCCACCCTCATGAAGTCTGGTTCTGATTGTTTGGTCAGAGACATTCACACCAGTGGCCTGATGGAGGTCATTTTGTAGGGCTCTGGCAGTGCTCCTCCTGTTCCTCCATGCACAAAGAAGAAGATACCGGTCCTGCTGATGGGTTAAGGACCTTCTATGGCCCTGTCCAGCTCTCCTTGAATCTCCTCCATGCTCTTGAGACTGTACTGGGAGACACAGCAAACCTTCTGGCAATGGCACGTATTGATGTGCCTGCCTGTGCAACCTCTATAGGGTCCAGGTATCGCTGTATGCTACCAGTAGTGACAGTGACCCTAGCCAAATTCAAAACTAGTGAAAAACAGTCAGAAAAGATGAGTAGGAAAAAAAATGTCAATGGCCTCCACCTGTAAAACCATTCCTGTTTTGAAAGTTGTCTCATTGTTGCACATCTAGTGCACCTGTTGTTAATTTCAATAACACCAAAGCAGCTGAAACTGCTCTCTGCTACTTAACTGACCAGATCAATATCCCAGGAGTTTAATTGACTTGATGCTATACTCTGATTAAAAAGTGTTCCTTTCATTTTTTTTTTGAGCAGTGTATATGACAGTGTTCTAGTCTTCTCATGGAGCTCATTCACAAGTGCGACAGGCGCTGCCACTTTTAAGAGTGATCCATGCTCAGGTCGCTTTGACAGGCAACAACAAAGTGATATGTTGCCTTCCCACCGCCTGATTTAACCCTATATTTCAGGGGTGTCCAACAGCTGGCCCGTGGGCCACATGTGGCCCGCAAAGCCCTCTGATGTGGCCAGTGACCTCCTGCTTGGGATAGTGAGTTGGCAAGCCCAGAATGAGGGTCCTGCCATTCCAGAGCATCAGTGTTCTGAATGGAGCTGGCACTAGAGAAAACACGGCTGCGGAAGGAGCAGAGCTGCTTCCTGTATAGTGCCGGCTCCTGTTACAGGCAGAATATTACCAATTGCATTCTGCCTGGGACAGCAACAGCCAGCAATACCTGTAACAAGGGAGATTCCTGAACGGAAGATTATTATAAAAGGTCAGTTTATGGTATAAAATCACAGTGTATATATCAGGATATCTCTTTTGCACTGGTTACTCTGGGCTGCTTTTAGACTGATCTGCAGGTGCACCACAGTGCACCTGCAGGTTACCTGCACTGAGCTAAAAACTTCTGTTATTACCTGCGGGTTTGGTGCACTTTCTGAAAGTGCACCAAACTCCTGAATGCAGGAGTTTTCATGTGCTTTCAGAAAGTGCACTACACCTGTGGGATAATAGAAGTCTATGGCAAAGTGCAGTCAACCCACCGAAAAGCCCCAAGTGCACTGCGTTTCACCCGTTGTGTGGGTAAACTGCAGCACATCAGTGTGAAAGCAGCCCTAGGCCCCTTTGAACGATCGCTCCAGTTGGGTTTGCCTGTGCATTTTTCAGAAGGACCCAATCAGACCCTTCATTCATCTCTATGGAGTGGCAGATGTAAGTAGACTTGTGTCTGTACTTTGCATCCACCTACCTCCAATCCGATCCGCTAAAAAATACAGTAGGGGATACATACCCCTCTGTCTGAGTAGATCGGATTGGTGGGCCCAACCAGTAGAGAAATCTGTGTCTGTGTCCCTTCTGCATATGCAGAGTGGACATGGATCTGTCATCCGCCTGCTCCACACATTGTGGTCCGCGACCAAGTCGCTTAAGTGGCCCTTGCGCTTTAAAAGGTTAGGCACTCCTGGTATATTTGCTGTAATATTGTGCAGCAAATAATTGGTTTTTGACTTAACATACATCTTAAAAGTTTTGAACCCAAAAGCAATCATTTATTATAATGCAGCTTAACTACTCTCAAAAATGACGGCTGCAATAGTTTTATTTTTTAGGCTTTCTTACTTCTATTTTCATCCGGTAATCCAGCCAGTTAAGGATACATACATACTATAAGAAAATTGGAAGTAAAATTTAGTCCGATGAACGATCTGCTGATTTTCGGATCATTAGTATAGTGCTTTCGACAGCCAATTATGAATTTTCGTACGACAAAAACTGGATGTGCAGGCTATAACATTTTTATCGTATGTGAACACAACATGTGATTTGGTTTAATTAGTACAGTTTTCGTCCGAAAAAATTCGTAAGAGCAAAACTAGTCATGCTCGGAAACTAAAGAATACATCCAAAACAATTCAACACATGACATCACTTATGAAGTTGAATTCTGTCGTAGGAGATATTTCGTATGAAAGTAACCTCTTCACTTTCGATTTGAGACTAGCATGCAACAAAAACGGACGAAAATCACGATAATCTGATCATGTGTATGAGGCTTTAGCCTGTTGGTTTTCAAAAGAAAAGCTCTCTTGCAGTCACAGGGATGAGACAGACCACCCACCACTGACATGCGTGCTTAAAATGATCAGCTTTTATTTATTTATGTAAAACCTGTATCCCAAAATGAAAAAAAAAAACTGTATTGGAACTGATTATAAAGTATTAACTGGAGTTTGGCTTCAATTTGTTGGTGCATTTAAATCTGCTAGTAATCTAACACTTCTCTCCCGCTAGACTGACAAAACTGCTGTCCAAATCTGCCCCCCGTGCTCATTCGTCCAGAGTGGGGGTACTCTAATACAGAAGGTGAGTTACTGGCCAGATCACCAGGTGAAAACAGAGGGTAAAAAAGCTTAGAAAAAAGAAAATGAATGCAGCCACCACATCTAATGATTGGTAAGCTGCAATAAATTACATTTTAGGTTTTGGGTTTAATATCACTTTAAAGCATAATTCCATGTCTCCCATGGGCACTGCAAGGGTTAAATGCTCGTTAACTCTAGGGGTAGAGGAAAGGGCTATATGAATCACTGTATTTCTTTCTCCAGCAAGCTGAGGTGCTCTTCTCTTTCCAGCATTCAATTCCTATACCAGGAGAGTGTGCCCGGCTCTCAGTGGAGCCGGTTCAAACATTTCCAGGGCGGCCGCAGAGCGCATTTCACAGGAGTCCTGTGTGTCTTTGGCTCCATTTCAGGTCCGAATTCAGGCAAAAATCTGAAACGGAGAACGGGGATGCACCAGACCCCTGCTGAGAGCCATGGCTAAATTAGGTGTGAACCCAGCCTAACACTTTGTTACACTCCCCCTAGTCTAATGAGCATTTCACCCTTGCAGTGTGGAAAGAAGGAAGGGCCTACTGCAAAAGTCTTTTTTTACTTCTGCCTGGTGGAGGGATAGACCAGTCAAAAACCAAAAGCACAAAGTAAACCTGTGTGAGTTACTGGCTGACAGGATTGAGGATGGTGTATATTGCATGTCACGTAGAGCTCTTACTTACAACATGGTGAGGGGCTCCAGGATTTATCGCTGATTTGGAGAAAATAAACATTGTTTTCTCTAAATCCTAATAAGTCCTGTTTTGTGTCCTGGAGCCTAAAGGATTTGTGGAGCTTTGGGCGGGATACGTTTCTATTCCTATGTCCACATCTTAACTTATAACAGACTCAGATGTCCATAGGCCTTTATATACGGGAGCTGACTGATGCTCAGGGCTCTTCCTCTCTCTCTCCCTCTCCCTCTCTTTCCCTCCATTTCTCTCTCTCTCTTTCCATCGCACTCTCTTATGCTCTCTTTTTCTCCCTACCTCTACCTTCGCTCTATCCTCCTCTTCTGCTTTCTCCCTCTCTCCTCTCTCTCTCTTCTCTTTCTCAGTCTCTCTTCCTCTACCCCTTCTGCTCTTCACCCCCATTTTCTCCCTTTTCCTGTCTCTCTCTCTCTCTCTCTCCCTCCCCCTATCCCCCCTCTCACTCTCTATCTCTCTTCTCCACCCTGTCCTGTCCTTGTCTTTCTCTCTCCCTCTCCTCACTCCTCTCTGCTCTTACACTGTCTCTCCCTCTCCCTCTCTCTCTCTCCTCTTAAACTCTTTCTCCCCTCTTACACTCTCTCTCTCCTCTTACACACTCTTTCTCTCCTCTTACACTCTCTCTCTCTCCCTCTTTCCTCCTACACTCTCTCTCCCTCTCTCCTCTTACACTCTCTCTCTCTCCCTCTTTCCTCCTACACTCTCTCTACCTCTCTCCTCCTATACTCTCTCCTCTTAAACTCTCTCTTCCTCTCTCCTCTTACACACACTCTCTCTCTCTCCCCCTCTCTCCTAAAAGACCCCAAATCCCTCCTCTGCACTTCAAAGAATTCAAAACGCCAAAATCTGCATTTTTTAATAACTTGGATTTTTTTAAATCGGCGCCATCTGGAAGTGACATTGGGACGTCGCTTCTGGGTTACTACATCAGAGACCCGATTGAAGCTGATTTTGACTTTGTTCTGGACTCTGGCGCTCTAGTCGCTTGGGTCTCCTGGCGGGACAGGGGACCTGGGGAGAGCGTCAGAAGGAGGCGGGGGGGGGGGACATCCACTCCCACTGCTTGTGATAACAGCCCAGTGGCTATTTAGCCACATTGTTTGTTATCACATGAAGCCAACTGTCTGCTCTAAAAAACGGTACTGGGGTAATGCTTCTAGCTGCAGGCATCATCTCAGAGTAACCACTTCAACAAAATGACGTACAGGTACCTGATTTTGCGTGAAGTGGTTATAGAAGCTTTATCACTTTCCCCATTCAGGAAAAATGAAAAGAGTTTCTTTTACCACCTCCCGTCACCTATTGTAATAATATGGCCAGGTGGAAGCACTGCTGCTATTCTGGGTGGACGTTAGACAAATGCAGAACGAAAAAAAATTTTCAGAAGAAGTTTATATTCTTTCTATTTTATTCTTTTCTGTTCTATTCTTTTTATAATGTATTTAAATGTATGCTATTTCAAATTCGAATTTCAGAAGATGGTTATAATCTTTCTATTTCTTTCTAGTTTTTAATCTATTCTCTTCTTTTGTTTTCTATTCTATCCCTTTATTTTCTATTCTATTTTTGTCTGTTCTTTTATTTTGTATTCTGTTTTGTTTTAATCTATTCTATTCTGTTATTTTCTGTTCTATTATATTATTTTCTATTCTATTCCTTCATTTTCTATTCTATTTTATTCTCTTCGGAAATTTCAATTTGATTTGAAAAATATTTGAATTCGAAAACTATTAGAATTAGATTAAAAAACTATGCATATTCAAATTTTTTGTTTTGTTTGAATTTCCGCATAACGGAGAATGCAAATTTCAATTTGTAACGAAACAAACCGCACTTGTCTAGTGAACATCATATGATGCCCTCCCACCCACATGACTTATGCTCTCCCTAGGGGTCATGTGGCAACTAGATCTGTGACCCACGGTGTCCACCATTGTATTGGGCCAATGTAAAGGCTGTGATAAGTTTAAACGTCAGTTATAGACAATGGCTTTCATTTATAGTCATTGTGTACTACTGTGATGACCTCTGTGATTGATTTACAGTGATCACGTGATACCGGGCTGTCACAGCAGACCTGTACCATGTGATATCTCTGGCCAATCATAGCTATCACAATTGTACACAATGACATATGAATGAATTCCATTCACAGTTTCACAGTGTAAAAAATGATTGCTTATTCAGCGATCATCACTGTCATAAGAAATCATAGTGTAAAAAAACAGAAAAAATCTTGCTTACCCCCCCAGAGCCTATGGTGACACTGTACTGCTCTGGTGACAGTATGAAAAAAATAAATAAAAAATAGAAAAATAAATATAAAAAAATAAGAGAAAATTTTAAAAAATTATATATAATCACCGCCACACCAATTATTTGATGATGCTGTACTGGTGGTACAGTATGAATTTTGGGGGGCCCCATGCCATTTTTTTTTTAAATTGGCACAGGCATTCCCCTCAAAATCCATACCAGACCTGATTTTTTTAATTGCTGGCAATAGTTTTTTTTACTTTGAGCAGTCAGCAGGGAGCCCCGCTGACAGCTGATGACTCATTGGTTGTTAGGGATACAGCAGCTGCCTGCTTCTTAACAACCACGTCATTTACTGGTTGTTAAGGATGCCGGCAGCCACCTGCTCTTTAACAACCAGCTAGCAACAGCCTGTGGTAAGGATGCTGGCTACCCTGGGCAATAAATTACCGCAGGCTTCATAAAATAACCTGTAGTAGTGTTTTTTTTAGTGAATGTTAAAAAACATTTTGAAAAACGCTATGCGGTATCTTACAGCATACTCGGACTTTGTGAGTGGAGCCCAGTGTATTTAATTCTGAACTCCAGCCTTACCTTCAGTCTTGCAAAGCTGTACAGGTTCCTCTTCTGTGCTGAAATTGCTTACTCACAGTGTGCATTAAAAGCTGTAACAAGTTAGGGAGCCTGCCTCTTTCATTCTTTAAATTTCAGTTCTTCCAGTCATGGAGGTTCACCATCTCATGTGGGCATTACCTAGGGTAGTCTGTACATATCCCAACTCAAGAAAGTGGTCCAGTGTGGCCCGAAACGTCAGTGGATAGGTTTTTTTTTTCATTTATTTTTTTAAATTCTTTATTTAAAGAAGTTTTGAACAGACATGCAACAAATTACTGGTTCGCAAAATACAAGACTTATGCCTGGAACGCGTGATTATCGGACGAATGATTGTCTGTTTTTTTTGTTTTTTTGGCATGCTAGTCTAATATCAAAAAGAGTTTACCAAAGTTACGAAAATCCTCGTATGACAGAATAAAAATATGTAAGTGATGTCATGTGTAGTAGTGTATATGTATTGTATTTTCAAATGACAACTGTACTGATTAAATGAAAATCGTACGATCTGGTATCAAACGAGAAACATTTTTATGCTTGTCCCCTCCAATAATATCGGATGAACTGTCGTGATCAGCTCTCGAAAGCTGTGTAATAACAGATTATCATACGATCACTTTGAAAGCAGTATTTTATGTACGATTTTCTGATCAAGTGTACGGGCCATTAGGGCAGTCCACAATGGCAACCATAGAACAAAACAATATAGCACTTAGTATATGCACCAATGTAAATAAAAGCTTCACAGTAACAACCAGTCAAATTCCTATTTTCACGCCTGAGCTAAGAAACGGAACCCCATAGAAAAAAAGAAGAAAAAAAAGGAAAACCGGTGAAGAGAGAGAAGGATGTGGACAGAGAAAGAGGGGGGAAGGGAAGGGAGAAGTTATGTGGGAATGGACCTACCCCTCAGCTGTAAGGATTGAGCTATATTCCTCAGAACAGGTATGTAGAGACTAATAAAACAACGTCCGTCCAAATTTCTCTTCCTTGCCCTGTAGGGATGCAGTGATACTTTCCATAGCATGGATCTCTGCCACCTTATTCAGCCACATCAGGAGCGTAGGGGGGACTCCTGCTTTTACAATGGCAGTATACAGGTCTTGGCTGCATTCAACAAGTGGATCACTTTCAAGTGTTTGGGTCTCTTTTTTTGGGAGACCAGAAAAGTGCAGAAGGTACCTGGTTGAGTCTAAGCCCAAGTCAAAATTAGTGAATTGCCATATGGTGTCTCTCACTTGGGCCCTAAACCCATTCAGTTTCCTGCAGATCCAGAAAATGTGTAGCATAGATCTCTCCTTCTCCTTACATCACCAACAAGTAATCACAGCTTCCGGATATATTCTCCTCAGCAGTGTAAGGAACTTTATACCAGTGAGCGAGGAATGGCTCTCTTAGCCTAACTGCTGAAACCGGCTTGCAGTTGATGAATAATGAGTTAAGTACTCGTGCTCCCTTTGTGTTAAAGAAAGTGCGAGTCCCAAATCTCTCTCATACCTTATTTATTTTTATTTCGTAATGGAACCTCAATACATTTTTGAAGCTCATTTGACGCCCTGGCTATTTTTTTGGTGTTCATGCAAAAACAGTCTGCCTAGGAATGCCCACTCCTCTAGTCTGACATCCAACCATTAAGGCATTTTGATCTACACATAACTGCTCCCAGGAACCAGCTCATTGCTTCCACCCAGACTTAGCTTCAATTTCTTCAGGGGGTGCCTTGACAAAACGCCTAAAAATTGTTAAAAAATTGTATACAAGGCAGCAGGTGGATGAAGCCTGCCTTTTAGTTATACTCAGCCACAGGTTTTCATTGTGAACCATTACAACCTTCTAGCTGCCGGTGTAACGTTAAAAAACCCTACCTCGTGAAAATTCCCTACCCTCGTCACTTCCTGTCACATACATCATGGAACAGCTGAGCAGCTTACCACTGCGCATGCTCACAGCTCCGGATACGTCATTGAACAGCTGAGCAGCTTAGCAGTGCGCATGCTCGAAGCTGCGGAAGGTAGGGAATTTTCACGGTAGTGTGTTGTAATGTTACACCGCATCAGCTGTTGCCACGGGTACATTAAATCATCCCCGCTGCAACATGAAATCATCTCCGCTCCTACCCCTGTGACTTCCCTGATCTCGGCTACTAAATGTAAAAGCGGCGGGTGTATGAAAATATAAATGACAGAGATCTCGGCTCAGTGATTCATATTTTCATATATAGACCCGCCGCCGCTTTTGTATTTAGTAGCCGAGATCAGGGAAGTCACAGGGGTAGGAGCGGAGATGATTTCATGCTGCAGCCGCAATGTTTTAATGTAACCGTGGCAACAGCTGATGCGGTGTAACGTTAAATAAACCCTACCCCGTGAGAATTCCCTACCCTCTGGAGCTTCGAGCATGCGCACTGCTAAGCTGCTCATCTGTTCAATGACGTAGGTGCACCGGAAGTGACGAGGGTAGGGAATTTTCACGGGTAGGGTTTTTTCACGGAATACTGGCATCCTAACAGCCAATGATGTCATCTGTTGATAAGGAGAACATTTGGTGACTGTACGGTATCCTTTTTGGCCCCTACCCTGCTCCTTTTCATCAGCACTGGAGTCACATTAACTGAGTGAGGGAGAGAAACTGAAGGAGACTAGAAATACTGGAATACTAGTCAGTACCAGCATGCAAAGGTATCTGCTTTGGAAGAATAAGTCACCTCCAATATTGTGTATCCTATGTGTGTGGATGTTGCCACATTATGCTTGGAGCGATTGTAGCCATATTAGTGCATTTGTTCCAAAAACAATTGAGTACTGTCCATGATACTTTTTTTATTTTCACTACCCTTCAAATTTTCAGGACAAGCTTTTGGGGTGTATCCTCATCTGCAGGGTCCAAGCAGTACTTTCTGCACATATTAGTGCAAAAAAAAAGTAGTAGTACTCATTTGTTTTTGTTGCATTATGTAAAACTTATGCCTCGTACACACAGTCAGAAATTTGGACGACTTATCATTTGCATTTTGTTGCATGATACTAGTATCGAATTCAACAATGCGTACTAAACGTATGATTTTTTTTGTACAATTCTGGAAAAGCTTCCTGGTAGCTATGTATCGGATAGTGCAAAACAAAAACAATGGCAGCCAGGCTTTTTCCGGGTTATTTTAGTGTTTCTGATCATGCGTCTTTGTCTATCGATTTTTAGTGGACGCATACTGTACTGATTAAACAAATGTTGTTTGCTCGCCTATCATACAACAAAAGTTTTCGTGTTTGTCCCTTTGGATTTTGTTGGACGAAATGTTGTGATCGGCTGTCGAAAGCTGTGTATCAGAATATCGCGCGATCAATTCAAAATCAATTTTTTTCTAGGATTATCTGATCGTGTGAACAAGACATTAGTTTGGATACTAATTGACAAACTTTTTTTAGTTTCTATTAACCATTTGCCGACCGCCGCACGACTATTTACGGTGGTGGTCAGCCCCTCACAGGCAAAGCGACATAGGGCTCCGGCTCGGTCACGGACCCCCCCGCGCGTGTGCCCGATGGACCCGATGTCCGCCGGGCACTCGCGATCGTCCGTTACACCGGGAGAAAGGCAGGCGGCTAGTGTAAACAAAGCCGCCTGTCATTCTCCCCTGTGTAAGAATAGTGATCATACAGTTCTGCTATGTAGGACCGTTGATCACTGTTCTTACACCTCAAGCCACAA
Organism: Pelophylax lessonae; assembly: GCF_965119305.1. NCBI lineage: Eukaryota > Metazoa > Chordata > Amphibia > Anura > Ranidae > Pelophylax > Pelophylax lessonae. The sequence continues at coordinate 454,161,940 of NC_138771.1, read as the reverse complement.
CCAATCACAGTTAGAAACACGCCCCTAGGGACACACTTAACCCCTCCCTCTCAAAAAAGTTAACCCCTTCACTACCAGTGTCATTTTTACAGTAACAGTGCATATGTATAGCACTGATTACTGTAGTAATGTCACTGGTAACCCCAAAAGTGTCAAAAATGTCAGTCACGGGTCCGATCTGTCCGCCACAATGTTGCAGTCCCGCAAAAAAAAACGCAGATCTCCGCCATTACTCGTTAAAAAAAACAACAAAAATGACAAAAATCTTTCCCTTAGTTAGTAAACGCAATAACTTTTGTGCAAACCAATCAAAATATGCTTTTTGCGATTTTTTTTTACCAAACATATGTAGCATAAAACAAATTGGCCTAAAATCATAAAAAATTTAGATTTTTACATTTTTTTGGGGAATTTCAGATAAAAAAATGTGAAAAATATTGTTATTTTTGCAAAATTGACGCTCTTTTTTTGTTTATAGCGCATGGTCAAAAAATCGCACAGGTGATCAAATACCACCAAAAGAAAGCTCTGTTTGTGGGAAAAAAGGACGTCAAATTTGTTTAGGTACAGCGTCGCACGACCGCGCAATTGTCCGTTAAAGTCACGCAGTGCCGAATCGCAACATAGGCCCTGGTCAGGAAGGGGGTAAAATCTTCCGGGGCTTAAGTGGTTAAAAATTGTGATGTGAGACCCTTTAGAAGCACCAACTGTCACTTAAAACTATTTACAATCTATCCCCCACTGAAACAGAACTACAGTATGTCCTCTGCTTTTATTGTACATTACTGATCTTCCCACGTTTCAATGGTCTTTGTGGTGGTGACACACCCCGCGCTCACCTCAACTTCCTCCTATCTCTCAAACACAAAAACCTCTTAGATTCAAATCTCAGACAAACATGATACAACGGCATGTTACATGTGTCACCCTGCCAGAATCAGCTTATTATAGATAGAAAAGATTAACTGATAAGGTAAATTTAGGGCATTGTGTTTTTATTCCCTGTGTGCTCCGGAAATTCCCTCACTGGTGCTGTATATCATCATTATTTCTCAACAAGCTCATTACACACCAGTGTAGTACAATTGTCTCTGTGAAAGGGATTTAAAGGGAAAGTACAGTGTATTTGCATAACTTTTTTTTCTTATGGTCAGATCTATTTTACCAGGTAAACATGAAATATTGTATATTCATGTTTGGCATCCTCATTTTTACCAGATGCATTGGTGAGCGCACAGGGTGTGCCGGATGTGTCTGGACACACCCTAATCACCCCATGTACATTAGCATTATCCCCGTGTGCTGGCATGAAGATGGGAAAGACCTCCCTCTTACCGGCCATAAGAGAAGTGTTTATACAATTCTCTTTCCCTGTGCCAGATGTCCTGGGGTCATATACATGTAGGACCAACCTTTTTCAACCAGGGTGCCTTGAGGTTTCTTCAGGGGTGCCTTGGCAAAATGTCTAAAAATTGCCCCCACATTGTATACAAGTCAGTGGGTGGATGAAACCTGTTTTTTAGTTACACAAAGCCACAGGTTTTCATTTTACACCATTACAACCTTCTAGCTGCCAACCTCCTAACGACCAATGACATCATCAGTTAAAATGGAGGATGTCAGTTGACTACATATCATCCTTGTTTGACCCTCCCTTGCCTCTCTCCATCAGCTTAGGGGTCTCATTAGCTAAGTGATGGAGAAAATATGAGGGAGAAGAGAAACATTAGAATACTAGTCAGTACCAGTTTGCAAAAGTGTATTTGCTTTGAAAGAATAAATCATCTTTAACGTTGGGTATCCTCTGTTTATTCTGTTCATTATTTAAAACTATCAGAATAGTTTGTACATATTAGAATGGGGTGCTTCAAGACTGTCCATAATTTTGGAGGGTGCCTCGAGACTGTCCATAGTTTTAAAGGGTACCTTGACTGAAAAAACACTCATGTAGACATACACACGTGTGTTTGAGCTTTAAGGTGCACACCCTAATGCAAAAGGCTGCGCACACCTATGACCAGCAGATAAAGGACACAACTTCAACTTTTTCAGTTTCTCTTTAATGACTGTTGAATGAAGTCTGTTGTTTACGGAGCTTAGTAGCTCAATCTACAAAAGCTTTCTTTTATTTAGCCTGTGGCTAACAGATTCCTCCATCCACACAAATGGCATGGATGGGCAAACCCCTCCCATTGGCTATTGTATTCTGACTGTCTGCAGGCACTGTTAGACTGACAATTTTCAACCTCACTCCTCAGTCGATTGCAAATTGCCCATCATTATTCTAAAAGGCAATCTTTAGGTGGGTAACTACTATTAGATCTATTTATATTCTGTTATCTTATCTGGATACCCATTCAAGCTGCAACAGAATAAAAGAGGCTTAAAGCAGAAATCCAGCCAAAAAAAGAAAAAACCCTAATGAAATAGCCCATAAAAGGCAGCCTTTTCTGCAAAATTACCTTTCAAACCGGAGCTGCCTACCCCCCTCCAGTATAACAGTGTTCAAGGTTGCATGACAGCCAGCATCATTCAGTCCACTTTCTCTGAGCCCAGATTGTCATAGGAAGGCTCTCAGCCTATGATTGAACACAGTGGCGGCTGGTGCTCCATGGGCCAGGGGAAGCGGCAGATGGGCCACACCATACCCCCCCAGACCACACCAGCTCGCTCACACACCATACCATCCTGCCCCCACCCATCGTCTGCTCACTCACCCACCCTGGACTGAAGTGGAGAGCAGGCGGCGGCTTCCCCCAGCGGTGGCGGCGGCAGCTTCGCCTGCGTCCATTGTCACACAACTGGGTGGGCTCGGGCGCAGTGCTCTGCGCCCCGAGCCCACCCTTTTTTGAAGCCTATTAGAGCCTCTGGCTCTAATCACGTGCTTAAAAAAAAAACCCTATTGGAAGCCATGCGTCCTGCCCCCTGCATGTAGATTAGAGGGCCTGACGCATGGACAGGGGGGCGGTGCCCCTGCACCCCCAATGCACCAGCCGCCACTGATTGAACAGTGAAGCAGAAGTAGCACAGCGATGATCTTGATGAGATTCAGACAGTTATTAGATAAAAATACAGTTAAAGTATATGCCCACAAGCTGGCATGGGCTATTTATTTTAACTAAAATAAACTGTACAAGCTTGCTAATAAGGGGCCATTGGCAGCCCTCACTAGGCCTTGGACAGCAGACAGTCTATATAAAAGCACTATTGTGTGCTCACCATCATAAGTATTGTATTCTTATGTTGAGCTTTGTCTCCTTTCTTCATCTGTGGTTTAAAGCCCCAGCATGTCTTTAAATAATTCATGTTTTTTCAGTACACCTGACTGCAAGGCCACCTGAGCTGTGAGATGTCAATGCACTCAGACCAGCCTCCCATTTCTCACATTACTAACTTGTGTACATATTACTGACTGATATACAGATAAAGAGCGAAGGCACAAAATGACAGCGGGGGAATGATGTTAGGAATATGATGCGGCAGCGGAGACCATCTGTATGCATAAAAAAAGCTCACAGGAAGCCTTGTTAAATTTTAAAATCACAGAAGCCGATGGAGTGGTGGCGGTTGTACTTACTCTGTCATTATCATTACTTCTTACACACAAGCACACACTAAACAGCAAGTTCCCCCTCATAAGTATTATGGAGTGAATATGGGAAGACTGCAACAGGTCTGATCTAAGCTATACTTGTGTCAAAGAGAAAAGGTCTGATCTGAGATCTGCTTGCATTACAGATGGAGGATCTAAACGTACTGGAGGGTCTGATCTGAGGTCTGCTTGAATTGCAGAGGAGGGGTTTGTTCTCAAATCTGTTTGCATTACAGAAGAGGGATCTGATCCTACGCTGCTTGCATTGCAAAGGTCTGCTTACTGTACGTTGCAGAGGAGAGTTCTAACTATAAGCCTGCTTACCAGGGCAGCCATCAGAAATTTTGGGGCCCCTTACACAGCTTTAGGCCTGGGCCCCTCTGGTCCTGACCACCAACATTTTGCGGGGCTCGCCCTCTGGCCGTCCCACCTAATCTGTCCACTGGCCATCCCTCCGAGTCCTTCAGTGCACCCACTTCTATTTTAAATATACACTCTTACAACTTAATGAAAAAATGAATCCAATCCATCAAAGAGACATCCCCATATATTCAGCAAAGAGACGTCCCAATCCAGTAAAGAGACAGCCTCATATATACAGCAAAGAGACATCTTAATCCTACAAAGAGACGGCCTCATATATTCAACAAAGAGACAAAGCAATCCAGTAAAGAGATGGCCTCATATATTCAGCAAAGAGATATCCCAATCCAGCAAAGAGACAGCCTCACATTTTCAGCAAAGTGGCATCCCTTCAGCTGCATCGGCTTACTATGCAGCCACCATGCTTTAGCAATTGCTAGTTACTAGAGCAGCAGCAGCTCGGTCTTGTTGGTTGGGGCCTGGGCGGCTGGGCCCCTCGGAACGCCTAGGCCCCCTACATGTGTATGGGCTGTCCGCCCCTGATGGCTGTCCTGCTGCTTACATTGCAGAGGAGGTGTTTGACTATAGGTCTGCTTGCATTTGCATAGGAGGGGTCTAATCTTAGGTCTGCTTCCATTACAGTAAGAGGAAGGGTCTAACTGCTTGCATTGCAGAGTGGTAGTCGGGCCCTAGGTCTCCTTGCTATGCACAGGAAAAGTCTGATCCTAGGTTGACTGGCATTGAAAAGGAAAGATCTAATGCTAGGTCTGATTTTGTCACAGACAGAGGAGTCTGATCAGAGATCTGCTTGCATTAAAGAAAGAAGAAGGGGTCTGGTCCTAATGCTGCTTGCATTATAGTGAGAGGAGGGGTCTGATCCTATGTCTGCTTGCATTACAGAGGAGGCATCTAAACCTAGGTTTGCTTGCTTTATAGAGGAGGGGACTCATCTTAGGTCTGCTGACATTACAGAGGAGGGATTTGATTCTAGGTTTGCTTGCATTACAGAGGAGGGGTCTGATCCTAGGTCTGCTTACATTACAGAGGAGGGGTCTGATCCTAAGTCTGCTTGCTTCATTGAGGAGGGGGTCTTGTCTTAGGTCTGCTGGCATTACAGAGGAGGGATTTGATCCTAGGTCTGTTTGCATAACAGAGGAGGGGTCTGATCCTAGGTCTGCTTGCATTGCAGAGGAGGGGTCTGATCTTAGGTCTACTTACATTACAGAGGAGGTGTTTTATCCTAGGTCTGCTTACATTACAGATGATGGATCTAATGATAGGTCTGCTTGCATTAAAAGGAGAGGAAGGGTCTGATCAAAGGGCTTCTTGCATTACAAAGTGTGGAGAGTTCTGATCCTATGTCTGCTTGTATTACAGAAAATGTGTCTTATAATAGGTCTGCTTGCATTATAGAGAAGGAGTCTGATCCTAGGTCTGCTTGCATTACAGAGGTGGAGTCTGATCCTAGGTCTGCTTGCATTACAGAGGTGGGGTCTGATCCTAGGTCTGCTTGCATTATAGAGGTGCAGTCTGATACTAGGTCTGCTTGCATTACAGAGGAGGACTCTGATCCTAGGTCTGTTTGCATTACAGAGGTGGAGTCTGATCCTAGATCTGCTTGCATTACAGAGGTGGAGTCTGATCCTAGATCTGCTTGCATTACAAAGGAGGGTCTGATCCTAGGTCTGCTTGCATTACAGAGGTGGGGGTCTGATCCTAGGTATGCTTGCATTACAGAGGTGGGGTCTGATCCTAGGTTTGCTTGTATTACAGAGGAAGGGTCTGATCCTAGGTATGCTTGCATTACAGAGGTGGGGGTCTGATCCTAGATCTGCTTGCATTACAGAGGTGGAGTCTGATCCTAGGTCTGCTTGCATTACAGAAGAGGAGTCTGATCCTAGGTCTGTTTGCATTACAGAGGAGGGTCTGATCCTAGGTCTGCTTGCATTACAGAGGTGGGGGTCTGATCCTAGGTATGCTTGCATTACAGAGGTGGGGTCTGATCCTAGGTTTGCTTGTTTTGCAGAGGAAGGGTCTGATTCTAGGTTTGCTTGCATTACAGAGGAGGGGTCTGATCCTTGGTCTGCTTGCATTACAGAGGAAGGGCCATCTGATCCTAAAGCTGGTTATACACTAACAGTTTTTTGTTCAACCTGAATGACAAAAAAAAAACAGATTCCTCCATCCATGCTATAGAGAATATCGGACGATTGACAATTGTTATTCGAGGGATGTCAGGCAGGAAGCGCCCCACAGGGCCAGTTCTTCAGGTCGATTTTCATTAGGTGACCTAAAGGTATTAGACAAATGATCTTGTTTAGGTAATAGAAAAAATCTGAGGAATGGGAAGAGAAGCATAGAGAGATGTGGCAGGTATGGCTTAGCACAGGGAGAAACAAAAACAACTGGGACAGATTGTGTAATCTGTTCGAATGATTGTTTCTCCAGAGGTGGGCTAGCTGGTAGACATGCGCATGGCTGATAGAACAAAACTGTAGCTCAGTCCATCTGAAAACAGCGTCTGTCAGCTCATGACCACGCTTAGCTTTGTGTGTATTTATGTCTGTGTTTGAAGCAATGCGCTGAGCTTCCAACAGTGCATACATCACGTCACCTCAAGTTACATAAGTATATCATATCCCAAACTGTACCCTTGACAGCTATAGACTTGAAAGAAGGAGAGAATCAGTCCTGGCAAACAGCACATTAGACTTTTTAATTCATATGTTCTTTTGCCAAACTGTGGTTCTGTATAGATGTACAGCGATTAGCTTGATCTTTACTAACGCCCTCATAATAATATACTGTAAATCAAGTAACAACTGCTGGCTCTTGCACAAAAACCTCATCCCAGTTGACCCCTGTGCCCGTGTGCCCTGACCTTAGATAAAAAAGTACTACTGTATGAAACTGGGACTTCAAGTACAGTGATCAATCTTCATAGCAGGAGGTCCACAGGGAGGGGAGTCTTGTAAAAAAGGTCTATGATGCAAGTCTATGCTGGTGTGTAACTGTCTCCATTGGTGCTGGGGGCCATACTGGGATCTTACACACCCCTTTGGCATTAAAACCATAAAAAGAATCACTAGGAACTCTTGCCAAACAATTACAAACCTGCAGTTAGGTCTGGAAGAAAACTCTCTCTAACTGTAAAGTAATTACATAGATAATTACCGAGAAAATCCCCCTGATGTCTAGTCATGTGAATTGGTGCAGTTCCATGAGGCAATCGCAACAGAACAAAACATAGCTTACAGGGTCCTTCTCCGAGAAACTCAACACCCTATGAACTTGTAATACACAGGAGGGCGGAGGAGGGGCTCCTCACAAGAGCACTGTTCCAGCTGTGCTGCAAAGCTCTTGCTAAAATGAAATGTTCCGTTCTCTTTGATACATATGAGTTGTTATGCTTGACTTGTAACAATTTGCTCACAATGCATATGTTGTATAGGAAGACGTGACATATGCTAGTTCACAGAAGGGTAAAGTTACATCAGAAAGCAATGCCTGAAATTAGGACATTGCTAAAAGGGAGCTCCGAGCAAAAAAAAATAACACAGTTTTTATATTTATTTAAAAATCAGAAGACCGGTCAATAATGGGCATTTTTAAGAATAAGAGTTACCACTGCTGAGTAGATATAACGCTTTAGTCCCTAAACTGCAGCCCTTTGCTTTCCTTTATCTGGCCCTTCTGGCATTATTCCTCATAGAAACAAAGGGGAACTTTTCCTCCCACTAACAACAAGGATGGAGCACTATTCCTTTCACTAATAGAAGGGCAGGAGCATAATTGCTCCCACTGATACTGATAACGGAGCAGTATTCCCCCTACTGACCCCCAGAGTTGTATAAAGTACTCGAAACCCATACTTGAGTAGAAGTACAAGTGCTCGATCAAAAAGTGACTTGAGTAGAAGTGGAAGTGCTTGATCAAAAAGTGACTTGAGTAGAAGTACTAAAGTATTCAACATTTTTTGTACTTAAGTATTGCAAGTAGTTTTTTAAAAAAATTTTGCTACTCAAGTACTGAAAGTAAAAGTACCAGTAGTTTTGAAAAAAAAATTGCTACTCCAAGTACTGAAAGTAAAAGTACAAGTACTGTGTTATGTAGTTATTAAAGAAAGAAGTCAAAAGTTTGAACATCATATTGTTTTTTATTATTTCAAATGCAGCTTTTATTTATACTTACAGTAGCTTTTATTTTCGTATGCGCTGATAATACACATGTTTTGAGCTTCATGAAACCTGCCATCTACTGTTCTGGCAGTGGTAATTTTTATAATAGTAACGAGTAACTATGCAGCACAAAAAAAAAAAATATCGGAGTAGAAGTATTGAAATCATTGAAAAAAAAGTGTGAAGTAAAAGTGGAAGTAGGAGAAAAAAATTCTACTCTAGGAAAGTACAGATACCGCCTTTCGGTACTTAAGTACAGTAGTGAAGTAGTTCTACTTAGTTACTATACATCTCTGCTGACCCCATTGATGGAGTAGTATTCCCCCTACTACCCCACTGATGAAGCATTATTCCCTCTACTTACCCTACTGATGAAGCATTATTCCCCCTACTACCCCACTGATGAAGCATTATTCCCTCTACTTACCCCACTGATGGAAAACTATTCCCCCTTCTGACCCCATTGATGGAGCAGTATTCCCCTTAGTACCCCACTGATGGAGCAGCATTCCCCCTACTACCCTACTGATGAAGCACTATTCCTTCTACTTACCCCACTGATGGTGCACTATTCCCCCTACTGACCCCATTGATGGAGCAGTATTCCCCCTAGTACCCCACTGATGGAGCAGTATTCCCCCTACTACCCCACTGATAGAGCACAATTCCTCCTAATGACCCCACTGATGGAGCACTATTTCCCCTACTGACCCCACTGCTCGAGCACTATTCCCTCTATTCACCCCACTGATGGAGCACCATTCCCTCTACTCACCCCACCAATGGAGCACTAATCCCCCCTAATGACCCCAATGATAGTGCACTATTCCCCCTACTGACCCCATTGATAGAGCAGTATTCCCCCTACTGACCCCACTGATGGAGCACTATTCCCCCTACTGACCCCAATGATAGAGCACTATTCCCCATACTGCCCCTACCTGCCCCTAAATGGATTGAATTTTAGCCAGTCCCTGCTGAACCACCCGATATTCGATCCGTCTATAGCTGGCTTTAAGGTTTTCCTCAGAAAAAGCTAGCTGCCTGGCTGTCACGTGCCCTAAGCAGCTTCTGCAAATTCAATATCACTGGCCAAGAACAAGTAGGCCCATCAGGAGTGCTGAAGTCAGACACAAACAGGCATCAGCGGCCACTTTAACATTTTCCACCGTACAGCTTTATTTTTGCTTCATCTGTGAGGTGCAACTGCTGTCCTATACACAGTGAGATTGTCTTACAGGATTTTATCTGTGGATGGTCTTATTAAGATCTTAAAGGTGACATTTACATCCAGAAGGATATGAAAAGCTGGCACTATTAAAGCTGCTCCTCAACCACGGGAAGTATTCCATGATCTATTTGGAGGCAAAGGTATAAAAGCTTTTGTGTCTTATGAAATCATCTGGCGGGCAGACAGAGCTTAGCATAAATATATCATACACGTTCTAAAGTTTCCATACACAATGAACATTTACATTTGAAACCATGTGCACTCCAGGTGTACAATAATAATACAATAATTTAAACATATGAACATATGCGCACAACTCAAAGTCCTAAATTGTATGGAGAGAAATGGTCTGTCTAGCAGGTAACTGGCACCATTCCCTAGGATAAGTAAACAATATGTAGTGTAATCACGAGTGATAGTGGACAGAAGAGGGTAAATGGGGAAGACATGAATGGGAATAGTTCTACCAGACCTGGATATGGAAATTTGAATGTGCCTCAAGATTCATACACAAAAAATGGGTTACATTTTAAAAGTTTTTGTATTTATTGAGCAAGATACACCATAAATGTTAAAAAAAAAAATGAATACAATCATAATCAAGTATAACAGTGCATGTATTTTACATTTCACATGCTCTAAATATGAACTGCTTGTGGATCAAAGCAGTTCACATTTAGAGCATGTGAAATGTAAAAAAACATGCACTGTTATACATGATTATGATTGTAATTCTTTTTTAACATTTATGGTGTATCTTGTTCAATAAATACAAAAACTTTTAAAATGTAACCCATTTTTGTGTGTGAATCTTGAGGCACATTCAAATCCCCATATCCAGGTCTGGTAGAACTATTCCCATTTATGTCTTCCCCATTTACCTTCTTCTGTCCACTACCACTCCTGATTACACTACATATTGTTTAAGAACTCAAAGTAGTTTTACATTCAAAAAGTGAAGATTTGCTATTTAATAGGAAACATCTAGAAATGTTTATTATGTCCAAGCAGCGCTCTTAAAAAAATTCCTTGTGTTGGGTTCCTCCTGAAAAATGTGCGATTCCTTTGTTTACAGCCGTATATGTAAAATGTGAGAGCCAATGCTGCCTGTGATTGCTAGTCTCATTAGATTTGGTGATGTAACTACTGTGCTGGAAGGCCGGTACTCCACGCATTTCCCTACTTCAGCTTCACTCTGTTGATCTGTGCTTCCACGGTGTGTATGTGAGCCACTAAATCTGCAATGCAGTGTAGTCCTGTGCCTGCTGCTGTTAGTGCTGGCCGGGAAGAAGCCCGCCCACGCTCCAGACAATGGTAGGTAAGAGCTGAAGGTCCTGGGAGCCACACATCAGAACAAGACCCACTGTGCATGAACAAGTGGTAGTCTCAACCTGGACCTCCGCCAGCCCTGCACCCAACACCTTTCACGCTATCCACCAGAGCTTACTCATGGGGATGCATCCACATGAGTGAGCTTCGGTGGGTGGAGTGAAATGCATTGGGGATGTGGCCTGGCAGGGGTCCAGGCTGAGACTGACACTTGTTCACGCTCAGCGGGTCTTGTTCTGATGTACGGCTCCCAGGACCTTCAGCTCTTTTCTACCATCTGTGCTTCCCCAATCTGTCCTCCTGTTACTTGAACATTCCCCCATCAGTATTTAGATCACCATCAGGGGGGCAGATCTGACTTGAGGATGCAAAGCCCTCTCTCTACCAAGATGGCCACCTCCACTCAGAGACACAGTGCAGAACAATGTGTGGTAAGCGTGAAATGGGGAAAGATCAGCAGCAGGGGGATCACAAGCAGCACCAGTGACTAATTTGTTTTCCCTTTCCCAATCTTTCTTTTGGCACAGCTTCCACGGTACAGGTTCTATTGACAACAAAACTATAGTCTGGCCAAGGATAGGCAGCTCTTAGCATAATGCGTAAGTATACTATGCATACTTGCACATTACAACAGACTTACCTTTGTGCTTGTCCTTCCCCTGATTTTACAGTTTGGAGCTGTCCTGTGCTATTCCACCTGCTGCCTTCACCTTCTCTGTCGCTTTTTTCAGGTTTGCTGTTCCATCTCTTTGGTCACTGGACAGCCGCTAAGGATGAAACTCCAGCGCATGCGTGTTGGAGATCCATCTTCCCAGCACCCAACTATTCTTGCCATCTTACAGTTTATGTATGTACTACAAGCAATGTATACAAGCAATAAAAGGAACTGCTAACAGCAAGAAGATTTTTTTTTCCATCCAGAACAGAAATTCAACCACAGATACCCTTTATCAAGGCAAGACAATTTCCACTCACACTCCTATTCCAATGTCCACAGTCCCCATGGCAAGAAGGGAGAGGAAGTTTCTTCAGCAAAGACATGGATAACAATAATAACCTGTCCAAGGTAATCTATACCCTACTCTGTCCAAAAGTTTAAGCTGAAATACAAGTAGATATAGAAGGCAGAAATAATGCAATTCTGTATTAAAGTACAACTAAAGGCCCCACATGACTACCCAAATAAGTACATAATTCTGTTACTATGTGGTGCACAAGCCTTATAAAGTAAACACATTTCACCTTTACCTTCAATGACTGAGCCAATTCCTCTTACATTTGTGTCCCTCACTCCCCTTCTCAGGTACTGCAGCTCACAGTGGGAGGGATTCAGCAACAGAGGCAGTGCTCCCAAGTCAGAAAACAGGCAGGACTAGTTGTGACCAGGTACTGATTGAAAACTACAGGCTTGGGAAACTGCAGTGACAAGGCTGATAGCTACATCCCCTAAAATATGTTTTATCCTAGTGCTGTGCAAGCAGGCACAGTCTAAATTAGAATGGCAACTCTGCTCTGAATTCAGAAGAAATGCAGTATTGTTACTACACCATCAAAGGAAGCTGAACGGGCTTGTGGGTGGGTGCAGCGTGGTTCGGTGGCAATAACTCACACAAGGTCCAAGTTCAATTAGTAGAACTTGTATTGTAGAAACGGCAAAACATTTCACAACAAACCCAGAGGCAGAAGGCCCAACCAGGAACACTCACGAATGCTACCAGCGTGTAGCAGAGCAGGTATCAGCTGAACTGACAGCGTCTGTCTGCAGGGGCAGAATGCAGCATGGCTGCCTCATCCCTGAATGGGAAGATGTCCAAAGAGATTGTGAGCCCTAAGCTTTCCCTTCTTTTTCTTGACAGATGAGTGACCTGTTTCTACACTACCCACACACGAATTGCCTGCCAAACCTGGTAGCCAGGGCCTTAAATAGGCACTACCTGACTCAAGATGGTTGCTAGAGTCACATGGGGCGACAGCATCCAATTGGATAGCTTAACCAGTGATCCTGGAAACCATAAAGCAACCATGTCCCTCTTGACTTTCTCTTCCACTGCTATGCTGCTGCGCTTGAGCGCCACCTGCAGAGGAGAAAGTAGACTGCACCTGCATACAGGCTCAACAAGATTTTGTGGGACTAAGGGAAAATTGTGAGCGCTACAGCACATTTTGCACGTTTTTTTTTTTTTTAATAGGGAGGAGGGCATAGTTATACTTATTACAAGATTAAATGTTAAATGTAATCTTGTAATAAGTAGAACTATGCCCTCCTCCCTATTAAAAAATATATGTACTGCAGCTCTCACAATTTGTGAGTATCTGAATGTGACTACAGCCTCTTGAAATCCCCTGTACAGCAGAACTCAGACCATTAGAGGGTGGAGTAAGACAAAAAGCCAGTCAGTTATGCTGCAGTGCAGTCGGAGAGAGAACAGAGTAACAGAGAGATGAGCTCATTGGTCTGCTGCTACTCCTTTCACTGTGCAGTTACAGGCTGGTTGAGGGACACAACCTGTGTGTGTTAGCAGTAGGAAATAAAAGTCAGCCCTTTAAGACTGGGCTGTGCTGGGTGACAGAGCTGTGTAAATTTCAGAACTTTATGGACAGAAAGAGAAATCCTTTGTCAGGTAATACAGCTCCCTTTTATCTTTGCATTTAGCTGTTTGCCCACAAAAAAAACCCAAAAAGCTTTGCTTAGTATTCCCCAATAGCTAAATGTACATTATTTATTTTCGATGACTGACCCTTAAAGTTAAAAAAAAAAAAAAAAAAAAAAAAAGGTTGATTCTTTTTTTCTCTGGACAGTGAAGAATGTGGGATTGCTTGCTTTACCTTGTAATTAACCCACCCAAATATCTTTTATCTACTTATGACCACTGTACACATCATAAAAATACCACATTTTCTCCAGGAGTTGTACAAAGGAGGTTCGCGTTAAACTACAAACACGTCTTGATTTATGCTGCTCATGTTCTACAAATACTGCCAATGGAACATATGCCTAATGCACCTTATAATACAGGTGTGACGTAAAATGCTGTTCTAACAAAGAAAACTATGCTGCTTAATTGTTCTATCACAGGAATCTCCCTCTGTTTGCTGTGTAAATTGTAGGTGCCATGACAAACGTTGCTTATTTTGAGGAGTGTGTTTGTGAAAAATGGTTAAAGGTTAAAGGAAATCTATGGTCACAGCATACACTTTCATTTTATAACATCAGTATTGTAATAGCAATACACGCCATAGTTATATTTAACAATCTAATACAACCTTACATGAAAAACCTTCTTTCATGTTGAGAGCTCTACCTGTCTGCTAGTTATCTCTTTACACAACTTCCTGGATTCCCAGCATGCTTTGCAACTTCTATTTACTTTCCACATCTAAGGACTACATACCCCATGGTACCCTGCTGCCTGCAAGCAGTGATTCCTATAATGACTCCACCTCCTGAAACTCCTCCTCTCTGCACCTCTGTAGTACAGAAGGCAGGCTAAGTTAAATGTGTGACACAGCAGTGCCTACTCATGGGGCATAGGGAATATGTGTCATAGAATTAAAGGAAATAAATGTGTGGGGATCTTCACAAAGTAAGTTTACAAATGTTAAGATTGTTCAGAGTAATATAAGTAGACTAGAGACAATTTAAATACATTGTGAATATATGTGAATATATTATTTTACATTTTGACCGCTTTTGTTTTTTTTTTCTTTAATCAACTTAAGGGACAGTACTCGCGTTTAATGAGAAGTGTCCCTTGTGCTGGTGGCTACTCTCTTTGCTTGAATTGCCGGTCCTATGACCCCTTGCATGCGCAATTTTCTGGTGCTGCAGGGGTTAATATGAGGCATACATTTTATTCATTCACCTATCCTCCATTCATAGAGTGATCTTGATTGAGGGAAGCTATAGTGCAGCTCCTATGTATAGGGGAGGGGGGTGGAAAGGGCAGGCATAGTTGACAATCTTAATTAGTGCCTGTGACAGGTACAGTGGTTTGTATTAACCTCTACACTCCATTCCAGAAGATTACCTCTGTGGGGTATGTAGGGGCAGGGGCAGAGGACTGAGGATTTAAATGAAGAGAGCAGCCACCAGCACAAGGGACATTTCTAATTCAATTTAAGTACCATCCCTTGTGCTGGTACTTACTTAAGTAGAAGGTAGAAGAGGAAGGTAAAGGTAAAACCGAACTAAGACTATAGTATACAATTTTAAGGAGAAATACGGCATTTTGCACATATAAATCTTATATAAGTTTAAAAAGATAAGTTTTTATTTAATACATACTGTTTGACATATCAGAAAAAAGGTTAAACATCTCCATATGCTATATATAAAAAAGAGACACGTGTGTGTGTGTCAAACAAATCAGGCACAAGCAGGAGGGCGGAGGGTGCTTGAGCACCTGCCCTTTTCCTATTGATGCCCAAAGTGCCCTTTTGTCAAGGCAGACATCCCAAGTCTCCCGCGAGGTGCGGGAGTCTCCCACATTTGGGCTGCAGCTCCCTGACACCCGCAAGTGCCATGCGGCGTCCCGGCTGTCAGCCGTCAGCGTATCCCTGAGTCAGAACAGAACTCCTGTATAGTTCCGGCTTCATCCTGTCACAGGCAGAGTGATATCAAATGCACTCCGCCTGTGAGAGGAGAGATACAGAAAGTGTTGGCTCTGCATGCTTCCTCCAGCGCCGCTCCCCACACTCTGGTGTTGATGTGTCTCAGAGGAGCCAGCATTACCTGCCAGCAGTACCAGCCAACAGTAACCACCAGCAGTACCCACCAGCAGTACCAGCCAGCAGTACCCAGCAGCAGTACCCACCAGCAGTACTCACCAGCAGTACCCACCAGCAGTACCAGCCAGCCAGCAGGACCAGCCAGCAGTACCCACCAGCAGTACCGACCAGCAGGACCATCCAGCAGTAACAGCCAGCAGTACTCACCAGCAGTACCAGCCAGCAGTACCCACCAGCAGTAACCGCCAGCAGGTAAACTGCAGTGCATCCATGTAAAAGCAGCCTTAGGCCCCTTTCACACGATCGGTTTGTACATTAACGTGTGTAAATTGTTGCAATATGTTTTTTAATAGCTAGTTGTGTTCTGTCATAATAAAATGTCATGTCCTTGTTCATACATGTATGAAGAAGGACATGACATTTTCTGGCTGCCTTAGTCACATGTGCTAGGGGTGCAACTAGCCCCCAGCACATAATAGTAAATATCCCAGCATGTGCAGTATTTGTGACCCTTCCATTTTTTCTGCCCTATCAATACAGAAACATCCGTATCGATACGCGTATCAGGAAGGAATTCATCACGATACATTGCTGTATTAATATTTTGAGCGCAGCCCTATTTAAAGCCCTGTTCCATGTGCCCCTTTTATACTTTGAGCACTTGCCCCTTTAAAGGTCCTGCACGGCCCTGATACAAATAGAGATCATACAGTAACATACATAGAGTATGATCTCTATATGTTTGACACATACACACGTGTCTCTTTTTTAAATATAGCATATGGAGATTTTTAACCTTTTTTTCTGATATGTCAAACAGTATGTGTTAAATAAAAACATATCTTTTTAAACTCATACAAGATTTATGTGTGCAATATGCTATGGTATACCCTTGGGAACCACCGTCTAAAAAGCCCATCTGCTTATTTCTCCCTGTATTTCCATGTTTTTCGGGCTGGTGTTCCCATGAGGTTTTTTTGTCCTTCTAGACAAAGTGGCCCTACTGCTCACTATAACCGCACTTTACATATTATCCAATTTTCCTATTCAATTTCCTTTATATTTACCCTCAACTATCTAGTGCAAAGGCCTGCCTGATTGCAAACAAATTCAAAGTGTTTAGGTTTGACCTTCTATTATACCTCCTATTTTATGGTTTCAGTAAATTTAAAGGAAAATTGTACGACAAAATTCTATAATGTATGGCCAGCCTAAGTCTAAACCTACCCTCAGCCATATTCTAAGCCTAACCTATCTAGCCCTGTAAAGAAAAAATCGCTATATTTATCTGTTCTGCAGCGGTCCTGATCTGGTCCCAGCATCAGCCGACAGTGGCGGCTTCAGTTTGTAGGAAAGGCACCTGACAATGGAAGCCCCATTGTAAATCTATGGGTGACGTCAATTCCCAGACATTTCCTAGCCATTGTCGGCTGTCTCCAGCACACAGATGGTACCGCTGGAGACCGGACCAGATCAACTTCATAACTGGTAGGTAACTATACAAGGTTAAAAAGATTAGGCTTAGAATGTGGCTGAGAGCAGATTTAGAATAAATTCGGTTGTGTCTTTACTTCCACTTTAAGCTTTAAAGTGGAACTATGTGCAAAATGTAGAAAATACCACATATATACATACAGTGGATTTATAAAGTCTACACACCCCTGTTAAAATGTCCGGTTTCTGTGATGTAAAAAAATTAGACAAAGATAAATCATTTCCGGAACTTTTTCTAACTTTAATGTGACCTATAAACTGTACAACAGTTTATAGGTCACTGAAAAACAACCCTCCTGCATAATCCCCCCTCCACCAAATGATTTGGACCAGTGCACAATGCAAGGACCATAAAGACATGAATGAGCAAGTTTGGGGTGGAGGAACTTGACTGGCCTGTACAGAGTCCTGACCTCAACCCGATAGAACTTCTTAGGGATGAATTAGCGTGGAGACTGCAAACCAGGCCTTCTTGCCCAACATCAATGCCTGACCTCACAAATGGGCTTCTGGAAGAATGGTCAAACATTCCCATAGACATACTCCTTAACCTTGTGCACAGCCTTCCCAGAAGAGTTGAAGCTGTTATAGCTGCAAAGGGTGGGCCAACTCAATATTGAACCCTACGGACTAAGACTGGGATGCCATTAAAGTTTATGTGCATGTAAAGGAAGGCGTCCCAATACTTTCGATAATATAGTGTATATTTATATATTATTCAACTCTTGCTGCTGTGTGATTTTCATAAAGAATGAACAGCACTATTGCCCTGCTAAAAGAATTGGAAAAATAACAGACCTACTGACAGGATCAACAGGTAATAAAACTATGTTACAGGATGGGACTCAGTAATGGCACTTTTCCACTGCAAGTACCGGCTCGGCACCACTTGGCACTGCTTGGCCCGGTTTGGTTTTCCACTGCATGGTACCGCATGGTACGGTGTTGGAACAGTTCGGTACGGTTTGGTACGGTTTGCTTTTCCACTAAAGTAGTACTAAAGAAAGTGGGTGGGATAACAACGATTCACTGACCAATCAGTGGCTAGTAGTGACAAACAGTCAAGGCTGCATGCAAAGGATTGTGGGATATGGTACCGGTACGGCCCTCTTGGAACCACAACTGAGGTGGTACTGTTTAAGTGAGCCGTACCGTTCGGTTCCATGTAATGGAAAAGCGCTGCTGTACCGTACCGTACCGAACCGTTCCAACACCGTACCATGCGGTACCATGCAGTGGAAAAGCACAAAAGTGAGCCTAACCGTTCGGTTCCATGCAGTGGAAAAGCATCTTAAGTGACTCTGAACAAGTATGCATCCAGTGAAGTGCACATTTATGTACTTGTGACTCAGTGACTTACCTAGTAGTGAAGGAAGGCTAAGGAGGTTATACCCGAGAGTTGGATTTTTAAAGCCTCCATTTTTACAGTATTTCATTCAGGCTGCATAACTAGTAATTGATGTTGGGGTATATTTTATTTATTTTTTTCAATATGTTTCATTAAAGTTTTCAACATCAGTTTTCCATAACACAAATAATTTGGAGTCATAAAGTGACATAATACAGAAATACAGGACAGGCTAAAGCAGAATGTTTCTAGAAAGTGTACACATGGTGTGGTGTACAATTAATGTTCTGGCATGCTGCAGACTTTGCTAAAATGGCCTGTGATTGCAGCACTCTGGAGAGTCGGACCACTGCTTAGCACAAAACACTGTAGTCTGGGTCCCCAACGGTCTAACACCCCGCAGAACAGTGCTCCAATTAAGCACTCATGGTTTCTAAGCAGCACTGTTGCTTGGAGCACTGTGTAGGGGTGTGTCGGACCACCGGAGACAAAGACCGCTGTGCTCTGTTTTGGAAGGGGTTCGGATCTCTAGCATGCTGCTGGCACAGGGCATTTTGACCCCTAGCTGTGGCATGCTAGTACAGTAAAAAAAATAAATAGAAAATGCCCACATCTATAACTGTTAATGCAGTCTGACTGCGTATCAGTAACAAAAAGGGATGTTTCCATCTGGCTTTCAAAACAAATGTCTAGATCAGTAGAATTTTTGCAAGCATTGGTTTTGTACTTAAAATGGGCAACCTTCCTTGCAATAAGAAACATATCTTCTATGAAAAATGTAATAAATATGTGCAAATCTGTTACATACAGCCCACATAATTTTGTTTTCTCATTATGTTTGACGATTAGATCTCTATTCCCAAAAGAGCAATTAGTAAAACAGGGAGCTGATGAGATTTCTATCATGTAAACACTGTGACAACACATAGAGAGCCATTATACTATTTCTGGTAAAGGATGTTTACATATCATTAGGAAACCATGCTACTTGACTAATCAGAGTCTTATTAACTCCCAAGTATCCAGAAAATAAGCTTCCTTTCTGGGAAACAAAATATAGAAACACAGTAAATCTTCCTACAGACTTTAGAGGACATTCGATTATGCAGATATGATTTGACCTCTATCAGGACTATTGTAAAGTGTCACAAAGTGCTTAGCTAACCTTACAAGTAACTTCTATGGAAAGGGAAGGGAATGGGAAGAAGTAATGATTGGGACAGTATTTTTCATGTTTCCCAGATGCTAGTACAATGACTAGCTGACGGATTCAGGGGCAACGCAAAGACATGGAATTGGCAAACTACTCACAGCTCCTGGGTTGGTGAAGTGGTGGCCAGTCCTAAGAAGGCTGTAGCATTTGAGAAGATGGTGGGAGGGGTGGTCTGAGGTCTGACATTTTGGTGACTTAAAGCGGAGTTCCACCCAGGGGATACTTTTTTTAATAAAAATACCCCCGGAACAGTCAGGGCTAGTACATTCCACAATGGCTAGCCTCTGATCTGTCCCGGGTTTCACTTACCTTTTAGGAGAAATACTTACCTTGAAAAAGTATTCTCCAGCGCTGCCATCTCAGGTGTGGGCAGCTTGAAGCCAGCGCGATCCTCTTCTGCGTCCTCTTCCTTCTTCTTCGGTCCCACGATGCACTGCACCGGCCCCGCCGTCACTTCCGGTGTGTGCGCGTCATCCCTCCACAACTTCTGGGCATGCCCAGAAGCTGTTTAGAAGGGAATGACGCGCGCGCACCGGAACTGACATCGGGGCCGGTGCAGGCGCATTGATTCCTGGGAGCGATGACGTTCAGCTCCCAGGAATCATTGCAAAAGCAAGGAAGTGACGAATCGCCGTGGCCGCCGAGGGGAGGAAGAAGGAAGTAAGGTAAGTATATTTTCTCTACAAGGTAAGTAAAAAAAAAAATTGCGATTATCCATTTGTTTTTCAGGTGACCCGGAGCGAGAAGATGGAGGTAAGTATAAATTTAGGGTGGAACTCCACTAGACGTTAGATAACAATCTCCTGATCTAACTGTTTCCAGACAGTTTAGGAAACAATCGAATTGCAGGCATCTGCAGCCAAGGCTAGCCAAGACTCACAATTGTTTCCTCTCCTCTAACCCAGCACTGTTGGGGTCTTCTGCCTGTTTCCTACTCCACTCTTCATAGACAAAAACAAGAATGTTTTTCCTGGTGCGACCATTGGTGCTCAAGGATTTGTTAGACATTGCCAATACCAGAGTGGCTGTACATGCAAGCATCTTCTGGTGTCCTTGGTCAATATAAAATGTATTTATAACCAAAATTTTGTTTTTTGTTTTGACCCCTCTCCCCCTATACGTTTACTGTATGCTGTGTGTGTCCCAGTGGGAAGGTTTCCTTTGATTTCCTTCCTAAAACACAACAGGAAGTAACAGGAAGTCATTACAAAGTGAGGGGAGTTCCTTTATTGACATTACCTAAACAGGTGTCCCTACTGGGAAATTGTTCTTGGATTATTTTTATGTTTTGGTTACAATTATCACCAGGAAAAGTACAAAGGGTGAATCTACCTATACATTATACATATACTATATATGGCTATATACACATTTTAATTTGCAGAGAAAAGTGTGTGTATGTGTGGTGCGTATTTGGGAAGGTGAGGGGGTTATGGAGGTTTATCTTTTGCTAATGCACTTATCCCAGACTAATGCTGGCCATACACTATACGAAAAATCATCCGGAATTCAATCATTTGGACAGTTCGTTCGTTTTTTGGGCAATTAATGGGCACAAATCGGTGATCGGTTGTGACGTTTTTAAGCCGAAAAAACTAAGGACATGTTTAGAAATTTTCTGCCGAATGAGCAATAAATTGAAAGGTTAGCATGTTTCTCGTCCAAACTGTTTTCACTAGCTAAATGTGAAAAAACATACAAAAAAATGTTTAATTTATGTCCATTGAACGACTTATCGGTCATTACATGATGGCATATTGTTTGCTCTCACGGCCGAGTGTTAATTTTTTTCGAAAATTAGTTTGAACAATTTTTCGTATAGTGTATGGCCAGAATTTACTCGGCTATGATCCAAACAAAACACCAGGAAAGTCTGACCTCCCTAGTGGAGGGCCTTTGTAGCTCTGCTTAGGTCGAAGTTTAGGCATGCCAAAGATAAAAGGTCTGCAAACGGGATGTACAGAGTTTGAGTGCCCATTCACACTACCGCGACTTGTCAGGCGACTGGTCAGCCTGACAAGTCGCGGTCCATGCAGTGCTACGGGAACCGTTCTAATAGGAGCGACTCAAGTCGCTCCGACTTAGAAAATAGTTCCTTTACTACTTCGAGGCGACTTGCATTGACATTCATTATATGAAGTCCGTGCAAGTCGTGCCGAAGTCGCGGTGCACGCGACTTCACAGGTCTTCCCTGAAGTCGTGCCGCGGTCGAGTGAACCGACACTTAGAGCTTTTATTTACCTAAATTGTCAAAACAAGTTGCCATGTGTTTTTTTTTTTTTTTTTTAAGGCTTGGGTAAACAAAACAACTAAAACTCTTTGCATCCAGTCTTCAGACCTTTCATGTTTTATATTTCAACCCTAATAAAGTTGCAGTCTTTGCAGTCTTCCTACCTTTACATGGATGACAATGCTTTACATTAGATTTCTAAGCACCTGACATTCACCGGCAGAGAGACTTCTAAGGAAGAAACATCTGAAATTGCTTATTTGGGACTTCAAAGTAGTGGACCTGCAGAGCTTACGCACGGAAAGGAATGAAATCTGCATCTCTTTCGACTTAACTTCACCCACTGAGAAGAATTAAACTTAGGAGAAGTAACATTTCACTACATTAACTAAAACGTTTCTTTTTTATGCCTGTTTACATTTTGGTCAATCTATGGCTTCTTAAAATCATTTATTTCTAAACATAAATAATTCCAGAATACACAAGTCAGACAACAGGAAACCTTCTTTTTACATAAAATGTAATGATTGTATGCATGTAACAATGACTTACGTATCTTTCTTGAATGCTGAACAGTAGAC
Source organism: Pelophylax lessonae (assembly GCF_965119305.1). NCBI lineage: Eukaryota > Metazoa > Chordata > Amphibia > Anura > Ranidae > Pelophylax > Pelophylax lessonae. The sequence goes on along the minus strand of NC_138771.1, from coordinate 454,139,653 downwards.
ACCACCGTGGTACTGGGCACAATTTTCCACTCAAGGTCATTTTGTTCGGTCTTGGTAGGAATTGGATCGATCCTTAAGGTAGCTTCAGTCACTTTGGTTCCTCCATCCCCATTGTTATCTCTTTTTTCTGTGAAACCATTTGTTGACTCCTCAGGTTCTTCTTCAACTACAGCCCAATGGGCTGTAGTTATCTCTACAATTTCATCACTGTCACACTCCTTTGCCTTGTCATTGTTGGTATTTTCTTCCCTCACGCAATCATCTGGTGCAGCATTCCAGGTTCCATTTTCCATATCTACGTTCTGATCAATGAAACCAAAAGATGGTCCATGTCCAACTGTAGATCCATTCTGTGGAATTGTGCTGGACTTCAACATCATGGCTTCTTTGTAAGAAAAGACCGTCACTTGCAACAACAGATGATGAATTTTAAATTAAAAGCTAGTCATCCTCTAGAAGGTTTAATTGGAAAAACTGAGTATACAACTTTCCCTCATGGAACTACAGCTGGTGTATTCTATGATATTCTTTGTATGATCAAAAACATCTCTATTAAGCAAAGTTTTTTTTTTTTTAAAGCCTCTGTTTGCCACCTGACAGGTTACTTCATACTTTCCGTAGAAAAATAATAAGGTCTGCACTTTTATAATATCACTGATAGCAACTTTTAATAGAATCCAATGTTTTTCTTTCTGCAGGGAAGGCAGATGGAGTGTGATCAAATAGGCACTTCCCCAAAAGAAACATGGAACAAAAAACAGCACCGTGTACAGTATATGCAGGAATTGTCCCTACTGTACAGAGGTTCCTGTGGGTTCAATGATAATGGTTCTCTTGGCTTATTCCTCTTGAATTTTCACAGATTTTCCTTTCCTGTCTCCTAAAATGACACAGAAAAAAAAATGTGATCAGATTTGTTGCTATAAACAACTAGGAAATATTTACTATTATATATTATACTGTATATATGTATATATATATATATACAGTATATATATATATATATATATATATATATATATTATGTAGTAGGAGTGCAAATAGGAAAAGTTGAAGTGTATTCTGCAACTGGCACAAAAAGGTATTTTACGGGCTAAATTAATATGAAGTATTCTGTTTGTTTGAAACAAGTACAGGAGGTCCCCGGGTTACAAACATCCGACTTACAAACAACTCCTACTTACAAACGGAGGGAGACAACAGGAAGTGAGAGAAAATCTCCCCATAGGAAGGGAAATTCACTCCTGTAAGAGTTCTCATGGGAAAAAGGTATCTCCACTGAAGCTTTATCACTAATCCTTGTTTCCACAACAACCCAAAATTTTCAAAATCCAGTTGTCATAGGAACAGAAAGGGAGGTGAAATCTTGAGAACAGGGGTACAGACAGCAAGACAAATGGTACAGGGGTTTTACCCCCTCCCTATGCTATCCAAAAAACATAAAAAATATTCTTTTGGTTGGAGCTACACTTAAAAAATTTACCTGTTCCGACTTACAAACAAATTTGACTTATGAATAAACCTACAGTCCCTATCTTGTTTGTAACCTGGGGACCACCTGTACTCAACTGAGATACAAAATAATAAAAAAAAAAAACTCAAGAAAATGTGTTTACTTTAAAGCACATCAGCCAGCCCATTTAACCACTTGCCGACTGCCGCACGACTATTTACGTCGGCAGTCAGCCCCTCACAGGCAGAGTGACGTAGATCTATGTCGCTAGCCTGTGAGGGTCTAGGGAGCGAGCGCGCACCCACGGAGGCGCGCTCCCGCGTGGTCACGGACCCCCCCGCGCGTGTGACTGGCGGACCCGATGTCCGCCGGTCACTCGGCGATCGTCGCTGCAGAGGGAGAAAGTAAACAAGCCGCCTGTCCTTCTCCCCTGTGTAGAAACAGTGATCATACAGTTCTACTATGTAGGACCGTTGATCACTGTTCCTACAGCTCAAGCCACAGCCAATCACAGTTAGAATCACGCCCCTAGGGACACACATAACCCCTCCCTCTCAAAAAAAGTTAACCCCTTCACTGCCAGTGTAATTTTACAGTAACAGTGCTTATGTATAGCACTGATTACTGTAGAAATGTCACTGGTAACCCCAAAAGTGTCAAAAATGTCAGTCAAGGGTCCGATCTGTCCGCTGCAATGTCGCAGTACTGCAAAAAAAATCGCAGATCGCCGCCATTACGTGTTAAAAAAAAAAAACAACAAAAATGGCAAAAATCTTTCCCTTTGTTAGTAAACGCAATAACTTTTGCGCAAACCAATCAAAATACGCTTTTTTCAATTTTTTTTGCCAAACATATGTAGCATAAAACAAATTGGCCGAAAATGTAAAAAAATTTAGATTTTTACATTTTTTTTGGGGAATTTCATATAAAAAAATGTGAAAAATATTGCTATTTTTGCAAAATTGACGCTCTTTTTTTGTTTATAGCGCATGATTAAAAAATCGCACAGGTGATCAAATACCACCAAAAGAAAGCTCTGTTTGTGGGAAAAAAAGGACGTCAAATTCGTTTAGGTACAGTGTCGCACGACCGCGCAATTGTCCTTTAAAGTCACGCAGTACCGAATCGCAAAATAGGCCCTGGTCAGGAAGGGGGTAAAATCTTCCGGGGCTTAAGTGGTTAATGGCTTAAAGAGCACCGCAAGATGCCAGTTATTACCTTTGTTGGCCAGAAAAGCCTCTCTGAAACAGGTTTCACTTGGGTAATAGGGGCTTGACTTCTCTGACATCAGGACTATGCTTCATCAATAGATAACCTCAAATGAGAATTCCCTTACAGGTTATTGAGATACTTGACTAGGGTATAAAAGATGATTTTGTCTCCATAAACTGCTTGACCATAGTTGGAGTTTAATGGCCAAAGCAGCCTTTTATTAAACCAAATTGCATAAATACCATACATAACCCATACCAGCAACAGTAAGTACATTCTGAAATTTTGAGCCCCAAGGTCCTTGTAGGCACCACTACTTCACGTACCTGCTTGACCAAACTTAGGCCTCCAGCCGCAAACACCGACTCGGAGACAACACCACTATTAGCAGATACAACCCAGACAAAACCACAGGGAGCCGTACCCAAGACGGGTCCCTACCAATTTCCATTTATCAAATAAAGCACATACAAGGACCTTGTACCCCGCCAGCTGCCTTGACATACCACCCAGGAAAACAGCCCAAAAGTACCCAAGAACGTAACCACCAAACAAAAGGGGAGGGAGGGTGGGAAGTTGTTCCGACGTTGTCTCTCTCCAGATTGAAGACCTCTCCAGGACCCTCCTACTGTTTGACCCCTAAAGCCCCACCTGTTCCCTACGCTCCACCAATCCTGTAAGTGTCTCCTTTACTATTTCCATTAAACCCTCCTTAAATTATTACTCCAAACCCCCTTTTAACCCTGTCATGTCGGCCCTCCGCTAGGTTTTTCTTCCCTTACTCCGGGCCTTGCTTGACTAGGGTATAAAAGATGATTTTGTCTCCATAAACTGCTTGACCAAAACTCCCCCTTATTTCTTTACCCAAGTAAAACACTAGACACCATAGTTGGAGTTTAATGGCCAAAGCAGCCTTTTATTAAACCAAATTGCATAAATACCATACATAACCCATACCAGCAACAGTAAGTACATTCTGAAATTTTGAGCCCCAAGGTCCTTGTAGGCACCACTACTTCACGTACCTGCTTGACCAAACTTAGGCCTCCAGCCGCAAACACCGACTCGGAGACAACACCACTATTAGCAGATACAACCCAGACAAAACCACAGGGAGCCGTACCCAAGACGGGTCCCTACCAATTTCCATTTATCAAATAAAGCACATACAAGGACCTTGTACCCCGCCACCGGCGCACAAACATGACACCTCGTGTTTGAGCGCTCCACCACACCCACAGAGCCCTCTGCTCGTTATCCTCCACTCCTCAATACACAATGTGAACACCATCACCACATAATTACTGTCAGGTGTCCCACTCCAACTCCCGGGTCTGACCCCCAGACCACCCACACTCACCACGATAACCGACTCCGAAGAGATTCACCCGAACCCTTTGCAACTATCACCAAGAGAGCCATACCCATTGGGTATGTGCTACCATCTCCGACCATGAAAGAAAGGGAGCAGGGAAGGAGAAACAGGGAAGGAGAAACAAAGAAGTAGCAAATCCAGTGGAAGACCCCCATCAGCTCCGACATGGAGAAAAGACCCCCAACATAGTCCCCCTCAGGTACCGGTGACCTGTCAGCAGCTCCGGTGAGGCACCGGAATTGGTGAAAGCTCCCCCACCACATGGCCACATGACCCCCCAGGCACTCCCGTACGGCCAACATTACCTCTTAAAAGGAGAAAACGGCCGGTACGGCCTGTTATGAAACGAAACCTGAACCTGCTGATACCGAAAACAGTCAAACCAATCCCGGCAAACGAATGGTTGCAGATTCTAATTGATATCACCTGCCACAACTCTGGGGCATGCGGTACCAATAAAGTAGATCCTGGCCCCCAGACACGAAACACCGCCCCGAGGACGATTCTAACCGACCGCAGGCCCCTACTACCTTGTGCAACCCGGTAGGTCTGGACCGAACCAGACCAACCATAGGACTCCATGCCTGAGATGAGGCCCCACCACGAGTTCGGTCGCCACTATATTCCGGACCCCCGTCAAGGACCCCAACTGCCAAAGCAGCACCGGTATGAAACCTACCACCTGTCTTAAGGTGCACACCGCCATCAATCCGCACCTACCAATGCAGAGAACCCAGCTATGTATAACCCCCGCCGCACAGACACTACCAGGCCCCCCAAAACAAAGGAATGCCCCATGAAACAGAGAAACCAAAAAAGGGGGGGGGGGTCGGGCTGGCCCGTAAACAAAATAACCAAAAGAAACCATACCCGACTAGTCGGTTGCACACAACCGAGCAACCAAGAAACAAGGTATACCGAAACAAAAGAAACTCTCCCCGTCCAAAAGTAACCCAGTTAGGGGCAGCTCCACAACCAGGGATCCAAGGACTGCCGCCTATCGAAAAGTAACATAGATAGGGGCAGCTCCCTGACCAGTGATCCAAGGACTGCCGTCTATGAACAGAAGCAAAATCAAGCTGCAGCCGTGATGCCCCACATAAAGCTATTGAGCGCAGCAGCCACGGCACAACACCCCAAGGTCAGAAAAGACCAAACACTACGGCCATGCCACAGGCCACAATTCAACAAAAGCAAAAAGGGGGGGGGGGGGTCCCACTAAAATGCACATAACAAAGAGGTAACCCCCAACGTAGGCGGGCATCAAAACCCAAAACCGTACCAAACTCGCCCGCAACTCGCGTCCCCCTTGTAAAACCCAGTAGACCCTAAGGCCAAAAGCACCAGGGCGAGCCACCCGGTGCAGCGAACTGGCCTGCCACGACAAGCGGCACTAACCACCGGTACACAATGCAACATGCCCGTTAATTAACCCTTTAAACTTAAAACTAACATAAGGAGAAAAAACATTCCTTGAAACAGAAACAAACCAGTCGTGAAGCCTATTGGTCTATGAGGCACCCCCCAAATAAATTCCAAATCCTACCCTGCGGGACCTGTGCCCTGATAGGCCTCCAGCCGCGGCACCGGCTCGGAGACAACCCACTCCCCGCAGTGCCACCATTTTAAATTCCCTTTAAACTGCAGTAAATGGAATGCACCATAGGGACACATACCAACGATGAGTCCCAACCATACCCCTATCCCAAACTGTTCACCTTCCCCGCCAGCAAGACCAACAAAAACACCAAGCTGCCACAGACCCGAGCAGCCCTATGACTACCAGAAACTAGCAAATAAGAGAAGGACCTGATCCGCATGAACCACACCACCCCACACCATGAAACCAAATGAACACCCTCACTCCACCTGGGAAAACCGACCAGGGGGTGTTGCCAACCGATTGGCGAATCAGCTCCAGCGCCTCCGATATTACAAAGCAAGATGCCCCCGCCAGTCCCAACCAAGGACCCAGAACAGCCCAATGTCACCCCAAAAACTGCGCCCACGTAGACCTGCACCCGAGAGCTAGTACAACCAGGCGTGGGTGCGGCGTAAAAACGTTTCAATATGCAAGCAAGACAGCACAACATGTCACAACGAGTGAAACCATAGAGAGAAGATGTCGAAACTCTAGCAATCGCAACCACAGCGACCTCAGTAACCCAATGGAAACAGACCTACAGATAACCGAAATATGCACCAAACCGGCCACAGCCAGCACAATGGTGAAAAACCAGCAAGGGAACTGGTAGGAACCCCGCCCCCTACACCCCACCTGGTGGCCCGGGGAAAGGGGGTAACCAAAGCCCCCGTAGTAGCCCACCCCAACACGCTGCCCACCACGAACCACACAAGACGAAAATACCGGTAGCCTCCCCCAAACCTGCCGACCCAACCATTGTAGGAATGCTGCATGAAGGATGAGACCAGCCAACCCAGGTGTGGCCAACAGAAATGGAAACTGCTTTAAGCAACGGCACTGCACTGTTAATTGCCCCCCGCAGAGCCTAGAAAGGCAAACCGGGTATACTCCACAGAGCAGCGGCCCGCAACCCCAGTGTTGAGCAAAATGCCTAGAAAGCGGAAACAGGCAAACGAAAACTCAAAGAATGAAACCTTGGTCACCCGCCGAACTGGTGGGAGAACACCACCACAAAACTAGGACCAAAGGAGAGATCCTCTGTCCCGTCAAAGCAAAGGTACGCCCAATACTCCCCGCCGCCCACAAACCAGTAAGACAGCGTACTTATAAAGTCCGCCGGACCTGCACGCAGCCCACCAAGGTTAACCAAAAGAATCCCAGGTACGATGGCACAACCATCCCTAACAGGAATTGAAAATCGTGAGCCAGTGCAAGAGAGCAAACCACCCACCGCAGCAAGGCCAGGCTACTAAGCCGCCAGCCATCAGGCCCACGAAAGCTGAAACTCCCCGGATAAACAGGCAATGATAGAATGGGTCCCACACATCCCGTATCGCACGGAACACTGCCCGGGGGCCTGAGCTGAAACTGACACAGCCCACTGGCAAGATACAGGATGAGTCAACCACGTCGGGTTCATTTAGTTATGTGTTATATTATTTTTTTTTTTTTTTTTTTTTTGTATGTCTTACTCATCAAGGTACACAAACTGGGGACGGCACCCAAAAGGGGAACCTAGAAACCGTCCCAGCGAGGGGTCCGAGATGGACCAGCCCCGTGGCCCAAGCGACTGTCCTGCGGACAGCTCGGCCAAAACAAAAAGGACCTTTGGGCATAACCACAGAACAAACAGAGCCTGCAGGAAAGGAACAAAAGAAGGCCACCGATCTAACCGAACCCTAAGCTCAATCCCCGCCCACCGAACGGGCCGCACAGGGAGCCGTATAGCCACGTCGCAAAAGTAGCATCCCTGCCACCTGCCGCAGACCTCTCCCCAGCGGCCCAAGGCCCCCAAGACATATTGCAACATCCCATAAACCCGGTGAGCCGCTCCACGAACCCAAAATAGCGATAAACCATGTGGAACAGCGTCCCGCGTTCATCACCCCCATACCCCCAAACAAAGATGGCAACAGCGCGGAACACCAAATATCTACCCTCCCATGTTATCTTCCTTGCGCATGATATACTTACCCTTAATCAGGTTGCACTCATCCGGCAGACGCAACGGGAAAAATCCCAAGTACTCACCTGCACATCCCAATGTCCACCGCCCGCTTGAGACAGGGCCCCACAAAGCACCCGAACACTATAACCCACTCTGCCGTATGGGTCCAATTTTTGCCCCAGGCATCCCCCCAAGTAACCCGGCGCCAGGCGCCGCCACAACGCATAGCGCTGCAAACGAGAGTGGGAAACCGGAGCTGACAGGAAATCCCCCGCAGCCCCATCCCATAATATGAACCCCACAGAAGACAAGGCATCGCCCAAACCCACACAAGCGCTAAACGCCAGACCCGCAGACATGCTAAGAGGGCATCCCCAATAGGCTAGTTACCACGGCCCACCAAAGAAGACAACAAGCCCACAGTACCTAACTCCCCTCACCTACTCCCCCAGCAACCGGAACTAAATCCCCAGTAAAATATAAGAGAAAAACATACTTACAAGGCTGCCCAGGACACTAAGCCCCACCAGCCGCAGGTCCTGCGTCCAAGCTGATAGCGCCGATCCCCCGTTGCTGGGATGATCCAGTCCGCCATCTGCAGTGAGGAGGACCGGAGGAGGCACCGAGCGATCCGCTGCCAGCGCAGGGCTCACGACCCGCCCCTTCCCGACCTCAGCACCGGCTGCCCTCCCGCCCAGTCCTCCGCAGCGTGCCCGGCGACTAGCCTAGGAGCCCAACCCCGCTAGTGTGATGCAGCCCAAGGAGCCGCACTGCAGCGCTCCGGATGCCAGGCAGGGACACACTGTCAACAGGCCAGTTCCCGCCGCCACCACACTCCCACGCTGGACCCGGATGGCTGCCGCCGTTCCCGCCATGCGCAGGGGAGGGGGGCGGGGGGGGGCGAAAACATCGAGGACTCACCCCCTGCAGGCTCTGCAGACGATCCCTTCCCAGCCCGCAGCAGCACCGAGTCAAGGTGAGGGACCCAGAAGGCCCAAATGTGGCTCCCAGCGCTGCGCCGACCCCAGAGAGTCAAACAGTCAGCACGTGTAGCCGTACCGGGGCTATAGCAGAAGCCCGCAGCCTGCCTTCCGAGAAGTTGTTCCGACGTTGTCTCTCTCCAGATTGAAGACCTCTCCAGGACCCTCCTACTGTTTGACCCCTAAAGCCCCACCTGTTCCCTACGCTCCACCAATCCTGTAAGTGTCTCCTTTACTATTTCCATTAAACCCTCCTTAAATTATTACTCCAAACCCCCTTTTAACCCTGTCATGTCGGCCCTCCGCTAGGTTTTTCTTCCCTTACTCCGGGCCTTGCTTTCTTTGGGCAGGACTTTGAAGAGGCTTAGCCTTGACCCCAGGGAAGTCAAACCCTAAGTACCAATGTGAAACTAGGTTTAGAGTCACATAGACAAGGGAGTTTCTTGCTAAAAGAAATAGAAGGGGCATTATGGTGTCTGAAATTAGACATGACAGGTTCATATATATATATATATATATATATATATATATATATATATATATATATATATATATATATATATATATATATATATATATATATATATATATATATTTTTTTTTTTTTTTTTTTTACATCACAATTTGTGAGATCTCCGCATTTGAGTCAGTATACCTACTAAGGCTATTGTGATGGGTACAACTCTTTCCTTTGCTCATCTAATATAGTTTATATTGAATTGGTTTTATGGATAATACAACAGCAGGTGCTGGATCATAGAAAGATGAGCAAGAACCCAAACCTTCCAGGACAGAAATAGTGTTTGGGTTGGGAGATATCATTGTTGGAATATCCAAGATATAGTATAAGAAACCAGGGGTTAACTCATCACACCAGGCTGCATCTACAATTAAACTATCAATTTTGGGGGAACTTGGGGGAATGGTATGCAATCCAACAGTAGATAGATCCTTGTGGTAATGGGCTCCATAGCAGTTGCCTGGTCTGCTACAGTTGTCATAACTATAGGCTGAGTTCATAGTCCGATGATTACAAATTGTGTTCTAACACCATTGTGATAATAAATATTAGATAACAATGGTTTCTAACGGAATATGGAGTTGATTTAATAAAGGTAAATAACATTTAGTTCCCTTTGCAAGGGAATTTGCCCCCAGGCTTAGTGAATGTGGTGAAATTTTACTTTGCAAAGAATCCGCTCTTGATGATGTATTGTGTGATGAAATGCATTGGGTGTAGCTAGGCACTGTCATGCAGGGATCTGCATGCACTTGATATGTTATACAGGAGTTTTTGCAGTGGTGCAGTGCTTGAGGGACATTTACTGCAGGCTTGGTATCCTGAGTGTTGGGTTAGGCACTTGCTTTGTGAGTGCAATTGATATTTAACTTTGTGTTTTACTTAAGTTACATTGTTGCACTTTAAGCCTTTTTTCTTTGTGCTTTACCTAAGGCTACATTCACATGTGGGTGTAGTGGATCACGGGCCGAATCGCTGTAACATCGCGCAAACAAAATCACAGGACGCATGACGCCCCAAAGAAGCTCTTGTACCTTTTTTGGCGTCATGCGTCCCGCGATTTTGTTTGCGTGATGTTACAGCGAAAATCGGAAATCGCGGCAACAACGCACGGGCGTCCCATGATTTGCAATGATTTCCGGATTGCGGGCAGAGTCGCGGTGATTCTGCCCGCGATCCGCTACGCCCACATGTGAACGTACCCTAATAGTCCATGAGGGAAAAATAAATGAACCAGGAAGTCCACCTCCCTGCCTATCTCTAGCATCACTACACAGACCTGTTTGCCTATCTTGTGATGAAAGGTCCAACAAATCTGTTGAGTGATCCTGAACCACTGGGAATTTTCTTTTTAAAAGTGTAAAGCATCAGCACTTTATAGGAGTGGATTTTTTACACATTCTGCTTCAAACGGCCATTAAAATTGCTATGAGCTTTTTTTATTCATTATTTATTAACCACCAGCACTTTATATCACTGAAAGAGGTTCTATACATGTCAATTTGCGCTGTTTGTTTAATGGCCACTGAATTAAAGTGATTCTAAAGGTAATATATATTTTTTTAATAACAAACATATTATAAGTACCTGCTCTGTGCAATGGTTTTGCACAGAGCAGCCCCGATCCTCTTCTTTTTGAGTCCCCTGCCAGTGGTCCTGGCTCATACCCCCTGTCAAGTGCCCCCATAGTAAGCCTTGCTATGGGGACACTCAAGCAGGCTTGCTTCCAAGCTGTGCTCCTGTGAATGGACATAGTCCATTCACACACAGAGTGTGGCTCGGCCCCACCCCTGCTCTCTCCTCATTGGCTCACTGGATTTGATTGATAGCAGCAGGAGCCAATGGCTCCCGTTGCTCTGTGAGCCAATGAGGAGAGACAGATCTGGTAGAGCCGCTGCTCTCATGCACATTGCTTGATCAAGATGGGGCTCAGGTAAGTATAAGGGGGGGGGGGGGGCACTGAACCCAGAAGGTTTTTTACCTTAATGCATAGAATGCATTAAAGTAAAAAAACCTTTTGCCTTTAAAAACACTTTAACTTATGTTTTTTTTAAATATGATATATATATATATATATTGTTTTCTTTAGATGGTATGTATTTCATTTTATTTACACGCAGTTATGCGTTAACTGAATCTTTCTGTGGGTGCCTTTTTTCTTGTGTTTTATACATTGCAAAAAATACCCGTTCATGTGCAAGTAAAATAGGAGACAACATGTTTGCTTGCACATGATTGGATAATGGAAGTCAGCAGAGCTTCACCCTATTATTAAAGCTGTAGGGAAAAAAATCCCTTTTAAAGTGCAACTGTCCTTGCTAAGTCAACAGCCTTTAGTAAATTTAACCACCATGTCTCCAGTTATGATGGATTGTTGATATGGCTAATACAGGGTTGCATTGTTTTGATTTTCAAGTGCAAGAAAAAACTTGAGCATATCCTCATTAAGTATAATTTTAGTATAATTTCCCTTTAGAAGGTCTTCATGCTTTAAAATGGTAAACCTGTTCTCTGGCGCCTATTAAATTAGCTATGAAAATTAAGTCAGACTAAACTTTGATGCTCATTATTTTCTCTGCATACTGATTAGAGCGTCGTAAAATGTAAATTTGCTTATGCCCTTTATCTGAATAAAATAACAAAAGTAAAGCTGGCCATCAATTTCTTACTAAAACAGACGACTTGGGTATGGGGATCAATATTTAGACGGTAAAGGCCCGTACACACGTACCGATTGTCAGCTGTAAAGATTCGGCCGACGACCGATCGGCCAATTGTAGGCTTGTTAGTATGATGCTTCCGACAGCCGACAGCGCATTTTCGGCCGAACAGAATCTGTCGTGCAGGCATTAAAATTTTTGTTGACCAACACCAGAACGGCCGATTGTTCGCCAGTCAGTACAGATTTCAGCCGACAGACAGCAGATTTGCAAGACTGGGCATGCTCAGAAAAGAAAAAAGACAAGGAAAGTTAACCATCACATGACATCACTTCTGCAGTCGGCTGTTGTTGGCCGACAAAATTCATGTGCAGTCTTTTGCACTTTTCAACAGACAAGACAGCCCTCGGACAAAAGACGGCCGATCGCTCGGCCGACGATCGGTACGTGTGTACGGGGCTTAAGCCTCAATTTTCTAAGCCAGCAATTGGAACATTTTTTTACAGTGAGAAAGGACAAGGCTTTTTTTATAAACCCTAACTAGTATTTACAGAAGAGGGTCTGAAACAATTGTGGGGGAGATCAGGGAGGGACATTATAGAGACCTCAGTGAGGAGCATCACCCACAACCTCTTTAAACCAGGTGGTGAGGCGGCAACATATCCCTCCCTTACCACCTGTCAAACACACTCGGATCACTTTTTAGTGGAGCAGCAGTACCTGCTTGACTTATGAATGAGCCCTTAGTTGCATTTGCCCCCAGCACCCTTAGGGCTCATTAATATGTAAAGTTGGGGGTGGTTTTACCGCCACCAATCCCTACCCACCTTTAGCTGCTGAGGCAGCAGCCAAAGGTGTACACATGACATAGCAGGATGTAAGCCCCCTGTTGCTTTTGGTGGGTGCTTTCACCTGCCAAATGCAACCCAATCAAGTAAATGGGGCCACTCTGCAAGTGCCCTGCAATTGCATGCTGCTGCGGGGGTCCAAGGGATTAAAGCAGGTGGTGAAAAAGCAACACAAAGCTGCCTAATTTAACCCATTTTTCTCTGATGTCCTCTGACAGTCGCCACCCCTCATATAGTCTTCACCAATGGGTATTGACCTCTTATCCACAGGAGTAAGCTAGGCAGAAGATCTTGTTAAAAACACAAAACTTTGCATAGACACACCTACAGGGGGCTGTCCCTCTGGTCCACTAACCCCGGCTCGCCTCATTCCCAATTCAGTTTGTCTTTTGCCTAGATAGGAGTAGGTAGGCTTCCCTGTGCTGGGGCTACAGTCTCAGCCTTTTCTCTGTTTTATTACATTTTATTTTCTGCTAATTGTGTTTTTCTTTGCATACCCAGTGGGTTACATTTCTGGTTCAGATAAGGTTCTTTTATCTGACCTTGGGTGCTTCGTTACCTTGAGACGGTTGCGTTTCCCACCCCTCATGTCTACACTGCTTTGGGACATCCCACTGGTGAAGACTATATGAGGGGCGGCGACTGTCAGAGGACGTCAGAGAAAATGGAATTTTTGTAAAATCTTACCGTAAAATTCCTTTCTCTGAGTTCTCTGACAGTCCCGCCCCCGCCCCTCTTTTGGGGTTCATGGACTATCTACTGCTTGCTACCAAACTGAATTGGGAATAAGGCTAGCCGGGGGTATTGGACCAGAGGGACAGCCCCCTGTAGGTGTGTCTATGCAAAGCTTTGTGTTTTTAACAAGATCTTCTGCCTAGCTTACTCCTGTGGATAAGAGGTCAATACCCATTGGTGAAGACTATATGAGGGGCGGCGACTGTCAGAGGAGAACGGAATTTTTACGGTAAGATTTTACAAAAATTCTGTTTTTTCTGTACTGCACAAGGTTGGAGGGCACTTGCAGAGTGGCCTCATTCACTTGAATGGGTCATGCTTGGCAGGTGCTTTACCCACCAACCATAACAGGATGTATAACTTCTGCTGCTGTCTTTACTAAGAGGTTTTACCACCCCCCAAACTGCAAATTTAAATTACTCTTCTGAGCCCCCTATAAGGCCGCTTTCACACCGATGCGCTGTTGTTTACCTGCACCGCGGGTGCAGTAAAGTGCATCTGCAACTTTCGTGCGGTTTGCCATAAACTTCTGTTATATCCTGCAGGTGTGGTGCGCTTTCTGAAAGTACAACAAACCTCCAGGATATAATAGAAGTCTATGGATAAGCACAACAAACCCGCAGGAAAACTGCGAGTACACTGTAGTCTGCACTGCACCTGCGGTGTGGGTAAACCACAGAATATCCGTGTAAAAGCAGCCCTATACTAATATGCCCAGTGTATTGCTTCATACTGACCTGATTTCTGATCTCTTCTTTCCTGCTCCTGGCACCACTCTGGAGACCACTATCCGAGATAAGAAGTGGAGTGCAGTTGGTATCACTCCGCATTGGACATGAGCCAGCACTACAGAGAAGGCATTGGCTTATGTGGCTCTTGCTCCTTACTACAGCTCAAACTTTACAAGTAGTCCCTCTGCATTGCACTCTGTTTGATGCTCTGTAATGGCGGAACAGCAAGCTCAGACTGCGATCTACCAGTTACCTGTTCGAGATCTACTAGTAGATCGCAATCTACAGGTTGCTGAGCCCTGCTATAAAGGGATATGCTTTGTTCATACCACATGACTGAGGTTTACAACCACTTTAAGGGACAGTTCACACTATCATGCTGCTGTCCTGTAAGGCATGTGCTTTGGTAGCCTGTCGTGCAATACATTCGGTTATATGCATGTGCAATTTTTGGCCCATTGTGTAGCACTAGGCAGCAAATCCTTTGTCCTTTACAGAGCAAATTAATCAAAGAGAAGAAAGTGATGTAATGAGCTTCAGTGTTGTATTCAAAATGTTGCCATCTGGCTTCACTTTACCCTGACACATCCCGCCAAATCAGGTTCCTAAAATTGGACTGGCAGTTCTGGAGACCTATGCAGGATAAAATTCTCTTTTAGCATAAAGACTGATTATATGGCTCCTGTTCAACATACAGTGAAGTCATTTCTTTACCAGTGAGAGTAGAATTATATTCTCCACACACGCTCGGAAAATGTGGACTGGCTTTCTGTGACTTTCACTCAACCGGTTTAAAGAAAAATCAGCTTTCTGCTAAATTAAAATTACTGTAAATATGCAGCCTAGGCATTAGCTAAATCTTACACAGCTGTGCTATGAGTATTCCAATGTGTGCTATTGTTACTGTAAACCTGTCATCTACATTAGTAAAATGCATTAAACAAGCAACAGGAACATGCTGCATGCACGCAGAGGTCCCTACACATACCTTCAACCATCTTTCTGATACCCAAAGTCAAAAGCTGGCCCACTGGATGATCACTAGGATGGATGTCCTAAATGACCAATGATGAGGGGAGGAAGCAGGCCAGCTATTGAGTTGAGAAACAAAAGTCAGAATTTGCATAGTAGAGCTTCTTGGGATTTTAGAGTTCCTGGGGAGTTCATGAAAATGGTTGAACATTACAGGTACCTGCAAAGGTGCTAGTTTATTGAGTGGAGGAAAGGAACACCCCCCTTCACACAGCAGAAGAACTATGTTGTGAATAGACAAGCTCTGTGCTGAGCTACCTCCTAAACAAAAATGTATCTTATATGTCGGAAAACCTCTTTAGAAGTGATAATGCTGATAACAGAGGAATAAAGCACCAGAGAGAAATGACACTTAGAGCTTTGGAGAGAGATAAGTAAACACTACAGATATATGTGCTTTGCTCAGATTCCATGATTATGGTTTCCAACCACTTTAACTTTTTAATACAGAAAAGCCCTTTAAATAATTTTCATTTCCCAGGAAACCCCAGCTATTGTGTCTCTAGTTGCATGGTCAGTATGATGTAAATATAACACATCAAAGAATACAGAATGTAGTGTATCTAGCATATCTGATACCGAGAGCATGTTTTTACACTTCCCTGTTCTAAATGAATGTTCCTATATGAAAATCTATAAAATGTTTCTGTAACAATAATTAAATGGAGATAATAATAATAATTTCCAGAAAAGAAACACCAAGATAAACATTTTAGTGCTTCTTACATTGGAAATCAGCGAAAAGATGCCTTTTTATATTGGTAGCCAGTAAAGTGGTCACATAAATCAGTGGTCAATGGGGATATGACCCCTTATATTAATAGTCAATGAGGAAAAGACACCCCTACATTGTTGATCACCCCCCTCCTTATGCACAGCTAGAAATATCATTATTATCAGTGGTTCCTAGGAGTTAGAAATTTTTCATTGCTCAAGGAACCCCTAGCAACCTTTGGAGGAACCCCAGCGTTTCTGGTGGAGAAACCCCATCTATACTATATTTATGTGTGATAGATAGATAGATAGATAGATAGATAGATAGATAGATAGATAGATAGATAGATAGATAGATAGATAGATAGATAGATAGATAGATAGATAGATAGATAGATAGATAGATAGATAGATAGATAGATAGATAGATAGATAGATAGATAGATAGATAGATAGATAGATAGATAGATAGATTATTTTTGTGCAATAGATAAATAAATATATTGTAAGCAAATTATATTTTTTTTTTCTGCAAAAAATCTTTATTGAGTTTCAAAATGAATAATATAGAAAAGGAAGTACTATATGCAGATCATGCAATCAAACATTGTCAAATAAGGCTGGCTTATTGAGATATTCACTATAGTGTGCTGCCCTGTACATCTAGCGTGGGGACCATAGATACATAAGAAGGAAGGTAAAAGAAAAAATATATATATATTTGCTTACAATATATTTATTTATCTATTGCACAAAAATAATCTATCTATCTATCTATCTATCTATCTATCTATCTATCTATCTATCTATCTATCTATCTATCTATCTATCTATCTATCTATCTATCTATCTATCTATCTATCTATCTATCTATCTATCTATCTATCTATCTATCTATCCATCCATCCATCCATCCATCCATCCATCCATCTATCCATCTATCCATCTATCTATCTATCTATCTATCTATCTATCTATCTATCTATCTATCTATCTATCTATCTATCTATCTATCTATCTATCTATCTATCTATCTATCTATCTATCTATCTATCTATCTATCATCTATCTATCTATTGCACATAAATGTAGTATAGATCAGGGTTTCTCAACCAGGATTCTGTGAAGCCCTGGGGTATCTACAAATTTTCATCTATTTACCAATGTATCTGTTCTACCTATATCATTATTATTATTATACAGGATGTATATAGTGGCGACTGTTATATTTGTACATTATTCCATCTTTCATCTACCTTCTTCTGTGAAATAAAAACACGTTCATTATTCCTATTTTTCAGGATTTTGTAAAGCACAATTCTAGGTGTGGGCCTCTTTTCTGTTGATGAGATGCCACCGATTTAGTCAATCACTTCAGTCCTGTCAAAACACGGCTCAACGTGTGCTGGTCTTTGACCTGGGAAATGATAATTGGTGCAGGTCAAGATATTTACATTCTGTTTCACATATTCCACTTTATTTGCATGACTTGAAAGAAGTTATTTGTGAATGTGTATATTTAAACAGATGGCAAATTGTACTGATTATACACGTGGGATACCGCTGTTGGATTACTCTATTTCCTTTTTAACTGTCCCAGAGGAATGCAAAATATGAGTCTGTTTTTTTTTACTAGTGAGAGTTATTTTCACCCAGTTTCAGCTGTAACTCTTTGATAACCAGAGACATAATAGTACAGTTTCTGTTATTCAAAGAGTACTAAATACGGGGGTGAACGCATGTAAAACATGGAAGACGCATCAAAAATAATTTTAAGGTAAAAACTGCTATAAAAACTCAGAATATATGCTCAATAAATATATAGTGTACTATCACTTTAATAAATTACTATTTAAGAGTTAACAATATTTACTGAATACGTCTGTTGGTATAAAAATGTGTGGTCTCAGGATAGCCTGAAACGTGATTTATGTGTGAAGGAAGTGTGGTCACCTCCTTGCTGTAAATCCATCTTATTTGTCTCCTAACAGGAAACCATGACTAAAACTTTGAATCATGCAAAAAATATTCAGTTATTCATTAGGCAGAAAATTTTGCTTTGCACAAAGTGATATTAGGCAGCAGCTTGGTATTATACTGTATGTACTGTATGTATCCGTTTAGTCATATGTGACTCTCTGAGATTCTACGGGCCTGCTGTCTGGGCACCCTGTTTGATAGGCTTAAAATCTTTTTCAATTTAATTTTCTTGGCACTTCTTTTAAAAAAGTAGCATTCCTTTGGAGCATGGAAGGAAACCAGAGTACCCAAAGAAAACCCAGAGAAAACCCATGCAAACATAGGGAGAATGTGTAAACTCCGTACTGATAGTGTCCTGGCCAACAACTGGCCGATTTACCCGAGGAACCCATTACTGAAAGCGCCAACCACTATGCCACTGTGAAAACCACTTTGTTAGCATAAAATGACCTAACTATCCACTATCCACTAACATAGCTTCTAACTGTCACCAACTTTGCCAATCTGCATACTTTTTTCAGATCTGTGGTTCTAGAACTATTAAAGCAGGGCCGACCCTACCATGGGTCCCGCTGGGTCCATTGGACCCAGGCAGCACTTAGGGGTAGCAAATTGACAACCAAGATTTTTTCTCCAGCAGTTTTGTGTATCATCAGTTTGTGGCACGTTGTGGGTGACATTTCCCCATCTCATACTGCCGCCCGTACTGCAAACTGATGATTATGAGGAGGCGGAGTGTCACATGATCGAGGTGTGCGCAATGACGTCAGACATCAGCGCACTCCATCTCATGCAGAGCAGGCTGGATCTTCTAGGATGGTGGGCACAGCAGACACAGGAGTGACAGGAGGACTGAAGACAGACAGTGGGTGTTTGGTGGATTGGTCCGGTGGTGACTGAGTTATGGAAGAAGATAACAGTATATGTAATATTTTAAAAATTTTAGATTTAATAAAATTATTATTGTTTTTTTTTTTGTCCCTATACCCCACAAAGTAGCCCCCCCCCCCTCACAATGCGGCCCCTTACAAATTTTGCATATAGACAAGGTGCCATTGCATGTAAATTTGACTTCCTGATAAATGTAATCTTAGATTTAATTATCATGATATAAAATAATGGATGTGGGGGCCTTTTGGTGGGCATGATTTTATTTTTTTGGGGGGGGCAGCATTTCATTCTTGGACCCAGGCAGCACAATGTCTTGGGCCACCCCTGTATTAAAGTGCATGTAAACCTGCTGTGTTCTGCATTATATCTCACTGTGTACAGTTGTCAAAAGCAAACAGTTTTTTGTCAATTTGTTGGCAAGGTTTATATTCCAGAGACTGTGCTGGTAATAGCACCAACTGTTGCAGCCTGACAACTAAGCCACTGCTTTGCAAAAATCAGCAGCGTTGTCAGCCTGCCATGCGTCCTTCTTTAGTTGGATGTTGGGTTGCCTATCAGGTGTATCAGATAAGCAGAACAACATCAGACTGAAGAAGCAAACACAGCAGGCTGACAACACTGCTGCTAACTGAGAGGCCTGTGGCTTAGAGTTGTCAACCTGATGTCAACAGTAAATGTTGTTACTGGCGAAGTCTCCAGGTAAATACAAACTGGCAACAGAATCTTAAAAAACAAGTTGGAAAAGGCTATACAGTGAAGCATGATAGCTTAAATACATATAGAAAAAAATATTCAGCGCACAATCTAAATCATAAATTCCTAAAATTTGCAGCTGAACACTAAAAGGTCAAACCTAAACCTCTAGTACAGTGTCATAAAAATAAAGTGCAGCGCATAGTGAAATAAATAACACCCTGCTGACGAAGTCCCGCCTACGGACGTAACTCGTACGGGGGGAGGACTTATGACATCACCTGCGGCTGTCACGCTGATCAGTTTGTATTATTCTGCCTGCATTTTGCACTGAGACAGTGCTTCACTTGTAAGTTTATGTACTTTTATGATAATAAATTGTGTGTTATCAACCGCAGAGCACTAGATCCTTTTTCTTCATTACATGCTTATCCGACAATCGGAGGTTAAGACTGGGATCTCTCTCTGGGATTGGATCAGTCCATGGATGATTATACATGCTTTATGACTCCTAGTGGTTGAGTTGTTGAGGTGAGAGGCAATGTTTGCCTTGGTGGATGGGCTGTTTCCTTGCGGATTCTATGCATGGAGTTTGTTTTCATCTCTTTCCACAAGAGGCTTCCTTCCCTCCCTTAACCAGTTATATACTGCATCAGGTATGGACCACTGTTCATGATTTTACACATCTTCAACCAACTATTTAGTGCATATTTATCGACTATACTTTGGATGTTTTTTATACATGTTATTTATTTCATTACGCGCTGCACTTTACTTTTATGACAGTGAAGCATGATGCCAAACAGACTGAAAAAAAAATGTAGGGTTTACATACACTTTAAATATGTATTAAAGCAAAAAGGGTAACAGCTAAACAACTATTGTTTTAAAAGGGCGGTCACCAATGGTAGCTCCCATATTTTACTCATAATATATTTATTTTGAGGTCCATTTATCTGTACTACAAGATAACATGAGAGAAGTAACTGAATGGTAGTGGCTTTGAATGTGAGTTGATTCTTTTTTATTTCTATAATATATTCTTATTAATTTTTGTATTATAAATTTCCTTAAACATATAGTACAGCAAATAGTATATAAAAAAAATATAAATAAGCAACACTATACATATAAAAGCAGTACAGGAACTATTAAGCCTATATATCCTTAAAACACCCTCTCTAAAGAGACATATTTTTATTTAGTTATATCCCTGGTGTATTACTATATTGATAATGCTGTTGGAAAAAAAGAAAAAAAGGGAGAAAGGGGTGAAATTTTTGACTTGTACATTTAAAGAAATAAATAGTACCAATATATGTCCACCATCAAAATTGCCCAAAAAATAATCTTTCTGTTGTATATGCCCCCACACAATCATTGCCTTGCTCTACCTCCATTTATTTAGCACTTGGTGTCAGAATGGCCAGAAGCTAAGCCTGTCACCCGGGATGAGGGCTGGCTGCTTAGGGCATTTAGGTGGCTGAAGAAGCAGATTTGATAGTAAGGGAGTACAGACAAGGTTGAAGCAAGCACTTGATAGTTAAAGTGAATCTAAAACTAAAACGTTTGGATAGAGAGGTAAGGGTTTGATCGCCAGTCCATTTTTTATTGCTCTGAGTCACCAGGACAGAAAGTGAGGGAAAATACAAATATTGAGTTGTCACCTAAACAGGACTAGTGGGTAAAAATCTTCCAACGTGGACACTTGCTTTAGTGACAGCTGTCTAAAAAGGGACTTCTCTTACTTTGGAGAAATTACCTCTAACTTCCTGTTTTGTCTGTAAGCCAGGAAGTGAAGGGAATTCTCTAGAATGGGACAAAAATACAAAAAAATAAAAAATATTGACAGGGTTTTTTACCATTCTCTAATATAATTTAAAAATTTTTGACTTTAGGATCAATTAAAAGTAAATTCAGCAATTAGAAGCAGAGGAGGAGAGGAAAACAGAATACCATTCATACTACATCTATCAAGCACTGCTGTTTTAGAAAATTCTCCCTGCCTTCTCCGTGATCCCTTTCCTGTTTGGCAGCACTGGTAACACAGCCCCAGGCACAAATAAAAGGCTGAGTAAGAGTTCACCAATTCAAGGCATGCGTCAGCTTGCAATGAGCTCCAGGATTTGGCGTAGACACTCATGGAAAGGGATCACACAGGGGATGTGCAAACTCATCACACTTGTAACTGTGTTTGGCTTCCATAATCTGTGGAAGAACAGAAGCCTCAATTCAATGTAATGTTTACTCATAAGCCATAAGAATGTAAAGAGCATTTAGGACTATTATAATTGCTACTAAATGTCGAGAAACAGTTGCTTATTAAAGGGTAACTCCACTTTCGTGGGGTAAAAAAATAGCAAATAAGGAATTAAAAAATAATATAGCATATACAATTGCGACACAAGTCATATTTTAATTAAATGTTATTAAAAATGACCTTTCCTTTTCAATCTGCAGCCGTTGTAATTTTCTGGAAATGCAATACAATATGGCTACCTGGAGGTGTTCTGTACACAGATGTGTACTGACCACACCCCAGAAACATAATTTCCTGCTTGTGTGATTGGCTCACCAATTTTCCCAGAAGTCTACCTACAATACAAATCAGAATTCAGGCATCTCCTGCAACAAAAATGTCATTTTTAGTGAGATACTCCCAATAGGAACACGACTAAAGGGATGCAGGCCCAGCAGATTTCCTCATTAGAGAACTGCAGGAGCACAGCTGAATGATAATTATGAAACCACTTCCATAAGACTCAGCACAAAGGAACAAACAGTGATTTCTTCAGAATAACGAAAAGTATGAATCTACAACAAAGTCTGTTATAATCCTTGCAACGGACATAGAGGGGAGGGCGAAACGCGTTGACGCAATTTTCCGGCTCACGTTTGAAGCTTACGTCACTTCCGGTCTCGGTGGAACGCTAGCCGGGACCAGCGCAACCCGTGCATTCACCGCAAGTCCGGAAGTCCTTTCTGCATAGGAGATTGTATCTTCACTGAAGCCTTGTTATCACTCCTGAAATGTGAGTTTTTTTCTGCATTATTTAATAAAGCTTTTGAAACCGCATTACACTATCTTGAGTTTTTCCCTCCTTTCCAAACAACGGTACTTTAAATTATCCATAGGTGACGCTTTAAAAGCCTTTGCAGGTTACCAGTTTAGATTTACACAGGAGGCCTGGTGCTAGAAATACTGCTCTCGCTCTGGCGTTCGGATGATATCTCACATGTGTGGTGCGAACACTGTTTCCATATGCATAAGGGACTGCGTGTGAGCATGGGGTAAGTGCAGGGGCTCGCGGGGGGGCCTGACAGGCAATCGATCGATCGAGCGATGGGGGGCTGTGGGCCGCCCCCCTAAGTAAATTAAGCACCATCCCCCACTGCTTTTTAACAGGAAATTAGGTTTCTGTAAAGCAATGTCCACGGACCACAGTATAATATAATGATAATATTTCTGAAAAAATAATAAAAAAAGGACTGAAACATATGTTCTAAATTTGGTTTGAAGTTTATAATTTTGGAATAATTTACAATCATTTTGTTCTGTAAGGAAAGTTTGTCAGCAGTTTATAAATTTAGTGTTGCCACAAGCTATATCTGCAGATAATAATGTCTGGACCTAGGTGTGAAGGAAGATCAGCAGGTAAATTATAAAAAAACTTTAGTACAAGATAACCATGAATCTGTCAAATCTAGAACCATGGATTTAAAGGGCTCTCTGACCCCTGAATGTAATCCCTTGGATTACTATGAGAAGATTTAAAACGAAGGATAAAATCCTGATATGCTAAAAATAATGCTAAAAAGCTATAATAAAGGTGAGTTCATCGTTTCTAAGAAACCAGAAGGCACTGTGTACTTTTTTAAAGCTTTTAAGTTCATATCTCTGTTCACAGTGAAGGCAAATTCTGGCATTCAAACCTCTTTTAGAGATATTAAAGTTCCCTCCACTCTTGCAAACACCCTGCCAAGCTTCAAAGCTTGGAGGACACAACTAAGTCCATGCCTGTTAAACTACATTGTCAGCTACAAATCTTGGTAGGCTTAAGGAAGATGTGGACAAATGTAGTATTTGGCACATGTAATACTTTTAGAAAGCAGAAGACCATCAGTATTGGAAATCAACCCCAAACTCACGCAGACCCAATCTGTCTGCTCACTTTGTGTACAGTTATTAAAAACTTTAGTTTTAGTTTATTAAAATATTTGTTTTCACCTTAAAGTGGTTGTAAACTCTATTCATGAAATTTGAACTAAACACATATATCTGTAGAGTTTACTTATTTCTCTCTAAAGCCCTAAGTGTCGTTTCTCTCTGGTGCTTTGTTCCTCTGTTATCAGCATGAGTCACTGACAAGTTCTCTGACACATGAGATAACATGAGCTAAAAATTTGTGTTGGGGAGGGAACTTAGAAGGAAATAAGCACTGAGTTTGTCTATTCAGAATACAGCTCTGCATGTTCCTTCATTCCTCTGCCTTTGGGAAAGGAGGAGCTCTCACACAGTATAAGTCCAGTCTCCCCAACCTCTTCACAGTGATGAGACAGATGAAGAAAGATTTTTAACATGATCTGCATTTGTACTTCCGAAAGGGTGTTGAAAGGGGAAGACAGCAGATATACAAGTAAAACTTATGTAAGAGGATTTGTTTCATCTCAGTGTATCATCTGAGGCTAATCACTTCACTGGGTATATGTGAGGGTTTGCACCCACTTTCATGTATCCTTTGTTGCATCTTAGTGCTGCTGATCTACTTCAAAGGCCTTGTAACTGCTTTTGGTTTACATACACTCCAGCAATGGCTGCATGGTATTTCTTAGGGTAAGTTTTCAGTGGACCATGTGTGTTGAACTGGTCACTTGTGGTCTTCATTGAAATCTCACGTGCCAGGGTGATAAAGAAACAAACAAGTAAATGTACTGTCGATGCAGCACCTATTCCCTGCGCTCTGAGTGGTGCAATCCTCTATCCAGCTCGACTGTGGACTTGTAGATGAGAACAAATGACACGGCAACCTTAGAATGCTTCGGCCTTGCAGCCGCTCACTGGACCAGGGTGGACCGGGAACACTAAAACGACAAACAGACACAAGGGCGCACCGGCCTAGTGCATTATCTCTTAAGCAGGTTTATTAAAATAATGGATTAAAAATACTTACAAACGAGTTTCTTGATAAAAAGCACATCAAATAGATATAAAATCCTCAGCATCAAGATCGGGATTGGATCGTCCCCTGAAGCTGTACAGGCTTACGCGTTTCGAGGCAGCGCCTCTTCCTCAGAGCTGAGGATTTTATACCTATTTGATGTGCTTTTTATCAAGAAAATCGTTTGTGAGTATTTTTAATCCATTATTTTAATAAACCTGCTTAAGAGATAATGCACTAGGCCGGTGCGCCCTTGTGTCTGTTTGTCGTCAGGGGGATAAAGGCAAGGGCACAGGTGTGAGACAGAGCATAAATGTTGCCACCCTATAATAGGAAATACCTGAACAAGAACTTTTATGGCAGAATCATCAAAAAGTATTATTTTAATTAAAAAAATTAAAAAATGCTGAAAATGGCTTTTAAAATACAACCACGTGTTAAAGCTCATATGAGATTTAAGTGACGGGCATACCATCTACCTTAACAGTCAGCCAGTTTACAACGCTTGACGGCATCAGCATTGAGAGTTTACATTGATTTTACCTACAGCATCTAAGTTGGAGGAGAGAGGGGAGCACAAAAAAATATAAAGGTATAATAAACCTCCTCACACTTTGTAGTTGAGGGGGTCCTTATACCCAAAACTGTGCAAGCACAGTAAAAAAGCCCTCAGTAGGACTATTGAGATGTTTGCACTGAACTTGATAAAGAAGCTGATCCCTTTTCATAGGGTTCAATGAATCCTTTTTCCTAACCAGGTTTCACTAGAACCCTAAGGTTTATTTAGAGGTTGCTAGGGGTTCCTTGTGCAGTGATCAGCAGCAAGTGAATCTCCCATTTGATGCTTCTTGCATAGTCTGAAGCGGACAACATTGGCCACCAATGTGAGGGCCATTCTTTCCAATGACCTCCGGTATAAGGGGCTCTTCCCCTAATAACTACCAGTGTAAGTGAGCCCTTCTCCACTGACAACCATTATGGAGGAGGGGGGGGGGGGGTTCTTTTCTGCCCATAATTATTAGTTTTATCTCATTTTTATTACTGAAAATATTATGTTGAATAGAGCTGGAGGATGGAAAAAAGTATTACGCTGTAGATAAAATCATTTTTTGCAGAGTTCCCTTAGTCTTGGAAATTACTCTAAGGGTCCCCTGGAGTGAAAGGTTGAATAGTGGATTTTGCCCTGAACCTGATAAAGTCAGGGTATGGACAACCTCCTTAGCAACTATCTACATCATTCCTATATCTGCTGGACACTTTGAGGGTGAGGTCACTGCTTCTGATTTTTTTCCAAATGTTCTAAATAATATAAATCTCCATGCTTGTTTTGGGTCATCACACAAAAATTGCTGAAACCGTAGGATCAGTATAAAAGCCAATAAATTAGCATCTTCAGAAGGAAGTCAGCAATGCTAGCCTCTTTGTTTCTCTAATGACAGAATTACTTAGGTTTACACCATTTGTTTTTCAGACATTTTATTCATCCTCATGCAACATGGCTGTCTGATCAGCATGTTATCAGACAGGAAGTCATTCAGTTCTGTTAAACATCAACTTTCAGCACACTTCAAAATGTCTGTTAACATTCATCTCTCCTTTGCATTCATTCATCCCCATTCATTCCCCTCCCTCCTGCTCGGTTAAGAGGGGTGTACAGAAGTGCTAGTCAACTTACTAGATATAGGGTAGTCCCTGATGTCACCATGTGGACAAATGTAGTATTTAGCACATGTAATAATTTTAGAAAGCAGAAGACCATCAGTATTGGAAATCCACCCAAAACTCAAGCAGACCCTATCTGTCGGTTCACTTTGTGTACAGATGGCAGGTTAAAAACGATATCCCCCTGGTCCACATCAGTGCCGACCCATTCATATGATCGGAGTTCCTATCTTCATGCGGCCTTGTATTTTAACTGTGGTTGCACACTATGGTTTAGACAATGTCACTGTGTACCTGGGGCCCATAAAACACAGGGGCACAGAACACCTGATGCATGTACTGGAGGATATCCCTCTTCAGATGTACGCACCTCTGGGAGGATATACCTCTTCCCACTAGCCACCACCAACTGCCAATCTGACCAGATTTACTCTTAAATTGGTTGTACACCTTATATATACACCCAGTGAAAAAACTAGCCTAGAGGGCCCTGCTCGTTAGAGCTTGATAAACAGAGAAAAAACAAATCCTCCTACATTTGTACCTGTTTATCTACCTAATCAATGTTATCTGCAGCCCTCTCTTCTCTACAGTCTTCTAAAACACACATTTTACACAGTATTTCTCAGATCTAGAATGCAGGGGTGGGAATTGGATTTCATACACTATACAGCTCCGAAAAAAAGAGCTCAGAGAGCTCTGTTTATTCTGAAACCTGGGTGGAGGGAAGGGACACCCCCTTCCCCGCTACTTAAAGCACACATTGAAACATGCACAGTTAAGGCTATTAATCACAGGTTGTGTGCTGGAGCTCTCCTCCCCTATCCCTCTCCATCTCTCGAAGTTGGGAAATCCTTTCAGTAGTGAGTCATGAAAATAGTAGAGGAACTAGGCAGCAGAGAGAAATGACACTCAGTGCTTTGGATTGAGGCAAGTAAATACTATACAAGGATATTTTGTGTTAATTTCATGTCTGAGGTTTACAACCACTTTAATACTTGTACTTAGGATCCTGCTCATCTGCACCGGAGTAGCATTATGAACCATTACCAGTTCAGCCACCTGTAAACTAACTGTATACAAGCCTGCTTTACATGCTTTCACTCAGATTTTCAGACATCCTCTCTGAATATTACATCTCCAGCCAGAAGCTAAGTCCAATGTTTAGTCAGTACATCTTCCACATAATGACATTGCAATTAAGCAGTAAACATCATCAGGGATATCAAACACTCTTCATCAGCCATACTCCATGGCATCACAAAATAATTCTGTTCACAAAGTCAGGGGTGTGCTTTAGTGCATTCAGCACAGTTATGGAGAAAGCTCAATCTAGGGAGAGCCCACACAGGGCAGAAACCAAGGACACAGGTCCTTCTCCTAGTACTCAATGCTGCCTACTCAGTCTTTCTCCATACACCACTTCTCTAAGTTGCACCCATCCTTTAAAAGTGAAATCTATCAAAGAGGGCAGAACTGAGACATCATTTACTGGGAGGAATAATGAGAAGTCCCAACTGAAGACATGCAACAGGAGTGGTTGGAGATTACAGACATGCTTTAGGAGATGATCAGAGAGTGCAGACACACAGGAGGCGTAGTTGGACACTGTGGACATACTGTAGGTAATGATCAGAGACTAGAGATATATATTGCATGGGACTGTTAGGGATCAATGCCTTTATACCATTATACAATGCTACAACATATGTGTTCCCCTCAAAAATTACCATTGCCTAATTGGATTTTATCAACAAAAAGATGTAATATAAACAATATAAAAATACCTAGCAAGAAAAAGAAGGAATTGCAACAAAGACGAAAGTAAGACAATGAAAAAGAAATAGGGTAAACCTCATAACTAGCAGATGCTAGTCTAAGTAATATTAGTTTCTTTTTGGCCTAATCCGAGTTTCAGACTGAGTTTGTACAGTAGAACCGTGGCTGTTTGCACATATAGTGCTATGGAAAGTCCTCAGTAAGGCCCCCTCCTAGAGTAAGGGAAGGGGTTTCTAAGCCTTGCCTACATCCCAGCTGACATGACATAGAGTAACAGAAGTCCAGGAAGGCCTTTCCTTATATTGACCCAGGCTACATGCTGATCAGGCTTAAGCAAGCACCTAGATAGGAAACACAGCTTCTGGCTGCTAGGACCTTCAGACCACATCAGGCGCAAAGGACATAATCAGTTTTAATGAGAGACAGACAGTCTGAAAGTAAAGAGCTTCTGTTGTACTCTATCTTCTATGTGAATCTAGTGTCATCAGTGCACCCCATTTTAAATATTTATTGGCTAAAAATATAGACTTTTATATACATAGTAAAAAGGCAGATGCACAGCATGTTTAAAAAACTCCAAAACGTTAAAACCATAAAAATGAAATAAAACCAACCCCAAACCATTTTAGGTTCCCATTAATAGGAAATAGCAAGATATTGTATAATAAACACCGGGGGTAGTTCTAGCATTTCCTGTGTTGCATGAAATTACCATAAAAAAGTCTGCAGTCCTAAAACTGACTATTCTCCAGGGCTGAGTTGCAATCCTTCCTTTGTTTCTATGCTTTTTTGTTCTTTTCACAAGTCTAACTATCTTCCTACACTTGGTAAGTCAATTAATATTTAATACTGGCATTGTACTTAAATCTTGATGATGGCCTGTTCCTTCAAGTCCCCTACACTTTAGGTAGCACAAGTGTATACTTTATTAAGGGTGTCTAAAGGTTTTGGTACCTCAGGCCAAGGTTAGGGACTTTATGGGCTGGTTGAAAGATCATATGACGATAAAGTAAAAATATATCACAATTTATTCAAAAGAAAACAAAGAATTATATGAACATAAAATAATTGAGTGCCTATGGGTTAAAGACCCATGTGTATGGTGATATAGGTAGAAAAAAGTGACAATGTGATAGGTGACTTGGATATAAATCTCTGTCTGTTCTAGCTCATGTGAGAGACTTCGGAACGTGTTGAGAGAGATTATATCTTGATTTTCCAACGCGTTTCGGCATTTGATAATACGTTGCCTTTATCAAGGAAAAGAGTTGGCCACCATATCTGTAAGATATATAGTGGATACATATCAATTTCACTGACTAATGAATACATACGTCATTAGTGTCATAGGGAGGTCAAAATATACACATACTTGTGACATTAAGCGTTTAAATCCCGGACCCTTGCATCTGCTTTCCCAAATTGACTCACACAGGATTTTGAGGAAATCGCTGTCTCTGTAATATGGGAAAGGTTGCGTGAATAATGGAGGATAATAATGGTGAGAAGGAAATTAAAGTGGTCACTAACTTACAGAGGAATACAAGTACTCTGATTTGTGTGAAGAAGGATCTCTTCTCGTGTCCTAAAATGTTGGGATAGGGTGGTGTTCAGTTTTCTTAATAACATTTCAAGGAATTTTATTTATAAATAAAATTCCTTGAAATGTTATTAAGAAAACTGAACACCACCCTATCCCAACATTTTAGGATACACTTTTTTCTACCTATATCACCATACACATGGGTCTTTAACCCATAGGCACTCAATTATTTTATGTTCATATAATTCTTTGTTTTCTTTTGAATAAATTGTGATATATTTTTACTTTATCGTCATATGATCTTTCAACCAGCCCATAAAGTCCCTAACCTT
Source organism: Pelophylax lessonae (assembly GCF_965119305.1). NCBI lineage: Eukaryota > Metazoa > Chordata > Amphibia > Anura > Ranidae > Pelophylax > Pelophylax lessonae. The sequence continues at coordinate 454,109,761 of NC_138771.1, read as the reverse complement.
GGCCTGAGGTACCAAAACCTTTAGACATATTTCCCGGGATGTTGGCTACACCTACCCTACAGGGCAACTAGGGATCTACACAAAATTACTTTATTAAGGGTTACTCCTAGGGAACAAGGGTACCTGCATTTTTGTACATCCATCATTTCTGGCCATACCGTTCCTATGGACTCGTTCTACTGGATGGATTTTGCAATGGATTATATTGACCTGGAAGATGTAACCTTTGGCTGTAAACCTTCTTACTATTTCATGTTTGTGTCAATTGTATTTCTCTTCTTTGAAAAACAATACAAATCTTACTGAAAGAAAAAAAGCTCTCCACGGGTTTAAGAAAACAGGTCAGTATTTAGGTTTGAATAAAGCCCAACACCCTTCAAACTCTACTGAGTGTAGAGTGTCATGAACCTGCCCCCCCCCGAAGGAGCATCACCACAGCCCCCTGTACTCCACTAACATGCTCCTAAATATCACTGAGGAACCCCTAACGCCAGTAAAGTGGCAAAAAAGGAAGGGAATTCAAGCCATCAATTAATGAACCTGAACACACACGGAAATGGTAAGTATAAAACAGAAGAAGCAAAAAATACTGCTAATGGAGGTCTCTAGGGGGTGGTGGAGGGCTACTAGTTGGGGTGGCTCAGAGCCCAGAGTTGGGCTTTAAAGAGAGCCTTCATTTAATGCAACCTAAAATTTCCTGCCTAGCCTGATTGTTTAATATTAACAATACAGACAATTTCTTCTCTCAGTACTTATTTAAACAGTATATTTTATTATTTTGAAATGCTGTCTAAAGCACAGGGCAGATTGTTTCTAAGAGAATAAAAATAACGCCTTACAATGGTTTCCACCTCCACAAATATTTCCAGGACTTCCCTGCCAAATGGAAACTGGATACTCATCTTATGTCCAACTTCACTTAACCCCTCACATGCCTGGGGAATACAATGTATCTATTTTTTTCTGGTTTCAGGGAAACAAATCCTTTCTACACTCACAGTGGCCACTAAATAAAAATGATCCATCTTTATATCATGACCTCAAGCCCTAGAGTGATATAAAAAGGAATTTTGACTTCGTAAAGTGAACTTGATACCAAGAATGATTATTTTGAGATCTAGCAAAAGCTCAGGAACTACCTATATATCATTTTAAAGTATTCTATTCCAGAAAATTGTATTTATATTTAGAAATCCTTGAAGACCTGATTGTAAATTAACAATCCTAATAGGATGTGCGGCAAAAGGGAAGGGGTTTGGTGAGTGTAGGAAATAAATACAGTAAATACATTTTATGCTATCAAGGTACAAAGGGGGCGCCACTAAGTGCAGTATTAAAAACAGTATTTAATTAGGCAGCTAAATGTGCACTCACATAAATCCACAAGAAGGGACGCCTGTAATGTAATCCAGGATGTCAGCAGCAGTGGCAAAATTGCATGGATGGGAGAGCCTCATCAGCTGTAGTAGAAGGATATCTGGAACCACCGTGGAACGTGGAAGAGTATGGATATGAGTGTATTTGTACATTAAACCTGACCCTCCAATATAACTTAATCCAGAAAGTAGCCATTCCTGTTCCCTCTACCTTTCTGTTTTTATTCAACAAGGGACAGAGATACTGCGGCACACAATATGGCAAAATGGCAGTATGTGGGCACCACACTTGTAATCATGACAACATGGACAGTACACTGCCGGTTGTCGCACTACGTGGTCAACTCACAGGCAATCAAGGCCTTACATGGGCAAAATGTGGGCAACAGTTACTAATAGTGGCAATACACAGGAAACAAATAGATCATTATGGCAAATACAGCGACAAAAAATGTGAAACATGGGCAAATAATAGGAAATAAAATACAGGGACAAGCATTGCACCTCTTTCTATCTTGCCCTATTCTTGTTACGCCTACTGTGGGCACGCCAGGTCAAGGCTGGGCACCTTCCCTCACTGGCTACAAATGCTTTTGTGGTGGCCTCAGGGTACAGTTGAAGGAGATGCCACAGTTTGCTCTTCACCTAACCCTGTCCTCCTCTATACTATCAGTTCTCCAGCTTGCTGTTTGATTGAGAACAGTTACAGTGATGTTACTGTTCTATACCAATAGGCAGATGGACGCAGAAGTAAGACTCGGCAACCTGGAGACCTGCTAATCACATTGATGACCGCCATGTTCTTCTTCAAGTTCTTGAGGTGCTACATGTTTGTCTGTTTGATAGAACTGCTCATAGGTATCTTGCTTTTTTACAGCTGGGAATGGGAGAATATAAGATTTTTATAGTTTAATACTGCCTTTACTGACGTCAGTACTCATTTAAGTAAATGTGATTTATGGTGATAGCTGTGTTATGATTACATCCATTTCTCATGTTACTAAAATATGGAACAACTTATGTGACATACAGGACAATAGACCATAAAACATTAACTAGAACTCCAGCAGTTTTATTGCTGTCTCTGTTCCCACTGTGCTGCTTTTCCCTCACTGGAAATGTGGTATCTGGAACAGGAAGTGTGGAGGAATCTTCCCAACAGGGATACAGGAAGCAATAACAACCTGACATAGGCTGTAGTGCTGCCCAAAATTAGACTGGAGCTTTAAACAATTCCCTTCTCAAAAGGGAAGTTTAGAAACTTCCATGAAGGCACTTAAAATTGATGTCCTATTAGATAACTAGCAGGGCGTGCACTGGGCGCTCTAAAACCCAGGTGTTCTGCTATGGAAAAGCCACCACATTTTACAGCCAACAGTGAATGCAGGAGGCAGGCCAACTTTCTAGATGACAATGGTATGGTTTAGAGAATCCCAGAGCAATCTGCCAACTACCTAAGAGCTACAGGAACTACTACATGCACTCATGTCACATGTACCACTATTAAGTAAACTTCCTATTAATGACAGGTTTATTTTGCAAACTTCTTTATATAGGAGATGATGTGTTACAAATATAGTGGACCTTACAGGGTAAAAGAATGAGTTCAGTTTAATCCCACATCCCCAGCAGTACATATTCATTACTCTTTTGGGCTGCTCAGAAAAGCTGTCCTGCGTAAGGTGCAAGCTGCTTAATTTGTAGCTTCTACGGGACTATGGAATCTCCCCATTTAACAATGTTAGTGATTAGCTCCCTGTTTCACATCAAATGATCACATGCACCACCATAGCCAAAAGTTCTGAGTTTATTCTTTGCAATCGGCAGCTGAACAGAGCGGGAGCAAGAAAGAAAAGTTGAGCACATGCACCTTGGAAATAGGGAAATAGGCAAACCTAGTACTTGGCCCTGCATTGGTAAATACACTCCAAAGTGAACTGAGCTAAAACATTTGGGATACAGATCAGGAAAAAAATGTAAAAAAAAACATAAACGAGTCAAAATTGTAAAATAAAACACACTTTTTGAAGAAGGCGAAGGTAGGATATTAGCAAAAAAAAAAAAAAAAAAAAGTGAAGATAACAAATGAAAGTCTTTATGAATTCAAGTTCTCATGAAAAATTGATTTTTACTCCACATTTCTAAGTTAAAATGTGGAGTAATTATCTTGACTTGCTTCGGAAACTGGTGGAATTTTTAGAAACTGATTCCTGTAAGAATACATTTTTGATTTTGTAATGTGGACCTTTTAATAGGCACCTTTGTTTACTGATCTGCCCTACCCGCAGTACAATTTGTGGGATAGATTACCATTATGTCAATAGATGACATCAGTATTAATGAGGTTTATATTACCTAGGCCACAACTATTTCTATTTACCTATGTATAGTTTCATTCTATTGTAATTGATTTTCTCACACATATAATGACCCAGATAAGTGTGATCTTAGTTCATTGATGTAAGAGTTTATTACTATAATTAAAATGTTAACCTAATAAAAATTATTAAATACACAAATATAAGTTCTACGGTGGAAAATAAATATGTCTGTGATTTCAATAAACTATACTTATTTAATGTAAAGTAACAGATTTGCTAGTTGGGAGGCTTATGAGATTATATTTATTTTTCATGCTCTCCCACAACGATGATTCAGAAAAAGTATTTCTGGGTACCTCAAATAATTACTTAAACAGTGCCTGAGCAGCCAATCACCAGGTATGAGTGCTGTCTCATGGAGTGCCCTATGCAAGCTTCAACTCAGTCTATGGTCAGAAGAATCTCACAAATTGGACATTGTCCTTTGAATGGGATGTGCAGTGATTGGCAGGACTGCACAGGGACAGGAGCGGGCAGGAAGGTGCTTTACGAGGTGGGCTATGGGGGGAGTGAAAGTCTTTTAATAAAGACTATAATGATTGACATTACCCTTGCCACTAGTGTTTGGGTTCCTACTAAACCATTTTTGAAAACTGATCTTTTCAGTCTATACCATACCATAAAATATTTGTTGTAAAAAGAAGAGTCATGTCTTCCAAGAATCAGGAAAGGAACAGTGAATTGTGGTCAGTTTCCTTCAGCAGTTAGGATTGACAGTGAGCACAATGAAGGTGTTTTTTTTTTTATGTAATCTTTATTTGCAAAAAAAAATAAAAGACATGTTGGTCAACAATGACCTACTTATGAAGGTTTGCGAAAACTATAACAATGGTAATTGCATCAGCACATAGAACTACAAACACATGAGGTATAGAAGGTGAGGAAGGGAGGGGAAGCGAGGGCAACAGGAAAAGGTGAAGCATCATAACTGATGGGGACACCCCTGGTTTGACCTATGGGGTTTCCATAGGCAAACATTTAGGCTGTACAAAACATGAGACCTATGTTGAAGACCAAAGTTAGCACTCCAGGGTGTCCTACCATGACCTGGCCCCACGGCGACCCCACCAGTCTAACCACCGGAGGAGGGGGGCTATGAGGCCTCCAGCAAACCTCCAACCAAGTGCAAAACCACCAGGGTCTCCCCCAGGCCCACCCAGAGCAAAGACCCAACCAGTATAGCAGAACCATAGGTCAAATAAATAATCCAGTGTAGTAGACTTAGCATAAAGGGAAAAGAAACATATGCAAACATATAACAATTAACAAATAATGTACAAAACAATCGCCCCCATTGATCGTTGGAAAATAATAAAAAAAAAACCTTTGAAAAGGAACGAGAAAACTATGTTCAGGCAATGGCAACACAATTTAGGTAGGTACTTTCAACGAGGGTTCTGCCAGCTCCAACAAAGCAACTTCCAGGCTAGACAGCACTGGGTCAGGATCAGCAGTGTATTCCAACCAAGGGGCCCAAATAGTTGTAAAGTGCTCACATCTGTCCTTACAGGTCGCCACCCACTCCTCTGCTTCCTTAATCTCAGCCACCTTCTTATGCCACTCCTCTCTAGTGGGCACCTGTGGATGTTTCCAGTATATAGGAAAAAGTCTTTTAACCGCATTCAGGAGGTGTGGTAATATGCTTTTTTTATAATGGCTAAGTGGGAAGGTAGGTACGTGGAGGAGAAAGTGAGCTGGGGACATCAGGATATCGACTCCAAGGGCTTCTTTTATCTGAGTTTTAACATCTAACCAGAAAGGGTGAATCCCAGGACAGTCCCACCAAAGGTGTAGGAGTGTGCCCTTCAGTCCACATCCACGCCAGCAATGGTCTGTGACCAATCGGTAGATACATGACAGAATCGCCAGTACCCAATACCAACATGTCAAGAGCTTGTAATTGGTCTCTTGTGTCTTGAATTCTATTGAGCTAGAGTGTGTGAGTTTGCATATGTGTGATATTTGTTCAATTGAGAACATCCCAAAGTCACGCTCCCACTCCCGAATAAAGGCCAGTTTTGTCCTCATGGGGGTTGACCCCAAAAGCTTCTAGAGTACAGAAATCAAGTGAGGCGTGGGCTCCTTTTCAATGAACAACTGCTCGTAAGGGGTGACAGAAGAAAACTCCCTAATAGAGCCCCCTTGGGTCACAAAAAAAATGGCAATTGTTTATAGTACCACCAGTCCATAGGGAAGTGCCCAAATTTATCTCTGAGGGTCTCCAGGAGAATCAGCCTGCCTTTCACCAAGAACTTTCCAAAATTAGGGTTACCATTGTCAGCCCAAGACCCAAAGAATTTCATGAGTTCCCCAGGTGGGAACCACAGGAAGCCTTCTATTGGCATCAACGGGGATCCAGAGGGAACAACAGAAGAGATTGCGTTAATGCGGTCCCAGGCACGCAAAACATGGGTTGTCAGTGGAGAAGTCGTCGCTGATAACCCTCTGTATTCCCGAGGCAGCCAAGAGGCAAACAATAAGTTGCAGACCGCCAGACTCTTCTCCAAAGAGACCCACACTTTGGTATGGGTATGAAAGTGCCAGTTGAGAATACGTTGGAGGACAATAGACTTATAATAGCGTCTTATGTCATTGAGACCTAAGCCTGTTCTAGATCTGTGAAGTAAGGTCATTGCCAACCGTGGTTTTTTGTTATGCCATACAAACCCAACCAACAAGCTCTGAAATTGGGAAAAAAAAGTTTTTGGGAAGAGGTACTTTGCTACGTTAGCGAAGTACAGTGTCTCAAAATGGTCTGTGAGTTGAACCCCTAGATACTTGATGGAGGCTTTAGCCCAGGCAAATGGGAAGGCCTCTTGTTAGTTTGTAGCCAGCATTTTTGGTAGAGTATTAGGTAACACCTCAGACTTAGCGTAATTGATTTTGAAGTTTGATTATCTCCCGAAGAGTTGAAGTTCCTGCATGAGGTTTGGCAACGAGACAAGGGATTCCGTAAAATGAAAGAGGACATCATCAGCATAAGCTGAGAGCTTGTGTTCGGTGGATCCTACTGCTATCCCCTAATGTCATTGCTTGCCTGCACAGTTCAGGGAAACCGCTCTAGAACCAAGGCAAATAGAAGGGGAGAAAGGGGACACCCCTATCTCATACCATCCTGTACCCTGAAACCCAGGGGAGAAGAGGCCATATACCCGAATCTTCGCACTAGGAGTAGTATACAGAGACATAATCCACTGAAGCATATGTGGACCTAAACCCAAGGACTCGAAAACCGCTCTGTGGTACGACCAGTCGACCCGGTCGAATGCCTTTTCGGCATCCGTGGACAAGATGAGGTAGGGTGTGGAGTCTTGATAAGAACGTGCTCAGTGGATAAGCTGTGTAGCCCGGATGGAATTGTCCCTAGCTTCCCGTCCAGAGATAAAGCCTGTCTGATCCGGGTGTACCATGGATGGTAAGAGGTGCTTTAAGCGGTTCGCCAGAATTTTCACAAAGATCTTGATGTCCACATTAAGCAGCAATATCGGGCGGTAGCTTTGGGGGAGGGTAGGATCTTTACCCTCTTGAGGGAGCACCGTAATATATGCCAGCATGGGTTCTGAAGAAATCAGGCTGTCATTGGTGAATGAGTTGAAGTACCTACATAGAGTGCTTAGTAATGGAGGGAGGAATTTGACATAGTGTGCTTTAGTGTACCCGTCTGGACCAGGTCTTTTCCCACTGGGCACAGATTTTACTGTAGCATAGATCTCTAGAGGGGAGATAGGAGATTTGAGGTCTAATTGCTATTCAGTTGTCAGGGAGGGAAGGCCCGCTGATGCGGGATGTTCGCTAATATCGCCTAATTTGAAGGCCTTCTCCGCCGGAGAGATGTTTTTGTCCAGATTGTAAGGATCTGCATAGTAGCAGATCAGCAATGCTGGAAGAGTACAGGGTCGCCTCACCATTAGAGGCCTGAAGTTGATGTATACGAGTGTTTTTATGGCTTTTCTGCAGCTCCCTGGCAAGCATCTGACCACACTTATTGCCATGTTCATAGTATCTGTGTGACAGATATAATTGCCTATGAGCGCGATGGTATAAAAATTGTGAGAACAGCTCTCTGAGATCGGTCAAATGTTTAGGAGCCTCAGCATCTCCTTGGTGTTTATGCTTGAGCTCCGCCTGCTGTAGAGCAGACAGTACTCCCTGAAAGTCAATTTGCCTTTCCTTTTTGAGTTTAGTGCACTGCTTATCACAGCTTTATGGCCCTCCCATACAACTCCCTCGGATAAAACATGTGTTTTTTGCAAAGATGTGCGAAATGGCTTCGGTCACCTTGGATACCACTGAGACGTCATCTAACAAATTTCCTTCAATCTCTAGGACCAGGCCCTAGGAGATCCATCTGGTACACATAATATAGCAGTGATAGGTGTATGATCTGAGATAGGGATAATCCCTATCTCCACTGATTGCAACAACTCCAGGGCGTCATGGTCCACATACAGAAAATCTATACGCGTATACACATCATGCACCCTGGAGCAGTAGCTGTAGTCCCTATCCTAAGCATGTAGTGCTCTCCGGCTATCTATAAGGAGGTTATTCTGAAATGCCTTGTGGAAATGTTTGTGAAAGGCGAAGGAGTGTAGTGGGCGGCCATCGGACATGTCTACAAGGGATCAGGGCTAAAGTTGAAGTCAACCCTGAGAATCAGGAGGCCTTCCCGAAAGTCTGCTAGGTTCGTGAGGACCGTATCTACAAAAGAGAACTGTTGGGTATTCAGTGCGTAGAGAGTCGCAAAAGTAAAGTTTTTGTTAGCTATTACCCCCTTCACAAAAACATAACGGCCTTGGCAGTCTATGCAGCTATCTGAAGGATGGAACGGGCACGATTTGTGGATCGCGGTTGCTGTACCTCGAGATTTAGCAACAGGGGAGGTGCGAAAGAACTACTGGTTAAAGAGGTGGGTGGGCATCTTAGGGAGGGACTGCTGCCTGAAGTGTGTCTCCTGCAGAAACACAATTTGGGCGCATAAGCATTTCAGTTCTAACCAACAGCATAATTTGTTGCATTCATGTGGAGGGCAGAGTCCCTGTACATTATATGACAGTACCTTAAGTGAAGCCATACCAGAAGCCAAGGGCGAACTAGCAGCCTGTTCTCTCCAGCAGACCAAGTGTGGGCGATGAGGAGCAGAAGCGTCCGGAAGTTCAAACAAAAATAAAGAAAAGACAGTAAAACACAGCAAGGTAAAACAAGCCAGGCAAGGACTACCAAGTCTAGCATGATTATTAACTACAGGACCGGTCCGGGGCAGAATTCCTAGTGGAAGACCCCCCAAACACTGGCCTGGTGCCCCACAAGTGGCTGTTACCTAAGTAGGTAGACCTATACTGGGGTACGTGGGTAAAAAAAGAGGGGAACGTGGGATCAGGCGCTGTATCCAGACCAGTCCTTAAGGTGGAAATATCAAGTCCAAATAATAGGCATATGTCAGTAGGCCCAGCGTGGTGGCACCCGCCTAGACTCAGGAGGTTAGAAGGAGATTGTCTAAGCATAGAACTCTCAACAAAGTTGCAAGTTTCATCCCTTTCTGAATGTCAAATCGATGGGTATACTGGGGTAGCCACCAGGTCAGTCAATATCCCAGGGGTGTATATTCTCGGAGAGTGAGAGCAAGGGTCTCACAAACTGCAGGTGAAGGAACAGCATACATCTTGACTCTCTGGGCATTGAAGGGCCAGGGGAAGATACCATAGCTTGTCGCTTCTGGCCCTGGGATTGTCGACTGTTGCATGCAGGGAGCCATGGTTGAGGCAGCGGTGGAATTACAATCTCCGGAGCGAAACACCAGTCAGGACAGTCAACAGGGTCCAATCCAAGAGTTTGCAGGAAGCATGGAAGATCATCCTCGGTGCGTAGTATGACCCACTGGTCATTTTTAAATACCTGCAGGCTGAATGAAAAGCCCCATCTGTAAGTAAGGCCTGCGGTCTGGATCACAGCCAGCAGGGGGTGGAGGGCCCTGCATAAGGGTGCGTCTGGAGAAGTACTGGTAGAAGAACAGATGAGCCCCATCAAAATCAAAGAATGACCGATTCCGCATTTTTTTCATGATGCGCTCTTTAAATGTATACTTGTATAGTTTGCAGATACTGTAATGTCTCTGGAGTTTGAAGGATCATCAGATGGAGGTCTAAGTGTAAGATCCAGAATTTCAGGAAACACCCCTCGCAGCGTGGGAATTATATCCCTAGAAGCTGTGGCCTCAGGTAAGACGCAAATACGAATATTCGCACGCCTGCTGCGATTTTCAAAGTCATCCAGCTGGCTATTCGTTAAACCTGAGTGGAGCACTGATCTTTAAGCATAGAGATAGCTGGCAAAGCATCATCAAGTTTTTGTTCCGGAGTCTCAATCCTGTGACCCATCTCTGTGGTGTCCATTTAAGTTGCTCAATGTCTTGTTTAAAGGCCCGCTCAATCCTGCTAGTAAAACGCTCCAGGTCCTCTTTAGGGGCGAGAGACCATAAGTGCTGCCTGATATCCCTATCTCCAAATAGTTCAGCATTCTCAGAGGCCTGATCTTGTGATGTAATAGAGCAGGGAGATGCAGGGGGGATGGAGTCACTTACCACCCTAGGAGAGGGGATAGGAGACATTGCAGGCTGAACCTCGTGTTGCTGTGGGGCCACATGCTCCAGCGCCATCTTGGATTTTCCCTTTCTGCTGTCGACGACTTTCTGGAAAGAAAGATTCCAGGGAGCCCCTATGAGAATGGTGTGATTGCTGTGTCTGCAAGGATGCCCGCCGACGCTGTGACATAGCTTGTGGCAGAAGCGGGGGAGAATCACCCCTGTAGCTGGTTATTTAGCTGTAGACCGGACGGAGCTGGAGAGCGGCACGTCCTCACTCCTCCATAGTCAGACTACGCCCCCAATTAAGGTGTTTTTACTCATGCAGGTTGGTGCATTGGTAGCCAGCATTCCCAGACTACACCCTTCACCAGCTCACACACTCAGATTATTTCCTGTATGTCAAAAAAGTTCCCAGACTAGGGTGGCAGAGCTGAAGCTGTAGCTGGGGTATTACATAGCATGAAAATCGTATTCACTCACAAATATATGGTGATCTGGAAATGATGTCTTCAGCAGACAGTACCAGCCCATTTGTTACACAAGGAAGAGTCAACCCAGCCCTGAGTAATTCTATAGCCAGACACACAGATATTTTATGCCATATTCATTATATACAATTATGTAATTATACCTGGAAAGTAAAAGTCTATATCTTTGCTTTTCTATAGAAATTATCCATATGGTTAAATTAAGCCCACTAAGCCTCAGTTATTTCTGAATCATTGACCTGTTGACAATTCTATGATGACCATAGACTTCAGAGGACGGATGGATGATCCAACCATCAGAAAAATACTGTGTCAGCATCTTTATATTCATAATCATCCAATCCAGTGTACAATTGCAGTCAGTCAAGTTTTCTGATCATACCATTTGATTACCTTCCCCAAGATCAGTTGGTCATGGTTGTCTGCTAGTTTTTGCTGACATTAGATATTTTCTCACTCCAACCAAAATCAGTTGAATTAGTTGGCCATCGGTGCATACTTATGGATAGCTTTAGCCTCACCCCAGATACACAGTAACCCCCTGCTATACCCCTATATACTTAAAAATTGTTTGGTCTTTTCTTAGATAATCATGTCTAAAATAAAATAAGTAACATCTACAGATCAAAGACTTTTTTATTTTTTGTTTTTCAAAGTCAGCTTCTCAGTCACAAAATGAGGAAGAAGAGGTGAAGGTGGAAGGGGAGGAGTAACAGGAGGAGGAATAAGTCACATTAGCAAAGCTTTCAAACTCACTACCTACATGTAACAGAACCTTTACCACTCTTTTTATTTTGCCTGTCTTTTTTTTCTTTTAGATGGTCCTGATTTGGGGAAGGGCGTGCAGTCTTATTTTTTGCTGTTACCTGCCCTTCTCCCTGGAATTAGAATTCCTTTCTTCCATTTGCAGCTGCCTGCCCAGATTTGCAGAAGGATGGGAAGCCTATGGATGTTGGTTTCCCCCCTACATCTATGAAGAAAGTGCTCTGACTATAATGAAATAAATATATACAAAAAAAAATGTGGCTACTGAGTGCCTGGGAAGAGAAAGAGGAATTATATGGTAGGGGTTGCAGCACAAAGAGTTTGGACAAAGTGACCACCCAACTTGAGGATGATTATAGTGTAGCTTTTTTGCAGACCATTTGGCAAGCCAGAAGCTCCAGTGCATACTGTGCTAGCCATTATCAGTAGACAAGCCTCGACACCTAATAGACCATGGGGCTCTCACTTCTCATGTGGTTCAGGAGCTGCCTGTGAGTGCAGCTTGCAGCTTGGCTTGGCCACTGTGGTAAAAACTACAACCACATACAATTTCCAAAGTTTGGGAGGGCTGGAATGTCCTGAAGCTTGGCCCATGTCCTCCTCCTCACACCCAGAACCCCAAATTAGTTTCTCCCCATATTCCTCCATCTCCTGCTGCCTAATTGCATTCCACGTGCTGTTGAATGACAGGGATTGCCTTCTGGGTAAACTAATTGTGGCTGGGTACCTGCCACTGTAATATAGCACAGATAATGAAATTGGAGCACCTACAAAGCCAGCAGTTTTGCCAAGTTAGGCTTAAGACACTGGGCAAGAGGGTGATTTATGGCCATTTTGTAATTATGCTTCAGCAGAGGATGGAAGAGACACCTGCCTTGGGAAATATGCTGTTGGAGATGGAAGGGAGGGTATAGGAGAATTCTGCAGATGTCTAGGCTTTAACTTGGTCCTTCTCAGCATGTCCCATGACCCTCTTCCCTGCTTAATCTGACATATCCCGAGCTTCTGAAATACAACTTGAGATTACCCTCCTTGTCACTAGAGGCTGCAGATGTGCCTAATTCAGCAGGAGAATGTTGTGGAAGGCAGGAGATGCAGAAAGTGGAGAATGACAGGAATTAGTATGGGCCCTTCGCTGCCAACTTTTCTCTTGAGGTGCTGCTCCCACCAAGCTCTGTGGTGCAGAATCATGTGCTTCTGCATGCATGTAGTACCCAAATGGCTGGTACTTTTACCATGGCTGATAGCAGTAAAGGGAATAGGAGGTGGTATTGGAGGAGGAGGAGGAGCAAAACGAAGTGGTAAAGGAGGAAGAAGAAAAGAAGAAGAGAAGCAGAGGGTGGAGGAAGGAAGGCGGGGGAGGCAGAGATTACATTAGCAATGCTTGTCTACCTTCACGTTGCAGTACCTCTATCTTTTGGAAGGCCTTTATATGGGAAAGGGCAGGCAGCAAGTCTGGGAAATCCTTAGGCTTATAATTGTACAATTCATTTTTGCTTTTGCCTGTCCTTTCACCTGCATAGAGTACTCTGACTATAGAGAAATAAAAACACAAAAGCGTGTAGACATGCGTGCCCGCATGTCTACACGCTTTTTCCTGGTTACCATTTCTATGCGCATTGAATTGTCCTGAATGTGAGTTGCCAATTTTAATTTCTCTATAATAAAGATGTAAGTTTACTATGCCATTGGAGTCTCCCTCCTGATTTTGAGGTTTGGTACTCTCTTCACCTATTGCATTGATGTGTCTGGATGCTGGAAGTTTGCCTGTTTTTGGAGTGATCTTATCAGGATTGGTTCCCTCAACTTAGAGTACCCCCTCCTTGGATTTCTCTACTACATGCCCATTTGACCAGCCTTAACAGGGGGTCAGGAAGTTCTTGTAAGCTGACATCTATTACATTCCGTTGCACACGGTGTTGATGTTTCCATCTACTTGATTCCAATTTGGGTGGCTGGACTTTTCATCTTTAATTGAGGATCGTTATCTATCTATTTATTGTTTGTTGGACTTTTACCTCACAAGTGATTTGTCCTTACATATATCATTGGCGCTGTACTTTTATCTATTTTAAAATCTGTTGTGGCTGCTACTTCCACTGTTCAATTCAGGCATGTTATCATTTAATAAAAAAAAGAGGTGTTGCAGTTAAAACTACCTAAAAAGCCTTTTTTTATGAAGTTGAAATCAGATTGGGTTGCTGGTGGTGTATTTAAGCCAAGTTAAATGTAAAAATTAGAAAATTAATTACATACCCAAAAATATGTGGGGCCAGAATATGGTTTCCCCTAAGCATGTAATTTGAATATTTTTTCTATGTCACCCTCCAAGTTTTGTTTTTTGTTTTTTTTACTTAAGTTTCCCTGTTAACCTTGAAATGGGCCAGAATTTAGTATCAATATTTTTCCCCTATAGACTTCAATTGGGTTGGCAGCTAAGTCAAGGTTTCATGGATTTCAAACCAGATTTAATTATTCCCCTATGAGTCGAAACCCAGGCAGATTCATTCATCTCTACTGGGGACTAAAGGACAGAATCCTCACCTCCTGAGTTCCTTATGTACATAAGAAAACATGAACAAAATCTTAAATAATAATATTCTAAGTAAATTGCATGAGACTTTTTGACTGGGGGAGGAGATATGAGTAGTATATGAAAACTGTACAGGCGGCATTTTTTCTGATAAAGCTTGCCATCTGCTGGTCGCTTTTAAACATGGAATTTATTATGATTCATATTAACTCTGTTTGCATATGCAAATAATTTTAAAAACAGAACATGCCAAAATTAGTAATTCTTTTAGAGTAAATTTCTTTTAAAAGATTTTCGGTTTAGACATTTCTCCCATGCTTTATTTGGATAGGGATGTCTTGATTCCTGAATAATTAGTCTGGAGCATAAACAATATAGTGTGTAGCAATCTGTCCTTGATTTTAGAAACTGCCCCACCAACAGAAACATGGCGATTTCATGAGAACCATTTTGAAAAATAACCTGCCAATTCAGGCATTATACTCATCATGTTTAAGATCCTGTAGAAGAGATTGATCCTGGCTTATTTTTAATTAAAGGAATGAAGAGAGATATGTAAATGTCTGCACCCCTTGCATCTCTATCAAACTGTATTTTCTAATAGTGCTGCAGATCATATTTCCACCTAGTGGTTGAAAAGACAATCACAGCTCATTCATGCTGGAAGGGGGACTGGGGATGCAGGATGCCACATCATTTTGTATTACTCACTTTTGCAAGTGGGATGGTCACATAATTCTTCTGGATCTCCGTGACTGTAGGAATCAAGTAACTGCCTTCCTTTTTTATATTCATATCTAGCTATATGTCTTAATTTATTCCACAGTTCAACAAAAAGAAAAGTAACCATTCATATCAGTACCACAATTGTAAATGCTTGTAAATAGTCATTTGTTATACACATCTTGACTATACATGTATCAGTGTTTAGTCTTGTATATTGGTAACCATGGTTTTAGATAATGTGGGAGTAGGCATATGATTTTTCTTGGCTGCTTTCAATTATCTATTTAACTATGTCACACCATGTCAGTATTCTCTAACACAGCTGATAAGGAGACATTAACCACGTCATATGCATATGACAATCCTATGTATACAATATATATGCCTTATAATAAAAGTCTTTATTACTTGACCTTCGTAAGATTTACCCCCCTTTATGACCAGGCCAAAAAAAAAACATATTTTTTACTTTCTGCTATAAAACATATCCAATTAAAAAAAACTGAAAAAAATCAAATTCCTTCATCAATTTAGGCCAATATGTATTCTGCTACATATTTCTGGGTAAAAAAAATCCAATAAGCGTATATTGATTGGTTTGCTAAAAAGTTATAGCGTCTACAAACGATGGTATATATACTAGAATTTTTATTTATTTATTTTTATACTAGTAATGGCAGTGATCAGCGACTTATACTGCGATATTGCGGCAGATAATCTGACACAAACACTTTGTGAGAACCAGTGACACTAATAGAATGATCAGTACTAAAAATATGCACTGTCACTGTACAAATGATGCTGGCTGTGAGGAGGTTAAACATCTACAATGATCAAAGGGTCAACTAGTGTGCCTAACTAGTGTTTTTATGTACATAGTGTGCTACTTTTACTAAGGGATATGCTGGATTTTATTGACGGCTTTGCAGGAAAACAAAATCCAGCACATCCCCACTGACAGGACTGAGCTCTGCATTGTTTACATATGCAAAGCATCCTCCAGCCTGTCTCCTCCCCAATCAGTGGGTGTCAGCAGACATTCATTGGCAGGCACCCACTGATCGGCATCTGCTGTGTCTAATCACACGCCCCCTACAAAGAAGTACAGAATCACACACATATATATATATATATATATATATATATACTGCTCAAAAAATTAAAGGAACACTTTTTTTTATCAGAGTATAGCATCAGGTCAATTAAACTCCTGGGATATTGATCTGGTCAGTTAGGTAGCAGAGGGGGTTGTTAATCAGTTTCAGCTGCTTTGGTGTTAATTAAATCAACAACAGGTGCACTAGATTGGCAACAATGAGACAACCTCCAAAACAGGGATAGTTTTACAGGTGGAGGCCACTGACATTTTGTTCCCTACTCATCTTTTCTGACTGTTTTTCACTAGCTTTGCATTTGGCTAGGGTCAGTGTCACTACTGGTAGCATGAGGCGATACTTGGACCCCATAGAGGTTGCACATGCAGTCCAACTCCTCCAGGATGGCACATCAATATGTGCAATGGCCAGAAGGTTTGCTGTGTCTCCCAGTACAGTCTTAAGAGCATGGAGGAGATTCCAGGAGACAGGCAGTTACTCCAGAGCTGGAAAGGGCCATAGAAGGCCCTTAACCCATCAGCAGGACTGGTATCTGCTCCTTTGTGCAAGGAGGAACAGGATGAGCACTGCCAGAGCCCCACAAAATGACCTCCAGCAGGCCACTGGTGTGAATGTCTCTGACCAAACAATCAGAAACAGACTTCATGAGGGTTGCCTGAAGGCAGACATCCTCTAGTGGGCTTGGCACCATGTAACTCGATTGGAATTTGCCATTGAACACCAGAATTGGCAAGTTCGCCACTGACGCCCTGTGCTTTTCACATATGAGAGCATGTTTACCCTGAGCCCATGTGACAGATGTGAAAGGGTCTGGAGAAGCCGTGGAGAACGTCATGCTGCCTGTAACTTCGTTCAGCATGACCAGTTTGGTGGTGGGTCAGTGATGGTCGGGGAGGCATATCCATGGAGGGATGCACAGACCTCTACAGGCTAGACAATGGCACCCTGACTGCCATTAGGTATCAAGATGAAATCCTTGGATCCATTGTCAGACCCTATACTGGTGCAGTGATTCCTGGGTTCCTCCTGGCACACAACAATGTCCGGCCTCATGTGGCGAGAGTATGCAGCCAGTTCCTGGAGGATGAAGGAATTGATGAATGAATGGCCCCCCACGCTCACCTGACCTAAATCCAATGGAAGACCTCTGTGACATTACGTGTTGGTCCATCTGACGCCACCAGGTTGCACCACAGTCTGTTCAGGAGCTCAGTGATGTCCTGGTCCAGATCTGGGAGGAAATACCCCAGGACCAAGACACCATCCGTCATATCATTAGGAGCATGCCCTGATGTTGTCAGGCATGCGTACAAGCATGTGGGGGGCCATACAAACTACTGAGTACCATTTTGAGTTTCTGGAATGAAATTACCCAGTCCATATCAGTATAGATATCCAGCATGATATTTTTCCCCATTGAGATCTGATGTGTTTTCAAAGTGTTCCTTTAATTGTTTTGAGCAGTGTACGTGATTCTGCACAGAATGGCTACCCTGTAGCAGTAAATCTGCTATAGGACGGTCGGCAAGTGGTCTTGCTGCAGCTTTTAATGTACACTATGAGAAGCTCACAGTGTGCAGTGAAAGCAGAAAAAACAATTTTAGTACAGGAAACTCTGGAGTTCAGCTTTAATCAAGACAGTGTCACTGTACTTTGCTTTGCATTTGGGTTGTTATTGTCAAGGCAATGGTAATAAAACCGAGTTATTACCTTTTTGTGTTATTTACTTTGTGAAATGCTCATTCTGTGCCATAAAGTACTTGTATTACATCTTGCATCAGGTCCTTCAGATTACTGTTGCAAGGCTGACATTACATTTAATACACAAAATAAACCTCATAGGGGCTTAGATTATTTTGTGTTGAATTCCTAGTGACTTCATAGGGTGCGTTCTCATGTGGAGCTCACTGACTGGTACAGGAAAAACATACAAATGTGTTACTGTTTGAAGATGTTGCATTCAGTCTGCGTGGAGCTCTGTAAACACTTGGAGTACCAGGTCTTCAGTTAACTCCCCTACAGTTGTTTAAAGAATATAAACTTAGAACCGCCTTGCTTTTTCAGAGTTTAGGTCCCTAGTCAAAAATAGGAGGCACTTTTACTATTGGTCACCTAAGGAACACGCTATCCAACCAAAATGTCCAGGTGATGATTCTATGTCTCCAGGTCCCAGGGAGCAGCTCTGACCCCTTATCCCCATTTAAACACATACCCCGAAAGAAAAGTCTAAAAAACGCCTGGCACATAACTGCTGGTACCATACCATAATGAGACTCTGATGGGAAGATTAAATTAGCCAAAAACCGAATAGAGTAAATATGAAGAGAGTAAAAAGGGAAGAGAATGAAGAACTTACTTCTCCCACTGCCCAAACCAGAACTATCCATCTTCTGGTTCCCCACCATGATCAGTGGCTCCCCTGCCAACCTCTACATCACTACCAGACACACTATTGACAAGGATGTTGGCAGGAGGAACCACTGGGAGCAGAAGGAGGGCAGGGGATGTACAACCCTAAGTGGAAGATTTCTCTTTAATGGAGCAGCATTTAGTGGCATGGGCAGTGGGAGACATAAGTATGTACTCTCTTCTTTTGCAGAGACAGCCTTTTGGCTAATTTTATTTTCCAGGCAGAGGTGCTTTAAAAGGAGGTGCTTTTTCTCAGGGAACAGGGGCAGGAACTCAACCACAACCCCTCCCCCACACTGAAATCATCCATTGGGGGATTCAGGATCCGGGCACCAGGAAAAAATGAAGATCACAGAAGGTGTTGTGTACCACGTACCCTCTCCCGCCCATGATTGCACTGCACCCTGGACACCAGCATTTCCATTGTCCCTGTCCTGCAGTCAGTGGGATCTACTCAGGAGATCCAATCTGTGGGAGTCACTGGGAGATAAGCTATCGCTTGTAAACACAGAAGCCGAACCTATGTGTTTACCAGTGATAGGGATGAGCAGGGAGTAGAGGCCAGAGCCAGAGGTGGCTGAACTAAGTCCCACCAAGTTCCAGCTGAAAAAAAGCCCTGCCTTTTTAAGCTATAGACGCTGTGGAGCAATTCATCCTCAAAGTTCAAAGTTGGTTTGCCCAGCAGTTCAGCTCATCTCACTCCCCATTCCCAGGTCTCCTGCTCTGTGTTAGCTTTAGATCAAAGGTTAGGGGTTGCTGAGCCACAACTGGCCTTGGGGAGCAGGCAAGCTAAGCTGGCTTAGGTTAGGACTTTAGTGCCTCTGCTGTAATGTTTAAAGGAGTTGTAAAGTCAGAAGTTTTTTTATCTTAATGCATTCTATGCATTAAGATAAAAAACCTTCTGGGTGTAGAAGCCTCCCCAGCACCACTAATACTTACCTGAGCCCCATCTCTCTCTAGTGATGTCCATGAGTCCCTCGGCTGTCCGGGTCTCTCTCCTGATTGGCTGAGACACAGCCGCGGCACCATTAGCTCCTGCAGCTGTCAATCAAAGTCAGTTAGCCAATCACGAGAGAGAGAGTGGGGCAGGCCGAATGGCAGCTCCATGTCTGAATTTACACAGGGAGCTGCAGCTTGGCTCAGGTGCCCCCATAGCAAGCAGCTTGCTGTGGAGGCACTTGACAGGAGGGATGGGCCAGTAGCAGCAACCAGGGACCCGAAAGGAGGAGGATCCAGGCTGCCCTGTGCAAAACCAACTGCACAGAGGAGGTAAGTATAATATGTTTGTTATTTTTTTTATTTTTAAATGAGACTTTACAATCACTTTAAGGATGAATTGCCCCACAGTGCTAACAGCTACATAATTCAGTGAGGACTTGCTTTAAAGCTCATTTACTGCTTGTTACTAATCAGTAAATACTTGAATGTCCATAGTCTGGCTACAAGTTCACTTCTTTGCTTCACAACGGTTCCTGCAAGCTCCCCAAATTTTCTATGCATGCAGCAACTAACTGATAGTGGGAGCACAAGCACATTTCCACCCTAGACCCCATATTACAATGCATGGTGCCTTGGCAACCTTTTCAGCGTCTTGGGAATTGCCAAGTGGTTAGAAGATGGGGGTAATTCTCGGTCTTAGGAAAAATCTGAATATGCGTAGTAAGCTCTGCAGACTTCCAAAGGCGGCTACCTGAGTGTGACACATCTCATGTCTATGGGTAAACTTAAATATGCACTTTTAATTGAATGCTATTGCTGCAAGTACCAAATGAAACCTAAATCCACATTTTAGAAACTCAAAACACTGTTTAAAAAAAAAAAGTATGAAAAAATACATTTTGTTTAGTGTTTCTTAACAATCAATCAGAAAAGCAATCAACAAGAATCAATCTTTCATTAATCTGACTACAATCGATAAGATTCTGATTGGTTGCTGTTTTGTTACTGTACTTTGCACATCATTAGTACTCTTTACAGTGCCTTACTGAATAAAGTCCATGGTCTCTTAGAGGTACATGAGCTCCAGTCAGCAAAACACTGTTTTTTATGGTATACTGAAAGCAAACTTGCCATGAGAAACTCAAAATGTTAATGCTAATGCTAACCTAATACTTCAAGCTGCTTGGAAGCATCTCTAGTTAACACTAAATGTTACCTGTGCTATTATGGAGCCCTAGAACCGTGAACGTCCACATCCTGGCACCCTCAACATTAGCTCTGAAGCTCTCACACATCCATTCTACATCCAATGAGGGCCACCAATGTCCAATGAAGGGGCACTTGTATTGAAGTATTAAATAGTGGGATGGGGGGGGGGAGGGGACTGTCAATGTTCTGAGAGCTACAATACAGGGTTAAATAAAGTATGCACCTGAGCTAAGGGGTTTCCCAAGAGTATGACTAACAACCAACTGATACTTTCAGACACTTTGTGGTGCGAAATCCAAACACAAAAGTGTTATATATTGCAGTTTACCCATTTTTAGATGTGATGGCTGTATTCGTTTTCTTTTTTTAGGCATTTTTCCTTTATTTTCACCTTGTGATCCAGCCACTAAGTTTGGTATTTTTCAACTTCTTTCAACAGACCAAGCTGTTCAGCAAAAATGGAAGTTAGAGGGTTGAGACAAACCATTTAACACTGACAGGAGGGCTTACAATGGTAAGCTTGTATTCATTTACGTTAAACCTTTATCCAAAAGGAAAAAAAATGTTTGCTTTAACTGCTTATAAAGTGCTGGTTGCAGTTCAGCTTTAATTAAACTAGTCTAACATTACCCTCTCCCCAGATAGACAAAGCTGCTGTCCAAAAGTGTCTCCGTTGCTCCTTGAATGGAGAGGAGACAGCCTAGGACAGGAAGTGTGTTATTGGCTGGATCAGCAGGTGAAAATAAAGGGAGAAAAAAGAAGACTAATGCAGCTACCACATCTAAGCATTGGTAAACTGCAATATATTACGTTTTTGTTTTTAGGTTTAAAACCGCTTTAAGCGTGCACAAAGACTCTGCAAATAAATGCATCAAAAGGAGCATGTGACACCTGTTGATACTCAAATTACCGAATTAAAGCGGTAGTATCCCGCTTTTTGACACTTTTACCTACAGGTAAGCCTATAATAAGGCTTACCTGTAGGTACAAATAATATCTTCTAAACCGGCACGGTTTAGGAGATATTTACAGTGCATGCAGCCGCTCTCGAGAGCGGCGCATGCGCTCTGAAGGTCCGGGGGGACCTTCAATTAATTTGCCGGGAGCTTGCCGGAAAATCACTCCTGCGGGCATGCGTGGGAGTGACTTCATCGCGGCTCCGGCCAATCATCGCGCCGGAGCCGTCTCTTCTGGCCAATCATCGCGCTGGAGCCGCCGAACCCGGAAGAGACGGCGAGGGATCATGGCAGCGCCCGCAGCGATGTCCGGGGGTCCGTGTCGGGGCTTCGTTCTAAGGTAAGTTACACATAATGGGCTAGTATGCGATGCATACTAGCCCATTATGCCTTTGTCTTGCAGGTTTTTTTTTTTTTTTTTTCCTAGGGTTTACAACCGCTTTAAATACCCAAATGTAAATTTAAATGTAAAAATGTAAATTGTTTACCCAAATGTAAGGTTCAACAGCTGTAGGGTCCTTTCACACGGGCGGTCCATATGTCCGTTTTCATCCCATTTTTTTGCGGATGAAAACGGACATAATGCATGTCAATGGGATTGCGGATCTCAGCGGATGACCATCCGCTGACATCCAATTTGCATCCTTTCCTATCAGTTCTGTTTTTTGGAATGGAAGAGAACCCTATTTTTTTTTCTTCCGTTTAAAAAAACGTAGCAGACGCAAAAACGGATGTCAGCGGTGTCATCCGTTGACATTCTCAATCCTATAGACATACATTATCTCCGCTTATCATCCGCAAACGGATGGGATGATAAACGGACATACGGACTGTTTATTGTTCATTCGTGTCCGTAAAAAAAAAAAAAAAAGTGCCGGAGCGGATCAAAAAATGGTCTGCCCTGTGTGAAAGGACCCGTACAATAGAGTAATTAGTAAAGTTATACACTGGCTGCATTGGTGGTACTCCTGCCATGCTCATGCCAACTCCTCCCCTTTTCCCACTGCTTACAAGTTGTTGTGGGTCCAAATTGTTACAATCTTAGCTCAGAAATGTATCAAACAACAATTCATTACACAGGCCACATGCACAATGAATGGAGAAAAGCACATTTTTAGCACAATACACCACCTATGTACACAAAGGAATCTATTTCTGTTTCTGCGTGCATGTGACATCACACTGATGAATGAATTCTGATTGTTTATCCAACATGAGTGTACCTTGAATTCCCTGTACATTCTATGTACATTGCAAACAGTTTTCTTAAGATAGCAAACTTCAGATTAATTTATCAGTGGTATATACATGCACACCTACATGTTATCACCAACTTCCATGAACTGTGTAATTCTATACAAATTATATAAGGACTCAGTATTACCTTGCTAGATTCAATTCAATGTATTATTTGGGAAGCAAAATACATTTTGCATTTCTTTTTTTTTTTTATGTGTATATGTACAGTATGTGTGTACTATAGGCGATGGGCACATTGGGTATACATAGTCCTCTGTGTATGTCCTGTATGTAGTGTGTGCAGTGCACAAAGTATACAGTATGTAGTGTGTATATGAACTTTAAGCTTCTTTTCTTTGTGGTTGTCTGTTTTTCTTGTGTATGGTGAAACACACAAATACACCCTTTTCGCAACCATAAAAATAAGCAAGCGTTCATGCCTACAAATCACAACTACCATAATAATAGTAATTATAAGGCCTTGTGGAAGATAGTGAGCTGTCTGTGTTGCCCAACAGTAATCATCTACTGTAAATTCGATGCTGCACATGACAGCTGGTGAATGCATACAAGACATCTTAGACAGTTTTCATTTCAGGCACTACGGGGGTTCATAATTTATGTATTACTAGCAATAGCATAACTATGGCCCTACACATATGTGCAGCTCTTCCATTGTCATCCTTGCTGTACATTAACAACATTTACATTGTAGAGGATACCATCAGCACTAGAGCACAAGCACACCTGAATCCCCCTGCTGTCATCCAAACCTGGGCTGATTCAATAATGTTAGTAATAATAATAATAATAATAATAATAATTATCCCCCTGCTGTCATCCAAACATGGGCTGATTCAATAATGTTAGTATTAATAATAATGCTAATAATAATACTAATAATAATACTAATAATAATATAATGTAGTATTCTTTTTACTATCATTATTATTGTTTATAATGCATATTATTTAATAATACTAAATATATAATACTAATAATAATAATAATATAATATAGTATTCTTTTTACTATCATTATTATTATTATTATTATTATTAATATTATTATTATTATTATTTATAATGCATATTATTTATTAATACTAAATATATAATAATAACAACAACAACAATAATAATAATTTTATTATTATTATTAGGAATAATAATGAATATAGTATTATTAGTACTATTGTTATTATTATTAATCATCATATTTATTAATAATACTAAATATATAATAATAACAAAAAATAATAATAATAATAATACAATTTTGGCTTATATAATAACACAGTACAGTGATTATCAGGGTGCAGTAAACCACAGACACCAATCACAAATGGGCTGTCTAATGAAAGTTGATTTCTGTTTGCAGTATGATCATTGTTTGAGGTCTTCAAAATTAAATAACCTCTTGAATTTAAAATCTTTATTTAATTACAAATAAAAAAATACAACCTACAGTTCAGTGACCAAGCAGTTTATCAGCAAACTCCAGGTAATAATAAAAAAAAGCCAACTACCTGTAAATGCACTCGCCTGCCAGGTGATAATACAGGTACCCCAATGCACAGAAAGAGAATAACTAAAGCCGGTCACATTATTTGCTTTTTTTAAAACACAAACAATTCTCATTAATCTTTTTATCAAACAATTATGCAAATGATCACAGAGCTTTTAATTACAAATTGTCATTGTAACTTCACTCTCCATTTCCTCATCATAGGTCCATCAAATATGTAAAATGAAGCTTCCTTTTATTTTTCCTATTAATATATCAGATAAAATCTTTTGCATGTCACTGATTATTGAAGTTTAACTGAAAACGGCGGTGCTGCAAGAAAAGTCACTATGTATGTGGCCACCACAATTTGTGGTCCTCCAGCTACCCCCTGCTGTACTTCTGTATGTCTTCAAGAACTTTTTTGAACTTTTGCTCATCTCTATGCATCACACATATCTACTACTGCGAAGGCAAGTCATCCCCTTCCCCAGGATGCTCCACCGTGTAGGGACTTACCTTGTGGGGGGGACTGGTGTACCAAGCAACCACTGTGACATCCACCTAGGCAGAGGGATCTGCACACCCAGATGCAGGCAGAGCTTGTACTGCACTCTCCCTGTGTCATTCAGCAGCCCCAGGCTCAGGAAGAAGGCAGGGAGAAGGAGCACTAAGGAGGAGAGAAGGGGGGAGTGGAGAGGAGAGGGGAGTTCTATAAAACAGAGCACCTATTGTCTGCAAACCCCAGCATATGGTATATTTCATACATATTGAAGGCATTAGGCGGCTATATTTATAGATAAGTAACAAGACTTGGATGCAGAAGCATGGAGTGGAGTTAGTGAAAGTCTGCTAAAGTAAAGGCTTATTACTTTTAGAGTTCTGAGTCCATAGATCACAAAGCTGCCAGCTGCGCCAGGTTATGCTTGCCATACACATGGGCAGTTTTATTGCAGTATTAACCAGCTTTCTACTGCAAAAGCGGCCAAACTGGTCAAGGCAGCTTATAAACCTCTCCGCCATATAAACATTTAGGATTGGATTGCTAAAGGAGTGGAGAATGTGCACATGACTTCGAAAATAAGGTAAAGGCTTGTTTTACCGCAGCTGTTGGTTTGCGCTGTGAAGACAGCAGCGCGGATGTGCTGTAAATGACGCATCTCAGGGTTGATATTTCATTCATCTTTATGTGCTACAGTGCGTTGAAATGCGGTGTAGAGCATTACAAAAAATGCACACTATTGCAGCGCAGCAATGTGAACTGAAATCAAAGGGCTCACGGCAAATTGGCTTGTCAATGCACTGATGGACCCCAACACATATGGTATGAATAGCCCTTTAACCCCTTAGCGCCAAAGCCTTTAACCGCTTTTGGACCGCCCCACACATATATACTGCAGCAGGGCAGCCCTTCAGCACGAAATCACGTACCTGTACATCTTTTTTTTTTTTGGGGTCTGGTGCGCGCATGCGTGCCGCCTGCGACTGGCTCCTGCTGTGATTGGAAACAGCGAAAGCCAATCAGCAGGTCCTGCAGACCTGATGTTTGTCGGCATTCGGCGATCATTTCTGAGAGAGGAAGAACTAATGTAAACAAGGCAGATCGCCTGTTCTGTTAGAGGGGAAGATGGAGATCTCGTGTTTCTGCTAAACAGGAACACTGATCTCCGTCTTCCCCCAGTCCAAGCATCCTCCACACAGTAAGAACCCTTTCACACGAGCTTTCCGATCAGGTCCGCCTGTCAGTTTTTCAGGCGGACCTGATCGGACACTCTATTAATCCCTATGGAGCAGCGGATGTCAGCGGTAACATGTTCGCTGACACTTGCTGCTATCCGATCCAATCCTGTCTGTGAAATCCATACAGATGGTAACCCTATTTTCCATCCGTCTGGCAGATCAGATCAGATGGGATTGGATGAAAACAGACAGGCAGTCAGGAGAGCACAGCTCTGACAGGTTCGTCTCTGCACAGTGAGCGGAGACGGATCTGTCATCCACCTCTTCAGCAAAGATCAGTGGATTGATTCCCTGCTGAGCAAAGCGGAGTCCACTGGGTGGAATGCCCATGTGAAAGAACCCTTAGCAAGCACTCCCAGGGTACACATTTAACCCTTTGATCACCCCTTCGCTGCCTGTGTCATTAGAACAGTGACAGTGCACTTTATTTTAGCACTGATCACTGTATTGGTATCACTGGTCCCCAAAAAGTATTACGTATTGTCAGATCTGTCCGTTGCAATGTCGCAGTCCTGCTAAAAATCACTGATTGCCGCCATTACTAGTAAAAAAAAAAAAAAAAAAAAAATCTATAAAGCTATCCCATAGTTTGTAGACAATTTGTGTAACGTTTGTGCAAACCAATCAATATACCCTGATTGGGATTTTTGTTACCAAAAACATGTAGCAGAGCACATTGTGGCCTAAATTGATGAAGACATTTGATATTTTACTTTTTTTTATTGGTATGTTTTATAGCAGAAAGTAAAATATAGTTTTTTTTTTTTCAAAATTGTCAGTCTTTTTTGTTTATAGCGCAAAAAATGTGAGTTGATCAATTACCACCAAAAGAAAGCTCTATTTGTGGCGAAAAAAGGACATTCATTTTATTTGGGTACAGTGTCGCACGACCACGCAATTGTCAGGTAAAGTAACGCAGTGCTGTATCGCAAAAAATGGCCTGGTCACGAAGGGGGTAAAACCTTCCGGAGCTGAAGTGGTAAGAGCTTTTAGACACCAGGAGGCGGAGGCAGTAATTTCGGTTATGTGACCGCCGTGATTGCCTGTCACAGCGGTCAAATGTTTGGAAAGCTCCCAATCACAAGTAGGGGGCGGGAGCTTTCCCTTACCCGCCAGTAGCAGCATTGTTTACATTTTGATGCGCATAAATGCGGCCTCTCGACATTAAGGCCCACCCTCCGAGAGGCTGCATATATGTGTGCGGCCAGCATGAAGAGGTTAAACTGCATTCACTTTGAATACCCAATCATGTTAAGGGAAATGAAAAACACAGCTTCCTAATGGCACATTTTTGGTTGAATAAAGTGAGCACACCTTATTCTCCAAAGCTAGGCCTCATTTACACTTGCAGCCAAGGGTTGCAAAAATAGTCGGGTGGTACTCGTGAAGCGACCGTAATGCCATGCAGCAAAAAATGATACCCCATGTCGTGTTTAGCCGGCAGTACCACTGGCAAACACGACTCAATAAAGTGTAACACACATAACTGCGACGTGGTTTTGCAGGACTTCAGGATTAAAACAGGCGGGGTGGAGGTAACATGTTGCCTCCCAGCTGCCTGGCAACTTCCCTAAAAAAATTGATTCACCTTGGATCTCTTTTAAGAGGGACCGCAAGTGTGAATAAGCCTTAAGTAAACATTTAATTTGTATAGTGTCCCGAGATTTGAACCAAGGACTCCAGTGCTACAAGGCAGAAAGTGCTCTACCATGCTCTACCATCCCATGGTCCTTGCCCTGTTTGATGAATAAGTCTGACAACAGCTATTGTTTAATGAATATTACATTAAAATTGAAGCCCCTGCTAGGCTAAGTCCTGCTAAAATGCGATCCACAATTTTTCAGTTTTCAGAGGCATTTCACAGGTAGCGAGGACGTGCTATGCCTTCTCCATACTGCCTGTTTTAACCCTGTAAAATCTGCACTACCGCGCCGCACTCACATGCGTTGTAGGTGGTTGCAGCATGGCCCCATTCACTTGAATAGATTGTGGTAGATGGCAATACTGTCCGCCACACGCAGCAGGGGGAATAGTTTTTGCTGCGCCATGTGTATGATCCGGCCCGGCTTCCCTGCCATTTTAAGGGGGGCAACTGGGGACTCAGCCTCCTATTTTTACCATCCTCTGAATGCAACTCTGAATTAGCCCTAATGTTCCCTGCTCTTTTCGAAACAACATTAATATAAAAAGGAAAAATAAACATATAAAATGCATGTAAAGTATCTGTCAGCCAATTTTATAAACACACCATAGAAGAGGAGACAGTGACTGAGATGTAAAGGAGAAAACAGTGTACATAATGAGATAAGGTCTACCATCTGGGCCGCAAAGTGTCCCGCACAGATACTATAAAATGTTGGCGGTATTGTATAAATCTCTATAAACGGTGCAGACAATCCCAAATAGAAATCACTTTTACTTACTGCTCGCAGTCCAGAAGAGAAAGTACTTGCTCAGTGCAGGATTACACACACCCACATGCTGGTAAATGGCTCCGACAATGTAATCACAGCTGTAAGGGAGGACTATGTACTCAGTTATTGCTGTAGGTCAGAGGGCAGCACAGACAGACACCATACTCTCAGATCTGACAGAAACAACGTAAAGGCACTGATGGGAGGTAGATAGAGATAACTGCTGTTATCTGTCATACCATGTTCTGTACAGCCATACATACCTGGAGTTATCATTCTTTGTAGATGGCAAGCTTCTAGGAGCAGGGCCTCTCACCTACATAGAAACATAGAAACATAGAATGTGTCGGCAGATAAGAACCATTTGGCCCATCTAGTCTGCCCAATATATCTGAATCCTATGAATAGTCCCTGGCCCTATCTTATATGAAGGATAGCCTTATGCCTATCCCATGCATGCTTAAACTCCTTCACTGTATTTGCAGCTACCACTTCTGCAGGAAGGTTATTCCATGCATCCACTACTCTCTCAGTAAAGTAATACTTCCTCATATTACTTTTAAACCTTTGCCCCTCTAATTTAAAACTGTGTCCTCTTGTGGTAGTTTTTCTTCTTTTAAATATGCTCTCCTCCTTTATCGAGTTGATTCCCTTTATGTATTTAAAAGTTTCTATCATATCCCCTCTGTCTCTTCTTTTTTCCAACCTATACATGTTAAGGTCCTTTAACCTTTCCTGGTAAGTTTTTTCCTGCAATCCATGTACTAGTTTAGTAGCTCTTCTCTGAACTCTCTCTAGAGTATCTATATCCTTCTGGAGATATGGCCTCCAGTACTGCGCACAATACTCCAAGTGAGGTCTCACCAGTGTTCTGTACAGCGGCATAAGCACTTCTTTCTTTCTACTGCTTATACCTCTCCCTATACATCCAAGCATTCTGCTGGCATTTCGTGCTGCTCTATTACATTGTCTTCCCACCTTTAAGTCTTCTGAAATAATTACTCCTAAATCCCTTTCCTCAGATACTGAGGTCAGGACTGTGTCAAATATTCTATATTCTGCCCTTGGGTTTTTACGTCCCAGGTGCATTATCTTGCACTTATCCACATTAAATTTCAGTTGCCAGAGTTCTGACCATTCTTCTAGTTTTCCTAAATCCTTTTCCATTTGGCGTTTCCCTCCAGGAACATCAACCCTGTTACATATCTTTGTGTCATCAGCAAAAAGACAAACCTTACCATCGAGGCCTTTTGCAATATCACTTATGAAGATATTAAACAAAATTGGTCCCAGTACAGATCCCTGAGGTACCCCACTGGTAACATGACCTTGTTCTGAATGTTCTCCATTGACTACAACCCTCTGTTGTCTGTCACTCAGCCACTGCCTAATCCACTCAACAATATGGGAGTCCATGCTCAATGACTGCAGTTTATTGATAAGTCTTCTATGTGGGACAGTGTCAAAAGCCTTACTAAAATCTAGATATGCAATGTCTACTGCACCTCCACCGTCTATTATTTTAGTCACCCAGTCAAAAAAGTCTATAAGATTTGTTTGACATGATCTCCCTGAAGTAAACCCATGTTGTTTTTCATCTTGCAATCCATGGGATTTAAGATGTTCCACAATCCTATCCTTTAATAGGGTTTCCATTAATTTGCCTACTATTGATGTCAGACTCACTGGTCTATAGTTGCTCGATTCCTCCCTACTACCTTTCTTGTGAATGGGCACGACATTTGCCAATTTCCAATCTTCTGGGACGACTCCTGTTGCTAATGATTGGTTAAATAAATCTGTTAATGGTTTTGCCAGCTCACCACTAAGCTCTTTTAATAATTTTGGGTGTATCTCATCAGGACCCTGTGACTTATTTGTCTTCACTTTAGACAGCAATCTTAGAATGTCTTCTTCTGTAAAGACACATGCATCAAACAATTCATTAGTCATCCTTTCGAGTGGAGGTCCTTCTCCTTCTTTTTCTTCTGTAAAAACTGAACAGAAGTATTCATTAAGGCAGTCGGCTAGCCCTTTATTCTCTTCTACATACCTTCCGTCCTTTGTTTTTAATTTAGTTATTCCTTGTTTTAATTTCCTTTTTTCATTTATATATCTGAAGAATGTCTTATCCCCCTTTTTCATAGACTGAGCTAGTTTTTCTTCTGCCTGCGCTTTAGAAGTTCTTATAACTTGCTTGGCCTCTTTCTGCCTAATCTTGTAGATTTCCTTATCTTCATTGCTCTGGGTTTTTTTATAATTACAAAATGCTAGCTTTTTATTTTTAATGATTTGGGCCACTTCTGCTGAGTACCACAGTGGTCTCTTCCTTTTTTTGCTTTTACTGACAAGTCTAATGCAATTTTCTGTTGCCTTCAATAATGCACCTTTTAAGTAGTCCCATTTCTCCTGGACTCCATGTAATCCGTTCCAGTCTGATAAGGACTCATTTATGACTAATTTCATTTTTGAAAAGTCTGTTTTTCTAAAATCTAAAACTTTTGTTTTTGTGTGGTGTGACTCTTTCACAGTTCTTATATTAAACCACACTGACTGGTGATCACTGGATCCCAAGGTTTCGCCTACAATGACATCATATACCGAATCCCCATTTGTGAATACCAGATCCAAAATGGCCTCCCTCCGGGTTGGCTCCTCAACCACTTGTTGCAGAGACAACCCCAGTAGGGAATTTAGAATATCTGTACTCCTGGTAGAACTTGCTATTTTGGTTTTCCAGTTTATATCTGGAAGATTGAAATCTCCCATAATGATAACTTCTCCTTTCATTGTCATTTTAGCTATTTCTTCAACTAGTAGATCATCTAGTTCTTTGACTTGACCAGGTGGTCTATATATCACACCTACACGAGTTACTGCATGATTAGCAAACTGTAACGTAACCCAAACTGACTCTATGTTGGCCTCACTAACTTGTATTAGGTTAGATTTAATGCTATCTTTCACATACAGGACCACTCCTCCTCCTTTCTTGCCTTCTCTGTCTCTTCTGTATAAAGAGTACCCTGGTATGGTTATGTCCCAGTCATTTCTTTCATTAAACCATGTCTCCGTAATAGCCACTAAATCTACATTCTCAGATGCCATAATTGACCCAAGTTCGTTGATTTTTTTACCTAAACTGCGAGCATTTGTAGACAGGACTCTGAGCTTATCATTTCTTAACCTCTGTGCTTCTGACCTGTTCTGGCATTGTTTCGAGGGGCAATTGGACTCTTGTAATTCCACTCTTTTGCCCCCCCCCCTTCCTAGTTTAAATACTCTTTAGCAAATTCTTGGAGTTGTTCACTAAGTACATTTGTTCCTTTGAGAGAAAGATGCAAACCATCTTTTTTGTACAGTTCCTTTCTATTCCAAGTAGAGCTATCATGAGAAACAAAGCCAAATCCTTGCTCTTGACACCATTTACTAAGCCATATGTTGAACTCCTTTATGCGCCTCTGCCTATCATTCTGAACATTATGCACAGGCAGAACTTCAGAAAATGAAATGGTGGATGCAAAATCCTGTACGTCATTTCCAAGTGTGATAAAAGATTTTTTCACCTCTGACACTTCATTGCAAGCCAGGTCATTTGTCCCTAGATGGACAAGAACATCCACGTCCCCTTCCTGCTTTGCTTGCTTAACAATATTAATAATACGTCTTCTATCTCGTCTAGCAGTAGCACCAGGGAGACATCTCACAAAACCATTTTCTTTAAGCTCCACACTTCTTATGATTGAATCACCCAGCAACAGCTGCTTCCTTTGAGACTTCACTTTATCTTTTTTGTCCTTGGCTGCAGTCTTGCATACATTAGACATAGGAGTCGATGGTTTCTCACCCTCTGTGCTTGAGTCCATATCCATGTTGTCCTTACATTCTGAGAGTGCTGCAAATGAATTTTGGAGAACCACCGACTGTGGGACATATCTTCTATCCACCACTCTAAGTCTTCCTGAACCTACAGTAACCCATCTGCCATTTCTGGGGGTCCTCTGTGGCAGTGGCATTGCAGCAGTCCCAGCTGGAGTTTGTTTAACAGATAATTTAAATATCTCTGATTTCAAAAATGCAATTTCCTGCTGCAGTAAGGAGAATTGTCTACAGATCTGACAGCATCCGAATCTCCAAAGAGTGGAACATGAAATAAATGCAAAACAATTCCTGCACTGAACCAAGTCTGCCATTTTAAAGAGGAGAGAAAAAAAAAAAGAAGAAAATTTGTAAATTTAAGTCAAACAAATCTTACTTTTTTTTTTTTTTTCCACCTTCCAGCCTACCTTCTGACTATCTCCTGCAATATCTCATTCACTGTACTTAAAATGTTGTACTTGCAATGGAGTACTTGCAGCTAATGAATTAGACCAGCTAATGAGTATTTCTCTATATATACACACTCCTTCACAGCTCCTCCCCCAGCAAAAATTGTAACACCTTAATGGGCTAGTCTCATTAGCAAATGCACAATAGCAGACACCTGACCAAATTCCTTTCCTCTTCTGAAGCAATGGTCAGCAAAAAGAAACACATATGAGTTGGTTGCAAACTCCAAGCCAATCTCTTTCAGTATCTCTTCAGTCTCCTGCAATATCTCATTCACTGTACTTAAAATGTTGTACTTGCAATGGAGTACTTGCAGCTAATCTGACCTTTGCATTGAATATAATTATTTATGTTATAACCTCTAAGGCTATGCATGTAAAGCCCTCTGTTCTAGGGTGACCAGACGTCCCGGTTTCCAGGGACATTCCCCGGACTGAGGACACTGTCTCCGGACCAAGTCTGTCCCCGTTTTTGTCCCCGGATTCAGGGCAGGGATAACATAGACAGGGCATCCTATGCTGGCTGAGAAACAGCCTAATGGCTTGGATGCAGTCACCTCCTGATGGACGATCCCACTGCCGCTGTTCAGTGGAGGCGAGGCAGAGCCAAGAATTGACTGTGTGAAGGGCTGAGACTGGGAGGTGAGCAGATGGGGGGCTGTCTGTACACAGGTGAGGGAAGTGGGGGAGCAGGGGTCAGCTGCATGGAGAGATAGTGTAAGATCCTGGTACTTTCAGTACCTTTCTAGCCTCTTACTTCCGCATTGCGTTCCACCATTCAGGTAGGTGGAACGCATATAGCTGCATGTCTCTTTAACATCTGATGACGTCATCACTAGGCGCCGCTCTGAGCGGCTATTTCAACCGCCGGTGTGCACTCACAAGGTGTTCGTGCAACCGCTCGTTATACATCCCTGTCTGACGCTGCCGAATCCTCCAGCTATCTTCCTATACCTGGATTGACCGGAGCCTCGCTACCTGATTCTTTACCTCGCTACCTGATCCTTTACCTCGCTTACCAGCTAGTGATAAGTACCCCGCAGGGGATCCCTTCCTATCAAGTCACACGCTATCTATTCTTGCATATTAAGAACTGTTGCTAAACTCTAGGATATATGCACTACAATATCTATCACCTGCATCGTTACCTAGATTGCTAGCTCTTGAGCCTACTACCACCTGTAACTTATATCCTTGCATTAACTTAGCATCTCCTGTACACTTCATCTGCTATCCCCTACCACCTGTTACTTGTACATGATTGCTAACCTTCCTGCATACTATCTACCACCATCTGCTATCGCTCCTGCAACATTACTACCTGAGTGCCTATCATTAATTGCTATCACTACTCAAGCCTATTCCTTCAGTATATCACCTCAATACTATTGCATAGATATCTATCACTCCAGCAACATTTTATCTGAGTGTTTGTGTATGTGCATACTGAAGCGGGCTGAGCCACTATGATGAGTCAGGAGAGTTGGATAAGGTAATTCAACACATCTCTACAAGACTACTGAGTGGAAATTCTGCAGCTGCAAATCCAGTTCACTAAATCAAACCCCAGAGCGTTACAGATTGCACGAACCAGAAAAAATGGATTCAGCAGAATTAGCCACTCATGTGATGCACCTAACACAAAAGGTAGATGCATTAATTGTTTCTCTTACCGAAGTGCAAAAAGAAAATCAGACTTTGAGACAGCAGATAGCCCGTGTATCACAGCTCACTGCTGCTCAACCCCGCGAGCCCAAAATAAACCCTCCACAAGTGTTTACAGGTGATCGGAAAAAATTTAGTGAATTTAAAAACGCATGTCAATTGCTTTTTAATTTAAAACCTCGTACTTACAATACAGACCAAATTAAAGTCTGCACCACTATCTCATATATGTCAGGTGATCCACGGGCTTGGGCAGACTCTCTCTTTGAGAAAAATGACCCTCTTCTCAACTCCTATCCTGCGTTCCTAGCAGAACTCTCTAGCTTATATGAAGACCCAAATAGGCAGAGTACTGCTGACAGCCAATTGAGGGCTTTAAAACAGGGAAGGAGACCTGTTGAAGACTTCGTAGCAGAGTTCAAGAGATGGACCCTTGATTCAGGGTGGAATGATGCATCTCTGCGAACCCAGTTCAGGCTCGGGTTATCCGAAGCCGTTAAAGACGAGCTCGCCCGAGCGGATTTACCTGGCACTTTGGATGCCTTAATACAACTCAGCATCAATATTGACAGACGTTTACGAGAAAGGAAGGCTGAGAAAATGGGAGTACCATTACCCAATCCTTCTCGGTTTTCGTCCTTTGACCCTACTCCTATGGAGGTAGGAATCATACGCCCACCATTATCGTCTGTTGAACGAGCCAGGAGAAAATCTCAAAATCTCTGCATGTATTGCGCTTCCGCTGATCATCTGATAAGCGTCTGTCCCCTTGTCCGCAAAAAAGAGGGTGAGTGTTCACATGTATTACTGGCGGGATTAACGAATTCTTTTTCTAATCCCTATCTTTTCATTCATTTGATCTTACAGTGGGACCAAAATAGAATCTCTACCAAGGCTATGATCGACACAGGATCTTGTGGGAACTACATTGATACTAGTTTTGTTGCTTTGAATAAAATACCTATTATTTCAAAACCTATTCCTGTCTCTGTTAGTTTAATTAACAGTATTCCGTTATCTTCTGGTCCAATTACCAATCAGACACAAGCACTTCTTGTTACTACTAACGAGTCTCATGTTGAGACCACCTCCTTTGATGTATTACCTTCACCACATTTTCCCATTATTTTGGGGCTTCCCTGGTTACACATACATCAACCAAACATTGATTGGAAAACGCGGACACTAACCTTCCCCTCTCACTATTGCGAGACCACGTGTAACCTCCAATCTTATAAAAAAAATCCTGTCCATGGTGTCAGATGAAATTACACCACCACCATGCTATCAGGATCTATCTGAAGTCTTCCTTGAGAAAAATGCTCAAGTATTGCCTCCCCATAGGGACTATGATTGTTCTATTGATCTACTCCCTAACAGTAAACTACCTTTCGGACATGTTTATCCTCTATCTCAAGATGAACTTTCTCATCTTAAGGAATACTTGGATGAGAATTTAGCGAAAGGGTTTATTAGACCCTCTACTTCTTCCACAGCTGCAGGACTTTTCTTTGTCCGCAATAAGGATCTAAGTCTCAGGCCTATCATTGACTATAGGCAGTTAAATACTATCACAATAAAGGATCGCAATCCGTTACCTCTCATTCCGGAACTCATTGAACAAGTGTGTGGAGCCACCTACTTTTCAAAGTTGGACCTAAAAGGGGTATACAATCTCATCCGTATCCGTAATGGGGATGAGTGGAAGACGGCATTCAGAACTAGATACGGACTATTTGAATATCTAGTGATGCCCTTTAGATTGTGTAATGCTCCCGCAGCATTCCAGCGGTTTATAAATGACATCTTCAGAGACCTACTCGATGTTTGTGTTGTGGTATATCTGGATGATATACTCATTTACTCTCAATCCTTGTCTGAACATGTAAGACATGTAAGACTTGTGTTGTCCAGATTACTCGCACACAATTTATATGTAAAGCTAAAGAAATGCCTATTTCATAAGGAAGAAGTATTATTCCTAGGATACATCATATCAAAGAATGGCATCAAGATGGATATGAGCAAGATATCGTGTATTCTGGATTGGCCTGTACCAACAACTCGTAAGGCATTACAAAGATTCCTTGGGTTCTCAAACTTTTATAGGAAGTTCATCAAGAACTTCTCTTCTATTGTAAGACCGCTCACACAACTTACAAGTGTGAAAAAAACATACAAATGGTCTGAAGAAGCAAATAAAGCTTTCCGCTTGTTAAAATCAAGCTTCACTTCTGCTCCCATACTACGCCATCCAGACCCATCCCTCCAATACATCCTAGAGGGGGATGCGTCAAATATGGCTGTAGGAGCAGTTCTTTCCCAACGACCAACGAATACTTCACCACTCCACCCAGTTGCTTTCTTCTCTAAAGCACTAAGTAGCCCAATGGTGAACTACCCAGTGGGTGAAAAAGAGTTGCTTGCCATAAAACTGGCACTTGAAAATTGGCGACATTTACTTGAAGGTACCCAGTTGCCAATACTCATATATACAGATCATAAGAATCTCCAATACCTTCAGACCAACAAGACCCTTTCCCATCGGCAGGTACGTTGGTCATTATTCTTCCTAAGATTCAATTTCTTAGTGACCTACACACCTGCAGATAAGAACAAGAAGGCGGATGCGTTATCACGGTTAACCGAAGATAACTGTGCTGAAATCCCTTCACTTCCTATAATACCCCATATTATTGGTGTTGTTCGTTCCTTAAAGGAAGAGATTCTGCACAGTCTAGGACTGGATTCACCACCACCACAACTAAGTGCTGATGCAGAAGGCTTCCTCTACTTTGACAACAAGCTCTACATACCTCCTGGTATGCGTACTAAAATCTTGGAACTATCACATGACGTACCTATGGCAGGACATATGGGTATGACTAAGACATTTAATTTACTCACCAGGCAATTTTGGTGGCCTGGAATGAAGACGTCTGTACAGAAATTTGTTTCCTCATGTGAAATCTGTGCAAGGTCCAAAATTGACACTACAAAACCATCTGGTCTACTTTGCAGTCTACCAATACCCAAAGTTCCATGGGAAGTTGTGTCTCTAGACTTTATAGTAGAATTACCACCTTCCAAAGGATTTACTACCATCCTAGTGTCAGTGGACCATCTGACAAAGATGGCACATTTCATTCCTATTTGCAGACTACCTTCATCTAAGGAAACAGCGGAATTACTAGTGAAACATGTGTTCAAACTACATGGAATTCCAAAGACTCTTCTATCTGACCGGGGTTCACAGTTCATCTCTAAGTTTTGGCAAGCTCTATGTCATATACTCCGTATTGAGCGAAAACTTACCTCCCCTTATCACCCACAGACCAATGGACAAACTGAAAGAGTCAACCAGTGTATTGAACAATATTTGCGTTGCTACACCTCATACCTACAGGATGATTGGGTGGACCTCCTCCCTTTGGCGGAATTTGCTTATAATAATGCCACCCACAGTACTACTAAGCAAAGTCCGTTCTACCTAAACTATGGGTTTCATCCCACACTTCTTCCACCACGCATCCTACCATCAAGTAATCCAGTAGCCTCTGACTATCTCACCCAAATAAAAGACTCTCTGGGTTTACTTAACACCACCATCTCACATGCTCATAGCCAACAAAAAAGGTACTACGACCTTCGTAGAAGACCTTCTCCTCAATATACTATTGGGGATCTTGTTTGGCTATCTACAAAAAACTTGAGGTTGAAAATCCCCAGTAAAAAGCTTGGACCTTTGTTTTTGGGACCTTTCCCAATCGAGAAACTCATTGGGACATCTGCAGTTCGACTTACTTTACCGACAGATCTTAAGATACACCCCATTTTCCACGTATCTCTACTAAAGCCACATATACCCAACCAAGGAATTAGACCTACCATCTTGCCTCCACCTCCAGTACAAGTTGAAGGGGGAGAATAATTTAAGATTAGGGAGATTTTGGATTCTCGTATCCACAGAGGAAAACTCCAATATCTCATCAGATGGAAAAACTATGGACCCCAAGATGACACCTGGTTGGATGCTTCTGACGTTCACGCATCCAGGCTTATAAAAAGGTTCCACTCTAAATATCCTGAGAGACCAGTGCTATAGGCCTTCTGGAGCCGGCCTTATGGGGGGGGGGGGTACTGTAAGATCCTGGTACTTTCAGTACCTTTCTAGCCTCTTACTTCCGCATTGCGTTCCACCATTCAGGTAGGTGGAACGCATATAGCTGCATGTCTCTTTAACATCTGATGACGTCATCACTAGGCGCCGCTCTGAGCGGCTATTTCAACCGCCGGTGTGCACTCACAAGGTGTTCGTGCAACCGCTCGTTATACATCCCTGTCTGACGCTGCCGAATCCTCCAGCTATCTTCCTATACCTGGATTGACCGGAGCCTCGCTACCTGATCCTTTACCTCGCTACCTGATCCTTTACCTCGCTTACCAGCTAGTGATAAGTACCCCGCAGGGGATCCCTTCCTATCAAGTCACACGCTATCTATTCTTGCATATTAAGAACTGTTGCTAAACTCTAGGATATATGCACTACAATATCTATCACCTGCATCGTTACCTAGATTGCTAGCTCTTGAGCCTACTACCACCTGTAACTTATATCCTTGCATTAACTTAGCATCTCCTGTACACTTCATCTGCTATCCCCTACCACCTGTTACTTGTACATGATTGCTAACCTTCCTGCATACTATCTACCACCATCTGCTATCGCTCCTGCAACATTACTACCTGAGTGCCTATCATTAATTGCTATAACTACTCAAGCCTATTCCTTCAGTATATCACCTCAATACTATTGCATAGATATCTATCACTCCAGCAACATTTTATCTGAGTGTTTGTGTATGTGCATACTGAAGCGGGGCTGAGCCACTATGATGAGTCAGGAGAGTTGGATAAGGTAATTCAACACATCTCTACAAGACTACTGAGTGGAAATTCTGCAGCTGCAAATCCAGTTCACTAAATCAAACCTCAGAGCGTTACAGATAGAGAGTTAAGCTGTTGTGGGGGAAGGGCTAAGAGGTGGCTGCAGAGATAATCTGTGAGAGAAGGGTGCAGAGGTGAGCTATGGATATGGGGGAAGAAGTGTCCTCTGTGCATAGCAAACCTCTGAATCCTGCACTATTCCTAACACCCACATGTGAAATACATAGTGTACCTATCTTCCTAAAGGTGGATTGGATGGTGGGCGTCACCTCCTAACACTTGAAGAAGGAGCACGCTCTGGTACTGCCCCCTAGTGCGCATGCTCCGAAATGCATCACGAACACACTGGTGACGTCACTACAGACCGCTGCGGTCCACTCTGCATTCCAGCCTGCGGTTCAGCCCTTGTTCCTGTGCACCATCACCGCTGCCACTTCCTGCTGGCCAAGACAACCCATCACATGGCGGATCTCTGTTCCCAGGATGGTTCCTTGGATGGACGGCGCAGCCCAGCTCACTGGTGTTATATATTGTGCCTATTCACCTCTAACCACACGTGAGTCTTTTACCTTTTTGTATTGTTATTAAAGTGTAGCAGTCTACACTCAGAGGCGCCTGTCTCTCTTCTGTTTTGGATGTTTGGAGTCCGCTTCTGCTCCCCTCCAGGCTGGCTCTGAGTTTCAAGACTGTACCTATCTTATCAGAGAACTGGACTATCTGTTCTAGAGACTTTTATCATGGATTTTGTAAATAGCCCCATAATGCAAACCTGCTTGCGCCGCTTTCCATATGTTTGTATATTATGTGGTCCTGTGCCCAGTGCTCTATGTATTATTCTTCCCCTGTAGGGAATGGTTGTCTCCACGGAAACCAGCCTGTCCGGGTGGGGAGGCGTCCTCAGCACAGACATGCTCAGGGGGTCTGGACTCTAGCAGAGCCCAGACTGCCTATTAGTGTACTGGAACTCCAAGCGATCAAACTTTGTCTGGCTCATTGGGAAATCGTCTTCAGGGGTGTCTGGTACTAATTAATTCGGACAATGCCACGGCCGTGGTCTATGTCAATCACCAAGGAGCCACGGTATGTAGACGGCATTCTAAGGTGGGCTGACTGATTAATTCCAGCCCTCTAAAACTTCTGCCATGACTCCTGTGCAGGATTCAGGCAGAAGGCATTCTAGTCATTTTAGTGCCTCTAGTGCCTCCAGACTGGCCTTGCTGGTCTTGGTATGCCGATCTGGTACGGCTGGTCACTGATGCTCCTTGGGGACTTCCTCTCTGGGAGGATCTGCTGTCCCAAGGACCAATCTTCCATTCTGCTTTACAGTCGCTGGCTTTAACGGCTTTGCTGTTAAACGCCAGGTGCTGAAGGATGGAGGTTTGTTTGAATCAGTGATTCATACACTGTTAAAAGCTAGGAAATCTGCCTCTAGGAAGATCTACCATCGTACGTGGAAGACATACATTGGGTGGTGTGAGTCTCTTGGGGTTCATCCTCGCTCCTTCTCTGTGGATCGGATCTTAACCTTCCTTCAATGGGGGGTTGAACAGAATTTAGCCTTGCGTACCATCAAGGGCCAGGTATCGGGTTTTGGCGGTCTTTTTCCAACGACCTTTGGCCACTCATACCCTTTCTTCAGGGTGTTCAACATTTGGTTCCTACGGTGTGGGCTCCGTTGCTGCCCTGGAATCTTAATGCGTTGCTTTCAGCTCTACTGAAGCTTCTCTTCAGTAGATTTCCCTGCCCCAGAAGGTGACCTTTTTTGGTGGCTATTACCTCTGCATGCACGGTGTTGGATCTGACAGCATTATCCTGTCATTCACCTGTTATTCACCTTATGGTGATTCACAAGGATAAGGTGGTGCTTTGCCTCTGTCCTTCATTCCTTCCTAAGGTGGTCTCTGACTGTCTTTTGAATGAAGACATTGTGTTGCCTTCCCTGTGTCCCAGGCCTAAGCATCTGAAGGAAATTGCCTTGCACATCTTGGATGTGGTCCAGGCAATTAGGGTGTACCTGGCAGCTACGGAGTCTTTTAGGAAGTCAGACTCTCTATTTGTGCAGACAGACCTTACAAAGGATTGTCCGCTTCTTCTGTAACCATTTGCAGTTGGATCAGATGGTGGTTCAGGCCTATTGCATCGGGGGTCAGGTTCCTCCTTTCCCTGTTTAGGAGCACTCTACTAGGGCGGGTCTTAGGTTGTTAGGATGGGTGGGGTCCAGTTAGGCCTTTTTTGGTATGGGAATGACTAGTGCATGTTTAAGAGGGTTGGGGAAGATGCCAATAGAGAAGGAGAGGTTGAAGATATGAGTTAAAGAGTGTAGGATGGAGCCAGAGGGTGACTGTAGTATTTGAGAAGGAACAGGGTCCAGGGAGCAGGAGGTTATGTGGGCATTAGAAAAATGTTTAGTGACTTCCTCTATTGTAGCTGGGTTAAACATGTGAAGTATTGATTGTGCAGGAGGATAAGGAGTGTAAGGTGAGGGAGATATCTGTACAGTGGAGATCCCATCACAAATTGTATCAATCTTATATTTGAAGTGATTAGCAATCTCCTGGGCAGTGAGTAAGTTAGTGGGTGGAGGTAATGGAGGATGAAGTAGAGTGTTAAAGGTAGAAAAGAGTTCACAGGGACTGCATAAGAGGGTGTTAATGAAAGTGATAAAGTAGGTCTGTTTGGCAGTGTGGAGGCAGGAATTGTATTTTTGGAGGGCAGATTTAGATTGGCTGAAACCTAATGGTAGTGCAACTGTGAGGGGAGCTACCATTGGTGATCTCACTTACAAAATTCCAAGTACCTGGATGTCTCTGACTTGCATACTCTGAATCGCTGAGCTGGATTAGGCATGCAGCATCCAAAGTTAGACTCCTTTCACACTAATGCATTTTGTAATGCTTTTTCCTTTTTACAGAAATGTATTTCATTTTTTTATCATGGGTTCCTACGGAACACGTTCACATCAATGCATTTTTGTGCCTCTGCGTTTTTGAAAAGGGTTGGGGACTTTTTTTTCCCGCAAAATGCAGCGTTTACATTCACTGTACATATCTGGTTGCTAGGAAGCGGGTCGGGAAGCCGGCCGCCACATCCTTGACAGCCGATGAGTCATCAGCTGTCAGCGGGTCCCCCAAAATCCATAGCAGACCCTTATCTGAGCATGCAGCCCGGCAGGTCAGGAAAGGGAGGGGAGGAGCGAGTGCCCTCCCCTCCTGAACCATACCAGGCCACGTGCCCTCAACATGGGGGGGGGGTGCGGTACTTTGGCTCTGCCCCCCAACCCCAAAGCACCTTGTCCCCATGTTGATGGGGACAAGGGCCTCTTCCCTGGTGGTTTTCGGGGGCTGCGGGCAGGGTGCTAATCAGAATCTGAGCCCTCAGATCCTGACCCCCCTTATGTGAATGAGCATGGGGTACATTGTACCCCTACCCATTCACTAAAAAAGTAGTGTAGTGTGGCAAAAGACAATGAACAGTTTTTGACAAATTCTTCATTAAAAACATCTTCTTCTTCCTCCGGTCTTCTTTTTCTTCCTCCCTCTTCTTCCCCCAGCTTCTTTCTCCAGTCTTCTTCTTCTTTCTCCGGTCTTCTTCTTTCTTCGGTCTTCGTCTTCCTCCGCCGTTGACCTGCTAAAAAATAAAAAAAAGACTCTCCTTCGACGCTGCGGCCCACCGGTCTGCCCGCATCGATGTCACACATTTAATATATAACTATGGGGGCGTGGCCATCAGATTGCATCATCCAGAGACTCTTCCCTCTTGTGATGTCAAAGACCCGGGTGGTGACATTCACAAGGGGGTGGGGTATATGAATGACGTCATCTGCAGCATCGGAGGAGGTTAATTTTTTTATTTTCGGCTGTGGGAGCGGTGGCTGAGGAAGAAGAACACCAGAGAAAGAAGAAGACCAGAGGAGAAAGCGGGGAAAGAAAAAGACTGAGAAAGAAGCAGGGGAAGAAGAAGATGGAAGAAGAAGACCAGAGGAAGATGAAGAGTGGGGGAAGAAGAAGATATTTATAATAAGGGACTTT
The DNA here is from genome assembly GCF_965119305.1 of Pelophylax lessonae. Taxonomy (NCBI): domain Eukaryota; kingdom Metazoa; phylum Chordata; class Amphibia; order Anura; family Ranidae; genus Pelophylax; species Pelophylax lessonae. The sequence goes on along the minus strand of NC_138771.1, from coordinate 454,066,414 downwards.
TCAAAAACTGTCTATTGTCTTTTGTCCCACTACACTACTTTTTTGGTGAATGGGTAGGGGTACAATGTACCCCACACTCATTCACATGGGGGGGGGGTGGGATCTGAGGGCCCACTTGTTAAAGGGGGCTTCCAGATTCCAATTAGCCACCCCGCCCACAGACCCCAACAACCACTGGCCAGGGTTGTCGGGAAAAGGCCCTTGTCCCCATTAACATAGGGTCAAGGTGCTTTGGGGTGGGGTGGCAGAACCCCCCCTGCCCCAAAGCACCGCACCCCCCCCCATGTTGAGGACATTTGGCCTGGTATGGTTCAGGAGGGGGAAGAGGTGCTCGCTCGTCCTCTCCGTTTCCTGACCTGCAGGGCTGAATACTCCGTTAAGGGTCTGGTATGGATTTTGAAAGGGGACCCCACGTCATTTTGTTAAAAAATTTTGGCGTGGGTGTGTCCCCTCCAAATCCATACCAGACGCGAAGGACCTGGTATGGATCTAGTAGAGAACTCCACGACATTATTTTTCACAATTTTTTTTTTAATTCAGCTGTCAGTGGGGATCAGCTGACACAGCTGATGACTCATCGGTTGTTAAGGACGTGGCAGCTGGCTTCCTTGCCCGCTTCCTAAAAAACGGATATTTACAGTGAATGTAAAAAAAAAAAAAAAAGAAAGCAAAACGCAATTCGTGGCAAAGTCGTGGTAAAAATGCAATTAAAAAACCAAGGAAAATGGAGCAAAGAACACTGCTGAAACGCTCAAAAGCAACATGCATAGATATGAATCGAGCCTTAGAAAGCGCTGAAATGGATGACCTTCTAGAGGACCATGGTGGTATTCCTGTGCATATACAAAGTGAGGTGAGGGGCTCCCAGGTGCTCCCATGCTTTAATGCGTTGTTCCTGGAGCTCCTCACCTCACATTGTATATACAGTGTATATATATATATATATATATATATATATATATATATATATATAAATATATATAGTAATGCCATTATGGTCTTCTATTACATGTCATCCATCTCAGCCCTCCTACTGGTTGGTAGGTAAGGTGTTCCGACTGGTATATTGAAATCTTCAATTTATGACAAGATCTTTCTATATAATCTAATTTAGATACTCTGGTTTATTTTAGGTCATACTTAACCTTTATAACTTCTGGAGTCCCCCCCCCCCCCCCCCCTATGTTTGGCACATCCTCAGATGGGTGAATTTTTATTACAGAATACTTTAAAGTGGGAGTAAACTGAGAGTCATCAGAAAACCTCTAAAGATGGAAAGACTTTCTGGTAGTTGAAGTCAGATAGTGAAGAGAAAGGAAGAGAGAACTGTCCCCTATGGGGTCCCAGTATTGATGACCAGTGACCACCCTATCTGACACACATCCTTGCAAACGCACATACTGTGGTCTTCCAGTCAGGTTGACAACAATCCAGTACAGAAGGGAGACATCAATCTGCATCGCTATCAGTATCTCAACCAGGAGAGCCGCCTGATGGTAGCAAAGGCACTGGAGAAGTAAAAAAACATGACCCTCCCAGTGCTCTCCAGTAAAAGATAATATCTCTCTATGTTTGTTGGTCATAGAAAGCACTATACGTGTACGAAACAATAACATTTTTATATATGTGATTGATGCTTTGATATGTACTGTATATATTGGTATTGTAAATAACTGTGTATTATTTGTTGTGGAGTGGATTCCCCTCAACAGTCTTCTTGAAAAAGTAGATAATCCATGAAATGCATTCAATTTTTTTTTTTTTTGTCCCAATAAACATCCACATGTTGTAACTATACTTTTTGGGGTTCTATACTCTTTATAGTGCAGGTGTCCCAGGCCAAATTTAGAGGTGGTATACTTGTATTCCTTGTTCTACAATTACATTGGTATAGTGCACTATATTATTATTATTATATAGGATTTATATAGTATGTGTTTTTGTAAAAAAAATAAAAAAAAAACCTTTTCCTTGTACTGAATAAAAAGTTTGATTTTTAATATTTCAAATGGCTGCTATTGTCTGTGTACCTAAGAAGTCCTGTTAATTGGTTACTTTTTTCTGTTGAGTCTGATCTAATTACTGTATCATCTCTGAGCCAGCTCCTCCAAGAATTAGGTGGTAACCCTACCTAGATGATGCCTGAACAAAAAATTGAGCCATTGTTCTTGAGAGAAAATCAGATTAAAGGAGAAGTGTGGCCAAAGCTTTTTTGGTGATATTTCTGCACTCCTGTGACCTGTTTTCAGCCGGCAGAGGTCTAAAGCCTACTGTTGGCTGATCTCACAGACCCAGTCCAGGCTTTAAAAAGATCCTCACCATATGATTGGGATCTGCTCAGAAGCCAGGACTGGCATCTGGCACAGCATCTTAGCGAGGTAAGAACAAATGGCTCCCACCCCCTCCACAGCCCAGCCTACCAGTGGGCGCTGGAATGGCAGAGCTGAGAGATGGTGACTGACAGTCATCAGCTCTCTGAAGGCTGAAGACCGAGAGCTGAGCGACCAGCAAGTAGTGTTTGATCGCTCAGTTCTCTGTCTTGGAGGCAGTGGGGAAAGCTTCAGCTGGGATCGGTGCTGCGGCCATCTAGGTGAGTATAATTGTTTTTCTTTGTTGTGATTCCCTTACTTACTGTTTAACCACTTGCCGTCTGCTCACTAGAGCTCTTCTGCGGCAAAGTGGCTCTTGTAGGTCTGACGACGTAGACCTACGTCGGCAGACACTCCCCCCTCTCGGCGGCGCACGCGCGCCGCCGGAGGCTCGCTCCCACTGTATTCAGTCACAGCGGGAGTCGGGCCAGAGGAGGAGCAGCGGCCATTGCCGCTGCTCTTCCCCGATCGACGGGGAATCGAGTGTGGAGATCCGCCCGCTTGTGTAAACATTTTGCGCAAACCAATCAAAATATTTTGCGATTGCGATTTTTTTTTACCAAAAATATGTAGCAGAAAACAAATTGGCCTAAAATGATAAAAAATTTAGATTTTTACATTTTTTTGGGGGGGAATTTCATATAAAAAAATGTGAAAAATATTGTTATTTTTTCAAAATTGTCGCTCTTTTTTTTGTTTATAGCGCAAAAAGTAAAAATCGCACAGGTGATCAAATACCACCAAAAGAAAGCTCTGTTGTGGGAAAAAAGGACGTAAATTTCGTTTGGGTACGGCGTAGCATGACCGCGCAATTGTCAGTTAAAGTCGCACAGTGCCGAATCGCAAAAAGTGGCCCAGACGTAAGACAGCAAAATCCTCCGGTGGTAAAGTGGTTAAGGCATTGTCAGAGGGAGTACTGTGCACTGTACATCATGTTTTTTGTTTTTTATTTTATGTGTTGTTCTATTATATGCTGTCCATGTGAATTTTTCTTTTTCACTTACCAGCCAATTGGTTGTAATCAGACACCATTTTTTATCATTGATTGCACATGTTGCATAATTAAAATGTATATTTTGGTACTCCCTCCATTGTATTATTTTTTCATCCCCAAATGGCTTTCTTTTCTTGTGTTCTCTACAGGATATTTTTTATGCACTGTACATCCTGCCTGCAACACATTGCTATTGGCCAGATGGGATGGAGGTAATCCCGACAGAGGGACCAAGCTGTCTTAGTGCCTGAAAAGGCCCAGCAATCAAGCAGACCACGGGCACTGAAAGCTGCCAAAGATATTGTGTATGAGCCTGTAGGTGCCTCCTTGTTACACCTGTCAGCAGCTTGTCTTTTAATAAAAGTATTGCATCACAATCAGATTGTGGCGTGTGTGGAAAACTTGGCAAGTCTGATAAAGAATTCCTTAAATTACAAATTCTTTGCAGATGACGCTGGACATTTACATCACGTTACATCATACCAGAGGTTTTATTTTACCTTGTAGAGGCCACAGCAAGCTATGCTTGGATTTAGCGACATTCATGCGGGGGAAAAATCACTACTGCTTATCCCATCTCTACTTAATTGGTGACATTGATTTTCTAACCCAAGTTTAATTAATTTCAGATGTTTAAATTCTGATATTTTGATTATTATTATACAGAGCACAGTCTCTGTTCAGTGCTTAATATCAGCTTATGTGCTTTATTGATTTTAGGATTAATTTAGAGGAGCCATTTATTCTTAATGGGGCAATCAGATTTATTTTCTTTTCTATAGCTAAACCTAAAATAATATTATGACATGAAGTGAATGAAGTAGAGTGTGTAGAATGTATTACTTCTCTAGGATATCTAGGATATGGAAATCGTACATTAAAGTTTACTACAATCCAATCCAAGTGCAGAATGCTGTCACATGAGCTGCTTCCTCACTGAATACTACGGCTTGTAAAACAAAGCTTTGAATATTTCAGGATCTACTGTATATAATGTTGCTGTCCATTGTAGCAGTGCTAAGTAGTAGTACTGCCTGGTAGGGGCTTGATAATGTTTCTATTAAAAGGTATTTTCTTTTGTGCCTGGAGACTCATTCAGTCCTCTAAAGAACATTTTGGCAATGAAAATAACAGTCCTGCAGAACATTTATTTCTCCATGCGTACAGTTGTGATACAACATAATTATTTTCTGCAATAGTCACCATCAATCTGAAACTGTCCCCCACAATACTAACATACGGTACTTGCCAACTGTCCTATTTTTGCTGGGACAGTACCGGCAAATAGGAGTCTGTCCCAGGTAATTTACATTGTCCCTTGCACTTTATTTATATTTACATATTACATTTTTGTATGGTCACACCTGAGCAAATTTGACACTTTGGAATTGCAGGGAATTGTGATGAGAACTTTAAACTTTAAACACTAAGCAGTGCAGCTGAATGGGGAGAATTATTCCAACTCTACTACTTTGGCCTTAAGTTTGAAATTCCATTTTCATTTTCCTGTTGAGAAGACCCTATAATCTGATGATAAGAAGGCTGAGATTAATTATGCAGAGTGGGCGGAGCTTCATGGAGGTGGGTGTGGTAAGAAATTAATAGCTGTGCTGCAAAGTGTCCCTGGAAATTTTTTTCAAATGTTAGCAACTATGTACTAATATTATTATTTCTAGATGCCCTCGGTTATCTGAGTTGAATAATGGCCAGTATTATTCATCTCACTCCCATCAGCCCAGTCCAGGGCTCTGGTACGGGAGACCTCTGTATTTCCAGCGGTGAGCGTTACAAGCATTCAGTGTAAGATCCTGAATTTGACCTGGTATCACCCTCTTGCAGGCCCTGTATAGCAGGGATAGAGTGTGAGTGGCACAGAGAGCCAGTCAGTTCATGTGCTGACAAGAAGCATTTTGATATTATGAGAGAGAAGAGTGACAAATTAATAAGCATCATTCACTGTCCACTCACAGGATAGGGTAGGCCTAGGACAACCTAGGCTCAGAGGAAGTGGGTTTGAATGATGCTGACCATCAGACTGAGGACATCTAGAGGCAGAAGAAAATACTGCGAGGGAAATCTCTTAACTGAAAGTGAATATTGCGGCAAAAGTTGGTTAGGTTAGATTATATTTTAATGGGATATTCATTTGTCTTTTTATTTTTGGCTGGAATCCTGCTTTAAAGTGAACTAGTGAAATTAACCCATCAGTCATGATGACACCCCACAAAGACAAATGGTAAAAAAAAAACCTGTTCTTAAAAAAAAAAAAACAACACTGGCCCAATCCTCAACAGCAAGCAAAGATGCTAAACATGCGTGACCGAACAGGCAGTATTAATACAAAGTACAAAGTTACTTAAAAAGATTGTAAATCTTAAATTTTTTTAATTTAACAAACATGTCATGCTTACCTGCTGTGTGCAGTGGTTTTGCACAGAGTAACTTGGATCTTCCTCTTCTCGGGTTCCACGTCAGCGCTCCTGGCCCCTCCCTCCTGTCTGGTGCCCCACAGCAAGTTGCTTGCTATGGGGGGCACCTGAGCTGAGCTGCTGCTCTTTGTGTCCATTCACACACGGAGCTGCCGTTTGGCCCCGCCCCCACTATCTCCTGATTGGCTCACTGGCTGTGATTGACAGCTGCCAATAGCCAATCAGGAGTGTGAGCCCCCAGAGAGGCAAGGCTCTTGTGGACATCGCTGGATGGAGAGGGGGCTCATGTAAGTGTTGGGGGGGGGGGGTGCTGCACAGAACACAGAAGGTGCTTTTTACCTCCATGCATAGATTGCATGACGGTAAAACACCTTGTGCCTTTACAACCACTTTACTGTACCATGGCTGGCCTCCTGCTGATTGCATACAGAGCTGTAGGCTATGTAAATGCGGCACTGTCTTTATAGATGCTAAGTAGTTGAAGGCACACAATCTTCTTGAAAAAAAATCCTTGACCAATGTAGAATAGATGTCCCCAACCTGTTATGCTGCTTACCACCAAAAACTCCACCCCAATTCCATAACCCTTTCCCTTTAACCTGAATGAATGAGACCACACCGTGCTTGGAGTTAATTGGCCACAACAGCCCTTTTATTAACCCTTTAAACTTAAAATTAACATAAGGAGAAAAAACATTCCTTAAAACAGAAACAAATCAGTTGTTAAGCCTGTTGGTCTTTGAGGCACCCCCTGCACTGCGGGACCTGTGCCCTGATAGGCCTCCAGCTGCGGCACCGGCTCAGAGACAACCCACTCCCCGCAGTACCACCATTTTAAATTCCATTTAAATTGACATTAAATGGAATGCACCATAGGGACACATACCAACGATGAGTCCCAACCATACCCTTATCCTAAACTGTTCACCTCCCGCGCCAGCAACGACCAACAAAACGCCACCAGCACCCAAGGGTGAAACCTTACCCTTGAGTGCCCCTCCAAACCCTCAAGGCTCGCTGGATCCCATCTTGCAACCCCAGGGCCCACAAATCTGTACCCACCGCATTGAGGTGAACGTCGTCACCCCGCAGATACCGCCAGGTGTCTACCTCCAACTCCAAGTGGCGGACCACCAACCCCCCATTCCGACAAACAAAGCGCCCCACTTCCTTATTCAACTTGATCCGAGCCTTATTGAGTCGCGCGACCGACCTGCCCATACGCCAGGAAGTGCGGGCCACCATATCGGACCAAACTATGAGCAGCGCCGGAAAAGCCGTGCGCAGCCGAAGGAAATCCAATTTAATATCCCTAATCAAGGCCCGCGCGGACCTGACCCCCAAATCTTTGCCCCCAGCATGCAGCACCAAAACTTCCGGCTGCCTGTCCAGCCGGGAGAAACGATGGGGGTGCCAGGGTCATCCCGGGCACCCCCATCCACCTGACACAAGCCTCCTGACGAGAGAAACCCAGCTGTCTACCATTAGGACGCACATCAGCTCTCCGGGCCCCCCAGAAAACATACGAGTGTCCCATAATCCAAACGAGGCAGGGGTCCAAACCTGAAAGAAAAGGAACAAAACACCACCAATAATCAAACAACCAGCCGGGCCCCCCACCCCCCAGCCATAACACCACAAACACGTATCTTAACTACACCAACAGCTGTGGACGCACGTACAACAAGAACCTCCTGGACTCCCAGCGCCCAATGCGTTTCACCGCATCATCATCCAACCCCCAGCGCGTGGCCTCCGTGGCAGCCCCAATTCGAAAGGCATGAGATGCAAACCTACTGGCATCCAAACCCAAAGAGCGCACACATTTCCTAAACACTGAGATGAATTGAAAACGTGACAATGACGACCCGTCAGCGTGCATCAAAAAGGAACCAGGCTTCGGAGGGCGAAGCGCCCTGTAAGCCTGAACCGTGCCCACCGGGCACAGCAGCGACGACGGCACCGCGAACAACCGTACTCGGATCCCTCTGCCAGTCTGGTCTGTTTTCGATCTGTGAAGGAGGATGGTGACCTCCTCCCGACTGCAAGAGACATCCTGATCCAATAAGCCCCCCGACACAGTCCGAGATGAGCTGACCAACTCCCCAACGCGGAAAGCCCCGAAAAAAGCGAGAGAAAAGGCCGTCGTGAACAACGATACCTCATAACCAGAGGCGCAGTGCACCCCCAACTGGATATGTACGTCATGTAACAGAGCGAAGGACACCGGGCGCCTGGCGTCCCTGCGCCGGTGCACCCTGGAATATCCCTTCATCGCCTGCCGAACCAAAAATTCCTTCGTGAAGTCCCGACAACCTAAAAGTTTAAACAAGAAGGCCAAGCCGGACAACTTGCGCGACACTGCGGAAGCTGACGAGCCCCTCTCGAAATGGTTGGAAATAAGAGAAAGCAACACCCACCTGACATCCGGACCCAGGGGATCCACCGCCACCACCCGCAACACCTCCAGCCACTCCAACCATACCTTGTAATATGCTGACCACGTAGACTCACTCACCGAACTCCTGATCCATCCAGCGAGGACCCCAAGGCAATCCCCCACAGCCACTCTGGACACGGGACCCCGCGTTGCTCCGCTGCCGGTGCCAACTCCCGGAACATGTCCCACTCAAACCGAGACAGTGCGTCAGCAATATCGTTGTGCACCCCCGGAATGTGCACAGCATACAGGAAAACATTCAACTGTAGACATCGCAAAACCAAAAACCTGAGGAGGCGCACCACCGGCTGAGAAGAGGCCGACGCGCGGTTGATGACCTGGACCACCCCGAGATTGTCGCAATGCAGACTAACCTTCAAATTTCTGAATTCAGCACCCCAGATCTCCAGAGCCACCGCTACTGGGAACAGCTCCAACAGAACCAAATTGCGAACAAAACCCGCCTCCTGCCACTCCCCCGGCCATGGAGCGGCGCTCCAAGCACCCCGATGAAAAGCCCCATGCCCAGCCAAACCGGCTGCATCAGTGAAAAGTTCCAAATCAAAATTGCCCAGCCAACCACAAGGACCTACCATTGTAGGTGGCCAAAAAACTGTGCCACAGACGCAAGTCATCCCTGTGTTCCCTGTTGAGCCTAACAAAGTGAGTGGGCAATTTCACACCCGAAGTCGCGGCCGACAGCCGTCGGCATAAAACCCGGCCCATGGGCATAATGCGGCAAGCAAAATTCAATTTCCCCAGCAACGACTGCAAGCTGCGCAACTGAATTTTTCGCAAGTCCAGTACCCCTTCGATTTCCGCTCTCAAGGCCCCCAACTTGTCCTCCGGCAGGCGACACTCCATGGCCTCCGAATCCACGACAATACCCAGGAAGCTGAGCACCGTAGTCGGGCCCTCCGTCTTGTCCGGGGCTAAAGGAATGCCAAAACGCCCCGCCACATGTTGCAAAGTGGCGAGGAAAATCGCACACCCATTGGCAGAGGGCGGTCCCACACAAAGAAAGTCGTCCAAATAGTGGATCACAGAATTTACCACAGAAACATCCCTGACCACCCACTCCACAAAGGAGCTGAAGGTTTCAAACAACGTGCAGGATATGGAGCAGCCCATGGGAAGGCAGCGATCCACATAATACGCCCCTTGCCACCAGCAGCCCAGCAAGCGAAAACTATCCGGATGAACCGGGAGCAACCGGAACGCAGCCTCAATGTCAGATTTCGCCATCAAGGCCCCCCGCCCATAATGTTGCACCCAGGCCAGCGTCAAAAGAAGTGTAGGACACCGCACAAACCTCCGGATCAATGGCGTCATTCACCGACCCACCCTTCGGGAAGGAAAGGTGGTGAATGAGGCGAAACTTATTGGGTTCCTTTTTGGGAACTACACCCAACGGAGAAACCACCAAGTCCCGTAAGGGCACAGCGGAAAAGGGGCCCGCCATGCGACCGAGAGCCACCTCCTTGTTCAATTTCTCCAACACCACTAAAGGGTGTCGCAAAGCCGAAAGCAAATTCCTCGCCAACGGTGGCACCGAGGCCAAAGAGCAAGGGATACGAAAACCCACCGCAAAACCCTCCCCCAACAGTCGGGCAGCCGCCCTATCGGGGTACCTACTTAGAAAAGGCCGCAGCCTTTCCACCCTCACCGGCGTTGTCCCCTTTGTGCGCAGACTCTCTGGAACGCCCCTTACCGGACTTGAAACACCGAGACAAGGAATGGGAACCTCCGCAACCGGAGCATTCGTGTTTGAAGCGACAGGTCCCTCCAAACTTATAGGAACCCTCATTGAATTGCCAGCAGAAACCCCTCTTCTTCACGGCCGGCTGTCCAGGGGTCGCAGAACCTCCGGCCCCCCTGGAAAAAAAAGATCCGGAGCTCTCGCAGAGGACATGAGCCGCATCCACAGGCTGATGTCCTTGTGATCCCACCGCAAGGACGGCCTAACCGCCTTCCGATGACGGAACTGTTCATCATACCGCAGCCAGGCTGACCCCCCGTAGACCCGATAGGCCTCCCCGATAGCATCTAGGTAACAGAATAGGGCTGAGCAGTTTTCCGGTGCCTTTTCCCCAATGACGCCCGCCAGAATGGCAAACGCCTGCAACCAATTGGGGAACATACGCGGGATAAGCCGGTATCGCCGCGCCTCTTCGTCCTCCTTCTTGCGTTCCTCCGGTTTAACCCTGTCAAGGTTGAACTTCTCGAGGGGCAACAGCGTGAAAATTTCCACGTACTCACCCTTCCAAATCTTCTCACGGACCTCCTGCTTCAAATGTGCCCCCAACGGACCCTCAAAACAAACATATACCTCACCTTTTGCCCAATCGTCCAGGCGAACCGCGTCCGCCTTCCCCTCCTTCGGTGTCAGCAGCCACCCCCGGACCAGACCCCGAGGAAGACGGCCCCGCCAGCGCAGGGACCCCCGCGGGCTCCATGCCCAATCCCCCTGCCGGAGGAATCCAAGCCGCCGCAGGAGTCGGGCGAACACCACCCCCCGGCGCCAAACGTCCTATTAAGTCCCGCAGACCCAAGAGAAAGCCCCCCAAACCCCCGTCAGCTCCCACATCCGAAGCGGCCACCCCCACCGGCCGAGGCGCCCCCCCCCAACCTGTGCAACCGCAGCACCCCCACCCCCCACATCAAACAACGCCCGCAAATCAGGCAAAGATAGGGAAGAAAATGTGACCTCACCTGGCTGCCCAGGGGGGGTCCCCCCAGCCGCCGATCCAGCCTCCCTCGCTGCCGACCTGACACCGACATCCTCTTCTCCCTCCGATCCGGACACCTCACCTTCCGAACGATCTTCCCCGGACACTTCCTGCATCGGCCCTCCAGGTGGCTCACTCCCGGAAGCCGTGGAGCCGAGCGGCAGGCGTCCACGCTCCTTGCTCCAGCTCCGCCCGACGTAGACCTCATCGACCCGGACGAACTCTCGGTGACCCTGCTACGTGACTTGCCTGGCCGCGTCATCTCCCTGCGCCTGGCCGAGGCCGACTCCGAGTTGCTCCGATCCCTGTAGCCTCCGGCCGCACCGACATCACTCCCATGCCGAGGCTCCCCACCGACCGGAGCATCGCCAGTAGAGGAGCCCGCAAGTCCACTTGAGCCACGACGTGAGGGACGGGGAGAGACCGAAGCCCGCCTCCTCCCCCCGCCCCCAGAGCTCCGTCCCTGCAGAGGATTCCTCCCAGAGGTGCGCACGGCGGCAGCAGAGGCACGCTTAGCCGGCGGCCCTGAAGGGTCCCTGTCGGGGCTCCTAGGGTGACGCTGAGCTCGAGGGGAAGAGTCCTGTGAAAAGCGCTCCGGAGGCCGCGACCTCCGAGCTCGTGGGACCGCCAGCCCCCTTGCCGCCTGGGGAGCGTCCTGAACCCCCACCAAAGCCGAGACCTGGGCCCAGAGCCACTCGGTCCGCTTCACTGCGGCAGCAGCCTTGATTTGGGCCATCAAAATGTCCACCTCCGCCACCGCAGCACCGGACCAGGGAAACACGAGGTGAGATGCTCTGCAGGACAAGAAGGTGGGTGACAAGCTTCTTCTTCTTTCGTCCGTTGATCTTCACTGACCTCCAAAACTTAGAGACCACCCCTCCTAACTGTACCTCCAACCCCACCCAAACATAGTCCACCAATCCCTGAATCCCCCCAAACCAAAACAAACTTTGTTTAACTCCTACCTGCCCTGTCTCCCCTCTTCACATGGTCATGTCTGCCCTGCGCTATTTTTTTTTTTCCGCTTCGGGCCTTGTTTTATATTGACATTCTGTCAGCACATCATCTGTCTAATGCTGGAACAGAATATTTGGGTAAAGTACGCTTATCCATTAGATTGCTTATGAGGCAAATGTATGTATAATAGCAAAAACAGATGTTCTAAACCGCTTTATGTAAGAGTTGAAATTCTACTTGTTTGGTAATCCTAACAAGTGTATTTTCTCCATCAGCTCATCCCCCACAGGTATTGTACACGTTTTGTATCACTTGACCCTCCCTCCTAGATTGTAAGCTCTAACGAGAAGGGCCCTCTGATTCCTCCAGTATTGAATTGTGTTGTAATTGTAAATGTTGTAAAGTGCTGCGCAAACTGTTGGCAATATTTAAATCCTGTATAATAATAATATTAATATTACTTCTGCACACATCAGATTTGTCCTGTTTTATGCCATATCTATAAATCCCAGCAGTTATTTCTAAATTTCTTCCCTGGTTTGCTACGATTGGATCCACCAACCTTCTGTTATCAGATTGTGCCTCACAAATAAAGTTGGAGACAACATGCTTCAGTTTATTGAGGGATGTCTTGTTGTTCAGCCAAGCAAGTGCATCAAATTCTGACATTTTTTCTTAGCTGATTTATTTCATCCATTTATACCATGCCAATTAACTTCACAGCACTTTTAAAAGAACACTGAGCCAATCCATCCCTAACCTGAAGGTGATCAGTCAAATTAACCTACCAAATCCTGCATGTATACATGTTAATACCAGTTTGGATAAAAGCCAGTTGACCTACCAACGTGTTTTGGTTCGTTTCACAAAGAATTTATATGGCTTTTGAGATTTTCCAAGACAGTATATAAAGAAATACAATAATGGTACAAAAAAAGAAACAGCTATGTGTACAGAGGTGCTAAGATTCAGGAAATGTACCAAGGGACAGCAATATAAAACATAGGCAAAGGGTGGGCAGCAAAATTGTAACATGCAAAAGATTCCGTGGCTAGTACAAAATATAAAAGTGATGTGCTCCCAATGAAGGATGCTTCTTGGTACCAGTTACAGACACCTCTACAGAAGTGTGAGTGTGGTGTGTGGGGTGAGGGGTGAGGGGTGAGGGGGGGTGCAAAAGGGTTTATAGCTAAGATACTGGGACAGAGAGGGAGAAGCAGAGGAAGCAAGTGCATAGTGAAGAAAAACAAGAGAAGCGGGGTAAGATGGGACAGAGGCGAGGTGCTTGCTGAGGGTAGAGAGAGAAGGTGTCAGGGAACTACCAATATCTTGGCGAATCAGCGAATTCGCGCACTGGCGCGAATGCGCATGCGCGCCCAAACACGGGCAAACGCAGTTAGGAATGTGCGTGCGCCAATGCGCACGCGCGTACGCCATGCGTAATGGCGCTTGGCGCCAAACGGCCTATTTAAAGCCAGCAGCCACAACATCTAGTTGCTGGATGATCAACAGCCTCCCGTGTTCCCTGTGCCTTGTTTACCTGCTTATCTTGCCTTCCCGTTGCCGACCCGGACTGTCTGACTTGCTTCTCCTGGCTCCTGACCCCTTGGCTTGCTCTCGGATTCCTGTTGTCTTCTCCAATACTTGACCTCGGCTTGGCTCCTGACTTCGCTCCAGTATTTCTCCCAGTCTGTTCCTGTCTGCACCTTGTAACTGCCTGGCTTGCCAAAGTGTTCCAGACCTGCTTGGGACTTCTCAACAAGTTGGTTCCTGCTTCCACCCTGGTCATCCCAACCGGCAACCCGTGCTACTTCGGGCACAGCACTCCCTGTCCCACTTCCAGGGGTACTCTGCACCTAGCCGCAAGGGGAGCCCTCTCTACACTCCGGCTTCGGATCAGGTACGTGACAGTATCATCCAGCCATGTCAGAAGCCGAGAGAGGTGCCTCCCCGCTGGAAAACCTGTGCCAGCAAGTGACAGCATTAACCCAGGCGGTGAAGAATCTTCAGGATGGGTACTTCCAACTGGAAGGTCGTTTACAGTACCTGACTACACCATCTCTGGCAGCGACTCCAAATCCACCCGCTGCAGTCTCCACCTCCGCTCCTGTAACTTCAGGACAATCAGCTCCAACTCCTATGATGATGGCTCCGCCTCCAGAACCAAGAGTACCTATACCTGAACGCTTCTCGGGGGATCGCCGCAAGTTTAAGTCATTCAAAAATGCCTGCCTGTTATACCTGGCCCTGCAACCCAGAACTTTTTCTTTAGAGACAGTTAAAGTGGGGTTTATTATTTCCCTGTTGTCTGATGAACCCCAGTCCTGGGCCCATCAGTTACTGGAACAGAAGGATCCTGCTGTCAGTTCCGTTGAGGTTTTCTTCGAGGCTATGGCACAGCTATACGATGACCCACAACGTATGGCCACTGCCGAGGCTACGCTCCATAAGCTACAGCAAGGCCGACGCCCTGTAGAGGATTACACAGTGGACTTTCGTAGGTGGGCCGCAGACACAGGGTGGAATGAGGCCGCCCTCAAATACCAATATCGGTTAGGTCTGTCTGAAACCCTGAAAGATGAGTTGGCACGAGTAGAGACCCCCACCTCATTAGAGGAGCTCATTCAACTCGCCATCCAATTGGACAGACGTTTGCGGGAACGCAGGTCTGAACGAGCTCAGTCTTATCAGCCTACTTGGATGTTACCCAAGGTGCCACCATCTCCTGCTCCTCTACCCACTGCTACCAGCCCAATGTCTCCTGAAGAGCCTATGCAGATCGGAGTGGTCCGCTCAGCCTTAACCCCTGCTGAAAGGCTTCGTCGCAGGCAATTGAACTTATGTCTTTACTGTGGGGAAGATGGACACTTTCTCCGTGACTGCCCAGTGAGACCAAGTAAGCCCGCTGCTTTCAACCATCTGCATCTCCAAATTCCGGGACCCTCTCCCGCTCACCTAGTCCTTCTTGTTTCATTACAGGTGGCAGAAGGAGAGATCAAGCTGCCAGCAATCATTGATTCCGGAGCCTGCAGCTGTTTCCTGGATATCTCTGTGGCAAGAAACCTTCACATTCCACTCCAGACCAAGCGCCATAAACTGGAAATCCACCTTGCAGACGGCACCACTCCCAGGTCCGGGCCCGTCATTCAGGAGACCTTACCTGTACTTGCCACTACTGGCCCTGGCCATAAGGAACTTCTTCACTTTGACGTCCTTCCTTCACCTATGTTTCCTGTAATTCTGGGAATTCCGTGGCTACGGGCCCATAACCCGTTGATAGACTGGTCCAAAGGGGAAGTATCCTTCAAATCAGTATACTGCCTCCAACATTGTATGACTCCTGAGATACCTCCTCCTGCCAGCTGTCTTGCCATTCAGCCTGTTTCCAATGCCAGCCAAGACGTTCCTTCCGCCTATCATAGTTTTCTGGACGTATTTGATAAGAAGAAGGCGGACTCTCTACCACCTCACCGTCCCTATGATTGCCCAATAGAATTGTTGCCTGGTGCTGAGATCCCTTTTGGCCGTATTTTCCCACTTTCAGAGACGGAACTTGAAGCCCTACGGCAATACATCGATGAAAACCTCAGCAAGGGCTTCATTCGTCCTTCTTCCTCTCCGGCCGGAGCCGGAATCTTCTTTGTGGAGAAAAAAGACCACACTCTCAGGCCATGTGTGGACTACAGGGACTTGAATAAAATAACTATAAAGAACCGGTACCCACTCCCTCTCGTTCCTGAACTCTTCCAGAGGTTTCGTTCTGCTCAAGTCTTTACTAAATTGGACTTACGAGGTGCCTATAATTTGGTGCGGATCCGCGGGGGCGATGAGTGGAAGACTGCCTTTCGAACCCGTTTCGGGCATTTCGAATACTTGGTTATGCCCTTCGGGCTGTGTAATGCCCCCGCCACTTTCCAGCACCTTGTAAATGATATTTTCCGAGAATTCCTGGACAATTTCCTCATTGTTTATTTAGACGACATCCTTATTTTTTCTACTACCCTGGAGTTGCACAGAATACATGTACAAAAAGTATTGGCCACTCTCAGAAAACACGGGCTTTATGCTAAAGCAGAAAAATGTGAATTCGAGAAGTCATCCATACAATTTCTGGGTCTGATTATCTCCACTGATGGAATAGCAATGGACCCTCAGAAAGTGTCTGCCATCCTGGAGTGGCCTGCCCCCTCTGACAAAAAGGGCATCCAAAGGTTTGTGGGTTTCGCAAACTTTTACCGAAGGTTTATTAAGGACTTTTCCCGCATCATTGCCCCCATTACGCAGATGACTCGGCAAAACACTCGGTTCCAATGGTCCCCAGAGGCCCAAAGTGCATTTGACAAGCTCAAGGCTGTATTCACCAGTGCTCCGGTGCTACAACACCCAGACCCAGCCTTACCCTACGTCCTTGAAGTTGATGCTTCAGAAGTGGCCACGGGAGCAGTCCTATCGCAACGCCAGGGACCCAAGGCATTGCTTCACCCAGTAGCGTTTTTTTCTAGAAAGCTCAGTCAGCCCGAGAAGAACTACGATGTAGGGGACCGAGAACTATTGGCCATCAAGGCCGCATTAGAAGAATGGCGATATTTGCTGGAGGGCGCAGCCCACCCAATAATGATATTCACGGACCACAAGAACCTTGAATATCTCAGATCAGCCAAACGCCTAAGACCTCGGCAGGCCAGATGGGCACTATTCTTTTCGAGGTTTAACTTCCATCTCACATACCGGCCAGGCTCTAAGAATGGGAAGGCAGATGCCCTCTCGCGGATGTTCCCTGAAACCCCTGTGGATGTCACCCCCAGTACAATTCTGTCCTCTCAAAACTTTCTTTTACTCCAGCCTGATCTTAGGACCACCCTTGAACTGGCCTCTGCCCGCTGTACTGCTCCTGAGACTGCTACTCTCCAAAGACAGGGAAAATTTTTTTTGCATGAAGACAAGTTCTTTGTACCCCAGGAAGCCAGACTCACGGTCCTTAAAGCTCTTCATGACCATCAACTTGCCGGTCACTTTGGGGTCCGAAAGACCTTAGAGCTAATTCAGCGATCCTATTGGTGGCCAAACCTAAGAAAGGACTGTAAGGACTATGTGAGTTCCTGTACCACCTGCCTTCGGAGTAAAGGCAGTCACGTCCAAGCCTGGGGTCTGTTGAAACCACTTCCGGTCCCAAGACAACCATGGGAGATGTTGTCCATGGATTTTATAGTGGACCTACCTTCTTCAGAGGGATTCTCCACAATTATGGTGATAGTAGACCGCTTGTCCAAAATGGCCCATTTTATTCCCATGGTTAGCACTCCTTCGGCCGTGGACACGGCACATACCTTTGTCAAGGAAATAGTGAGGCTACATGGTCTACCCGGCAGCATTGTATCCGACCGTGGAGTACAATTTACTTCCAGATTTTGGAGGTCTCTCTGTAAAGCCTTGAATATTGAAGTCTGCTTATCTTCAGCATATCACCCCCAAAGTAATGGTCAAACGGAGAGAACCAACCAAACCCTTGAGCAATATCTCCGCTGCTTTTCCACATTTTCGCAAGACAACTGGGTATCCTTACTCCCGTGTGCGGAGTTTGCCTACAATAACACAATTCATGCTTCCACCCACCAGTCTCCATTTTTTGCAAACTATGGGTTTCACCCATCCTTTTTACCTAACCCTGTGTCTGAGACTACAGTACCTGCTGTTCAAGATAGGGTAGCCTTCCTGCAAGAAAATTTTCTGCTATTACAGAAGACCATGCAAAAGGCACAAGAAGCCTATAAGGAATGCTACGACAAGAGAAGGAGGGATAGCCCGGCCTTGAAGGTGGGAGACAAAGTGTGGCTGTCCACTCTTAATCTTAAGTTGGCCTGCCCATCCAAGAAGCTGGGTCCAAGATTTATTGGTCCCTTCCCGATCAAGAAGATGGTCAATCCTGTGGCCTTTGAATTATGCCTTCCAGATACTTACAAAATTCACCCAGTCTTCCACGTGTCTTTGCTTAAACCGGCCAATCCTGGTCCTTTTCCTGGAAGAGATAGCTTGCCTCCACCTCCTGTTGTAGTAGATGGAGAAACGGAATATGAAGTGGAATCCATCCTGGACTGCCGTAGACGAGGGAGGCAAGTCCAGTATTTAATCAAATGGAAGGGCTATTCTCTGGAGGAAAGTTCTTGGGAACCTGCTGGAAATATACACGCTCCCAGACTGTTACGTGACTTTTTCAAAAGATTCCCTGAAAAACAGGCTCTGTTAGGCATCCGGAGGCTGCCCCTCAGGGGGGGGCACTGTCAGGGAACTACCAATATCTTGGCGAATCAGCGAATTCGCGCATTGGCGCGAATGCGCATGCGCGCCCAAACACGGGCAAACGCAGTTAGGAATGTGCGTGCGCCAATGCGCACGCGCGTACGCCATGCGTAATGGCGCTTGGCGCCAAACGGCCTATTTAAAGCCAGCAGCCACAACATCTAGTTGCTGGATGATCAACAGCCTCCCGTGTTCCCTGTGCCTTGTTTACCTGCTTATCTTGCCTTCCCATTGCCGACCCGGACTGTCTGACTTGCTTCTCCTGGCTCCTGACCCCTTGGCTTGCTCTCGGATTCCTGTTGTCTTCTCCAATACTTGACCTCGGCTTGGCTCCTGACTTCGCTCCAGTATTTCTCCCAGTCTGTTCCTGTCTGCACCTTGTAACTGCCTGGCTTGCCAAAGTGTTCCAGACCTGCTTGGGACTTCTCAACAAGTTGGTTCCTGCTTCCACCCTGGTCATCCCAACCGGCAACCCGTGCTACTTCGGGCACAGCACTCCCTGTCCCACTTCCAGGGGTACTCTGCACCTAGCCGCAAGGGGAGCCCTCTCTACACTCCGGCTTCGGATCAGGTACGTGACAGAAGGTCAGGAAATAGGGAGGAGAGAGGGAGAAGAGAGGGGGAGGTTTGGAATTGGAAATAGTCTTGTGTGGGGCAGCAGTCCAAAGGCTAAGATGCTGCTGTGCAAAGAACAAATTACTCCTGCGCTTGAGGGGTGACCTTGTGGCTGGTATCCTGAAAATACGATTCAGGTGGAATTGTAGTAAATTCAGGCTGTGCTGCCACTCTCAGCGGGTCGTGGTAACCCAAAGCAGATACTGGAAAAGAGAAATGGACAGAGGGCGCACCAGCCTAGCGCATTATCTTTAAAACTATTTATTGTAATAGACATGTATACACATTATACTCACAAAACGGTTATGAACCACGGGCTATAAGCAATGAGGGACCACCAGGGGTCTCCACTGGGCATCCTCAGCTGCCGTAGGCCGTGGAAGGATGTAGACCTCCAAAAAAAACGCTTACGCGTTTCGGGGTGTTCCCCCTTCATCAGAGCTCTGGAGGTCTACATCCTTCCACGGCCTGCGGCAGCTGAGGATGCCCAGTGGAGACCCCTGGTGGTCCGTCATTGCTTATTGGCCATGTTTCATAATTGTTTTGTGAGTATAATGTGTATACATGTCTATTACAATAAATAGTTTTAAAGATAATGCGCTAGGCTGGTGCACCCTCTGTCCATTTCTCTTTTCCAGTAAGATGCTGCTGTGACTGGCTTTAGACCAGCAGCAAGGTTCAGTTAATGTTCAGGTGGGATTTATAGAATATCCAAAGGTCCCAGACCTTCCAAAGTTTAGCATGGGTGTTTTTGACAATAGAAGTAAGCTTCTCATGGACCATGGTCCCCAATAATCTTTGTTGGCAAAATTGTGGAATGGTTTTTTCCATGCTCTGGCTAACGTCTGCCAGGCTGCATGAACCCTGCTAGTGATAACTGTAATATGTTTTGGTTTGTGGAAAGAAAGAGCTGGGCCACACAAACTCCGTACAGAATTTTGTTGGGGATTTAAAATGACCTCTAAATTTCATACTAGCCTTTACCTTGGTACTGTATGTTTCAGTGGGAGAGAATGACAGAGCACTTTTGAAGTTTCTGTGTCCAAGGCCTGTGGATTTTTATAGTGCAACAGATTGTGTAGACAGGGATGCCATGTCTCGTGCCGGATGGTGTTGTTGTTGGGTAACCTATCTGCTGGTGGCATATATGGAATGTGCACCAGTAATATGGCTTCCATGTCTGCTGCACTGGTGAATGTATGGTCTAGAATGATTGAAAGATCTAGACTGAGCAGGTCTCCTAGCTATGCTGCTGAGCCTGCTTGTCTTCATATCCTTTGCCTAGCAGACATTAACACCTGCTGCCAATGCCACCAAGGATCTTGTCAGGCTGGTTCTCTATGGTGTTTTAGTGATAATGAATACATAAACAGTTGGGGTTTATTGGAGAACTGTGGTTTGCTTTGTCGGTTAATATGTTTGGTTTGTGTAAACTGTTAAAATGGTGCAAATGACTTAGTGAAAAAGTACCCTACTACCATATTAGGCCACACACAGCAGCTGGCAGGGATTGTTGCCTCATAGCCCCTTGTGGCTTTAAACCCCTTGTTACATTTCCCTCCTGAAAAACATGCAAAAAATCCAAAATTTTTCAACATATATGTTAAAATGAGCATTTCAGACCTGCAAAATTACTTAGAGTTTACTGTATGCAAACCCTAACATTAAAGCCTCCAATCTGACTCTACCTGTCCTCCTCCTGTTGCTTGTGCAATTACATTTGATTAATTTATCAAGAGTCTAAAGCAGGGATCCTCAAAATACGGCCCTCCAGCTGTTGTGAAACTACACATCCCATGAGGCATTGTAAAACTCTGACATTTACAGACATGACTAGGCATAATGGGAATTGTAGTTCCTGAACAACTAGAGGGCCATAGTTTGAAGGCCCTTGGTCTAAAGGGTTTATATGTCTTGTATACATGACCAGTTGTAATACCCCAACAATTGTGTTGGCTTTTTGTAGTTTACATTTATTGTTTTATTTATTGGTATTTATTGGTATTTGCATTGCTCCAACAAATTACACAGCGCTTTACATGTACAGTATATTTTACATTTATATAGCCTGACAACTGTTTGTAGCCATTCCTTTATTCAATAATATGTTTTATTATGTAATTCATATAAAATTTATGTAAACATATATTGTTTCTTAGTAAACTCTTATTAGGCATAAAAACCTAAAATTGAGCCCCCGGTCACACCAGTGTGACTTATCATGCGATTTGATCGTTTCAAATCCCATGACAAGTGGCATTCTATTGTCCGCAATGGAAGCTGTCAAATCAGTGAGACTTCAACTCCATTGGAGTAGCACTGATTTTGAAAATAGTTCTTGCACTACATTTTGCAAGTTCAGGTTTTACTTGTGTAGCCCTTCTCCCAGGGGAGTGGCTTAATGCAGGTATATCCTCTTCACTTTGGTTGCCCTGAGCCTGCTCCAACCCAACTGACACTATTGGTTCGGTCATGTTAAATAATCAATACCACAAGAGATTGCAATAAAGGATCAAATTTACTGCTTTTAGATTTGAAGTTAGAGAACATACAAACAGAACCAATGCTAATGCAAGAATGTCAATAGTAATGTAGATTACCAACCAATAACTTGAGGAGGGTTCAGCACTCAGGATCTGGAATACAAGCCACACATATATAATGTATATGCATACATATATATGCTAGAGGATTGTATTCTGTAATAATATAAACACACTGGGTTATTAAGTAGATAGAGAGTGACCACAAATGAAGGTTAATCGCACTTATAGAATAACTGTAGAATAAACACAGCACTGTAGAATAAACAGTATAACAGTACTAACTAAATATCAGAGTGCACTCTGTGTACTAACGGGGGCCCCCTTTACACTAGATTGCAAGAGTCTGCTGGAGAGTGAGGCCTCACTAGTCTTCACCGGCAAGAAATCCTCAGGCAATCTAAGGAAAGTAATTGTAATCCAAGTAAAGGTGATCAATAACTGTAATCCCCAAGGTATTTAGTAATTGTAATCCACAAAGATGAATAAGAACAGATCTTGATGCTTTCCAATAGGCACACAACCTGATACTGTAAAAGGGCTTAAGGCCTGGTTCGCCCACAACGCACTATGTATAACTGCAGTGTCCAGTGGAGATTTTAGAACTCAGTATGGCCTGCTACTCAATAGTTCTGCAGTTTTGCCTTGACTTAGTCTAGGTATGTGATAAATGAAGATGTAGATGCTGGATGTCTCTCACCCAATACCGGGAGCTCCGCTCTGCACTGCACCCAGGTCCTGCTCTGCTCAGCGACCCTCTTACTCGGCCTGTCAGGCGTCCTTCCACTCGGTCATACTAACGAGATTCTTCTATGCACACCGCTTGTCTCAGCTCTGGTGTCCACTCCTAGGCCCTCCGGCCTACTCCTCTGTGATCCGCAGCAGCTCTTCCCCTTCCTCACAGCACACTGACCTCGAGGCAAGAGACCGAAAGTTGATCCCGCCCCCCTTTATAAAGACAGTCCCAGCAGGCACCGCGAGTCACATTGCTCCCTTGGAGACGAGTCCTTTCTCATAGCAGTCTATGGTCCTGGCTCCTCCCGGAACTACATCTCCCATAATTCTCAAAGGTCACTATCTTTGCAGAACTTTAATAAAAAACAACAGTCTGAACAATACTGGCCGTACGACCAGGGTACACTTGCATAGACATCTGTGCATGAAATCACAGATTTCTTCCAAGTAGCCCCTGAATTCGTACTGTCCTTGTGTGCTTGTGCTGTTATCAATTAAATTTTTCTCCGAAGACAACAGAACTGTGCACCTCCTTGTTATAGACAATAGAAGAGGGGTGGGGTTTATACTTCTCTTTTTTTCTGTTGTCCTGAATGTTGTAATCCTAGGACAGAAAGCTTGTTACTGGCAAAGTCACCAGTAGAGAATAAAAAAATTAAAACTAATGCAGACAGGACAAGACTGGTTAACTGTAATCTATTTGATTTTTGTTTGTAGGTTTAGATACACTTTAAAACTCAAAAACATATATGTTCTGAAAGCAGAGAGCCCATACAATAAAACGAAGGCAGCTGCAAATTTATAAATCTGTTGGAACCCTAATGTCTCCCCTGCACTACATTTTGAAGACTTTGCTTGTTTCTGGCAACAGAAGGCCAGTATATGAAAGCTGTGAAACCAGAAGTGATTTTTCTTGCCACGATTCTAAATAAACAAAATTTTCAGTATTTTCCATGACAGTTAATTGTTGGTAAACTTCATTAATTATAGGATTACCAGTTCTAGCGACAACTGATCACATCCGCATCCTATTAGAGACAAGTACAGATTCGAAAAATAGACACCCGTATGGAGCAACAGGACTTTAGTGGATGTGAGGTTGTCACTGAGGTAGACACGTACAAATATTTGTTAGAATAAACCTTCTTCTTTGGAGTTACAAACGGTAAATTTTACACATTCATTTCCATAACCGTTCCTTAGCGCAGTGGTCCTCAACTCCGGTCCTCGGGGCCCACTAACAGGCCAGGTTCGCAAGATAACTAAATTACATCACAGGTGATCTCATTTGCTGCTCAGTGATTGCAGTATTCTAGTCTGCATCTCCCCAAGGTAATACTTAAAATCTGGCCTGTTAGTGGGACCCGAGGACCGGAGTTGAGGACCACTGCCTTAGCGGATTTCAGAGGGTCAGATGACTCATCATCTACATCCTCCTTTCTTTTGAACGGTGATGTTCGGTTCTGTGCTCTATTGATGGAGTTGGTGAGCATGTTATCATTATCAATATTGTTAATTTTTGGAAAATTATGGATTGTAAATAAATATTCTTATTGAAAATTGATAATCTTTTAGACACATACAGAAGTTTCCTGAAGAAGCAGAAATGCTTTGCAAAACACACTGGAACCCAATGTGTTATGGAAACAAATGTGTTATATTTAGAGTTTGTAACTCCAAACGGATCTATGTGTAAAACCCTACAGGTAGGTGGTAGGCAAATGTATAGTGAGCCTTGTCTGCCTAACAGCAGGGCCATGATTTCTTTTTGTCAGGGTGTCATGGCTTCCAGGTGTGCCTGCTGAGAGGGGAGTCCCCCCACTGGTTTTTGTGAGAGGCTTCTCATAGGGCAGTGGAGGAAACCCAATCAGGGGACACATTCAAGCTTCTAACTACCCGAGAAGCCAGATTATGCCGCAAGGGATTCTGGGAGTGGGTATAGGTTTGAGGGAAGTGCGTGACTGGAAGTCTTTGGCGGGAGCTAAGTTGTACTTAGTTGAGCCCAAAGGAGTATCCCACTCATTCCCTTCTCCCATCCCCTTCATTACAATAAAACAACAAAACAAAGATGCCGGAGTTGTCCATGTCTCAGTTCTCACACCCAGGGTCACAGCTCACATGGGCTGGAGAAGTAACCGGTAACAATGGCAAACCCACATCAGGCCCAATGCCTGGAAAACCTGTTACATATGTTAAGCCGCTGATTTAGCTTTACGCCTGTATATTTTTTTCATGTTTTTAAGAGTGGTATGGCCTTGACGACCCATGAATGGGTTTTTAAACTATACGTGTTAGAATAAAGGTTTATTTTAACAAATATTTGTACGTGTCTACTTCAGTGACAATCTCACATCCACTAAAGTTCTGTCGCCCCATAGAGGTGTCTCTTTTTGGAATCTGTTCTTGTTGGTAAACTTCCTCTGAAGTGGAAAGTGCTTAACACTTCTGTAACAAAATATTAACCACTTTACAGTCTGTTGACAAAGAGTACAGACTCCATGGAAAAATAAAGGAAAGTATACAATGAACCAACGTTTGTCCCAGTTACTTGCACTGAGAAGGAATGTGCAGCCCTTATACAGTATATGAGGGTTCTTCCACACTTTTTTTAAACTCTATTAAATGTAAAAAAGTGCAGAAATTTTTCGAAGACCCCTTGTATGTTTGGTTTGTTTTCTTAAGATGCTAATGCTGGACCTTGAACCCAAGCAGAGCATATATTGCACAGTACTCAGTGGTAAATTTTAGTCCTTGTAAGTAATATCTATCCTCGACTATCCTGGACTCTCTTGCCTGGTTCTGAAGGGGATGACAATAGTACTGAACAGCCAGCTGTGGTCTGAACATTGCATTGCAACATTAAGTGGTGCATAGCTCCTAACTAACCCTGATTTGGAAAGACTTTCCTTTTTTGGAACTAAATCCCTCAGTCTCTATTTCCAACTCAAATGTCTTCTTTTTGGTCTGATTTCCAGATACAATAAAATGTGCTATTTACCTACTAAAAAATGTGTTCTACTGGACTAAACTTTATATCCAATGTATTAGTTATTTTGAAAAGCCTGTATCGAGAAAATGCAGTGGTGAAAAAAAAAAAACTGTGTAAGGTAATTAGTCATTTTTGGGTATTTTGCATATTTAATTTTTCTGCATAACTAGGAGTGGCAGGATCTGCCTTTTTCTACTTCATTTATGCTAAAAGATGTCTCTCTTTCTCATCTCAGAAATGTGAATGATGCCACTATTGGCAAATGCAGAGGTGCATTGGGTGGTGTTGTATGTGTAGCACCCTCCTAGATAGGTGCTAAGCAGGTAAAATTTAGTTTTCTCTGTCTGCTTATCAGGGGAGCCTGATTGTTAGTTTTGCCTGTTGCATGTGTCCATGTGTGATTCATCTGGTCTTAGTGAGTGTACCCACTGTGTCCAATAGGGAGGCCTGTTGGACAGTGGAGAAAACCCAGCCAGTGACACACAGGCTTTTGTAGCCGTCCCAGTGGGTTGGCACAGAGAGTGGTGCATCCTGGGATAGGCTATAAAAGTCAAGGGCACATGTGGCAGGGGGTCTTTGGGCAGGAAGCCAAGTCCCAGAAGGAGCGTACGGCTGTCTCTCCTTCTGCAGCTGTGAAAGATGGTCACAGGCAGTCGGCCTGGTGAACCTGAAGGTGTGGATGAACCCAGAGGTCCAATGGATGCTGACAAGTGGAGTTTGGAGGCAATGGTGACTCGGCAAAAACAGTGTCCTTGAGTACAGAGGAACTTGCCCAGGGGTCTGCCAGGGAGGGGACCACTCCAGAGGCTAGAGTCAGCGGATGGGTGTCAGCACACAGGCAGTGAGAGTAAAGGGTGTGGCAGTTTCAGAACCCTGAAGAGAATATTTACACAGGAACATTTAAAGTATATTCATTTAGTGGCAAGGTGACGCAGCGGCCTTGCCGCATTTTACAGTAAGCTGTCCTTCAGATTGTGAATAGTTAATAGTTGGAGTATGCCACTCATCCCTTCTCCTATCCAAGTTCTCAATAAACCACAAAAACCAACATCTCCTGGATTGATTATTGACTGAGCCAAGAACTTTTAATGCTGTTATCTGCTGTCCGATGCTAAGGGTAACCAAGGGGAATCCAGAAGGTGTAATTCTCAGCAGTCCTCTAGGGGGCAGTGCTACATATGTATGGACGAAGATCTTTTACTGGACAGATCATTTGACAGCCCGATTATGCATGCATGCTTGACCATTGTTTTTATGTCTGTAGGCACCCTAAAATGATTCCAATACCAAAGTAAAAAAAGAATGCTACAAACATAAAATGCAATCATGTAAAAGTATCTGCAGCAGCTTGCAGTTACCCCACTTCACTTGAATTTCAGGCCGCAAGAGTAACATCTGTAATTCTGTCATTTTAGGTGGTACATTTTTTCATACATACAATTTTGTATATACCTTTAGAAAATGTTCCTGCTTCCTAGTATAGGGAAGACTATTATTATAAAACATTGGTCTGTTATACTGATAGATTTAAGTGCAGTCATACAAAATAGAGACCCTAATGCCAATAAGCCAGTGGTTGCGCCAAAAAAATTTATCAAATCCATGAATTGAGAGGTTAAGTGATAGAACAGTTATTATTGTATAAAGAAGCCTTTTGGATCCATAAATTGAACACCATTGTTTCAGAAGCGCTTAATACCATTCAATTATTGACATGCTTTTTAGATAAAAAAGATTTAGATTTGGACTATTGCTGGGACGCTGTCACTCTTGGTGCTGATTTCCATTTTGAAACCCCCTTTTAGTCTTCAATGATGAAGGATTCATTTATCTGATACTCATTTCCTGTACATAGGCCTTCTTTGGGTTTTTGTGTGAACCATTGTGTAGCCGTAGGAGAATTTATTTTCTGCACAATGGCCTCTGTTTATCTCTATATATTTTAATATTTGGTTTCCTTGTTCATTATTTATTGCTTGTTTCAACCTTTTGTCTATTTACTGTATTCTGCTATGATTTGCAGGGTCTGTTTGGTCAAGTCCCTACTCCCTGCTTCAGCCTTTCATTTTTTTGGCAGCAATTTGTGATGCAATCTGTTACCTTAAATTCATGGCTTTTGGTTCCTTCTTCTAGCATTTTATTAGCTTGGTAACCCCTTTTTATGTTGTTCTTGGGTCTGTGCTGGGCAAAACCAACCACACATTTGCTTGGGCTGTAAACAAGTACTTTAATATATTTTTGTTGGTTGCAGTGATGTGGGTGGTTGCAACCTTACCAGAACAACATCCAGTTGTCATACTGTTACTGCAGAAGCCTACTGCAGCTTGTTTTGTTTTGCTGATCTGTATTGTAAGTGGTTTTGGGACAGTACACTTTTTTTTCCCTATACATAACTCTGTTGTAAAATTTAAGCAATGTAGAAATGTAAATGATCATTGATTCGGTAAGCTTTTTATTTGTTTTCTTGTTCATTAGAGGTGGTATGTTGCCTGTTGCACTATTTAACCACTTCTGTTTTTAGCACTATTTAACCACTTTTGGACCGGAAGGTTTTTCCCCCTTTGATTTTCAAACTGTTTACTTTAAATATCACCCACTTAAGGACCGGAAGGTTTTACCCCCTAATGACCAGGTAATTTTTTGCGATACGGCACTGCGTTACTTTAACTGACAATTGCGTGGTAGTGCGACGCTGTACCCAAATAAAATTGATGTCCTTTTTTTCTCACAAATAGAGTTTTCTTTTGGTGGTATTTGATCACCTCTACGATTTTTGTTTTGGGCTATAAACAAAAAAAGAGCGACAATTATGAAAAAAAAAAAACAATATTTTTTACTTCCTGCTATCAAGCATTCCCAATAAAAAATAAATAAATAAAATTCATCATTTTAGGCCAATATGTAATCTGTGATCTGTTACATATTTTTGTAAAAAAAAAATCACAATAAGTGTATATTGATTGGTTTGCACAAAAGTTATCGCGGCTACAAACTAGGGGAAAGATTTATGTAATTTTTATTTATTTATGTTACTAGTAATGGCGGCGATCAGCGATTTTTAGCGGGTTTATTTACTGTATTCTGCTATGATTTGCAGGGTCTGTTTGGTCAAGTCCCTACTCCCTGTTTCAGCCTTTCATTTTTTTGGCAGCAATTTGTGATGCAATCTGTTACCTTAAATTAATGGCTTTTGCTTTTTAATTTTTATTTATTTATTTATTTATTTTACTAGTAATGGCGGCGATCAGCAATCTTTAGCGGGTCTATTTACTGTATTCTGCTATGATTTGCAGGGTCTGTTTGGTCAAGTCCCTACTCTGTGGACAGATCAGACATCTAACTGACATTTTGACACTTTTGGGGGGACCAGTGACATTACCACAGTAATCAGAGCTAAAAATATGCACTGTTACTGTACTAATGACACTGGCAGTGAAGGGGTTGACACCAGGGGCGACCAAAGGGTTACATGTGTCCCTAGGGGGTGCTTTCTAACTGTGTGGAGGATGGGCTTGCTGAATGAACACAGAGACCCATGTTCCTAAATAGTAGGAACACAGGATCCCTGTGTTCATTACTGACAGAACAGCAGTCTGCCGTGTTTACTATTAACGTTTGTGTTCTTCACCAAGGCGGTCTTAGAAATTCTTTCTTGACCCTCACTTTTATGTTAGTGTGGGCCAGGACTTTACTCCTGGGTTGACAAATCCAAGGTTTAAGGCTTTCCTTTTATCCAACCAGTTTAGGATCAAACATTTTTCCTACACAGAGGTCAATGGCAGACAATTTCAGAAATTCGGGACATGCTCTCCTCTCCCGCTGGACTATTGGAGAGCCATGCAAATTTGACATTTCCTGCTTACTATGCCACTGCATAGTGTCTTTGGCTCCAATTTCTCCATTTGAACATTATTGTTTTGACACTTCACCACCTAAATCATATGCTGTCAATCTCTTACACATTAGTGAATAGCCCACCAGGAAAATTGAAGGGGGACATGAATATGACTTTTACAGATAAATAGAGGGATCCTGCTTTGTTCTTTGCACACAGGTCCTCTATTTCTAGTAGATACTAAGAGTCGGGTTACAAAATGTTTACCCAATGGTATAAAACTCCCTCACTTTTACATAAAATCTTCTCATAGGTTTCTACCTAGAGGTGTACTGAACTGTTCGCCGGCGGACAGTTCCCGGCGAACTTAGCATGTTCGCGTTCGCCGCTGCGGGCGAACATATGCGATGCCCCCTATAATACATCATTGAGGCAAACTTTGACCCTGAACTTCACAGTCAGCAGGCACATTTCCAGCCAATCAGCATACCTCCCTCCCACACCCTCCCACCTCCTATAAATAAGCAAGGGCAGCATCCATCTTAGATCATTCTGAAGCAGTGTGTTAGTGAGAGCAGGGAGAGCTGCTGCTGCTGCTGCTGTTAATAGCTAGGGACAGTTGTTAGTCAGTGTTCCTGGTCTTGCTAGTCAGTGTTCTTGGTCCACTACTGCTGTAAGGACAGCATCCTGACAGCACCCCAAAAAGCCCTTCTAAGGGCTGGTATTTGTGTAATTTTTTATATATATATATATATATATATATATATATATATATATCTAGTGTCCCCAAAAGCCCTTTTAAGGGCTGGTAATTGAGTTTTTTCTTTATATATATATATATATATATATATATATATATCTAGTGTCCCCAAAAGCCCTTTTAAGGGCTGGTAATTGAGTATTTTTTTTTATTTATTCATATATATATATATCTATTGTACACTGCAGTTGCCTGCCCGGGGCGACACGTAAGGTGCACGGTGGGCCGATGAGAGACAGAAATAATACAGTTCATCGGTTTACTCACGGTTAGCAGAAAGCCTCCCTGGGCTGGTCGCACAGTGAAGAGGAAGACAGCACGAAATCCTCCGGGGCACGCTCTGTGATAGGGAAACGCCAGCCAAGATGGTGGTTGAGGTGCCCGTGATGACAGGGGTGTTTAGAGTGCTTGTGGTGGCTGGGTCCCTTGATGGTATTTGTCGTGACGCCAGTACCGTTAATGGTGGTACAACCAGTTGTAGTAGCAATAGTGAAGAATGAGGTAGACAGTGGTAGGATACAACTCACAACTTTTACTGTGACTGGTTTTGATTGCAGTATAAACATCCAGATAGAATACAGTCTCTGGGTAAATAGAGGAATTCTGCTTATCCACTGTTAATAGGTTTTGGTAGGTCTTGTCTCAGGCTGTGGTTCAGTATAATGCTTACTTGTTCCTGGTCCCTTTAGAATCCAGTGAAATTTGGTGAGGTTGCCAGTGGCTAAGGAAATCCTTCACCTTTATTCTCAAAGGTCTTGCTGCCGTTTGGTGGCTTTTACCCTTTGATTTAAGCAGTTCCAATTTGTCCCTTCTCTGGACTGACCTTCTGTCACCTTCACATTCTCCTCTGTACACTCACTTCCTGAACTGAACACTGACCACAGATAAACCTGAGCTGGGATAGATATCCCAGAGTGGTGCTATCCCCATCTTGTGGTGGGAAGTATGAAGCACACTTGACCAGCCTATGAACAGGGATTGACAAATGACAAATGCAAAATGACATGCAATATAGCGATGACAAAGAAGTAATACATTTGCAGTTTCCACGTGTGATGAGTGGGACGCTGCATACCCCCATGGTAAAACGTGTGTCGACCTCGACACATTTTTGACTCGATGTTGTGTCTTCCTGTAAGATATAAGAGAAAGGGAAAAGCATGCATGTATAGGAAATAACATAACCCCATTCTTGTACTTCTTGTATCTGCAAGTAAAATGGGTTAGGCAAACATATCTCAGGCAACAACGAAATGTGTCAAAAGGTGACAAAAAGGGGTGTAGCTTTTCCTCTGAAGACTGGTGATGTATGGCAAAACCAGAATAGTCCACGATGAGATGGAAAAAGGAAAACAAAACAAAAATAACATCTCAGGAGGCTCACAGGGTATGAGTCCGTTCCCTGGGCACAGGAAAATGTCAACAGATGAATATCACGGAGGCTCATGTACGTGAAAGTCTATCTCCGGGTGCAGGCTTGAACGTTGCAAAACAGTAGGTAAGTAGTCCTTTTAAAAAGTCCTTTAAAGGAAATGAACATGACATCACAAGTAAGTCTTCTTCTCACTTTGGAACTTCAGACGATGTAAGGATGCATTCAACGATGAGATGGCAGGGCTGGTAGTTGTCTTCTCGGCTGCTGGTGTAGGAAATCCTTAAAACGGACAGGTGGTTGTCTTCTTGTAGTCCTGTCGGATCTTCGTAGCGGCTGAGTTTCTACAGGTCTTGTTTCAAGGGAACTTGGTGTCTCTTGAGCTGTAGTAGACACTTCTTGAGATAGCTCCTCTGGTTGAAGTGCGGTTGTATTGGTCTTGGCAGGCACTAAGATATTGAGCCATGGTGTAAGGAACCACTGTAAAGGATCAGAGTCTAATAATGCTTTTCCAAAAGACTGTAGTGGATTCCCTGAATCAAATGATTTTGTAGGCTCTGGTTCTATGGATTGAGTTTCCTCTTGGACAGTTTCTTCTTGAAGAGTTTCTTCTTGAGTACTTTCCTTGAGACATAACTTAAGGCGATTGCGATGTACTACACGTGATTTGTTCTCTTTAGTGATCTCATAAGTATGAGTCTCTGGATTGAGAATAGCTGTAATGGTGTAAGGTTCTCTCTCCCATTTGCTATCTAACTTGCTGGTGCGATGGTCGTTTTTTAACCATACATGGTCACCAATTTTGAAAAGTTCTGCTTTGGCAGATTGGTTATAATCTTTTTGTTGCTTTTCATGAGCATGTTCCATGCGATGTTGAACAATTTCTTGTGCATCAATTAAACGTCTTTGGTGCTCACTCACCCAATCAGTCTTTGGTAGAGGGTTGATTGCATCAGGCACTTGTACGCCCAAAGTATGGTCAGCAGGTAGTTTACCTTGTCGGCCAAACATGAGATAGTAAGGTGTATACCCAGTAGAACAGTGAATGGTGTTATTGTAGGTGTACATCAATTGAGGCAATAGAGTAGGCCAATCACTTCTTGTAGCAGGTGGTACTGCTCTTAACATCTCAATTAAAGTTTGGTTCATTTTCTCGCAGAGTCCATTCCCTTGGGGATGGTAGGCTGTGGTCCTGATTTTCTGGCAATTGTGAAGTGTACACAGTTCTTTGAAGAGTTGCGACTCAAAGGCAGATCCCTGATCTGTAAGGATTCTCTCCGGGCATCCATATGGCAATAGGAAATGTTTCCAGAAGGCATCTGCAGTTGTTTTAGCGGTCAAGTCCTTGACAGGTACGGCTACAACAAATTTGGTATAATGATCAATAATGGTCATGGCGTATGTGTAACCTGAGCGACTTGGTTCCAGCTTCACATGGTCAATTGCAACTATTTCTAGCGGTGTTCGGCTTACAATGGGATGTAAGGGTGCTTTTTGGTCATGTTTTTCATTTCTTCCAACAGCACAGGTGGAACATTCTCGACACCACTTTTCAATGTCTCCTCTCATCCCAATCCAATAGAATCTTCTACGGATGGTAGCTTCTGTCTTCTGCACGCCAAAGTGTCCTGATTGGTCATGATACATTTCAAGAATGATTCTTGCATCTCGGCGTGGTATTAAGATTTGGTATAGACGATCCCAGGTAATTGGGTCTAAAGTTCTTCTTAATAGTAGGCCCTTCTGTAGGAAGAGATGTTTTCTGTGTCTCCAAAGTTTTGACAATTCTGGATCAGCATTTCTTCTGCGAATTCTTTCAGGTGTTCTTCCGCTGGTGAAGAAATCTTGCAGTTCTCCCAACACTCTGCTTTCATTTTGCAGCTTGATCCACCTTTCTTTGTCCTCTTGGGATCTTGGATTCACTTGTTGTTGAAGGTTAAGAACTTTTCTTCCTTTGATGGTGATAATGTCTTGTTGGGCAAAATTTTTGTAAAAAGCTGGCATTTCTACCTCTTCCCAAACATCTTCCTGTGTAGTAGGGTCTTCTTGGGTAGGCAGACGGGATAATGCATCCGCATTTTCATTTGCTTTTCCTGTTCTGTATTTTATGGTGAAATCGTAGTTAGCTAGGCGTGAGGCCCATCTTTGTTCCAATGCTCCCAACTTAGCGGTATTAAGATGTGCTAGTGGGTTGTTATCTGTGAAGGCCACAAATGGTGTTGCGGCAAGGTAATCTTTAAATTTTTCTGTAACAGCCCACACGAGTGCGAGGAATTCCAATTTGAAGGAACTATAGTTTTGGTCATTTCTTTCAGTACCTCTAAGAGATCTACTAGCGTAGGAAATAACTCTTTCTTTTCCTTCTTGTACTTGCGACAGGACAGCTCCCAGACCTTTCTTACTAGCATCTGTGTAGAGATGAAATGGCTGCTGGTAATCTGGATAGCCTAGGATTGGTGGTTCTGTTAACTTCTTCTTCAGGATCTGGAAGGCAATTTCTCTTTCTGTGTTCCATTCAACTGGTATTGGAGACTTTTGGTACCTCTTAGGATGTCCTCTCAGAAGTTCTAATATTGGCCCCGCAATTTGGGCAAAATGAGGAATAAAGCGTCTGTAGTATCCTGCGAAACTGAGAAAACTCCTCACTTCTTTCACTGTAGTAGGAGTAGGCCAATTTCCGACTGCGGCTATCTTCTCTGGATCCGGTTTAACACCTTCAGAGCTTACAATATGCCCTAAGTATTTGACTTCTGACTTTAGTAGATAGCACTTAGATGGTTTGACTTTGAGTCCATGTTTAATGAGGACTTGAAAAACTTCGGCCAAATGTTTCAAGTGATCTTCATAAGATTTGGAGTAGATGATGACATCGTCTAAGTACAACAGGACGGTTTCAAAATTTTTGTGTCCTAAACAACGCTCCATTAATCTTTGAAAAGTTCCGGGCGCATTGCAAAGTCCAAAAGGCATGCAGTTGAACTCAAATAGGCCCATAGGAGTGGTAAATGCAGTCTTCTCACGATCTTCAGGTGCCATTGGTACTTGCCAGTATCCACTGGTTAAATCAAGGGTAGAGAAGTAGGCTGAAGATCCTAAAGCTGTCAAAGATTCCTCTATGCGTGGTAAAGGGTAAGCATCCTTGTGGGTGATTTGGTTAATTTTTCTGTAATCCACACAGAATCTGATGTTACCATCCTTTTTACGGACAAGAACTAGAGGTGCAGCCCATGGACTATGGCTGTCTCTAATGACATTGGAGTCCTTCATCTCTTGGATCATTTGCTTTACTGATTGGTACATAGTTGGTGGTATAGGCCGATATCTTTCCTTGATCGGTGGGTGTGAACCTGTAGGGATGGAGTGCTTGATGATATCCACTTCTCCATAGTCTGT
This sequence comes from Pelophylax lessonae, assembly GCF_965119305.1. Taxonomy (NCBI): domain Eukaryota; kingdom Metazoa; phylum Chordata; class Amphibia; order Anura; family Ranidae; genus Pelophylax; species Pelophylax lessonae. The sequence goes on along the minus strand of NC_138771.1, from coordinate 454,031,957 downwards.
AGAATGCTTACTGAAGGCACGGTGAAGCTCCTTCAGAATTTTTAGTACTCCCTCAATTTGGTTTGCTGGTGTGGAAGCTTCTCCCACATGAAGTTCTTTCCACCAGGATGTGTTTACATTTTGGTCCTGTGGGTTCTGTCTCTTGGTAATTTGCTCTGTGGTAGCTGTAGCCACACTGATGACATCTTGAAAAGTGACTTGGATTAGCTGTGCAATAGGACGGTGTTTTGTTAGTGTTACACTGCTATCACTCAAGTTTAGGAGTCGTATAGGCACTTTACCTTCAGAGACGGTTACTAGGCTTCTTGCAGCTCTAACTAGAGGATAGTCTTCAAAAACAACAGGCTCTACCAGGGCTTGGTAGTCTTGACCTTGAATTCCGACTACAGCTCGGCACCACAAGAGAGTTTCGGTGTTGGGTTTGAGGACCACAGGTTGCTTATCTCGGATGCGGGCACAGCAAATTTCTCCTTTTTCGTTGGTGAATCTCTGTTGCGCATTTAGTACACGGATGGTTTGTTGGATCACCTTCTTAGAATCAGGAGAGGCAGTAGGCACTAACTGGTGCAAGGCTTCTAGCATCTCAACATAACAGTTCCTGAGGACATTCATTCCTAGGACTATTGGAGGGTTAGGGTTATTGTCTCTGACTCGTACCACAATAAGGCCTTGTCGAGGTAGTGTAGTTCCTCCTACTTGAATGGTAGGTTCCCAATAACCATGGACTGGTACGGGTTTGCCGTTACTGGCTATGAGACTCAGCCAGGATTCTGGAGGCTGGGTAAGCTGATTTTGATCCCAGTATTTTTCAAAGGCTGCTTGTTGGATAGTGGTGACTTGGGATCCAGTGTCAACTAGGGCAACAAAAGGAACTCCATTTATTTGAAGTGTCACTTCTGGACGGGATCCAACGTATCTTGGCATCCAGTGGGGATCTTCTGGACCTATTGGTTTAACTCCCGAGGGGTGGTCCTTGGCCTCGGGGGTTTCCCTGTTTAACTGCCAGCAGGTTGCTTCTGTATGGCCTGGCTTGTGACAGTACGTGCAGATAGGCCGCTTAGGGGTACTAGTGCAATCAGGGGGGCGTCCGCCAGAATTTCTGGAATAAGTCTCTCTATAATTAGAAGGGAAGAGTCTTCTGGACACAGGTTTCTCATCCTCTAGCATTAATGGTTTCTCCCATTGTTCCAAATTTTGGTGGACTTTCTCCAGACTTTTAGTCAGGAAATGGACTTGCTCAGTCAAGGCGGCAACTGCGTCAGGAACTGGAGCTTGGGTTGCCTGACTGACTATAGGTAAAGACTTTGCAGGGGTAACCAGCTGTGATACAGGCACTTCAGCAGATCTAACAGGTTCTGTTGGTGGGCTTTTTCCCAGTATGCTGATAGCTAATTCTTTAAAATCTAAGAAGGTAGCTCCTGGATGTTGGGCGGCTAACATTCTTAGTTGGCTCTTTAGATTGTCTGTATTGACGCCTTCAATAAATTGTTCTTTCAGGGTTTTGTCCTGATTCTCTGCCTCACGGGGGTCTACTTGGACAACAGCTCTAAGGGCTTCCTGCAAAGATAATGCAAAGTCTCTGAGTGACTCACCAGATTGCTGTTTCTTGCTGAAGAACCTCATCTTGACCTCTGACATGGTTCTGGGTTCAAAGGTGGTGTAGAGACGTTCAAAAATCTGCTCCATGGTCTTTCTCTCTGAGCTCAGCCAAGATTTCACTTCTCTAAGCGCAGCTCCTTCCAATTGCGCAAGAAGAATCTCCATCTGTTGCTCTGAGGATACAGGGTACAATCTGAACACAGCAAGAATTTTTTCTTTAAAGTCCCTTAAAGTATGAATTTCTCCAGAATATCGTGGGAACCAGGGGGCCCCAAAATAATAAGGCATGGTTAAAGGCATTAAGCTTGGTGCTGCAGCAGTTGGTATTGCACTGCGGCTGATGCAGGGGGTCCGCTGAGGTCAGGCTGCACGTCATCTTCCTGCACAGACATGGTGACAGCAGGTGAATTATAGTTAGGTAAGTCAAATGCGTTTTTAGACACTTTTTGTGCGGTGTTGCTATGGGCAACCGCTGTCTTGCGGGTGTATGGCCCTTTAAGAATTTAATGCCGGCTGAATACAATGCTGCAGCAAAGTTGATTTTGGGTCTCTGGCAGCGTTCCTGCTATTAGTGCTCCTTATAGTTAGTAGAGGCAAATGACAGGTTGCGATTACTGCTCGGACGGCAAGCAATGCGATTATTTTCTCTTTTGCTTGCATGCAAAGTCTCGTGACTTCTGGGGCGTGCGCTTGTCACACTCTCCTCCCAGGATTGACACAGCAAAGGTAAGGCCAGACAATTTTGCATAAATGGGTGGCACCAAAATTTCCCGCTCTTCAGGGGGTGTCACTAACTTATCCACAGTGATGGCGCAGAAATTTTTGAACAAGAAGGTCTCCGGCAGCCATTTTAAGTGAATAGAAACAGTCAATTCAAACACAGCAAGCAGTTTTGTTGACACACAAATGTCTGATTTTCTCACTTTGGATGCTGCGATTTTTATGCTGATAACTGGAAAAACACTCCATGTGACTTTGAAACAGTTTAAACAGTTCTGTGGCCCCACACAGTGTGCAATAAGTAAACAGTCTCTCAATAAAGCAAAGGGGCTTATTCTGATGCAACAGTCTTTTAGATAAGGCGCAGGGGTTAATATCCTGTTCGTGACGCCAAATTTTTTTATGCGACGAGCCAGAACCGCAGGGGCGACACGTGAGGTGCACGGTGGGCCGATGAGAGACAGAAATAATACAGTTCATCGGTTTACTCACGGTTAGCAGAAAGCCTCCCTGGGCTGGTCGCACAGTGAAGAGGAAGACAGCACGAAATCCTCCGGGGCACGCTCTGTGATAGGGAAACGCCAGCCAAGATGGTGGTTGAGGTGCCCGTGATGACAGGGGTGTTTAGAGTGCTTGTGGTGGCTGGGTCCCTTGATGGTATTTGTCGTGACGCCAGTACCGTTAATGGTGGTACAACCAGTTGTAGTAGCAATAGTGAAGAATGAGGTAGACAGTGGTAGGATACAACTCACAACTTTTACTGTGACTGGTTTTGATTGCAGTACAAACATCCAGATAGAATACAGTCTCTGGGTAAATAGAGGAATTCTGCTTATCCACTGTTAATAGGTTTTGGTAGGTCTTGTCTCAGGCTGTGGTTCAGTATAATGCTTACTTGTTCCTGGTCCCTTTAGAATCCAGTGAAATTTGGTGAGGTTGCCAGTGGCTAAGGAAATCCTTCACCTTTATTCTCAAAGGTCTTGCTGCCGTTTGGTGGCTTTTACCCTTTGATTTAAGCAGTTCCAATTTGTCCCTTCTCTGGACTGACCTTCTGTCACCTTCACATTCTCCTCTGTACACTCACTTCCTGAACTGAACACTGACCACAGATAAACCTGAGCTGGGATAGATATCCCAGAGTGGTGCTATCCCCATCTTGTGGTGGGAAGTATGAAGCACACTTGACCAGCCTATGAACAGGGATTGACAAATGACAAATGCAAAATGACATGCAATATAGCGATGACAAAGAAGTAATACATTTGCAGTTCCCACGTGTGATGAGTGGGACGCTGCACACAGACCCACCACAGACTGTACTGTGTGCACACCACACTCATTTCGGGTGGCACAGGCACAGTACCTGGCATTTTAAAAAATATTTTTTTTTTTCTCTGTCATAATTGCAGTGAGTGCTGTGTCAGGTCCACAGAGTGCACTGTACCCACTGCAGTGCACTGCCCACCACTGATATATATACGGTGGCACAGCATCTTGTTGCAAATTGAAAAAAAAAAATATTTTTTATTATTGCAGTTGCCTGGGCTGCCAGTGACTGTCAGGTCCACAGAGTGTACTGTGCCCACTGTAGTGCCACTGCGTGCCCACCCACCACTGATATATATACGGTGGCACAGCAGCTTGCAAAGTAAAAAAATATATATTTTTTTATAATTGCAGTTGCCTGGGTGCCAGTGACTGTCAGGTCCACAGAGTGTACTGTGCCCACTGCAGTGCCACTGCGTGCCCACCCACCACTGATATATAGGGTGGCACAGCAGCTTGCAAATTAAAAATATATATATTTTTTTATAATTGCAGTTGCCTGGGCTGCCAGTGACTGTCAGGTCCACAGAGAGTGTACTGTGCCACTGCCCACCCACCACTGATATATACGGTGGCACAGCAGCTTGCAAAGTAAAAAAATATATATTTTTTTTATAATTGCAGTTGCCTGGGTGCCAGTGACTGTCAGGTCCACAGAGTGTACTGTGCCCACTGCAGTGCCACTGCGTGCCCACCCACCACTGATATATACGGTGGCACAGCAGCTTGCAAATTAAAAATATATATATTTTTTTATAATTGCAGTTGCCTGGGCTGCCAGTGACTGTCAGGTCCACAGAGAGTGTACTGTGCCACTGCCCACCCACCACTGATATATACAGTGGCACAGCAGCTTGCAAATTAAAAATATATATATTTTTTTTATAATTGCAGTTGCCTGGGCTGCCAGTGACTGTCAGGTCCACAGAGTGTACTGTACCCACTGCCCAACACTCCTATAGGGTGGCACAGCACCTTGCACTCATAGTAAAACACATTTAAAAAAAAAATGACAGGCAGAGGCAGGCCACCCCGCAAGGGCCGTCGTGGTCGTGGTGCTGTGATTTCCTTAGGCCCTAGAATAATGCCCAGTGTTCAGAGGCCACCACAGACCCTGAACTCAAAAAATTCTGAGGACATAGTTGACTGGCGGGCACCCAATCGTCTACAGCTACCGCTCGGAACCTTAATGCACCATCCTCCTCCAGCTCAGCTTCGGGCACCTCTCAATTTACCACTCGCCAGCCCGCCGGCACCACCACCAACAATAGCACCACAGCCGCTTCACTTGATCCGTCAGAGGAGTTATTTTTACATCAGTTGGAAGAAATAAGTGATGCGCAACTATTAGTGCCAGAGGATGTAGATAACAGGGATATGTCTCAGTCAGGCAGCATTATACACATGGACGTACATTGTGATGATGATGATGTTGTACCTGCTGCTGCTGCCTTTGCTGAGTTGTCAAGTGAAGCGGCTGATGATGACGATGTGTCTGTGGATGTCACCTGGGTGCCTGCTCGAAGAGCAGAAGAAGAGGGGGAAAGTACAGATGGGGAGACAGAGAGGAGGAGGAGACGAGTTGGAAGCAGGGGGAGGAGGTCATCGCAAGGAGCTAGTGGCGCAGTCAGACAGCATGTAGATTCGGCACCCGGGGTCAGCCAGACAGCACGCCAATCAACGCAAGCTGTTGCCACCACCAGAATGCCGTCCTTGCAAAGCTCAGCAGTGTGGCATTTTTTTTGTGTGTCTGCCTCTGATATCAGCGATGCCATTTGTAACCTGTGCCAAAAGAAACTGAGTCGTGGGAAGTCCAACACCCACCTAGGTACAACTGCTTTGCGAAGGCACATGATCTCACATCACAAACGCCTATGGGATCAACACATGAGTAAAAGCAGCTCACAAACTGAAAGCCACCATCCTCCTCCTGGTCCAGCATCTTCAGCCACGTCAACCACTGCTGTCCTCCATGCCCCCTATCAACAACCCGCCTCTCACCTTCAGCCAGTGGCGTACCAATGGGGGGGAGGGGGGCAGCCCGCCCCGGGTGCCACGCTCTGGGGAGTGTCAGCCGGTGTCCTGCCTGTGTGTTCAGACAGATCCCGCAGTGTGAAGGCAGCTGCAGTGGCAGCTCCTTCAGTCCGTGCTGCTAGCGGGGGGCGGAGCCGCGGAGGGAATAAGGGGGTGGAGCCGTGGCGGGAATAAAGGGGCGGAGCCTCGGCGGGAAGAAGGGGCGGAGCCTCGGCGGGAAGAAGGTGAGTGCCCATTGCCCAAGTGTGTGTGTGCTGGATAGGAGGGGGATAGGGCTGCTACATATAGAGGAATTCATCTTTCTCTATTCTGTCTGCAGCTGCTTGCTGAATAACTGATTCTCCTCCTCTCCCTCCTGCAGGAAGAATAGGGAAAGATCAATTCATCTATATGCAGCTGCCCCATCCCCCTCCTATACAACTTCTTTTGCTGACCCCCCCTGTTCTTTAGCCCCCCCCGATGCTCTTCAGCTCCCCACAGTGCTTTCTCCCGCCCCCCAAGTGCTCCCTGTCCCCCCCAGTGCTCTCCATCCCCCTGGTTTTCCCTGCCGCCCCCCAAGTGCTCCCTGTCCCCCCCAATGCTCTCCACCCCCCTGGTTCTCCCTGCCCGCCCCCCAAGTGCTCCCTGTCCCCCCCAGTGCTCTCAACCCCCCTGATTTTCCCTGCCCACCCCCCCAAGTTCTCCCTGTCCCCCCCCCAGTGCTCTCCTTCCCCCTGGTTTTCCCTGCCCGCCCCCCAAGTGCTCCCTGTCCCCCCCCCCAGTGCTCTCCACCCCCCTGATTTTCCCTGCCCGCTCCCCAACTGCGGCAACACTGGAAGAGGAGTCTGAGGAAGAGGAGTCAGAGGAGGAATGTGGCTTTGAGGAGGAGGAACACCAACCACAGCAGGCATCCCAGGGTGCTCGTTGTCACCTATCTGGTACCCGTGGTGTTGTACGTGGCTGGGGGGAAAAACACACCTTCAATGACATCAGTGAGGACGAGGAATTGGACATGAGTAGCTCGGCATCCAACCTTGTGCAAATGGGGTCTTTCATGCTGTCATGCCTGTTGAGGGACCCTCGTATAAAAAGGCTGAAGGAGAACGACCTGTACTGGGTGGCCACGCTACTAGACCCCCCGTATAAGCAGAAAGTCTCTGATATGTTACCCAATTACCGGCAGTCGCAAAGGATGCAGCAGCTACAAAATAAGTTGAAAAGTATGCTTTACACAGCATATAAGGGTGATGTCACAGTCACAGCACAATGGGAATCCAACAGGGGAAGAGGTGAAAGTAATCCTCCTCCTACCACAACCACGCCGGCAAGGACAGGACGCTTTACAGACGTCTTGTTGATGGAGGACATGCAGAGCTTTTTTAGTCCTACGCATCACCACAGCCCTTCGGGGTCCACCCTCAGAGAACGACTCGACCGACAGGTAGCAGACTACCTTGCCTTAACTGCAGATATCGACACTCTGAGGAGCGATGAACCCCTTGACTACTGGGTGTGCAGGCTTGACCTGTGGCCTGAGCTATCCCAATTTGCCATTGAACTTCTGGCCTGCCCCGCTTCAAGTGTGCTGTCAGAAAGGACCTTCAGCGCAGCAGGAGGTATTGTCACTGAGAAGAGAAGTCGCCTAGGTCAAAAAAGTCTTGATTATCTCACGTTTATTAAGATGAATGAGGCATGGATCCCGAAGGGACTGACAGTGGGGGATGCATTTGACTAAAAAAGGCCTGGTGATGACTGAGATGCCTTGGGCTAAAAATCATTCTCTGCATGCCGGATGACTTACGTGACATCTCCGCCACCAACTGCGGTTCAAGCCGCAATGTTTTAGTGCACTTTCTGCCTTGAAAACCTCAATTTTTCAGGCCGCTGCTAAAGCAGCGGCTGCAACAATACCTACTTTTTCATGCATGTGTACATGCCTAATTTTTCTGTCCTCTGGTGCTACACTGTGGCTGCAAAAAAATAAAAAACAAAAAAAAAGGCACATACATGTGTCAATTCCCCTTTGTGATCGTTACCTTGTCGTGGTGAAGGGGCTTGCGTATCACAATGAAGCGATCACCTCTAGGAGTGTGTTGGCACACCCCAGATGATAAGGTCATTGCTTCATTGTGAACAGACCAAAAGCGATCCGCGGGATAATTTTTCATAGAAAAAACATTCATTTTCTTTCATTCTTTCTGCAGAGTTGGGTATTTTTTGGCCGCGTTACTGAATGCTCATGAACAATGGCTGTAGGCTCATGCGTCCTTTTGCGGAGGTGACAAACCTGGTGGTCAGTCGAACCCAAGACAGCATCATCGACCTCATCCCATATGCGTTTTTTCTGGAGCGTGCCCTGCGAAGAGTACTGGATCAGGCTGTAGATGAACATGAAGAAGAAGAGTTGTGGTCCCCATCACCACCAGAAGCAGCCTTGTCGTTGTCAATTGCTGGACCTGTGGCAATGCAGAGAGAGGAGTCTGAAGAAGAGAAGTCAGAGGAGGAAGGTGGCTTTGAGGAGGTGGAATACCAGCCACAGCAGGAGTCCCAGGGGGCTTGTTGTCACCTTTCGGGGACCCTTGGTGTTGTACGTGGCTGGGTGGAGGAAGAGACCTTCAATGATGTCAGTGAGGACAAGGAACGGGACATGGCTAGCTTGGTATCCAACCTTGTGCAAATGGGGAGTTTGCGGTTGTGCAAATGGACTGACTGACTGACTGTTAAACGGGGAGTTTGGTCTGTCAGAGTTTGGTCTGTCACTGTGAAGCGGGCGTAACCCTTACACTACTTGACCAATACAATATCATACCTGATCGTATTCACACACTGGATGTTTTAAAGCACGTTATTCCAAACAATTTAGGAATGTTAGGTGATTTATGCCCTTTATGGATCAAAACCCGACTCTGCGTCAACTACGTAATTTTCCATGGGAGTTTTGCCATGGATCCCCCTCCGGCATGCCACAGTCCAGGTGTTAGTCCCCTTGAAACAACTTTTCCATCACTATTGTGGCCAGAAAGAGTCCCTGTGTGTTTTAAAATTCGCCTGCCTATTGAAGTCTATGGCGGTTCGCCCGGTTCGCGAACATTTGCCGATGTTCGCGTTCGCCGTTCGCGAACGGCGAATTTTAGGTTCGCGACATCACTATTTCTACCTTGTGCTAATGCTGTCTTCAGGATACAGGCACTTTGCTCCATATCTTTTGGTCATGCCTACAATATAAGTTCATTTTGGGAACACAAACTTTCTGACATTACCATGGAATTTTATCTGGAGGTGCTCTTTCTACATTTCACCTGCTTTTATATCTGCTCTTGACAAGCAGAAAAAAATCCCTTTTTATCCACCTTGTCAATGCCGTTAAAGTGTGAATTCCCCAAAATTGGAGATGTATGGACCCACCGACGGTTGGACAATGAACAGCAGTGGCAATTTTGCAAAGCGTCGTACTATTGGCAATATTTTCACTACTCGCATGACTATGTTGCATACCTGACAGATATTGCCCCTCAAGATTATCACACGCAAGTCACGATTAGTTCACTCCCTCTGTTTTGGACTCACAGTTTTTCCTTTTCTAGGGTCATTCTTCTTTCATGTTTCTCCTCCACCTTGTCCCCATAGCACTTCCCTGTATTCTGTTTCCTATCTTTGATTTTGTTTGAGAAAACTGTTCTTTTAGCTTGTGCGTAGTTGTTTTTTTTTTTCTTGGACCTACAACTACGTGTGTAAATCACAAGGCTGAGTCATCTGACCCTTGAATGGAGTTTAATTTCTCTATGTCAGAGCCTGATATTCGTTTACCCATGATTTCCATGTCTAATGTGAATTGTTCATTGTGTGGGTAACCTAAATTCTGGAATGCATTTTTTTCCCCTCTGTTTCACTATGTATCTTATCCTCTTTTGCAGGATGCAATAAAACTTATAATAAAAAAAAAAACTAGATGGTAATCATTGTAGTTGAAGACATCACCACCACTGTCCACTGTTTAATGCTCAAGGAACCCATTTCAAACACTCCAGAGGAACCCTAGGAGCTCACAGAATCCTGGTTGAGAAAGGCTAGCCTACAAAATTGAAGGTTCTGACATCAAACTTATACAGGACTTGTAAAAAATCATTGTTTTTAGGGGGGCTGAGTTGGAGTTCCAGATCTGGCTGCAGGTAGGAACTGGTATACGAAATCATCATTCAGTTAAAGTTACACTCTGTTAATAAAGGGTTCATGTAAGGTTACAAAGACATGACAATTTAATGTAAGTGTGACCATTTTTTTGCTAGCAGTGGAATACCTGTTTTAGAAATTGTTTAAATGATCAGTCCACCTCAAAACCCATATTTCAGTTTCACACAGATGCTGCAGAGATAAACCACCTGACAATTTCTTATATTTATTTTGAAAGATGAGATCAGCAATTGAGTTCCTTGATCTTTATACTTGCGGCACATTATAAAGGGTTATCACCTTTCATTCTGGATTTTATAAATGTCATACTATGGAGAATTCTGGAGTTGTCAAGGGTCCTGGTTGAGCTGGTTGGATATACTTTCATGAGTCATATATGCCTGATTACAGCCTTCATCTTGTAAGCGCATTAGCGTGATATGCTCCTCAACACGGTGGAAAGAATATTATTTAGCGGTGGAAGATTCTGTCCTTGAGCACCATTATACACACTTTCGGACTCTGTATTATTTAATGGACTCTGTGTTCTATTGAATTTATTGTATTTAATTTGGAGTCACTTTTTTATTTATCTGTTTGATTGCATGATCACTTGATTAGTCACTATTTGATAGCTTATTGCTATCTCTTTGAGATGCTATTCACCACATTTGTTTGATTACATATATCATTTAGCGCAGCTTTACCCTTTTTATTTGTTACTTTGGTGTTTCCCACTGTAGCTGCAGCTGTGATTTAATTCAATTCCTCACCCTTATTGAATTTTGTGTTTAGCGCGGTTATTTTATTACACTTTTTTATACTATGGAGAATGCCACAGGAGGTGCTAGAACTTCCACACGTAGGCAGGAAGACCCAAAACTCTCAGACGGACATGGATAGAGTCATGAATTATAGTAGGGAGGACCCTTTTTTAAAATATCTAAGACAATTAAAAAAAAAAGAGCTGACATTGTATCACTTTTTGGGTAAACTGACCCTTTAAATATATTAATCTTCTCAGTTATTATAGTTTTGGGATATTCAGAGACCATTCATGAAGCATAGAATAGTTTCAGGAATTCAGATGTAACAAAAGCCAGATCACAAAACTCTAATTCAATTACATTACTGTAACCTGACTATGCTAACATACAGTACAGTGCACAAGAAATAAAAAACCTTATATTCTAGAATCAAAACCATAAACTAGACTATGCAATTCCCCAGGCTAATTAAACCTATAAACAGAAGCCTCTCCCAGCTCTTAATCAAAACATTAAGTTGCATTTTTAAGACCCACCCGAGTCCATCAATTTTATTCTTTTTCCACTGGAAGTAGAAATCGGCCAGGTCTACTGAAGAATTATTACTGGCTAAACAAACACAACCTTGGATAAGGAAGTGATTGAGAAAGTATGGGGGTGTCATTTTATATTCCTGCCATGTAAAATAATTCAATCTTAAGGTTTAAAATGGAAACTATGTTAAACTCCTACATGGCCATGGGGGAGAATGAAGTTGTATTTTATTACACAGGTTACATCTGACATTTTGAAAGTATTCATTTTCTGAAATGGTAACGTTTGACATTTTCTACTTTACCTTCAACCATGGGTTTATTGGACATTTATAAATATTAACTTTTTCAGCTGAAGATGTTCTAATAGAGTAGGTTTAAGATGAGATTAATATATTTTCTGAAAGATGATCTGGAAGCAATTAGCCGACTCTAGCCCTGAGATCCGTTTTGCAGTGTGGGATAATAATATTCCGTTGGCTATTTTAAAATGAATTGTTAAAAAATGTGGTTTACTTCAGTTACTACATACTCCAGCATATTTTGGGTTTACCCTAAAAGTAAGTCTGTATTTGAAAATGGTGTAATATGTTATTGGTTACAAAATCGCCATCATTTTACGAGCTGTGCAGTTGTCAATCAAATAATTGAGCACTCCACATTAGTGATAACTTAGGAGTTTCTTTAAAAGCAGCTGTATGGCTATACAGCTACTGTATTTCTGCCTAAAATATAAGTACAATGGTGTGCGGGAATCCAAAACCAGCAAAGTGCAACACAAATGAATAGGAAATTGTAAAGAAAAAAGAAAAAAAAAGTCTGGGAGTTCTGTTTGCTACATTAGGCATGGAGAACTCTACAGGATACCTCAGACTGCATACCATTGCCTGCATTCTTTGAATGGGCAGGTGGGGATTTACAGTTGTAGCACCCTCTTGTGTGTGTGCTAGTTGTTAGTATAGGTTCATAGTGTAGGTTTATTAGTGTAGGAAAATTTAGTTTAGCTCAGGGCTAAGCCTGAGCTGTGAATCTGGGTCAGAGTTCAGTGAGTCAGGACTGGATGACTGATCCTGACAGCTCCTCTGGTGCTTTCCTCTGGTCTAGAAGGTTGTAGAAGCTTCTAGAGCTAGTGGGTGGAGGTTAGGAGGAGCTGTTTGAAATAGTTATGAGGGCCTTAGCCAATCCCGCGTAAAGTGGCTGGCAGGGGGCAAGTTTTACCTCATAAATAGTCATGAGCCATGCCAGCAGGGGCAGTTGGGGGGAAAATGGAGATATAGTGCTGTGGCCTCTGGGGTACCCCCTAGTCTTGGGGGGGGTTACCTTGGGCCGAGACTCAAGTGCTGGAAGGATTCTGCCACAACACCCAGCGGAAGCCCTTCCTGGAGGCATGGGAGAAAGTAAGAGAGAGCAAGTAGAGCAGCACTACTGGGGCCTTACAAGGGGGGTGATTGCCACATGTAGCCAGCTCTCCCTGAAGATAGCATTGTGCCATGTCTTCATCCCTTCCCTGGTAGATCCCCTGCAGAGGAAAGTTAACCTGGAGGGCTAGTGTAAGGGGCAACCAGGTGGGTTGGCAGTGCCTGAAGAGGTGGTACTAAGATCAGTAGCCACAGGAGAGATTACTGTGTTCTGCTACACAACAAGGGAGTTTGAGTTCCTGCCTGGAAAGGGCTATTGCTAAATCTGGCTGTGCCTGTCAGATCGATTTCAGTGAGTCAGCTGGATTCTGCAAGCAAGTAAAGTGGAGGAGGAGTCTCAAGGAGGCTGTATATAGACTGTGTATAGGAAGATGCCCCTGAAGGTGTTGCCAAAGTTTTGTTGCTGAAGCCATGTGGGCATCCCATAACCTCCCATCCCCATCCAAGTTATTAACCTTCAATAAACCACAAAAAAAAAAGTCACAGACTGTTCTCTGTCTCTGGAGTGCCTGGCTGTGCAGGGTGGGGGATCCCAGTTCATCTGCAGCTTTTAAGGGGTGCGCTACACAGTAGTACTGCAAAGTATAACAGGGAGTATAACGGAGAGCAAATAAATGAAATATCTGAGCCCCTTAGTGACCATAGCGAAGAGGATAGGAGTCATATAGGATAGGAGAGATACATTTTGTAAGATGTTAACAAGAAAATGACAAGGCCATGTGCAAGTCAATGTAGTCCTGATAGTCATGGACCCTAAGAGGGGACACATCAGCAGTGTAAATTAAATCAGTCCTAAAAAGTTCATAGGTCCATAAAGTGGATGGATGACGAGAGCTATCCTCAGGTTAGAGCCAGCTCTGTGAGGTAAAAACAAGGGGAAAGAACAGGAGGCGCCACCTGAGTATAGTATTAAAAGACAGTATTTATTGAAAAGATGAAATATACTTACAGGATAGAAGTGTAAAACATGTCCATCAGATGTGTGGGAAAGCCACTTGGATCTGTCCTGTGGACACCGCACTTTGCCAGGGAACCGCTGCAGATGGATATGGCCAAAGGACGGTCCACACTACTTCTTCATCTACAGCGGTTCCCTGGCAAACTGCGGCTTTCCCACACATCTAATGGGCATGTTACACTTCTATCCTGTGAGTGTATTTTACCTTTGCAATAAATTCTGCCTTTTAATACTACGCTCAGGTGGCACTTCCTATTATCCCCCCTCATTTTGTAAGCTGTTGTTGTCCATTCCAGACAGAACCTGGGCTAGTTCCCATTGGCCCTTCACTATTGCAAACTAAATTTATTGTTAAAGTGTATTGAACCCTAACAATTAACTTCTCTTATTTGCTCTCTTTTAGTATGTAGTAAGTATAATACCATTGAAATAGTTTTTTACATACTGTATGTTCAATAGGTGCACAAAAATAGCTGTTGACCCTGCCAAAAAACTCCTTATTGTCCTACTATATATTCTGTGCACTCTGCAATGTTTTCCTATAGTAGAGTTATCAGCCCTGCCCAGATTACTTTTGAGAACTACATCCCCCCCCATGTTAAGATGATATGTGGGAGGTAGATATTCTGCAGTCTAAGGATGAAAACATTGCTCCTCCATATCAACAATACAATTTGTGAGTGTTGTCATCCTAGTACTGGAAGTATGTTACTGGCAGGACCACCAGATAATAATCAAGGTATGAAAAGCTTTAAATAAAGAAAATTAATGCAACCACCACATTTAGGCTACATTCACACCTGAGCGTAGCGTTTTTCGCGCGTTTTTTACCGCGATTTTACCGCGATTTTTGCGGCGTTTTTTACCGCGATTTTACCGCGATTTTTACCGCGATTTTTGTGCAGGCGTTTTTAGATTGAATAGAGATCAATGGAAAACGCCTGTAATCTGCCCAAAAAGAAGCTCATGTACTTTTTTGAGCGTTGGGCGTTTTGTAAACAGCGTCAAAACGCTCAGATGTGAACAGGGGCCATTGAAATGAATAGGATTTGTCTTGTTGGGCGTTTTGAGAGCTGATCCTAGAGCAGAAAAACGCCCCAAAAACGCCCCAAAACGCCTACATGTGAACGGAGCCTTATGGGCTGGTAAGCTGTAAAATGTTACATATTTGTTTTTGGATTTAGATGGTAGTGGTCAAATTGTTTGGAAATCAACCTTAGCAAGGTTGTACAGCATAATATATTTTTACTATTTGGTTTCATATATTTGCTTCCCTGTGCTGAAACTGGTGCCTTATAAAGGTCTTTTCTGCATTGCAAATTGTTGTAATAATAAGGGAATTATGTCTAAGGCTTGCTTACAGGAGAAACATCAGCTCCCTAATTCTGAATTTTACTGCTATATACAGCTTACACACTATTTACGTTCTCTACAGTCCATTTCTAAACTTACTATATCCACTCCGATGGAATATCTATGCCGGTCCTATGATAAGCACACTGGGCATATCTCAAAAATATATGGTATTCTCATCTCCTTCCCCTGTCAAACTGTCCTATATGCAGAAATTGGGAACAGGGCCTTCACTCCACTTATGAACTCGAAGACTGGTTCCAGATGGCCCAGAATGCCTCTAAGTCATATGTCAACACCTCATTAATAGAGGCCAACTTTAAGATTTTTATGTGCTGGTACATGGTGCCGACAAGAATAGCTGCGTATGCTCAGGGGGCTCCGGCGACATGTTTTCGTGGATGTGGTATGCGGGGCACGATTCTATATTCATGGTGGACCTGCCCTAAGGTAAAGAGATTTTGAATCTGGGAATATAACTTAATTTATTCTCTCGCGCAATTTAACTTGACCAAATCCCCCGAACAGGCTCTGCTTGTACACTCCTCGGTACAGGTGCCCCACAGGGCCAGGAAATTGGTGGCATTCATCTTTACGGCAGCCAGATTGACGGTAGCCAGATCATGGAGGTCCCCCACCATTCCGTTTGATCTAGTTAAACACAAGCTAACCTGGATCATGCTTAATGAGCGCCTCTCGGCCACCCTTTTGGATAAGCGTCCTCAATTTGAGAGAATCTGGGAACCCTGGATCCAATATCTATCGGTTTCTTTGTAGTCTGAGCCCACTCGAGCCCCCTCAGCTTAGTCAGTTTAGTCGACTTGCACTGAACTTGTCCACTCTTGGACTGGTATCTCTCTCTCTCACTTCTTTTCTTTGCTGTTCTTCGTTTTCTTCTTCTCCTTCTATCTATTCCCTTCGCTGTCCCTTTTAGTCCCCTTTTCTTTGTGGTTTAGCCAGGATACAATTTAATTTTCAGCAGCCCCTGTTGCGTTGCCCGCCCCCTTGCCCAAGTTCCTTATGATGTTTGAGGCTGGGTGGGGGGGTGGACGATGTACACCCTTCCGGGTCTCTCCGGACGGCAGTTTTTGTTAGGGTTGCCAAGTGAACTGGACTTTCAGGTTGCTATCTATGATGGGAACAGTTATTTGTATGGTTAATTGCATAGCGAATGTAATGTACTCCCATTTTATCATATCTGCCTTTCCCTTTTCCACAGACCCTTTGTTGCTTGTGTTATTTATGACCTGTTTTTTCTGCTTTGTTTATCTTTTGTTTGGTTCTGATGGTGATTGTTTCACTTTTTCTGAAAACTTAAAAAAATTGTTGCAAATGAAACTGGTGCCATGTTATACAGTATACACAATAATTATGGCTCTATACTCCATTTGGAATACAAGTATAGACCCATATCTAGGTATGTACAAAGATCACAGTGCACATACGTAGTGTGGAGTCAACTCCTCCTGTAAAAGAGAAGTATGGCCAAAGCTTTATTGGTCATACTTCTCTTGTGGGTCACAGAAGTGCACTTAGTGCTGGTTCATGATGTGATCTGGCTGAGATCAGTGCAATAATGATTTACTGAGCTTGGCTGATTAGCACTATTTCTTTTTCTTTTTTTAAACATACTTGGTGATGGTGATGGTGATGTCACACAGTTCAATTGCCGGCGTGAGGCGTTATTTTGCCGAACTGCGCTGTGCTGATAAAAACGACTGCATGCAGTACTTTTTTCTGCATACCATGCCCACATACCACAGCAATGCAGTGGTGTGAATTAGGACCATAGGAGACAAGACATTTTGTGACTGCATTGGAATAGCCCCACCCCTCTAAGGCAGTCCCATTACATCTGGTTTTAATCTCCCATTACTTGTGCTCTCCTGTGACCCAGAATCAGCCGACAGCAGCTAAAGTCTGTTGTCAGCTGACATCACAGAGCTGTTTCAGGCTCTGTAAGGATCCCGACCATATTGTCTAAATCCATTTAGCTGCCTGATTGACAGCTGACTCTGGCTCTCAGCGAGTGGCTAAGAGCTGAAACCAGCTGATACAGCCCCTTTTCCAGCCCAGCACTGACAGTCACCGCTCTCTGTTTGGAGTGGACTGAGAACTGAGCATTCAGCAGTCATGTAATTGCTCAGTTATTGGGCTTAGAGCCACTGGTGGACAGCTTCAGCATCAGATCTATGCTGCAGCATGAAGGTGAGTATAGCTGTTTTTATTTCTTTTGTAAACCTCAAACTTCCAGGGGTGTAAAGTACAGGTCACACAGTGAAGAGATGGCAATAGGAGAGTGCGGAGTAAATGATGATGATCGGGGGGGGGGGGGGTGGTCAACAGAGTAGAGACACTGGGGTTGATTTACTAAAACTGGAGAGTGCAAAATCTGGTGCACTATACAGTATATAGGCGTATATCTTTTTCTTTTTCATCCTGCTGATGAACCAATCCTGACTGGATCACATTTGGCACTTTGGAGTTTCCCTTCATAAGAAGATGTAACACGTGCATTTGACTATACTATTTGGTCCACATGATCCGGTAAGAGGGTTTAATACTTGGTGTCACCTGGTGGTGGAAGCTCCACGTTTTATTATCAACACTTAATTGAACTAGCTGAAGTTAGAAACAAATTGACTACTGTGCACAGCTGCACCAGATTTTGTATTCTCCAGTTTTAGTAAGTCACCCCCACTGCGTGTAGGTTCTGGTCCAGATTGAGACCCCTTCCAGTGACAATCAGGGTCTGGCCAAGTACATTTTACTACTGGCCATGTAAAAAACACTTATTCAGTTAAGTTAATTTGCTAAGTGAGTGGAGCATGTTCACCTTGCAATGTAAATTTTCACTTTGGAAAGAAACGTTCATTTACCTTAGTGAAAATTCACCATGCAAAGAATGACCAATAACATGCAAGGATTATTAAAAAGCAAGACGTTGGCACCCTTGGATAATTAAAATCAGCAGAACTTCTCATAACTAAGAAAAGTGAATACTCCCTTTGTAAAATCCACCCCACTGTGTAGGGATTCACAACTAAAAAGAAGTAAATTATAACCCGGTCTACATGCCAGTAGGAAAGGATGGGTCCTAGAACCCATCTGACCAACATTTATTATTATTCGGCTCCTAAGTCCTAAAAGGCCTTTATGCATCTACATAGTTTGTATGAATGGTATGTCTGCTCCTGGCCCTTACATCTGTACATATGCTATTGGAATGCAGCCATTGAAATTAGGGTGGAAACATGCTAGTTACCAATTGCATTTAGTCCTATTGTAGAATGTCTACCAACGCATATTCCCTGAGGAGGTTGCTCAACAAGCAGAAGAGGGAATAGTAAAAACAGATATTGATTTAATAATTGCTGATCTTCTTCCAGCATGAGGAAACAGTGCTCCTTCCCACATACGTCAGGGTGTGGTGGGGTGTGAATCCCATATTGGAACATACATACTGCAATGTAAGCATAATGGTATATGTCTGTGTTATGCTTAAAAGTTTTGACAGTTGGTTACATCATTACAAAAGAAAAAATAAGTATTTTCAAGCAGCCATAATAGCCACCCCCAAAATGTAATCTCCTTTTTTGTGTAAGTGCCGCTGTCTCTGTATTATATACCTGCTTTGAAATGTGACTGCATTTTCCCAGCTCCATTTGTTTCTTGATATGGTATGTTTCTTCCCCTTTGGTTAATGCCTTCAATATATATATATATATATATATATATATATATATATATATATATTAATCCCTGCTTGGAACTCACACCACCCAGACCTGCTAACACTGTACTCTAATAGCAAGCACTAAGAAAAGAAGTATAAAAGTGTAGCGCTAATGTGAAAAATTGTGAAAACTGAATAACACTTAAATTCTAATAACAGTCTATAACAAAAACGTGCTTGAAAAACGTGAAAACATATATGAAATTTTGCAGGTAGAGTTGGGCAAACGGTTGGCCTGTGCATGAGTCTGGGTCAAACATTGGCTGTTTGCCCATTCGACAAACACCCGAATTATCGGGGAGTTCGACTGTTTGTTCGGCCTGCCAAATGACCACAATGCAATACCCCTCCGCACAGTGCATTGGAAGCCCTGATTGGCTTAAGCAATGAAAGCTGTGACCGAGCAGGGCACATAGCACTGTCAGAGCCATTATTGGACACTGTGATGATGACTCTGTCCAATCATGGCTCACTGCTCTTAGTCCCACCCCACACTATAAAATGCTCTTCCCATTGCGGCCTTTTGGAGTGTGATATTGGCGTGGCGAGAGACAGAATAGGGCTCTGTTTAGTGCTACTAGTGAGTTAGTGTGCTATACTGTGCTATTGTGATTCTATTGTGAGTGTAAAATATCATTTTAGTGTGAATCTAGTGATAAAGCAGCGTGAGTGTAGTGTGACTGTTCATTTTTACTTTAGTGACACTTCAGTGTGAGTCTAGTGATAGTACAGTGTGAGTCGTGCGACCGTTCATTTTTACTTTAGTGTCATTTTATTTTGTCAGGGCAGTTTTTCTGCAGTATATTTCAGTGCAATATTGCAGGTTTACCACAGTATATTTCAGTGCATTATTG
Organism: Pelophylax lessonae; assembly: GCF_965119305.1. Taxonomy (NCBI): domain Eukaryota; kingdom Metazoa; phylum Chordata; class Amphibia; order Anura; family Ranidae; genus Pelophylax; species Pelophylax lessonae. The sequence continues at coordinate 454,012,510 of NC_138771.1, read as the reverse complement.
CATGTTTACCGCAGTATATTGCAATGCTTTACTGCAGGTTTAATGCAGTATATTTCAGTGTGTTATTGCAAGTATACTGCAGTATATTGCAGTGCATTATTGCAGGTTTACCGCAGTATATTGCAGTGCATTATTGCAGGTTTAACGCAGTATTTATCAGTTTGTTATTACAGGCTTACCACAGTAGATTTCAGTGTGTTAGTGCACATTTAACGCGGTATATTACAGTGCGTTACTGCACGTGTAGCGCAGTATATTTCAGTGCATTATTGCAGGTTTACTGCAGTATATTTCAGTGCAGTATACAGTATATCAGTGCATTAGTGCACATTTATATTGCAGGGTGTCAGTGCACTTTTACTGCAGTATATTGTAGTGTGTGAGTGGAGTATAGCTATGTAGAGAGTACTCAAGTTAAAGTGCACCAAACACCACTTTCCCTTGATTGAAATGCATCCACGTACACATTTCCCTATCTTTATTACATTTTGTTAATAACCCCCCCATCATGTCTGGGAGGCCAACAAGGAGAGGCAGATGTTCCCATGGCATTGTGAGGGGGCCAGCAGCATCTGTGTCCACAGGCAAAGGTGAACATGGTCTGTCCTCAGGCAACACCCAAAGCCCAATTTTTCCACACCTGTTACTTCTATCCAAAGTCTGTGAAAGAGGCCCTAGAATGTATCCAAAAAATCTCTAATCTTGATCTGAGTGCACTATATTGTGACCTCATTATACAGACTGGCTCCCCAAGCGCTTGTTTACAAAATGCAGAGAAAATGTCTTTTTTTTTTTTGGCTTTATAAATGTCATTATTGCTGCTACAGGTTCTCTACACTGTACAGATGTGCCACTTTACAGGCAGACTAAGGGGGCATTTTTATTGTTATTTCTCATTTTTATGGTTTCAATTTAAGCATCGGTAAATCACTTAGGACAAAGGGAGGCGGCAGCACTGCTCCAGGTGATACAATAGCTGTACTGAAGATCTGGTGCTGTAAATCACTGCTCATTTAAAAATGATGTTTTGTACAAACTTTGTGTTCATTGATACATGTTCCTCAGGGCAGTACCCGGACCCCCATACTCTTTATATTCCCAATTACTTGCATATAAGCCTTCAAAATGGGCACTTTTGATTTTTTTCCAATTCGGGTCCCATAGACTTCAATGGGGTTCGGTATTCGGTTTCGAACGTTTGTGATGTTTGCAAGTTCTGCCGTGTACCGAACCAGGGGTCGTTCAGCCCACGTGCACCATCAACCCAAATGATAAGGGGTCAACACTATACACAAATACATATGTGGACCCTTAACAGCTTTCTATATCAGATGATGTTCTCTCAGGATCCAGCCGTGATGCGCCACAATCTGTCACCCGCTGTGTCCATTGTTATTATTATTCATTTTTTTTTTTTTACATACTGTCATCAGTCAGTGTCCCTGATCACTGCCACACCAGTTATATGATGACGCTCTACTGTAGGGGTCTTCAAATTATGGCCCTCCAGTTGTTCAGGAACTGCAATTCCCATCATGCCTAGCCATGTCTGTGAATGTCAGAGTTTTACAATGCCTCATGGGATGTGTAGTTCTGCAACAGCTGGAGGGCCGTAGTTTGAGGATCCCTGCTCTACTGTATTGGTAACAATGTGAAAAAAAAACAATTTTTGTTCATTTCTTAATTTTTTTTTTAAATTGTGACAAAATATTACAATTTCAAAAAACTTGCAATACCTCTAATGCCCCTTTCACATGGGCTGTCCGATCAGGTCCGCCTGTTAGTTTTTCAGGTGGACTTGATCGGGCCCTCAATTTTCCCCTTATGGGGTGGCAAATGTCAGCAGTGACATGTCTGCTGACACCCGCTGCTATCGCATCCTATCTGCCAAATCCAGATGGATGGTGGTCCTATTTTCCATTCATCTAGCGGATCGGATCAGACATGATCGGGTTAAAACGGACAGGCATTCCGTTTTCACCCGATTTTCCCATAATAGCGAGACAGAATCTGTCTCCGCTAACTGTGTAGACCTGTCACCGGGAGCGATCCCCTGCTAAGCAAGCGGAGTGCGCCAAGTAGAGGCGCCCATGTGCAAAGAGCCTTATTAGTAAATACCTTGGACTGTCTACTTGCTGAAAGAGGGGATTTGAGGGGTATTTGCACTCTCCTGGCATTTTTGGGCCCCAAGATTTTCAGATATATATATCATAGTTTGTGGACTCTATAACTTCCCTTGGCCTAAATTTTTGAAGAAAGATTATTTATATGCAAAAAAAAAAAAAAAAGCGTTTTTTCTTTTTTTTTAAATTTTTGTATTTTTTTTTAGCAAAAAAATAAAAAAACAGTGGTGAATAAATACCACCAAAAGAAAATTATATTTGTGTGAAAAAATGATTAAAAATGTCATGAGTACAGTGTTGCATGACCGCGCAATTGTTATTCAAAGTGTGACAATGCTGAAAGCGGAAAATTGGCCTGGGCAAGAAGGGAGTGAAAATGCCCCATATTGAAGTGGCTACAAGAAGTATAAAATCATATTTCAAAGATTGCCAGTGATATCATCACATTACATGAATAAATGATATAAAAATGTATAAAAAAAATAAAAATATGCACCATCAACCCTAATGTTAAGGGGTTAAAGATAGTTTCAGTGAGTGCAGACATCCCAATACTTCAGAAGAGGATCTTGCATCAGGTATCATCAAATGTTGTAAAGTGGCAAGGAAGCTTCCAGATGATATTTGAGCAAATAAAAGAAGAGAAGTCCAATCTCAGCCAAAAAGATGATATCCAAAGATGGCGCCATGTTGGTTACTGGCTGGCATGGAGCAGGATTCCTGGTATATTGGTCAGTCTTTTATCCATTGTACTACATGAGTATTTTTACCTTTTTAAATAAAATAGGCTATACAATATTACAACTGAAAAAATAGTGTTGTACGGTGAGGAAAACTTCTAATTCAATATACAGTGTATAACAATAAGTACTACAGTCAGGTTTTTTTACTTTCTCACCTTCATTTATATTTGATTGATTCATTTTAGCACAACATTGGATCACAGAGTTTTATACAATATTATACTATTACTATATTACACTATTGGAGGCCTTAGTCCTTGTGTTTTATGTTTCCATACTTTGCATGCTGCACCTCCAAGAAGGAGGTCCTATTGAAATAGTAGGGCTATCAGCTTCGCTTAGCCTGGGTGGATTCCGTTCTTAATCTTTCAAACGCATTGGATCACTCTAATGCCCTGTACAGACGATAAGAAATTCGGACGGGAAATTTCGTCCGACGACCGATCTGCCAATTTTCGGATTGTTAGTATGGTGCTTTCGACAGCCGACTCCGACTTTTCGGCTGACAAAATCCTGATGTGCAGGCATTAAAATTTTTGTCCTCCGTCAAAACACGTCCGATTTTCGTCTCATTAGTACAGATTTCGATGGGGAAAAATCTTATGAGCAAGACTGGGCATGCTCAGAGATGAAAGAACACATAGAAAGCAATCCAACACATGACATCACTTCTGAAGTAGAATTCTGTCGTACGGGAAAATTCGTGTGCAGTCTAGAGCACATTCCAACCAACAGACACCACTCTGGACAAAAGACGGACGACCGGTCGGCAGAAATTCGTAGCGTGTGTACGAGGCTTAAGTCTGAGGGTCAACATGTTCTGGTGAGTTGTAGTGTTTTATATGTCGGTGTGCAACACTGGATGCCATCTTTTTGTCTGAGGTCGGACATCTCTTCCTTTATTTGCACAAATATCATCTAAAAGCTTAATACCCTAACAGTTAATGGTACCTGTTGCTAGATGCTCTTCTGAAGTATTGGAGTGTGTGCACCCATTGGAACTATATTTTGAAACCCTTGTGGTCTGGGTACAATGCTTTAATTTTGCCTGAATTTTTTGTTGTAGTGTCTCCAACATTGTCTTGCAGGCTGCACTTATAGGGTACATTCACACCAGATGCAGTAGGACTGCACTGGGTGATTATTCCAGTGCAGACCCACCACATGACAAGGCAAAGTGTTTTTTCTCCTGTGTGCCTGGTTCACATTACTGCATTGCGCTACTTGCAATACTCTTTTTCAGCTCACTGCAGCTCAGTGTGGAGCAGTGCCTTGCATAGCACAATTTGAACTTAATGAAATCTCTATGTGACATTTCAATAAAGATTGTTTTGAAAGAAAGGGTACAGAGTGGTACACTGCTGTGATTCTGCCGGACCATAGCAGGCATATGAGTAGACCCTTATTCAGCAAGGCAACAAACAAACACCATTTCAATACAAAAGAGCTTTGTACATCAAGTCTTTGGCATAAAACAAACAAAACATCTGCTTATCTGAGCCATTAACTAAACTCAAGTGAGTGCCTGACTAATAGGTTCTCCACAACAAACAGTCAGTACTTGTACCTTTTTATTATTCTTTCAGTCCTCAGCTTTTTTACCCAGCAACAGAGAGAGAAAGAGCCTCCAGACTCCAGGATTCAGACCAGAACCTATTAAAATTCTGAAAAAACAAGAAAGTTGTTCTCTTCACATCAGTCATAAACCCTGAAGCCCCTCACAATATGCATGTGAGAAATCTAGGTGACACATACACATCATCCACAATTATGCTATCCAATGCTTCATGATATATGGAATTGAAAACCTCAAACATTAGCTATGCGATTTTTGCTACATGGGTAAAATTCTTGGAGCCAGGGCTGACCTAGGTAGGAAAGGTTCCCTTCTTGGGCCCCTGGTTGGGGGGGACACAGATGTAGCAGAGTTTCTCCTGGGTCTGCATTGCCCCAGATGTCTCCTGCACTCTGCACTCAGAATGACAGCCTACCATGTCCTGCTACTGGTCTTTTAACATTATGGTCTGTCCTAGGGACCAACAAAGAAGCTCAGGTGGTAGAAAAGTTGAGATTTGCATACAATGTCAGCTACATTTATTTTGTTGTGTGCTGTGTCTGAAATACCCGTGTGTGTACTGGGTATACAATAAAGCTGAACTCTAGGCTGATAAAAAAGATATTGATCAATGCAGTTAAACAATAATACACCATGTATGTACTAAATGCAAGCAGTGTAGGTACCTGAATTTGACCTGATGTCAGCAGCTTGCAGTCCCTGTGCTGCAGGGCTGGAGTGAGAGGAAAAAGCAGCACTAGGAGACAATTAGTTCATGCACTGACAAAAAGCATGCTGACAGGAACAGATATCAAAGTGGCAGGAAGATGAGCTCATCGCTGTGCTGCTTGCCTTTTCAAACCATTTTTTCAGGATGAAATAGGCTCAGAAGAAATGAGTTACATGGTACTGACCACCAGACAGGGGACATCTAGTGCCAGAAAAAAAGGACTGCAGAAGATATTTCAGGGTTTTTGTTATTTGATCTATTAGTGGGCTACTCGGCTGAAGTGTTTCTTTATGTTTGTGATATACTGTATGTAGCACTAGTCCCGAAGGAGCTGTGGGTCCCCCTGGGTTACCGCTAGCAACAGTAGTACCTTTAAACATGTTTTCCAAGTGTGAGCACCTCAGACAAGAACGAGTCCAGTTTCTTTGGGTTTTAGGATTTATTTGATAACTTGAATGGGAGAAGGGATGAGTGGGATACTTCAATAACTGAACTATGCACAATTAGGCAGGGACTCTAAAAAGATGCTGCTTGACGCTGGTTAACGCTTCACTGTTGCTGGTTAACGCTGAATGATGCTGGTCATGGCTAGGCTGCTTACTAGAACTTCACCTCTGACTGTAGAAGTTCTTTGAGCTCCCTAAGGTACTCCTTCCTGAGGTAGCTGACTTTAGTGCAAACTGTATTGCTGACCACTTCAGGGCCCTTCCTATCGCCCTCTTTACTTCCCTATCTTTAGGGCTTTAGAACTTGGCACCCCCTTTACTATACACTCCTGGTTAGCTGGCTCCTGGATCCCCCTTGACCTCTCTGGAGTGGTCCACTCTCTTAGGCAGACCCCTGGGCAGATCTTGAGTACTCACGACACTGTTTTTCCAGATGATCTCTGCCCAGCAGCTCCACTCGGTCAGCACACTCTGGATCCCCTGCAGCCCAGCTCAACCTCCGGTCCCTAGGCTGACTGCCTGGACCACCTTCACACTTTTACAGAAGGAGAGACAGCCGTCACCTCCTCCTGGGACTGATGCTCCCGCAAAAAGACCCTCTGTCACATGCTCCCTCAGGATTTATTTCCAACCCCAGGGTGCACTGCGGCATTCCTCGCCCACTGGGACAGTCATAAACCCTGGTGCGCTATTGGCTAGGTTTCCTCCACTGTCCAAAAAGGTCCCTCATTGGATACAGTGGGGAGACTCCCCAGACTCAACAGACCACACCTGAAGCATTTGACAGATTAGCTAACAACTCAGGCCCCCTGATAAGCAGACAGGGCCACAAATGCTTTTTCATAGCACCTACCTAGGAGGGTGCTACAAGCATATATACTGTATATATTTAGGAACTGCAACCATTTTTTATACACCTTGTGTGCGGCGTCCTTCGCCCTGTCCATGGACCTTATGCTCCCTCAGCTCCCGTGGGAGGCGTTTGGGTCTCTGCCTCCGCCTCCAGTTTTGCTTCACCGCCAGTCTCACTGTGTAAGTTTGTGGGAATGTGGGGATCATTTCCCCTTTCCCCCCCCCCCCCCTCCCAGTCCTTTTACCATCATATAACACAATGTTTCCTATACACATTTTTTATAGATATTGATCATATACCTACTCTTGAAGAAGTGGAAAATTCAGTCCACGAAACGCGTCAGTCATTAATGGTTATGATGTACTTTTATACTCTGTTACTCTTTTACATTGCCATGCTGGTTTAATTAAATCTGATTTGGGGGTGTTCAACCTTGCCATTGAATTTTATACTATGTATTTATGATGTTTGTATCTACATATCATGCTGTCACATGTAATATTGTGCACATCAATAAATGTAATTACTTTGTTCCATCAGTCTGGTCAAATTATGTCTCTCATCTAAAGTCCCAACTTTTTTGCTATTGTCAATTGATATTAGGGATGGAGACGCACGGCAAATCCCACCGTGCGCCTCATTTAAAGTCCCGCCCTTCCCCCTCCTCTCTTACCGAATCAGGGATGGAGAGACATAACATTGACAGACAGGGTTATATAACATTGTGTCACTGTGCACTGACCGTATATAGTGGCTTATATCCCTTAGCCCAATACGCTGTGTCAGTACAGATTCCCTCCGGACCAGTTGGGGGTTTCTTTGCACTCCTAACACATATATGAACCTGATATATTTTTCATACTCCATGTATATGCCACTTCTGTACATACATTGTATCAATTGGCGACTGGTTCACCAGTCTTTACTTTTTGCTTTGCTGCACAGCGTCTCTGGCGGTGCCTGCTGGTGGGCGGGGACGTTTCCTACTGTCCTCCTCGGGAGCTGCGATGTGCGGCGGCCTCCCCCCCGCTCTCCCTACGCCCGTTCGGGCGCGGGGGGGCGGGTGGGCGGTACCGCCGCACATCGGCGCCACGCCCTGCGCCGACGTGTGACGTCACTCTGGCGCCAACACGCCGACGGCTGTTTTTCCACCTCAGTGCATTTAGAGGCAGTCCGGTGTATGGCTTGGCAATCTGCCTGCCGTTCCCGCGGGTCCTCATGTATGCACTGACGTGACGCTGGGAGCCCTAGTGTCGGTGGCCAACGGCGAAGTCAGAGCACACTCTCTGCTCTTTATGGTATCTCTTCATTCGGTAATTCACATTTTCACCTCTCTATTTATTTCTCACAGGCTCACGGCTTTTTACTTTATCCAACATTTCACAGTATCAGCACAATCACCACTCGGTTTCAATTCATTCAACCTGGTCACTTTTATTTCACCTTCTCACTGGTATACTATATCACCATCTCTTTACTTACTTGACTGTGTTTTTTACCCACGCTTTCTTAGTCTATACCCCTACTCAATAATTTCTATACAATAATATGCAAGTTAATATGAAGTCTTTATATACCCTACTCAACAATTTTTATATAATAATATGCAAGTTAGTATGAAGTCTTTCTATATAATCTATATAATATATACTCTCATATATTCTCCTTTACTCATTCCATATAGATACTTCTATACAATCATTTATTATATACTCAGTAATCACTTCCTTTTACTCATTCCATATAGATACGGTATTTACGTGATTACAAGCATCAATCTCATCACTCTCATCTATATTTCCCTTGTGTGCGGCGTCCTTCGCCCTGTCCATGGACCTTATGCTCCCTCAGCTCCCGTGGGAGGCGTTTGGGTCTCTGCCTCCGCCTCCAGTTTTGCTTCACCGCCAGTCTCACTGTGTAAGTTTGTGGGAATGTGGGGATCATTTCCCCTTTCCCCCCCCCCCTCCCAGTCCTTTTACCATCATATAACACAATGTTTCCTATACACATTTTTTATAGATATTGATCATATACCTACTCTTGAAGAAGTGGAAAATTCAGTCCACGAAACGCGTCAGTCATTAATGGTTATGATGTACTTTTATACTCTGTTACTCTTTTACATTGCCATGCTGGTTTAATTAAATCTGATTTGGGGGTGTTCAACCTTGCCATTGAATTTTATACTATGTATTTATGATGTTTGTATCTACATATCATGCTGTCACATGTAATATTGTGCACATCAATAAATGTAATTACTTTGTTCCATCAGTCTGGTCAAATTATGTCTCTCATCTAAAGTCCCAACTTTTTTGCTATTGTCAATTGATATTAGGGATGGAGACGCACGGCAAATCCCACCGTGCGCCTCATTTAAAGTCCCGCCCTTCCCCCTCCTCTCTTACCGAATCAGGGATGGAGAGACATAACATTGACAGACAGGGTTATATAACATTGTGTCACTGTGCACTGACCGTATATAGTGGCTTATATCCCTTAGCCCAATACGCTGTGTCAGTACAGATTCCCTCCGGACCAGTTGGGGGTTTCTTTGCACTCCTAACACATATATGAACCTGATATATTTTTCATACTCCATGTATATGCCACTTCTGTACATACATTGTATCAATTGGCGACTGGTTCACCAGTCTTTACTTTTTGCTTTGCTGCACAGCGTCTCTGGCGGTGCCTGCTGGTGGGCGGGGACGTTTCCTACTGTCCTCCTCGGGAGCTGCGATGTGCGGCGGCCTCCCCCCCGCTCTCCCTACGCCCGTTCGGGCGCGGGGGGGCGGGTGGGCGGTACCGCCGCACATCGGCGCCACGCCCTGCGCCGACGTGTGACGTCACTCTGGCGCCAACACGCCGACGGCTGTTTTTCCACCTCAGTGCATTTAGAGGCAGTCCGGTGTATGGCTTGGCAATCTGCCTGCCGTTCCCGCGGGTCCTCATGTATGCACTGACGTGACGCTGGGAGCCCTAGTGTCGGTGGCCAACGGCGAAGTCAGAGCACACTCTCTGCTCTTTATGGTATCTCTTCATTCGGTAATTCACATTTTCACCTCTCTATTTATTTCTCACAGGCTCACGGCTTTTTACTTTATCCAACATTTCACAGTATCAGCACAATCACCACTCGGTTTCAATTCATTCAACCTGGTCACTTTTATTTCACCTTCTCACTGGTATACTATATCACCATCTCTTTACTTACTTGACTGTGTTTTTTACCCACGCTTTCTTAGTCTATACCCCTACTCAATAATTTCTATACAATAATATGCAAGTTAATATGAAGTCTTTATATACCCTACTCAACAATTTTTATATAATAATATGCAAGTTAGTATGAAGTCTTTCTATATAATCTATATAATATATACTCTCATATATTCTCCTTTACTCATTCCATATAGATACTTCTATACAATCATTTATTATATACTCAGTAATCACTTCCTTTTACTCATTCCATATAGATACGGTATTTACGTGATTACAAGCATCAATCTCATCACTCTCATCTATATTTCCCTTGTGTGCGGCGTCCTTCGCCCTGTCCATGGACCTTATGCTCCCTCAGCTCCCGTGGGAGGCGTTTGGGTCTCTGCCTCCGCCTCCAGTTTTGCTTCACCGCCAGTCTCACTGTGTAAGTTTGTGGGAATGTGGGGATCATTTCCCCTTTCCCCCCCCCCCCCTCCCAGTCCTTTTACCATCATATAACACAATGTTTCCTATACACATTTTTTATAGATATTGATCATATACCTACTCTTGAAGAAGTGGAAAATTCAGTCCACGAAACGCGTCAGTCATTAATGGTTATGATGTACTTTTATACTCTGTTACTCTTTTACATTGCCATGCTGGTTTAATTAAATCTGATTTGGGGGTGTTCAACCTTGCCATTGAATTTTATACTATGTATTTATGATGTTTGTATCTACATATCATGCTGTCACATGTAATATTGTGCACATCAATAAATGTAATTACTTTGTTCCATCAGTCTGGTCAAATTATGTCTCTCATCTAAAGTCCCAACTTTTTTGCTATTGTCAATTGATATTAGGGATGGAGACGCACGGCAAATCCCACCGTGCGCCTCATTTAAAGTCCCGCCCTTCCCCCTCCTCTCTTACCGAATCAGGGATGGAGAGACATAACATTGACAGACAGGGTTATATAACATTGTGTCACTGTGCACTGACCGTATATAGTGGCTTATATCCCTTAGCCCAATACGCTGTGTCAGTACAGATTCCCTCCGGACCAGTTGGGGGTTTCTTTGCACTCCTAACACATATATGAACCTGATATATTTTTCATACTCCATGTATATGCCACTTCTGTACATACATTGTATCAATTGGCGACTGGTTCACCAGTCTTTACTTTTTGCTTTGCTGCACAGCGTCTCTGGCGGTGCCTGCTGGTGGGCGGGGACGTTTCCTACTGTCCTCCTCGGGAGCTGCGATGTGCGGCGGCCTCCCCCCCGCTCTCCCTACGCCCGTTCGGGCGCGGGGGGGCGGGTGGGCGGTACCGCCGCACATCGGCGCCACGCCCTGCGCCGACGTGTGACGTCACTCTGGCGCCAACACGCCGACGGCTGTTTTTCCACCTCAGTGCATTTAGAGGCAGTCCGGTGTATGGCTTGGCAATCTGCCTGCCGTTCCCGCGGGTCCTCATGTATGCACTGACGTGACGCTGGGAGCCCTAGTGTCGGTGGCCAACGGCGAAGTCAGAGCACACTCTCTGCTCTTTATGGTATCTCTTCATTCGGTAATTCACATTTTCACCTCTCTATTTATTTCTCACAGGCTCACGGCTTTTTACTTTATCCAACATTTCACAGTATCAGCACAATCACCACTCGGTTTCAATTCATTCAACCTGGTCACTTTTATTTCACCTTCTCACTGGTATACTATATCACCATCTCTTTACTTACTTGACTGTGTTTTTTACCCACGCTTTCTTAGTCTATACCCCTACTCAATAATTTCTATACAATAATATGCAAGTTAATATGAAGTCTTTATATACCCTACTCAACAATTTTTATATAATAATATGCAAGTTAGTATGAAGTCTTTCTATATAATCTATATAATATATACTCTCATATATTCTCCTTTACTCATTCCATATAGATACTTCTATACAATCATTTATTATATACTCAGTAATCACTTCCTTTTACTCATTCCATATAGATACGGTATTTACGTGATTACAAGCATCAATCTCATCACTCTCATCTATATTTCCCTTGTGTGCGGCGTCCTTCGCCCTGTCCATGGACCTTATGCTCCCTCAGCTCCCGTGGGAGGCGTTTGGGTCTCTGCCTCCGCCTCCAGTTTTGCTTCACCGCCAGCCTCACTGTGTAAGTTTGTGGGAATGTGGGGATCATTTCCCCTTTCCCCCCCCCCCCCTCCCAGTCCTTTTACCATCATATAACACAATGTTTCCTATACACATTTTTTATAGATATTGATCATATACCTACTCTTGAAGAAGTGGAAAATTCAGTCCACGAAACGCGTCAGTCATTAATGGTTATGATGTACTTTTATACTCTGTTACTCTTTTACATTGCCATGCTGGTTTAATTAAATCTGATTTGGGGGTGTTCAACCTTGCCATTGAATTTTATACTATGTATTTATGATGTTTGTATCTACATATCATGCTGTCACATGTAATATTGTGCACATCAATAAATGTAATTACTTTGTTCCATCAGTCTGGTCAAATTATGTCTCTCATCTAAAGTCCCAACTTTTTTGCTATTGTCATTTTTTATACACAGTTCCCCCTATTTTCCGGGGCTCAAATGTATTTGGGCAAATGAATGTAATCATAAATAAAATGTTCATTTTCAATATTTTGTTGGGAATCCTTCACTGGCAATGACTGCCTGAAGGCTGGAACCCATGAACATTACCAAAGACTGGGATTCCTTCTTTCTGATGCTTTGCCAGGCTCTAACTGCAGCTATCTTCAGTTGTTCATTGTGGGTCTTTCTGCCTTTAGTTTTGCCTTCAGCAAGTGAAATGCCTGCTCAATTGGGTTGAGATCAGGTGATTGACTCGGCCATTGCAGAATATTCCACTTCTTTTCCCTCAAAAGCTCATGGGTTGCTTTTGCAGTGTGTTTTGGATCATTGTCCATCTGTACTGTGAAGCACCGTCCAATCAACTTTGCTGCATTTGGCTGAACCTGGGCTGACAGTATATCTCTAAACACTGCAGAATTCATCCAGCTGCTTCTGTTTTATGTCACATCATCAATAAACACTAATGACCCAGTGCTACTGGAAGCCATGCATGCCCATTCCATCACACTGCCTCCACCATGTTTTACAGATGACGTTGTGTGCTTTGGATCATCAGCTGTTCCAAGCCTTCTCCACACTTTTTTTCTTCCTGTCATTCTGTTAGATTAATCTTAGTTTCATCCATCCAAAGAATGCTTTTCCAGAACTGGTCTGGCTTTTTTAGATGTTTTTTTGACAAAGTATAATCTGACTTTTCTTTTCTTCAGGCTTATGAGTGGTTTGCACCTTGTGGTGAACCCTCTGTATTTTCTCTCGTAAAGTCTTCTCTTGATTGTAGACTTCGACAATGATACACCCACCTCCTGGAGAGTGTCCTTCACTTGTATGGATGTTGTGAATGGCGTTTTCTTTACCAATAGAGAGGATCCTGCAATCATACACCACTGCTGTCTTCTGTGGACGTCCAGGCCTTTTTATGTTGCTGAGCTCATCGGTGCGTTCTTCTTTCCTCAGAATGTACCAAACTGTTGATTTGGCCACTCCTAATGTTGCTACTATCTCTCTGATGGGTTTGTTTCATTTTTGAAGCCTTACAGTGGCCTGTTTCACTTACATGGACAGCTCCTTAGAATGCATGATGTAGGTTCACAGCAATAGATTCCAAATGCAAATACCGCACTTAGAATGAACTCCAGACCTTTTACCTGCTTAATTGATGAGGAAATAATGAAGGAGAAGCCTACACCTGGCCATGAAACAGCTTTTGTCCAATTACTTTTGGTCCCTTGAAAAAGGGGGTTGGCTATTCTTAAGAGGTGTAATTCCTAAACCCTTCCTCTGATTTGGATGTACATACCCCCAAATTTAGCCTGAGAGTGAGTGTGCACTTTCAGCCCATATCCATTATATAACTACAAATTGAACTACACCCGAAGAAAACTAAAATTGTGCCCAGAAGAGTTGAAGCTGTCATAGCTGCAAAGGGTGGGCCAACTTAATATTGCACCCTACAGGCTAACACTGGGATGCCATTAAAGTTCATGTGTGTAGAAAGGCAGGCGTCCCAATACTTTTGGTAATTTAGTGTGTGTGTATGTATATATATATACTGTATATATATATATATATATATATATATATAGAGAGAGAGAGAGAGAGAGAGAGATATGTACATACACAGTTAGGTCCATGTACAGTATCTCAAAAAAGTGAGTACACCCCTCACATTTTTGTAAATATTTTATTATATCTTTTCATGTGACAAAACTGAAGAAATGACACTTTGCTACAATGTAAAGTAGTGAGTGTACAGCTTGCTGTCCCCTCAAAAAAGCTCAACACACACCCATTAATGTCTAAACTGCTGGCAACAAAAGTGAGTACACTCCTAAGTGACAATGTCCAAATTGGGCCCAATTAGCCATTTTCTCTCCCTGGTGTCATGTGACTCGTTAGTGTTATAAAGTCTCAGGTATGAATGAGGAGCAGATGTGTTAAATTTGGTGTTATCGCTCTCATTTTCACATACTGGTCACTGGAAGTTAAACACCTCATGGCAAATAACTCTCTGATGATCTGAAAAAAAGAATTGTTGCTCTACATGAAGATGGCCTATGCTATGAGAAGATTGCCAAGACCCTGAATCTGAGCTGCAGCACGGTGGCCAAGACTATACAGCAGTTTAACAGGACAGGTTCCACTCGGAAAAGGCCTCGCCATGGTCGACCAAAGAAGTTGAGTCCATGTGCTCAGCGTCAGATCCAGAGGTTGTCTTTGGGAAATAGACGTATGAGTGCTGCCAGCATTGCTGCAGAGGTTGAAGGGCTGGGGGATCAGCCTGTCAGTGCTCAGACCATACGCCGCGCACTGCATCAAATTCGTCTGCATGGCTGTCATACCAGAAGGAAGCCTCTTCTAAAGATGATGCACAATAAAGTCCGCAAACAGTTTGCTGAAGACAAGCAGACTAAGGACATGGATTACTAGAGCCATGTCCTGTGGTCTGACGAGACCAAGATAAACGTATTCGCTTTAGATGGTGTCAAGCGTGTGTTGTGGCAACCAGGTGAGGAGTACAAAGACAAGTGTGTCTTGCCTACAGTCAAGCATGGTGGTGGGAATGTCATGATCTGGGGCTGCCAGCACTGGGGAGCTACAGTTCATTGAAGGAACCATGAATGCCAACATGTACTGTGACATACGTCAGCAGAGCACGATCCCCTCCATTTCGAGCCTGACTGGGCCCCAGGGCTGTATTCCAGCATGATAAAGACCCCAAACACACCTCCAAGATGACCACTGCCTTGCTAAAGAAACTGAGGGTAAAAGTAATGGACTGGCCAAGCATGTCTCCAGACCTAAACCCTATTGAGCATTTGTGGGGCATCCTCAAATGGAAGGTGGAGGAGTGCAAGGTCTCTAACATCCACCAGCTCTGTGATGTCATCATGGAGGAGTGGAAGAGGACTCCAGTGGCAACCTGTGAAGCTCTGGTGAACTTCATGAATAAGAGGGTTAAGGCAGTGCTGTAAAATAATGGTGTCCCACAAAATATTGACACTTTGGGCCCTATTCAGACATTTTGACTTAGGGGTGTACTCACTTTTGTTGCCAGCGGTTTAGGCATTAATGACTGTGTGTTGAGTTATTTTGAGGGGACAACAAATTTACACTGTTATACAAGCTGTAATCACTACTTTACATTGTATCAAAGTGTAATTTCTTCAGTGTTGTCGCATGAAAAGATATAATAAAAAATTTACAAAAATGTTAGGGGTGTACTCACTTTTGTGAGATACTGCACATGGACCTAACTGTATATATATATATATATATATATATATATAAACACACACTAAATTACCAAAAGTATTGGGACGCCTGCCTTTACACACACATGAACTTTAATGGCATCCCAGTGTTAGCCTGTAGGGTTCAATATTGAGTTGGCCCACCCTTTGCAGCTATAACAGGTTCAACTCTTCTGGGAAGGCTGTCCACAAGGTTTAGGAGTGTGTCTATGGGAATGTTTGACCATTCTTCCAGAAGCGCATTTGTGAGGAAAGGCACTGATGTGGACTAGAAGGTGTGGCTCTCAGTCTCTGCTCTAATTTATACCAAAGGTGTTATATCGTGTTGAAGGCAGGACTCTGTGCAGGCCAGTCATGTTCCTCCACCCTAAGCCCGCTCATCCATATGTTTATGGACCTTGATTTGTGCACTGGTGTAAAGTCATGTTAGAACAGGAAGGCGCCATCCTTAAACTGTCTTGGTATGCTGACGCCTTAAGAGTTCCCTTCACTGGAACTAAGGGGCCAAGTCCAACCCCTGAAAAACAATCCCACACCATAATACCTCTTCCACCAAATGTTTGGACCAGTGAACAAAGCAAGGCCCAAAAAGACATGAATGAGCGAGTTTGGGGTTGATGAACTTAACTGATCTGCAGAACGTCCTGACCTCAACCCGATAGAACACCTTTGGGATGAATTAGAGCGCAGATTGCAAGCCAGACCTTCTTGCTCATATCAGTGCCTGAACTCACAAATGCACTTCTGGAAGAATGAAGAAACATTCCCATAGACACACTCCTAAACCTTGTGGACAGCCTTCTCAGAAGAGTTGAAGCTGTTATAAATGCAAAGAGTGGGCAAACTCAATATTGAAACTAGGATGCCATTAAAATTCATGTGTAAAAGAAAGCACTCTAAGGGTCCTTTCACACGGCAGCTCTGCTGCTTTCTGTGTGTCCGCAAATCATCCTATTTTTTTGCGGATGATTTGCGGACATCAATGTAAGTGAATGGCACTGCGGATGTCAGCGGAATACCATCCGCTGACATCCGATTTTCCTCCTTTCAGTTCTGTTCCGTTTTTTGGAACGGAACAGAACCCCATTTTTCCATCCGTGTAAAAAACGGAAAGGAAGGAAAATCGGGTGTCATCCGCTGACATCCGAATTGCCATATACTTACATTAGGTCCGCATATCATCCGCAAACGGATGGGATGATATGCGGGCACATGGAGCGGATGACAGAAATGTCATCCGCTCCGTGGAAAAAAAAAAAAAAAAGTCCCGCAGCGGACCTTTCACACGGAGCGGCCGTGTGAAAGGAGCCTTATACTTTTGGTGATGTATTGTGTGTGTGTGTATATATATATATATATATATATATATATATATATATATATATACACATTTTTTATTATTATTATTTATTTATTTTTATTTATATTTCTTTAGACATAGCTTCTGCATTCTCATATATAGAGAAGAATCAGGCACACTTTGGTTATCTGAGCAGTTTAGCACAGTCTACTGTGACGTGACATGCTGTGATAGGTCTATAGGCGACAGACAACACTTTGAGCCAGCTGGATAAGGGCTGTAAGCCAACAAGGTCATTCACACCCATCATTCGCACAGTAGAAAGTATTTGGAATTGTTTCCCTAATCTGACAACGCTGAATCGCTTTATATTTCTTAAGGTGGAGACAATTCCGTTGGCAAGCCCTGTGCATTTTTGGGGAATCATCAATCACACATATAACTACAGCTGGTCATGTAGCAGTTTCTTAGGCCAAGATGTGATATAGGGGTTAAAAAACAACTGTAGGCTTGGCTCATTCTTCTAGCCCTCCATCAGGGCAGGAAAGCATAATGTTTATTTACATGTCCCAGGCTGTGGAATAAAAGGAAATGGGTAATTGTGGACTGGTCTGGACCCATCCTCTCACTAAGTGATTTGGCTGCGGTTGTTGTGCCTTATCTCTGTTCATGCACAGCGGCAGAATGACCTGAATCACAGTGGAAGGTGGAGTGGGTAATAGGGCTCTTAGAGTTGGATTTGTGAGAAGAAAAACAAAGATACTTTTATATCCATCAGTACCAGACTAAGCGTCACACGCAGGCATAATTCTTCACTTAGACAGATGACACGATCATTGTTCTAGCAGAGACATTCTGGTTTGTTTAGTAAGACAGAAAACAATTTGCAAAGTGCAGTAACCCATTATGATCAATCAGGATTAATTTCTTTATAATATTATTCAACATCATAAATTAATGTAGAGATTCTTCCATCCAGGACTTTCAATATATGGGATCTCTTAAAACCCAACTAATGCTTGAGCACAAAATGAACAGATTTTTTTTTTTTTTACTAATCTCTTGTAAAAATAAATAAATAAATAATAATTAAATAATTGCTATACTTACCATATTTCTGCAGGGGGTGCTCCAGTTGGGTGGGGGTGACCTGAGCCTGAAGTTAGGTTTTAAGTCAAAGTTATATAGGAGAGTGTTAGGGTTAAAGTATAAAAGATGATGCAAAGTATTCTTTGGTGCAGGAGGCTCTCTGAATAGGGAATATTGGTCAGGAATATCAGTGTGTCTATGAGGTGGTGTATACAGTAGGTAATCAAATGGAACTCAATCATGAATGGGCATTAACAGGAATATTAATCTTTACTTTTTTTTATTCTTTATTTAAAGCTTAACGTGAGGCCGACAGTCAATTGAAAAACATAAACAATAAGTCATAATCTGTTAGAATTGCATGACCTGAATATTGACTTTTAATTTGCTTATAATAGTGCAGTCTTTCATATCAGGAATAGGTATTTGTTCTGTTATTTACTTGTATTTTAGTCCTGTCACAGCAAATATATCAGTTTGTAAGACCCCAACGAGAGTCACAAGAGACTACTGTTGCACGAGAATGCTAGTGACAGACCACAGCATATACCGTATTTTCGGGCGTATAAGACGACCCCCCTAATTTTCATCTACCAGTAATACTTATACTTAGGTTACCTTGGAGATATTATACTCGGTGTATAAGACGACCCCCCATTTTTGGGCGATTTTTTTGAGGTTCAAAAGTAGTCTTATACGCCAGAAAATACAGTATGTCTTTTTTGATTTGTACCCTTAGTTCAAATTTAATAAAGTCTTTATGTTTTTTTAGATCCTGACAAAATCTTTGTTATATGTTTTTGAGTGTGTGAATGATAAAAAAAAATGAATGAAACAAACACCTGAGAGATAGAGCTGCAATATCTTTACAATTCCATAGTGGAGTGTCTGATTACATCCTAACATGTTTCAGGGACTGGAGCCTGGAGCCCAAGGCAGGAGAAAGAGAACAAGTAAGGTCCTGTGATAACCTCCACAGGATAAACAGTTCACATCATACCAACCATCTGTGAAAGACGCCCAACCATATCATAAGATTGTCTGTAAAATACAGTATAACACAATAAATGTAACAGGCAGTCAATAGGATCATAAAAAAAAACACAACCTGAGAACACACAAGTGTATGGGTAGTCCAACACCAATTAGGAAAAGACTGATGGAATGCCTCCTGTTGATCCCAAGGGGGGAGCTCCATCTAATGCAAAAATAGGGGAAAAAAAGGCACAGCCCAAAACCTGCATAGTGTAGTAAGTCAAATCCAAAAAATGTATCCAAAAACCATAACAAACGCGTTTCAAGGTATCTCACGTCTTTCTCTTAACTCTAGCTACTCTAGCTATCTGGCTACCCACAGAGTTTTAAATACTCACAAAGGACCCAGAGGTGGGGGGCTCATATTGGACTGACAAAGAAGGACTAATAACACCGCCGCCCACATGCCAGAAAATCAAGGGTTGTCAAAAATAAGACATGGAAAAATGATTATAATATGCTAAAAAGGTACACAACATCAATATGAAACCAATATAAACTCAAAGAATTTCAAAATAATGATAATGATAAGGGGTAACGATCATAAATAGTGATGTTCAAAAAATCTTGGATAGCATTCCATAAAACATATATGTAATTTCAATTGAAAATTTTACATCAAAATATGTAAAAAAATTGATAATAAATAATGATAAAGTAGAAACGCATGGAACTTAAAAAACACATAGTACAAAAAAATGATATATAGTATATGTGGCGGTATAGGCAATTTATGTAAATAGTCAATAATAAATAATATGAAACATATCAATTCATTAGGAATGTATCAGTTCATTAAAATGGTTGTAAACCTCAGACATGAAATATGAACAAACATATCCCTTTATAGTGTCAAACACAAGGCCCGCCAGGCCATTTCATGTGGCCCTCACACCCAGGGGGAAGGATGGCAATGAGATGTGGACAGCCTGTGAAAGAGAGCTGAAACCTGTTAAACCCTTTGCACTATACATGGTGCACCCCTGGACCCTAAACTTAGTATGTAGCGCACCTCTGAACTCTGCACTCTGCCCAAAGCGCACCCTGAATTCTGCGCTCTGTGCATAGGACACCCTTAAAACTGGACATAGCGAGTCCCTGAATTCCTATATAGTGCACTTCTGGTATTTTTTGCCCCTTTAGGATCCTCCCACTTTGCAATTTGGGCACACCCACCTTTCAATGTAGTTTGGCGTGGGAGGGGGGGGTGGCATGGTTGAGTTCCTGCACATATCCTCTGAGAAAAAAAGCCATGGATAAATTTATATAGTCATCACTCACAATGAAATTTAGTTTGACATCTCTGCTCTATAGTGTGTACGTGTCTCAATTAAAGCACTAAGTCTCGTTTCTGTCTGCTGCTTCGTTCCTCTGCTATTAGCATGAATCCCTTCTGAAAAGTTTTCCTGACACCAAGAGGAAAAATGTGACAGGGAAGGGACCTCCAGCACACAGTCTGTGACTGACAGCCTCAGCTCTGTTCCTGTATGCTGTGTAAAGGGGGTGTGCCTCTTACCTTTAATCAGCTCTCAGATCAGTGGCGGCTGGTGCATCAGGGGCGCAGGGGCGCCGCCCCCCTGTCCATGCGTCCGGCCCCCTAATCTACATGCGGGGCGCTGGACGCATGGAGTTCAATGGTTGTTTGACAATAGCGAATGAAAATTCGCTATTGTCACGCGGATCCTCCTCCTGGCCAATCAGCTGAAGCTGCCGCCTGCTGCTGCAGATGTCCAGGCAGGGTGAGTGAGCCGGGCCCTGTCCTGCCCTGCTGTGGTCCTGTCCTGCTGTGGTCCGGGGGGGGGGTGTATGGTGCGGTCTGTCTGCCGCCCCCCCCCGGCCAATGGAGAAACAGCCGCCACTGTCTCAGACCTCTCCTCACTGAGCTCTGCAGAGTGTAACTTCAACCCTCCACCCCCTTTTTTCTGACTGCTCAGACAAGCTTTAGAAATTTTGGACTTTGAATGGATGTAGAGAAGGGAAGACTGCAGATAAACAGGTACAACTTATGTAGGAGGATTTGTTTCATCTGTGTCACCTGAGGATAGTCCCTTCACTGGGTATACAACCACTTAAAAAATGCATGGCACATAAAGAAAACACATGGTACAAGAAAATGATATATGGTCTATGTAGAGGTAGCTACCAATTATGTACAGTATATAATCAATAATAGATAATGATAAACGTGTTGATTTAGTATTGAAACATATTGATTCAATACCTTATGAGAATGGTAAGGCTTATTTCTGTCACTCTTTGGCTCCCAGTATTACAGTATAATTTGTTAGTTAAAACAGTCCATGGATATAAATTTCAAATGTGTATTAAGCTGCTTGCACAGAGTTCTTCTTAAAGTCTTTCCTTTACTTTTTTTGAAAACTCTGCTATGATTCTGACAAGTGTTAATTTCGTTGACTATAATATTTTTGTCAACTAAATCAATACTATTTTAGTTAACTAAAATACGACTAAATCTAAAAATAATTTGGATGGCTAAAATACAATTAAAATTACATTTTAGTCAAAAGACTAAAATACGCCTAAAACAAAAATGCCATTTTAGTCAAAAGACTATAACAAGCAATGAAATATAACTAAACCCATAAGATTTTAGTTGACTAAAATGTACTGAAGATTTTAGTTGACTAAAATATGACTAAAACTAACATGGCATTTTAGTCAAAAGACTAAAATACGACTAAAACAAAAATGGCATTTTGGTCAAAAGACTATAACCAAAACTAAATCGAAATTTAATGTCAAAATAACACTGATTCTGATACACAAAAAAAGCGAGGAGGCAGTTTACGAAGGTTCTTCTGTTTTGGGCACAGTCCATGAAACCAGGATAGACTCCGTTCTCCCAGGTACATGCATTCCGGCCCTAAATCTAGAAAGACAATATACAAATGAGAAATAGGAAACACATTTTTGTACTGGCAAAGGAATTTTTTATTGGTGCAATGTTTTACTTCTTCAGACATTCCGACATTGCTTTCATTTATTTATTTATTTTTTATTGTCTTGCATTATCCCTTAAGACTGCTCATTTGTTCAGAGGAAGGCAACCTGACTGGAACAAGTTTTTAAGTGCAAGGTCATTAAATGAGTCATTATAAGAAGCTGCCAGAAAAACGCTTCCTAGTCAGTTAGCATACCAGCCGCTCTGCCTATTTGTCTAATAAAGAAAAATAACCTCCGTCTTATTTTAAGTGGACCTGTCATGTAGCGCTAGACAAACAATTGAAACCAGTCAGTCAATGACTATTGCTATCAAGAAACACTACAACTGTACTCAAATCCTCCTCAAGGTATCTCAAATCCTCAGGGTATCTGGGCAGGTCTGCAAGCTTTTGTCGTCTGCGCTGTATACTCTCTCCCTTGCTCCAGTTTATGTATGCTTAGCAAGAGTAGGCTCAAGTATAGGATTGTCAAGGTCTTACCTTGCCTTCCTGTAGTCAGCCATCTTGGACATGTGAAGACTGTTGCCTTTTCTAAACTCTGCATCATCACTTGCGTCAATCAGTGATGATGTTGCACACCTGACTATATATATCACCTGTTGGCTTGCAGTCCTTTGCCCTTGTGTTTGGGCTCCAAGGTGCATCACTGTTAGCAGTCTTCTGTTCTCCGTGTTCCTCCGTGCATGACCTGGCTTGGCTGATGACTTTTCTGGCTCTCAATTTCGCAGCGGCAGACTGCACAGCATCGGCAGACGACCTGGCATCAGCAGACTACCCGCCTCTGGACTCGACCCTGGCTTGGATGACTTCTCACTTCTAGACTCAATCCAGGCTTGGATGACTACCTGCCTCTGGACTCGACCCCGGCTTGGATGACTACCCGCTCTGGACTTGACCCCAGCTGTTCCTGATTTCGCTTCTCACTCGTGCTGTGCGTTTATTGTTTTTGCTCTAATAAATTGCTTTATTTTACTTGCATCTTCATGTGGTCTGGTTTCCTGGCACCCTGACAAGGGTATAGATAGGAGCAGATTCAAGGCCATTTAGAATATAAAGCTATTACAAATACAGCAATTTATCATTTATTGGCTGCATATATTGACTGACAGGATGAAATTAGACCTAAAAAACAGGTAAGTTGTATCACTTTACTCCCAACCATAAAAATTATTTTTTATCTCTTGCATCCAGCATGTGGAAACTGCAAAAATGTATAAAAGTAGATTCAACTATATTAACCAGTGTACACAGGCTGGCAATCAGCATGTAGGTTGTGTTACCCTTACTTATTAGAACTCCTGGCATTCTCTGCACAATGAGTGTTAGGGGTGGGTTTTTTACAAATATTGGGAAAAAGTTTAGAGCATCAGTTTATAAACATGGATATAGACAGGTGCAGTCTGTTGTTTCCACTACAGGTGGCACTCAGCCGCAGCGGCAATTTATAAGGTGAGGAAGTCATAAGGAACATGGTTCCTCTATGGTTTGCTGAGTCACTGAGCCAGCGATCCGATTGGATGCTGGTTATTCATATGCCTCTGGCGGCCACCTTTGGACGTGATAGTCTATTTAAGATCCTGGCCCCAGTTTTGGCATGCATTTGCGTGTGTATAGGAGCATGTCACCTGTCTGTCAGGGACAGCATTAGCAGCAGGGAAAGGTTTCAGTAGAGTAGAGAAAGCTTAGAGCTGCTCACTCTCCTTGGACATCTACCCGCTTGGGCTCAGAACGGTCAGGCCACATTCCGCTCCTCCAGACAGATGCTGTCAGTTCGGTTGAACCCTGCTCCACTATACACTGTTGGTATTCATGAGTGTTCCTGGTTGGGCTTCCTCCCACCGGGTTGTTGCAAACTGTTTGCCTTTACTTCAACACAAGTTCTACCATTTGCACCTGGACTGTGTTTGTGTCGCCACACCACACTGCACCCACACACATGGTTGTTGACAGGTTAGGTTCCCATTTAAGGTAAGCTCCCCCTCGGAGTGTAGGAGTGACATAAAGTTCCCCTATATAAAGGTGTAAGGGACTTATGGAAGGGCTTTCTGTTTGTATTACAAGGAAAGAGGGTACATTGGAGGGGTTCTTGGTGTGTTCTGCCCTTTGGGGAAGGGGCTGTAGAGGTTTTTGCCATTAGTTCACATGTAATATAAGCTTTGGACTTAGATTGGGTTGTGAGTACCACTTTGCGCATTCACTATTGCTCAATATACAATGATATTTATGACTTATATGTTTTACCTTGCCATTATTTGTAAAAGTTGTTACAGTTCTTATAGACTGTTGCTATATGGCTGAGAAGTAAAGACAACATGCAACTAGAAGCCTCTGTGTGATGCTCTACTGGGAATGAAGTGTTAAGTACAGCTAACGATCGAGGTTAAGAACTGGGTGTTTTACTGATGCAAACCTGGTCAACTCTCAAGTGGGTGGTGATGGAGGAATAGGAGTCCCCCTCCTGACTGTGGGAGTAAACCCCTCATGTATGAGGGGTCAGGTGGTTTAGGCCCCCATGTTTCATGAGCCCCAGGTGGAAAGTTGGGCTTTTAGTGCTTTAATCTGGACCACAAGTAAAACATGGGGTATGTGAGAACTCCAGGCATAAAAGAGCTAATGTGTACTACAGCTAAGAAAATGGGAAGGAGAGGTCTAGGACTGACATCTGTGCACAGGAACAGTATGTGGGATTGGGCAGAACATAAGTGTGAACATACTAGCTTAGGAGGTGTATTTTTCCATTATCTGTGCCCCTTTCCGATGATCGGAGCAGAGGGACTATTTTGCATGCATATTCTGCTCCCGCTTGCATGTTCTTCTGCCTTGGCTCAAGTTCCGTCCAGCCTTCCCCGGCAGAGTGATCTTCCTCCGCTCCTCACCCAGTAGTAGCCGGGGCCCGGAGAGTGAGACTTGAGAGGCTGTGAGGCGGTGGCGACAGGCAGAGAGAGGCAGCTGAGCTCAGCTGAAGGTGTCCAACAACAGGAACAGAGGGGAAGCGGATCCCATCGTGGGGCTGCCAGTGCCTTCAAGGCTTCAACATGTATGGGCATAGCCAAACTGTATGTGTTGGCCACATGGGAAGAAGCTGGGCATTCATCCTACATGTATACTTAAACTAAATATAAACTACAATTGGCCATTATACTTTTCCTTTTAAACGTTGTTTCCAAAAAGTGTATATCTGTGGATCGTTTACCACTGCTGGAATATGTCCCCACTGTAGAAGGAAAACACTGAAAGGCTCAGCATTTTGGGACAAAAATGCCTTGTGGAACAATATGTTTATTCTAGTGTTAGATACCCATGGCAGATAGCACAGGGACATGATGAATTAAATTATATAGGCTTTATGGTGTTCAGTGGAAGTTTTGGAGAAGACCACATAAAGGTGGCCCATAGACACTCTGCAGCTTTTGATGCTTGGAAACAACAGAGCAAAGCTCACAAAACATTTGCCTGTTTCATATGCATTTTGATATGTAAAAGGGTAACAATGGAAATAAAATGCTTTAGAAATTTGGAGCAGTTATATAAGCCATAAACAATATAAGCTAATGAAAGCGAAGCATTATTATTGTGGAAAAGGAGTGCTTTGCTTCTCTTAAAGCGGAGTTCCACCCATTTTTAATAGGTTGGAATACATAGATCTTTGTAATCCCCTTTAAAACGGCTTTTACCAATGGAAACTTTTTTTTTTGCTAGTAAATACCTTAATTTCGGATTTATTCCTCCTCTCCTCACTTCCTGGTCCGATCGGCGATGACGTCATTCGGCGATCCGCAGTGTCTGCTGGGATGTATTCTATTCCAGAAATCTCAGTAGCTGTATCTGTACTGAGCCGTGCCTGCCCCGCCTCCGCCCCGCCTCCTCTCATTCAGTTGCATTGTATGAATGTATTAAGGCCGTTCTCTGCCCCGCCTCCACCCCGCCTCCTCTCATTGAGTTGTATTGAGAGGAGGCGGGGCGGAGGCTGGGCAGAGAACAGCCTTAATACATTCATACAATGCAATTCATTGAGAGGAGGCGGGGCGGAGGCGGGGCAGGCACGGCTCAGTACAGATACAGCTACTGAGATTTCTGGAATAGAATACATCCCAGCAGACACTGCGGATCGCCGAATGACGTCATCGCCGATCGGACCAGGAAGTGAGGAGAGGAGGAATAAATCCGAAATTAAGGTATTTACTAGCCAAAAAAAAAAAAAAAAGTTTCCATTGGTAAAAGCCGTTTTAAAGGGGATTACAAAGATCTAAAGTTCCAAAAATGGGTGGAACTCCACTTTAACTTCAATAATGAATCTTTACAAAGTCTTTTACAATAGACCTATGTTTTGCCATTGCAACTAGTTTATTTAAAAACTGCCCCTCATGTGCTGCTTATACTTGCCTTTACTTCCCTTTACATCCCCCCCTCATTTTGCCCATGGAAATGAAAAGAAGAAACGCTGTTAGCCCCAAGTTGCTTGGTTTAAGTCTACGAAGGGATAAGGACTCTCGTCCCCATTTGACAGTGCTAGCCAAATGGGTGCCCAACATGGCACTGGCCATATGAGTATCCAACGTTGCATAGTGGGAGAAAGAGAACATAGTCACGTGTTCCCTAAACCTGGGACTGCTTTTTTTTTCTTTTACTCCTTCAATAGGAGCAGAAAAGGTGAGTACATGAAAGGAAGGGGGGAGCATTAAAGTGAACCTGTTGACTTACAATGCACAGACTTCACTTTAAAAATGTAATTAAAGTGGCATACTGTGGTGAAGTAAATTGGCCTTAAGACTCTAGTGATGTAGATTTACCATTCAATGACATCTTAGGACTTCCATAGACTTATGAGGGTAGCTGAACAAGCATTCACAATTCAACCATCCTTAGAATGAATTGGCCTGCAGGTCCACAAACAGGAATATTTTCCTATGCCAAACCGAAATAAAGAGTAGATGAATGCAGCTGGCAGGTTGCACTTCCTATCTACAGAGAACAATAGTGATTGGGGCAATGTTCTAACCCAGCCTTTCGATGTTCTTTGTCAAAGAGCTGCTGGTCAGTTTTGATTGGGAGCTCCCCATAGACAGTGACATTTTGCTCTGAGTAAACTCCAAGGGAGGTCATAGATGCATTGCCCCTGTAAGTCCAAATCCAGGAGACTGACAGCTACTAGTTCTCACTGAGTAAACCATGCCACCACACGCCTGGTATAGTCCTAGATGATGCATTCTCATCAAGCCTCATTATTTGCTTTGAAACTTACTTAGGGAGAAAGCTTACTTGCTAAATGAGAAAAGACTAAAGTCTGACCCTCTGATACTATATACTCATGTCAATCATGCATCAATATACTCATGTCATCATGCATACAAGATATACATATAACGCGTGCTACCAATATCTGGGGAAGTGGCCTGGCTAAGATTTCGCAAAATGAGACTTATATTATAATATAATGACTGCTATTTACATTTTTTTTAGAACTTTGATAGTTGTCTTGCAAATGTTGAACAAAGAATCTGTCTACTAATACTCCCTGTAGGCAATGATTACCTGTCATTACGTGAACTATCCAGATCCTGACTGAGATTTGTGAAACTATTGAAACAAACTTTGTATCTGTGAATGTTACAGGGCCCATTTTCAGTATTCTGTTTTTGTGTCCTCGTAAAGGGCTTGACAGGTTATGAAAAGCCGACTCCTAATGTTCAGACATTCCTCAGAAGACAAATTCTTGACTGGCTCCTTAGATAACTGATGGTAATGTTAATTCCAGCCCTTACTTGCAAGCTGTAATGTCCCACCTTTTTATGGAAAATAAATTCCCCATGGTCCAAATAATATGTTGAGAGGGCCTCATTTATCAAAGTGACAGAAACGAGGAGTGTCTGTGTTGCCCACAGGGACCAATCATTTTCCTGCTTTCAATTTTTTGGTGCATTATGGCTGCTTGACAGTTGCTTTGTCTATGGTTACCTTATGGTTACCCAGCATGTCACGTGCCCATTCTGAAGAGAATCTTCAAAAGATGAGTATTAAAACAAATAATAACAAAACATACTGCAAGGCTTCATGTGCACTACAGCTCTTAAACTTGAGTTTAGGATCTTTTGGTGTTTTTTTTGCTAAAGCTCCTAAACTCAACTCCATAAAAACCTATGTGTTCATGTACACATAGGCTTTTAGCATCTTTTAGGAGCGGCTGGGGTTAGAGGAGGTTCAACCTCCCTCAACCTCCCTCTCCTGAACACAGAAGAATTGCATTTTGACCAATGGCCACGGTGCGATTTTGCCTCCTGTTGCATTTTTCCTCGGCTGCGGTACATCACTGCCCACTTTACTAGAAGTGGGGGACTCAAATGGGGAGGAGGTGGGGCAGTTGGTAAGCAAAGAGCTAAGCCTAGATTTGGGCTTTAAAGTTGATCTGTAAAAAAATGTATTTGACTAAAACAATATGTTTCTATATATATATTTTAAATTTTAGAATATACTTGTTTTCCACTTTTCGGTTTCTCAGTGCTGCTGGTCTCCTCTAGCATGTTTCAGCCATTTCCCATGTACATACAAGCATTCGCTACAAAGTGCCAGCATGGCCACTCATAGGTGTGGCTTAATTAAAGGAAAATAGACTGTATATCTTGCAAGTGTATTTGCTCCAGAGCCTAGTAAATGTGGGGACGCTCTGCTGACTTCCATTATCCAATCATGTACAAGCAAAAATACAGTTTTTTTATTTTCCTTGCATATGTTTGGGTATTCTTTGCAAAGTGAAGCTTAATCTCATCTCCTAAGCTCTGGGGAAGCTGCATTTGCAAAGTGCACAGTCTATTTTCCTTTAGTAAGCCAACCCAAGAATCTGCACTGAAAGCACATATGACAGGGTAACAACACAGAAAAACACGTAAGAGACAGTTGTCACCTGATGCATCCTTTATGCAGGATTACCAGTTATTTTTATGAAAGCCATTTGAAAATAGTGAAAATGACTTTTGTAATCACATTAATTATGTTACATGTAATTTTTGTCATTTGATTTACATACTGTACACTTTAAATATTACCCACTTACAGTGCCTTGCAAAAGTATTCGGCCCCCCTGAACTTTGCGACCTTTTGCCACATTTCAGGCTTCAAACATAAAGATATAAAAATGTAATTTTTTGTGAAGAATCAACAACAAGTGGGACACAATCATGAAGTGGAACTAAATGTATTGGATATTTCAAACTTTGTTAACAAATAAAAAAACTGAAAAATTGGGCGTGCAAAATTATTCAGCCCCTTTACTTTCAGTGCAGCAAACTCTCTCCAGAAGTTCAGTGAGGATCTCTGAATGATCCAATGTTGACCTAAATGACTAATGATGATAAATAGAATCCACCTGTGTGTAATCAAGTCTCTGTATAAATGCACCTGCACTGTGATAGTCTCAGAGGTCCGTTTAAAGCGCAGAGAGCATCATGAAGAACAAGGAACACACCAGGCAGGTCTGAGATACTGTTGTGGAGAAGTTTAAAGGTGGATTTGGATACAAAAAGATTTCCCAAGCTTTAAACATCCCAAGGAGCACTGTGCAAGCGATAATATTGAAATGGAAGGAGTATCAGACCACTGCAAATCTACGAAGACCTGGCCGTCCCTCTAAACTTTCAGCTCATACAAGGAGAAGACTGATCAGAGATGCAGCCAAGAGGCCCATGATCACTCTGCATGAACTGCAGAGATCTACAGCTGAGGTGGGAGACTCTGTCCATAGGACAACAATCAGTCATATACTGCACAAATCTGGCCTTTATGGAAGAGTGGCAAAAAGAAAGCCATTTCTTTTTTTTTGTTTACAAAAGATTTTATTAGAAAGTCAGTAAAAAAAAAAAAACAGTTTCTTTTACACAAGTCAACAGTGTAACATCATACATAAGAACAATTATACATTGCATAGAAAAATACTCTGAAAAAATTGCAAGTATCAAAAGAGCACTGGTCATAATATAACAGAATATCAAAGAGTCTGTTGCACACATAGGGTCAATACTGTCAAATTAGGCATTTTAT
Organism: Pelophylax lessonae; assembly: GCF_965119305.1. Classification (NCBI taxonomy): domain Eukaryota; kingdom Metazoa; phylum Chordata; class Amphibia; order Anura; family Ranidae; genus Pelophylax; species Pelophylax lessonae. Next base: position 453,982,549 of record NC_138771.1, on the reverse strand, counting down.
AAAAATCAAGAGGCATCATCAGGCCTAACACAAATATCCCAAGGGTCCCATTTAGCATGGAAGGTCATCATGGAACCATGAAGGGAATGAAATATCCTTTCGGTTAACTTGATGCATTCTGGAAAGTACCTGAGGCCACAGTAGGGAATCTGATTTCCAATTAAAGGCGATCATCCAGTGAATGGAACACATCAATGTATGGATCAGATTGGAGGTAGATTTCGGAACACCTGGGACTTTTACAAAAAGTAAACATATCTTGGGAGAGAGAGAAACCGATGTCCCTGCCAGTCTAGTCACAAGCCTTTGTGCATGATCCCAGATGGGCCGCAAGAGATTGCAGCTCCAAAAGAGATGGAGTAAATTACCTTCTTCCGGACAGCCCCTATAACAGAGAGGGGACACTGAACCGTAGAAGGTGTGAACCAGGGAGGGGGTCAAATACCATCTTGTAACTAGCTTAAGAGGCGTCTCCCTGCATGCACTAGAACGTGAGCATTTACGCATGTTGGATATAATGTGATGCCATTAAGGGATGGAGAAACTACAGTTAAGGTCTTGTTCCCATTTAATCATATACTTATGCTTATCTGGGAGGGTGAGGGTAACAATATGCGAGTATAGTATAGATATCAGCCCTCGATCTCTGGATGAGGAAGAACAAATGTTCTCAAAAATTGTAAATGGAGGGTTCAGTGAAAGGAGGCCTTGTGATTGAAAAAATGCTCTCACAATGGTATAGTGATCCCTTTCAGAGCTGGGGAGTCCATGTATATCTACCAGTTGTTCAAAGGTACAAAAAATGTTGCCCACTGAGAGCTTCTTAAAGTTCACCAGGCCTCTAGTTATCCATGGAGATAAGTCCTCTCTGCTCAACAGGAGTAAACAGGAATCAATGTGTCCCAGAAAGGATGTCAATGGAGAGACTTGAGATGCCAGGTTTAGGGGGGTCTTCAGTTTTAACCACAGCCGGTATAAATGGATTATTATTTTGTTTGCAAATGAGTTATATTTAACCGGGTGTGAACCACTCCAGAGAGCCGCCGAGAGATAGCTCAGGGAAACTGTAGCCTGTTCAAATGAGAGCCAGGGAATACTCTCGGGATCTGCATTCCACTGTGCAATTTGTATGAGTTTGGCAGCAAGGTAATAAGACCATAGATCTGGGATACCCAGACCGCCCAGGGATTGGGGGGCATAGAGAATATGACTATTATATCTAGATCTTTTGCCATTCCATATGAATCTAGAGATCTCCCGCTGAAAAGAGCTGACATGGGATCTAGGGACATTAATCGGAAGGGCCCTAAAGAAGAACAAGACCTTTGGTAAAATAATCATCTTTATGGCCATAACTCTGCCCAGAAATGAGATGTGGTACGAAGACCACGTCTTTAACAACAAGCCTAATTTCTTAAAGACTGGGGGGAAGTTAGAAATAAAAAGTGATTCATAATGAGGAGTGATCTTAACCCCTAAGTAACTAAATGATCTGTACACCAGGTGAAAGAAAAGCTCTCCTTATAGAGGTCTGCATCCAACTGGGCAAGTTAATCGGCATAAGAGAGCATTTGGAAAGGTTAACCCCTAAGCCCGACATGGATCGAAATCTCTCCAACTCAATCAGCAAATGAGGCAATGAAATATGAGGTTTGGACAAAAATAATAAGACATCATCTGCATACATACTTAGTTTGAATTCTTTCCCCCCTCTGTGGTGCCCCGTAATAAGAACATTATTTCTAATGGCTGTTGCCAAGGGCTCGATTGCTAGAGCAAACAGAAGGGGGGAAAGCGGGCAGCCCTGTCTCGTACCTCTTTGCAAATGAAAAAATTCGGAGTTACACCCAGGGAGGCGAACTCTTGTTTGTGGGGACTCATATAAAGCTTTGAAACCATGAATGAACCCGTCACCCAGCCCGTATTTAGGTAGAAGGTGTTCAACATAGGGCCAGCTGACGCTGTCAAAGGCCTTGTGAATATCTAAACTCACAAGGCAGGTAGGGGATTTGCTGAGATTAGCATCATTAACAATATTAGCGACTAACCTAATGTTGTCTGAGAGCTGTCTCCCTGGAATAAAACCAGGTCAGGGTGGATCAATTTATGGATAATATTGGACAGTCTATTAGCTAATAGTCTGCCGAATAATTTAAGGTCGTAATTCATGACCGAGATGGGTCTATAATTTTGAGGGAGGGAATGATCTTTATCAGGTTTTGGAATGAGGGACATGTTGACCAGGAGCATTTCTTGTGGAAAACTTCCTCCCTGAAGAACATGGTTAAATAATTTAGTTAATCTAGGGGCAAGAATTGTGGCAAAGGATTTATAATAAGAAGAGGAAAAGCCATCAGGGCCGGGGCGGTGGAGGTTTTGAGTGCTTTAATCATATCTAAAACCTCGTCAACTGTACAAGGTGCTTCCAATACATCCCTTTGTGCAACTGACAAGGATGGGACAGATCCCATCTATCAATCCAGGGGTGAAATTCGTTTAAAGGCAGCGTAGAAGGCACCGAGAGAAGATCCTTGTAGAAGTTTGTAAAAATTTCCAAAATTCCTTGGGGTGCGAAACCATCCTCCCGTCAGACCAAAGCTTGTATACATGAGTGGGTCTAGTTGTCTGAGTTAAGTTTGGCAAACATAGTTGATGTAGAGTTGCTGTAGAGTGTAAATTTGGCTTTGGGCCACCTAAGGGCCTTTTCCGTGTTACTGGAAAGGATGTCATCCAGTGCCTTCCTTTTAGTATGGATCTGAGAGACTATGTTTGTTATATAATCGATCTAATTCTTTCGTGAGGGATTTAATGTCGGACAGTCTAGACTTGTTATTGGCTGAGGCCAAAGCAATCAAATTTCCCCTGATGACCGCTTTGTGTGCTGTCCACACTATGGGAGTGGGTGAAATCCCATCTTCATTAATCTGGAAATACTCCACCAGTGAAGAGGAGATCTGGGCAACCAACGCAGGATCATTCAGCAGAGAATCATTCAATCTCCAATTATACGTCGTGCTACCCAGACCTATTCCCCCTGATTCAAACATCACAATTTGGTGATCAGACCAAGGGCAGACATGGATACGTGCATCTGAAGAATTTGCCAACCAAACCGGGGTACAAAAAATATAGTCAAGCCTGGCTGAGCTATCGTGAGGATGTAAGATTCTGGTACCTTTGGTACCCTTATTGCCCATTTTCCTTTTCACATTGCGTCCCACCTTTTTAGTTAGGTGGAACGCATATACCTTTAAGCCGGATGACATCATCGCTGAGCGCCGCTCTGAGCGGCTATTTCAATCGCCGGCTTTCTCTCTCACATTGTTCGTTCAATGTTACCGCATGCTCACAAGCCTTGTCTTATGCTGCCGGAGCCTCCAGCTATTCTCTTTACCTGGAACAGACCGGAACCTCGCTACTGATCCCGTATCTCGCTACCGGATCACTCCCTCACTACCGGGCCCCTCTACTACTAACCTTACTAGTGATAAGTACCCCACAGGGGATTCCTCCATAACTAACTTACACTATCTACTTCTGCACATTAGGGACTGTTACTATCTATGCATACTAATTCTATCATCTGCACTGTTACATAGATTGCTAGCTCTTGAGTCTACTACCATCTATCCTTGCACTGGGTTAGTCTATCCTGTATATGTCATCTGCTGTCCTCACCACCTGTTACCATACATGATTACTAACCTATCTGCACTCTACCTATTACCATCTACTACTCTCCTGAACATTACTATCAAGTGCTTATCATTGCTGTCACTGTTCACACCTGTCCCTTCAGCACATCACCTCCATACTGTCATATACATCCCATCACTCCAGGAACATCTTATTGAGTGTGTGTATATCTGTATGCTGAAGCAGACAGGCCCACAGTGATGAGTCTGGAGAGTTGGAACTGGTATTTCAACACATCTCTACATGACTACTGAGTGGAGATTCTGCAGCTGCAAATCCAGCTTACTATAAAAACGCAGGAGCGTTACAGATTGAACGAACCTAAAAAATGGATTCAGCAGAATTACCCACTCAAGTGACACAATTAACACAACAAGTAAATGCATTAATACTTGCTCTTACTGAAGTAAAAGATGAAAATCAGACTCTGAGACAGCAGGTAACCCGTCTTTCACAGCTTACTGCTGCTCAGCCCCCTGAACCTAAAATAAACCCTCCTCTAGTGTTTACAGGTGATCGGAAAAAATTTCTTGAATTCAAAAACGCATGTCAATTGCTTTTTTTGCTAAAACCTCATACTTACCCTACTGATCAAATTAAAGTTTGTACCGTTATTTCATACTTAACGGGTGATCCACGGGCCTGGGCAGACTCTCTCTTTGAGAAAGATGATCATCTTCTCAACTCCTATCCTTTATTCCTAGCGGAACTCGCTAGCTTATATGAAGACCCCAATAGGCAGGGTACTGCTGATATCCAATTGAGGGCTTTAAAACAAGGAAGGAGACCTGTTGAAGACTTTGTAGCAGAGTTCAAAAGATGGACCCTTGATTCAGGGTGGAATGATATATCTCTGCGAACTCAGTTCAGACTCGGGCTGTCAGAAGCCGTTAAAGACGAGCTCGCCCGAGCGGATTTACCTGGCACTTTGGATGCCTTGATACAACTCAGTATCAACATTGACAGGCGACTGCGAGAAAGAAAGGCTGAGAAAATGGGAATGCCATTATCTAGTCCTTCTCGGATTTCGGCCGTTGACCCTACTCCTATGGAGGTAGGAACCATACGCCCACCTTTATCAACTACTGAACGAGCCAGGAGAAGATCCAGAAACCTCTGCATGTACTGCGCATCCCCGGATCATTTGATAAGCGTCTGTCCCCTTGTCCGCAAAAAAGAGGGTGAGTGTTCACATGTCTTGCTAGGGGGATTAACGATTTCCTTTTCTAATCCCTATCTCTTTGTTCATTTAACATTACAGTGGGACCAGACTAGGATTACCACCAAGGCTATGATCGACACAGAATCTTGTGGGAACTATATCGATACACGTTTTGTTACTTTAAATAAAATACCTATTATTTCAAAACCTAAACCTGTCTCTGTTAGTTTCATTAACGGTATTCCGTTATCTTCTGGTCCAATCACCAATCAGACACAAGCACTCCTTGTCACTGCTAACGAGTCTCATATGGAGACCACCACTTTTGATGTACTATCTTCACCCCATTTTCCCATTATTTTGGGACTTCCCTGGTTACACACACATCAACCAACCATAGATTGGAAAACACGGACTTTAACTTTCCCTTCTCACTATTGCGAGATTACGTGTAACCTCCCATCTTATGGAAAGATCCTGTCTGTGGTGTCAGATGAGATTGCACCACTATGCTATCAGGATCTGTCCGAAGTTTTCCTTGAGAAAAATGCTCAAGTGTTGCCTCCCCATAGGGATTATGATTGCACTATCGATCTACTCCCTAACAGCAAATTGCCTTTCGGTCATGTTTATCCTCTTTCACAGGATGAACTCTCTCATCTCAAGGAATACTTGGATGAGAATTTGACAAAAGGGTTCATCAGACCCTCTACTTCTTCCACAGCTGCAGGACTTTTCTTTGTCCGCAATAAGGATTCAAGTCTTAGGCCTATTATCGATTATAGGCAATTAAATACCATTACGATAAAGGATCGCTATCCTTTACCGCTCATCCCTGAACTCATTGAACAAGTGCGTGGGGCTACCTACTTCTCTAAATTGGACCTAAAAGGGGCATACAACCTAATCCGAATCCGTGACGGAGATGAGTGGAAGACAGCATTCAGAACCAGATACGGATTATTCGAATATCTTGTGATGCCATTCGGGTTGTGTAATGCTCCCGCAGCTTTTCAACGGTTCATAAATGACATCTTTAGAGACTTACTTGATGTCTGTGTTGTGGTATATCTGGACGATATACTTATCTATTCTCGATCTTTGTCTGAACATATAAAACATGTAAGACTTGTGTTATCCAGATTACTCGCACACAATCTATACGTGAAATTAAAAAAATGCCTATTTCATAAAGAAGAAATATTATTCCTAGGATACATCATATCCAAAACCGGCATCAAGATGGATATGAGCAAGATATCCTGTATTCTGGATTGGCCTATACCAACAACTCGTAAGGCATTACAGCGATTCCTTGGATTTTCAAACTTCTATAGGAAGTTCATCAAGAACTTCTCTGCTATTGTGAGACCTCTCACACAACTTACAAGTATAAAGAAACCATTCAAATGGTCAGAAGAAGCAAATGGAGCTTTCCGCTTGTTAAAATCAAGCTTTACTTCTGCTCCCATACTACGCCATCCAGACCCATCCCTCCAATATATTCTGGAGGTAGATGCGTCAAACATGGCAGTAGGAGCAGTTCTCTCCCAACGACCAACAAATACTTCACCACTTCACCCAGTTGCTTTCTTCTCTAAATCACTAAGCAGCCCAGAGGTGAATTACCCAGTGGGTGAAAAGGAGTTGCTTGCCATAAAACTGGCACTGGAGAATTGGCGACATCTACTTGAAGGTACCCGATTACCAATACTCATATATACAGATCATAAAAACCTTCAATACCTCCAGACTAACAAAACTCTTTCCCACCGGCAGGTACGATGGTCATTATTCTTCCTAAGATTCAACTTCCTAGTGACCTACACGCCTGCAGACAAAAATAAAAAAGCGGATGCGCTATCACGATTAACCGAAGATAACTGCGCCGAAATCCCTTCTATTCCTATAATACCCTATGAACGTATTATTGGTGTTGTTCGTTCCCTGAAGGAAGAGATTTTGCACAGTATAGGATTGGACTCACCTCCACCACAATTAAGTACTGATGCAGAAGGCTTCCTCTATTACAACGAGAAACTCTACATACCCCCTACTATGCGCACCAAGATCTTGGAATTATCACATGATGTGCCTATGGCAGGACATATGGGTATGACGAAAACCCTTAATTTGCTTACCAGGCAGTTTTGGTGGCCTGATATGAAGACGTCTGTACAAAAATTTGTTTCTTCGTGTGACATCTGTGCAAGGTCCAAAATTGACACTACAAAACCATCTGGTCTACTCTGCAGTATACCAATACCCCAGGTTCCATGGGAAGTTGTGTCCTTAGACTTTATAGTAGAACTACCACCTTCCAAAGGATTTAATACCATTCTAGTGTCAGTGGACCATCTGACAAAGATGGCACATTTCATTGCTATTCGCAGACTACCTTCATCTAAACAAACAGCGGAACTACTAATGAAACATGTGTTCAAGTTACATGGAATTCCAAAGACTCTTTTATCCGACCGTGGTTCACAGTTTATCTCCAAGTTTTGGCAAGCTCTATGTCAAATACTACGGATTGAGCGAAAGCTCACTTCTCCTTACCACCCTCAGACCAACGGACAGACTGAAAGAGTCAACCAGTGTATAGAACAATATCTGCGTTGCTACACATCATACCTACAGGATGATTGGGTGGACCTCCTCCCTCTGGCGGAATTTGCTTATAACAACGCAACCCACAGTACTACTAAGCAAAGTCCGTTCTACTTGAACTATGGGTTTCATCCCACACTTCTTCCACCACGCATCCTACCATCAAGTAACCCAGTAGCCTCGGATTATCTTACCCAAATAAAAGACTCTCTGGGTTTACTTAATACCACCATCTCACACGCTCATAGTCAACAAAAAAGGTACTACGACCTTCGTAGAAGACCTTCTCCGCAATATGCTATTGGGGACCTCGTTTGGCTATCGACAAAAAATTTAAGGTTAAAGATCCCTAGCAAAAAGCTTGGACCTTTATTTCTGGGACCCTTCCCAATTAAGAAACTCATTGGAAAAGCTGCAGTGCAACTCACCTTACCGGCAGATCTCAGAATACATCCCATCTTTCATGTGTCGCTACTGAAACCACATGTTCCTAACCAAGGAATAAGGCCTACCATCTTGCCTCCACCTCCAGTACAAGTTGAAGGCGGAGAAGAATATGAGATTAAGGAGATTTTGGATTCTCGTATCCACAGAGGAAGACTCCAATATCTCATAAGATGGAAGAACTATGGACCCCAAGACGACACCTGGTTGGATACTTCTGATGTTCACGCACCTAGGCTTATACGAAGATTTCACTCTAAATACCCGGAGAAACCAGTACTATAGGCCTTCCGGAGCCGGCCTTAAGGGGGGGGGGGTACTGTAAGATTCTGGTACCTTTGGTACCCTTATTGCCCATTTTCCTTTTCATATTGCGTCCCACCTTTTTAGTTAGGTGGAACGCATATACCTTTAAGCCGGATGACATCATCGCTGAGCGCCGCTCTGAGCGGCTATTTCAATCGCCGGCTTTCTCTCTCACATTGTTCGTTCAATGTTACCGCATGCTCACAAGCCTTGTCTTATGCTGCCGGAGCCTCCAGCTATTCTCTTTACCTGGAACAGACCGGAACCTCGCTACTGATCCCGTATCTCGCTACCGGATCACTCCCTCACTACCGGACCCCTCTACTACTAACCTTACTAGTGATAAGTACCCCACAGGGGATTCCTCCATAACTAACTTACACTATCTACTTCTGCACATTAAGGACTGTTACTATCTATGCATACTAATTCTATCATCTGCACTGTTACATAGATTGCTAGCTCTTGAGTCTACTACCATCTATCCTTGCACTGGGTTAGTCTATCCTGTATATGTCATCTGCTGTCCTCACCACCTGTTACCATACATGATTACTAACCTATCTGCACTCTACCTATTACCATCTACTACTCTCCTGAACATTACTATCAAGTGCTTATCATTGCTGTCACTGTTCACACCTGTCCCTTCAGCACATCACCTCCATACTGTCATATACATCCCATCACTCCAGGAACATCTTATTGAGTGTGTGTATATCTGTATGCTGAAGCAGACAGGCCCACAGTGATGAGTCTGGAGAGTTGGAACTGGTATTTCAACACATCTCTACATGACTACTGAGTGGAGATTCTGCAGCTGCAAATCCAGCTTACTATAAAAACGCAGGAGCGTTACAGAGGATGAGAATAAAAGGTGTAACCCTTTACTCCAACATTGTGTGCACGCCAGGTGTCTATCAGTTGCTTATCACTTAAAGCACGTGTCAGGCTTTTCGGAAAAGCTTTAGATGAGGCTGTAATGTTACTCCTATCCAGTGAAGGGTGAGCAGCAAGATTGAAGTCCCCTCCTACCACCACATGGGGGGATTCAAACCTGCCTAGAACTTCGAAAAAATTTCTAAAAAATGAGGCATGCGTGTCATTAGGTGCATATAGAGAAGCTATGGTAATAGCAGCTTTGCCAGCAATACTCCCCTTGATAATGAAAAATCTACTCTCTGGGTCGCAGTACGTGGATGAAATATCGAAAATTATACTATTATGTATAAAGATGGCAACCCCTCTTGTCCTATTCTGGAAAGATGAACATTTAAATTGTCTAAAGGATTTGTCAAAAAATTTTGGGTGTCTATCTGTTGCAAAGTGCGTCTCCTGTAACAAGATTATGTCCGCACCTAATCTTTTATATTGTTTGAAGGCCTTATGCCTTTTATTGGGGGAATTGAACCCTTGGACGTTATTTGACAAAATCTTAATCCCCATGATCTAAATAAAAAGGACTACTCTCAATCTGAAACCGTTGAAGGTTGGATTTTTGATGAAAGGAAAAAAGGACCAGAGCCGATTTTAATTGAACTAACACATGAAACACCTGGGGGACCCAGGGAAGGGGCCCCAATCCGAGTGAGGGCTGAATCCCTGACTCGGTGAAGTATGAACCCTGCTCCAAGTTAAGGGTTATAAAAGTGTATATCAACCAAAACACTTGCATGATATATATAAGGACCTGAAAAAATGACTTTCTGTTTACATACGAATATTTTCTGAAACAACTACTGACAATACATGTAGTAATCAACCAAAAGTTTTGAACCTGAAAATACTTCTTGGAGATGGGCATAAAAATAGAACGCATCCAAAAGATCATTACCCAATGGACATAACCGTCCAAAAGCCGTGTGCGGAGACCCGGACACCGAAGGCGCGGAAGGTCCAAGGGGACCCCCCATATCCCAGGTGCATGGGTACTCGCAAGACAGCACATGGGGGACAAACCAACGGGAGAGGAGAGAGAAAGGCGAACAAACAATTTTAACTAAATGCGTCAGAAAAGTTTAAAACGACAGAGTATCTTTGCAGACATACCGGCGGGCACAGTCACCCCAGCACAGCCGCCCCATGGTGAGGGAGCGACCACACTAGGGCAAGGGCACACCGGCGTCTAAAAATCAAAGGGTTCACGTATGTGAACTTTAGTGTAGCACCAGGAAAAATTTTCCTCCATAGCGGACATCCTCAGAAATCACCATCTCTGAAGGGATTACGCCATCTACGCTGATCTCTTCTGGTTGCTGGAGTGGACCAGGAGGGTGAAGGTCTAGGGGTGTTCTGTGGACGAGCATCAGGAGCAGCTTCCAGGAGGCCTAGTTTACAGAGAAGTTATTTTCCTTCAGCCAGGTTATAGACCACGTAAACTGTGCCATTGTGAGGGACTGATAGCTCCATCTGTATCGGATTCGGGCCGCCTGCAGCACAGAGGTGACCTCTTTCATTTTGCGCCGCCTTTCAAGTGTAGCCTGCGATATATCAGGATAGATCTGAATGCGCGTGCCCTCCATTAAAATATTGGGGGTGTTTCTGGAGGCCCGCAAAATGTCCTCCTTGATCAGGAAGTCCTTGAGGCACAAAATGATGTCTCTTGGAGTCCTATCAGGAGGAGGTTTGGGGCGCAGAGCTCTGTGAATCCTGTCACAGGTGAAATCAGACTCCTGTTTGTCAGGCAGCAAGTTGGTGAAGAGCTTGGAAACCGCAGGGATCAAATCCGTGACCGATTCAGGAATGCCTCTACGACGCAGGTTATTCCTGCGATTCCTATTGTCCAAATCCTCCACCTGCGTTTGCAACAAGCCATAGTTATCAGAAAGCAGCTCAAAGTCCTTTCTAAGGTCATTATGGGCGATAGAAAGTTCATCATGCTTGGTCTCTAATAAGTCTGTGCGGCCTCCCAATGCAGCTATTTCTTGTGTTAACGTATTAGTAGATTTGTGAATCTCAGTTTGAAATTTGTCTGCCAGCTTCTCATAGATAGCAGCAAACCCTGCATCCAAATCTGCCTTTGTAACCACACAAGAGTACTCACGATTCCCGGATTGTGTGCTGGGAGAAGAGGATGTTTGTGCTGTCTCTGCCTGTGGAGATGGGAGGGCCTGGGCGCCATCTTGAGGCATCCTGGTGATTTCCTTGGTACGGAGCAAATAGGTCGTCAGGGAGTGCTTTGGCGGACCCCCCTGATTCTTCTTCTTTGCTGACGGCATGCACCAGGTATTCCCACGGGGTGCTGAAAGTTATAGGTAAGTGTGAGCGAAATTGGCCCCGGGGATCCCGCCGTTCTCTCTCCTCTCCGACGGAGCTGCGCACCTAGCACCCGTCCAGCTTTGCGCCGCGCATGTGCCCCCAAGAAAGCCATTTCTTAAAGATATCCATAAAAAGTGTTGTTTAAAGTTTGCCACAAGCCACCTGGGAGACACACCAAACATGTGGAAGAAGGTGCTCTGTTCAGATGAAACCAAAATCAAACTTTTTGGCAACAATGCAAAACGTTATGTTTGGCGTAAAAGCAACACAGCTCATCACCCTGAACACACCATCTCCACTGTCAAACATGGTGGTGGCAGCATCATGGTTTGGGCCTGCTTTTCTTCAGCAGGGACAGGGAAGATGGTTAAAATTGATGGGAAGATGGATGGAGCCAAATACAGGACCATTCTGACCTGAGACTGGGACGGAGATTTGTCTTCCAACAAGACAAAGATCCAAAACATAAAGCAAAATCTACAATGGAATGGTTCACAAATAAACATATCCAGGTGTTAGAATGGCCAAGTCAAAGTCCAGACCTGAATGCAATCGAGAATCTGTGGAAAGAACTGAAAACTGCTGTTCACAAACGCTCTCCATCCAACCTCACTGAGCTCGAGCTGTTTTGCAAGGAGGAGTGGGCAAAAATTTCAGTTTCTCGATGTGCAAAACTGATAGAGACATACCCCAAGCGACTTACAGCTGTAATCGCAGCAAAAGGTGGCGCTAAAAAGTATTAACTTAAGGGGGCTGAATAATTTTGCACGCCCAATTTTTCAGTTTTTTATTTGTTAAAGAAGTTTGAAATATCCAATAAATTTCGTTCCACTTCATGATTGTGTCCCACTTGTTGTTGATTCTTCACAAAAAATTACAGTTTTATATCTTTATGTTTGAAGCCTGAAATGTGGCAAAAGGTCGCAAAGTTCAAGGGGGCCGAATACTTTCGCAAGGCACTGTAAGGACCGGAAGGTTTTACCCCCTTAAAGACCAGGTCATTTTTTGCGATATGGCACTGCCTACTTTAACTGACAATTGCGTGGTCATGCAACGCTGTACCCAAATAAAATAGATGTCTTTTTTTCCCCACAAATAGAGCTTTCTTTTGGTGGTATTTGATCACCTCTATGATTTTTATTTTTTGTGGAAAAAAAAAAAAAGCGGCAATCCTAAAGAAAAAACAATATTTTTTACTTTCTGCTATAAAACCTTCCCAATAAAAAAAAATTAAAAAATCAAATGTTTTCATCATTTTAGGCCAATATGTATTCTGCTACAAATTTTTGGTAAAAAAAATCCCAATTAGTGTATGTGAATTGGTTTGCGCAAAAGTTATCGTGTCCACAAACTAGGGGAAAGATTTATGTCATTTTTATTTACTTTATTTTTTTTACTAGTAATGGCGGCGATCAGCAATTTTTAGTGGGACTGCCACATTGCGGCGGACAGATTGGACCCCTAACTGACATTTTTGACACTTTTGTGGGGACCAATGACATTACTACAGTAATTAGTGATAACAATATGCACTGTTACTATACTAATGACAATGACAGGGAAGGGGTTAACACCAGGGGCAATCAAAGGGTTAAAAGTGTGCCTAGGGGATGCTTTCTAACTGGGGGGGGGGTGGGCTCACTGGATAAACACAGAGGCCTGTGTTCCTAAATAGGAGGAACACAGGATCCCTGTGTTCATCACTGACAGAACAGCGGCAAAATACTGCTCCATGGGGGAGTGATGGCGGTTGCCTGATGGACAACTCGGCCGTTGGACCCACTGATTGGCTTCCCCTCTAGTCAATTGGCGCGTGTGCGCGCCTCCGGCGACTCGTGCCCACGCAAACTGCTACATGAAGCGACGTACATGTACGTTGTTTCACGTCACAGAGCCGGCCTGCTGCCCTATACTGTAACTATGGCGGCTGTTAAGCAAGTGGCTAAAGTGGTCAAAAATTCAGGCTAGTAAGCTAAAAAAATGGGTCCCCTGGCAGGTTTAAGTTATATTATACTAGTAGGCACTGCATACTAGTACGTTATGACAGACGTACCTGCAAACTGGAGCCCTCCAATGCTGCGCTGTCATGGCTCCCTGATGTTTCCATCTTTGTCAGGTCTTCCTACCACATTTGGAGTCTTTAGCCGTTTGAACGACCGGCAGCGGTATTACCACTCCCACCCATGCGCATGGGAGTTACATTACCGCAGCGTGCCGAGTGGGCCCTGAAATAGGTCAGAGGAGTGCATGTGCGGTTTAGATTACATTAATCGCTGACAGGTGTGGGGAGGTTTATGACAGAAGAGACCTCCAGGGTCTCTTTTGTTATAAAAGCCCTGCCTGTCAGTGGATTTTTTATATTTTTTAAATGCCACTTTAAGGTGAAACCTGATTTAGACCTAGGAAGCAAATCTTAAGCAAGGCTGGTCAAGTAGTTCTTTAACCCCACCTGACCTATCACCATGAGATGGGAAACATAGAGCCTAATTACAATGAAGGCAAAAAGAAGTTTTGTATCATCCTATACTGGTACATGATGAATGCTGGTCATGTATTTCTGGACTGGCTCTGGGATGCTATGTCATCAAGAGGAATGCAACAGATTATATTTGCAAACACATAAATCTCTTACTCAAGTTGAAGTGTTCCAGTGATGACATCTAACCAGCTTGTTCACTCACTACAGCATTGATCATACAGTAAGATTAGCTCTATTTGGCTAATGTAACTCTAATAATACTTACCTAAATGTTACACTAGTGCTGTTTTGAGATCCCTCTGTGTTTCATTTCCAGGGCTTTTTTTCTCAGAGAATAGGTGCAGGAACACATCCCTTTTGAGTCACCCCTTGTCTCCACCCCCTACCCACCTCTGAGCACTGTCCCTTGGTTCCACTCCCTACCCACCTCCTAGTACCACCCCTTTTAGAGAATACAGAACCAAGTATTATTTTGTGGTGCTAAATTATTTGTATGGAATTTGTTAATGATAACAAGAAAAGCAGTAAAATAGATCCCCTGTAGCCAGCAACAATAGACCCTGCCCCCAGCAACAATAGATTCCCCACGCAACAACAGACTCCCCCAGCAACAATGGACTCCACCACAGCAACAATAGATACCCTGCAGCAACAATAGATCCCACCTCAGCAACAATCTACCCCACGCCAGCAACAATAGATTCCCCGCAAAACGATAGATCACCACACAGCAACAATGGACTACCCACAACAAAATAACACACTCAGCATACTAGTGGCTATAGCTATATGGCTATCTCAAGAGAATCTTGAGAGCTGCCTGGTTGTACCCAAGTTGATCGATCAACTTGGTACATTCAGCCTGCACATTAATGGCTCGAATCTCGGCGAATGTTCCTCCAAACACGGCGAATGTTTCTCCAAGCACAGCGAGTTGACTTAATGTCAAAGAGCTCAATTTTGGTCTCATCTGACCACAGCACTTTCTCCCAATACCTCCTCTAAATCATTTAAATGTTCATTGGCATGACTGTACATGTGCCTTCTTGAGGAGGGGGACACGCCGTGTTTGGAGGAAGAAAAATGCTGAATATGACCCTAAGAACACCATCCCTACAGTCAAGCACGGAGGTAGGAAACATTATACTTTGGGGCTGTTTCTTTGCTAAAGGTACAGACCGACATTGCCACATTGAGGGGCCAATGGCCAAAACCTTCTTTACTCAGCCAGAACACTGAAAATAGGTCATGGATGGGTCTTTCAGCATGACAATGACCCAAAATATACCACCAAGGCAACAAAGGAATGGCTCAAGAAGAAGCACATTAAGGTCGTGGAGTGGCCTAGCTAGTCTCCAGACCTTAATCCTATAGAAAATTTATGGAGGGAGCT